>NC_133593.1:658333-1316666 GCF_964106895.1 Numenius arquata
TTAACAGAATCTCTCGGTGTGCAGACTGCACTTGCAGATTACACTGGTCAAATTTTGATCCATTTACCTAAACATTGTCTGTTAAATTCTTTAGAAGAATTACCCCTGACCAATTGAAACTTAATTTCTTATACCCCACTTTCTAATGCAGTTAAAATACACAGGGCGGTAGTCCTTTGGCAATCCACTGACAATCTCTGGAACCAAGATATAAAATGTGTCGATGGATCGCCCCAAGTTGTTGAGCTTGCAGCTGTTGCGCGTGCTTTTCAGCTTTTTTCTGATGTAAATCTCAAGATCATAACTGATTCTTTGTATGTTACAGGAATTGTTCAGTGTATAGAAGGCACTTTCCTAAAGGAAGTCAGCAACCCAGTGTTATTTGCACAACTTAAAAAATTATGGCATTATGTTTCCTATAGCAAATTACCCTATTATATCACACATACACGGTCACATACCTCTCTGCCAGGACCCCTAGCCGAGAGCAACCGTGCTGCTGATAAAGCCACAGTCGCCCTCGCCACACCACAATTATTTCAACAAGCACAGCTCTCACATAGTTTTTTTCACCAAAACAGGAAGGCACTGCAAAAGCAATTTCAGCTAACCACTGACCAAGCATGTAATATCTTCTTGACATGCCCTGAATGCCAGTCTATAGCCCCGTTGCCACAATTGGGAGTTAACCCATGTGGCACCTCAGCACTGCAAATTTGGCAAACAGATGTTACACATTTTGGACAATTTGGCCACCTAAAGTATGTACATGTCACTGTTGATACTTTTTTTAATTATATTTTTGCCACTGCACATACAGGAGAAAAGAGTTGAGATGTGCGATGACACTGGCTAGCAGCCATCGCTGCTATGGCTATACCAGAAACCATCAAGACAGACAATGGCCCTGCGTATGTATCTAAAACCACACAACTTTTTTTACAGGAATGGGGCATTCACCACATCACTGGAATTCCACACTCCCCTACAGGGCAGGTGATTGTTGAGCGTGCCCATCAAATGCTAAAGCAATTGCTAATTAAACAAAAAAGGGGGAGTCTGGGAGATCCACCACAGGAACGACTATGGAAAGCCACTTTTGTTTCAAATTTTCTAAACAGAGACAACAGTGATGTGACACGAGTAAGTCAACACTTTGGAGCTTCCTCAATGTTCAAAACACGGCCAATGGTCCGTATTCGTGATATGGCCACTGGACAATGGGAAAGCCCCGTGCCATTGATAACCTGGGGGTGAGGATACGCTTGTGTTTCCACAGGAAATGGTCCCAAGTGGATCCCAACACGATACGTTCGTATCTAGAAGCCGAGCATCGTGAACAACCATCAGAAACGACAGAGCAATGAATCTTTTCTGTTCACAAAAGTATTGTTCGTTTTGATGTTACCAGCCTGGTAGTTCTGTTGATAATTATGTTATGTTTGCCATGTTATACAAGCATAAATCAAGTCATGTATGCTCAAATGCACACTGTACTGGTACACTGGCAGGGCACAACCCACAAACAGCGTCTAACGACCCTACTGATTGAGGGGGATTCCGCCCCTCTGGCAGTTGGGGGTTGCAGGGGCGTGTTGTCTGGGAAAGAAGATACTTAGCGCTATATAAGCTGCGTATTTGTTGGAATAAACGATTCTGGTTGCACCTCCGACCGGGGTCCGTGCCTTCATATGCTACACCACCCCAGTGCCCTGTGCTGCCCACCCATGGCCTGGGGAGCCCTCAGGAGACCCCCAGGGCTTCTGGGCCCCAGGAGAGCGATGGAGCACAGGGACAGCACTGTTCCGTGAGCCCTGAGACTGTGAGGCGGGGGGAAAGGCTGTGGTGACCCTGGCAGAGGAAGGCAATATTCCATCCTCTGACACACAGAAGACAGGGCAAAGTCAGGCAGTACTCAGGAATCAGGAGCTGAAGCTCCCAGAGTGTATTTGGACTGAAATATATATATATATACACATATATATATAGGTTGTGTTAAAAATCATGACATTATTAGGGCACAGCAAGGATGTTAAATAACACATTTCTGCTGTTTGCCTCTGGTTTCTGAGTCCCCAGGCATGTTCCCCTCACACTTTCAAGATGTGCCCAACCACTGAAAGCAAAATTTTTCTTTGCTTTAAAGGAAGGCTACGAAAAGCAAACAAACCACCAACCCCTTGAGACACACATAAGGTTTTTAATTCCCCTCTCATGGCAGAGGTACCTCCCAAGTCCACCCCACAGAAAGAGGCAGGAGACAGTGCCTTCTCCTGAGTGTGCTTCCAGGGGAATGTGGCAGCCCTCAGGCCCCAGACAACCACTTCTCCAGGCAGGATGGCCATAGGCTCAGGGATAAATGCCTCCACCTTGTTGGGTTTGGAATAGAAAAATTTGATTATAAGATGTTCACAGGAAGGGTCCAGCTCTGCCTGGGGTCCAGCTGAAGAGAAGTTCTCAGGGTTAAGATTACAAAGAAATGTCCAGTTACCCACTGTGTGTCTGTCCACACAAGTGGCAAAGTTTTCTGGAAGGAACAGGGCAACCATTTCACCACCTCCACTTACAAGCTTTTCGTCCTCTGTGGATGTTTTGCCTGTCTCTGGTACGCCAAGATTGCAATCCGTAGTTAACTCTGCTTCCAGATCTTCTTGTGGTTGCCATGGCCTCCCCCTCAGCTGCTACACACACAGCTGGGGCTGGAAGATAGGATTGCTAATGGGAAGTCCCATTCGTCATTCCTGATATCCCCTGATAGGCAGTGAGCATGGAGTCACGGACCTGCTCAGTGAGCTTGGGAACATCGTCTGGACACAGGCCAACAGTATCCACTTCTGGCAGGATCTGGATGACACTTTTCCCTGGAATAGTGAGACAGGAGGGTCAGAGATAGGGCAAGGAAATATAGGCATGGTGTAGAAGAGCAAGAGAAGATACAGTGAAGTGATCAGTACAAGTGAAGGAACCAGACAGAAACCAAGAGAGATGTCCTCTTTCATACACCAACAGCTGGGCAGCAACCCAGCCATGTCCCAGATGCACAGAGCAAAAACCCAAACCAGACTTTTCCCATCCACAGACCACAAAAATCATAAATACAGAAACAGGTGAATCTATCCTCAAATATATTCAATGCAATGATTCATATCAAATAAGCTTTCACAGTGGAAAAACCTCAGGATCTGTCTGGCTCACAGCCAAGAGAATGAGATGTCTGTAATACAACACATCCAAACTGGCCGTGCTCTGGTCTGTGTATACCAAACTCAGCAGAATCCCTCCTTCCAGAAACATGCTTTGAGATGAGAGAAATTGAGCCCAAGACCAAGGTGAGTCAATACTCCTCCTGGGAAGCTCCACTGAGCAATGGACTGGTGCAAACAGAAAGAATATACTGGGGAGCTATCAACATGCTCTCGCACCCAGTAGCCCTTTTTCTGGCCAGTGGAGACAAAACGCTGCCTGCAGAAACACCCACCTAAGGATTCGGGGAGTGTCTGTGTTATTTTTTAACTGTCTCGCATGTAGGAAATGAGATCCAGAAATGTGGCAAGTAGAGCCATTCAAGGGAGGCAAAACAGAAGCATAGAGAAGGGCTTCACTAAAGAAGAGGGCATGCTCCCTGCCTGCACATCCTACATCCAAAGCTAGGAGTCTACTCTGCTTCACTTGGTCCTACAGAAGAAGCTGACTGATGACGGGGCTATGCTGAAGAGGCAGGTCTGTTGGGGTATAACACACTTCCAGCAAGCACCAGACTTCCTCCATGCATGACACTGAACACACACTGGACACAGAGTTGATCTTTCCAGAAGCTCATCAGCATGCCCAGAGCCACTGTGGACATGACAAGCTGTCCTGACCTGAGGAACAGCCTGCTCAATGCGCAGAAATCTTGGCCATGTGCAGCACATCTTCAGAATCAGCCTTGGCAAAACTTGCAGGTGGGAAAAGTGTGGAGGTACAGGAAGAGCTAACTGTGGTTCTTCCTCCAGCAGTGAAGGTCCTACTTGTTTAACAGCAACTAAGAAAAGGGCTTAGGGGTCAGCTAACCACAAATTCCCAGGATAAAGTTATTATAAAGGCAAATGTACATTCAGCTGCAGAGTTTTTCCTAAAAAGCTCAGGGAGGTTGTAAAATCTTCCTTGGAGTTACTCCAAACTTGGCTGGACAAGGCACAGAGCAAACTCATCTGTCTTTGGAGTTCGCCTTGCTTAAAGCAAAAGGTTGAGCCGCTGCAGAGATCCCTCCCCACTGGGTTATTCTCCTTGGTTGCCCAACTGAGCAGGGATGTGATGGGGAGGAGAGGGCTAGCAGAGCAGCACTGACATGCCTGCTCATGCTCCTATTGACCCTGCCACGGGGCAATGCTTCCAGTACCAAAAGCCTTTGATATGTGGCCAACGGAGACAGGATAGACCCAGCAGGTGAAAGATGAGTAGAAACAGACAATGCTATGTTAAGTGTTTGCACCTACTCTGTCTTCCAGGTGTGTGTCCTGCAAAGAATGCCTACATCCAGGTACAAACAATGGGAGGAATGAGAATTTCAGATGCAAATCCTCCCCTTGGGAAAGGACAGGGCTTGCCTTGGGGAGGGTGGGACGTGGCAGAAGCCCATTTTGGGGTGCATCTCAGGGAAGGAATTGGAGGAACAGAGTGGGTTACTTTTCTCTGTTGGAACTGGAAAGATTTTTTCTGCATTTTCCTTCTGAAGTCCATGACTTACATCTTTTTTTTCCCCATAAAATTTTATCAGTTACCAGCAGAAATTTTTGTCACTGTAAATGGATGAAACATGGAAAGAACAGAGTAACTAGGAGGAAAAATGCCCTCAGCATGACTTTTGCTGAGAGCTCCATGTTTGCTATTGATCCCCAACTCTCCATGCACCTGCAGATCCAAGGACAGCATGGCGGGGGCAAGGCAGGCTCTGCCCCAGGACTCTGCTGCTTCTCCAGGCTCCCTCATATGGGTATTGGACAAGCTGTGAGAACAGTCTAGACTGTGCTTTTGCCAAGAAAGGTCACACCAGATGATGCTTGAGGTCCCTTCCAAGCTGGTGTTCTATAATTGAAATATAAGGGGAGACGCAAAAGTGATGCCTGAAATCCCCCATTCCCTCCCTCCTCTTCTGAGAAGACAGAAACTGCCATTTTCCTGCTGCTCTCTTCACATCGCACATGATCCCACCTTATGGTTCCCTCTAAGGACTGAGCTTACACCAACAACCAGCCCAGTCTCTGCACCAAGTCATCCTTACCTGGTGTAAATCTCTTCTCTTTCTGGTTGTAGAAGTCCTGGTAGGAAGAGATCACTACAGGAATAATGGGGACCTGGAAGGGAGGAAATCTACGTTGAATTTACACATTTCCCCATTCCTCCCCCAAAACAGAACTCGTGTTCTTAGGTGAAACCTGCACATTGCTGTAATTATCCCAGTCAGCTCTATAGTAGGCTCTCAGAGGGATATTTAGATCATTTAACTGTATCACACCATGTCCTCACTGTTAGTATTTGCACTTTCATCTCTATATTTAGGCCAACAATGCATGGATTGCCAAATCAGTATGTACAGAGGCCTGTTCAGCAGAAACTCCCCCGGTCAGGTCCAGGGCTTTTGTCAAGGTCCCCCCGCTTTTTTCCCAAGCTGTGTCATGAAGATTTTTCACCTGTCCCTGAAACAGCCTGTCCTGCTGGCTCTTGGATGCATGCTTGGTCCAAAGGGAAGCCAGGGACCAGAAACCACATATTCCTGGTTACTGGAGGACCATGGTAGGCAAACTGCACCCCAAGGGGCAGGAGGAAGGTGGCTCTCACCTGGGCTTTCACAGCCAGCTGGAAGGCCCCACGTTTGAAGGGCAACATGGAGCCACCATGATTGCGAGTTCCTTCAGGGAAGACCAAGACGCGGAACTGTAGGAGAGAGAAGACATTGAGAGAGAGGGATCTCCAGTTACTATTCTAAACCACTGCACAGATGTACTTCCCTGGGACCAATCTGTCTGCTCCTGACCATGCAGAGACATCCAATTCCTCCACTTCAGGCACTCTAAGAGCACACAACACACTGAACCCACCAGAGATGCTCTTACTCTGTTCTGCACAGTGCCCAGCCCAGAGACAAAGATCCCTTTCCAGCTGCATCAAGGTTCAAAAATGTTTTCCAGTGGCTCCTCACCAAGAGTCCTCCCTACTCACATTTTCTTTGTGCAGAGAGTGTGCCACCTCTGTCAAGGTAGTGATGGACTCGTCCCTCTTCTTGCGGTCAATGAAGATGAGCCCTGAAAGCCAGCATGCTAGGCCAAAAGTGCCCATGTATAGGATTTCCTTCTTTGCAATGGGCACACAGCGATTTGGTAACATCTCCATCATCACTGGAAGGGGAAAACAAGGACAGAACAAGTCGTCATCTGCACTGAGGTTTCCTCCAGATTCTGGGCTACAGTCCTCTCCTCTAGGACATGCCATACCTGCAGAGCTTATCCAGCTTCATAGGATCAGAAACATGTTGGGAAAGGGATTCTGGGGGTCTCCAGACTAACCACCCACGTAGAGGAGGACTATTGTTGACACCGAATGACAGCAGCTATGACACGGCTATGGTCAACTGACACTCTCATCCCCATTCTCTTGGAAAGGATGAAGCTGATTTAGCTTGAAAATACCTATTTGGCTCTATTACCCTGAAGAACAGCTCTGTTTTGGGACTATCTGGTAATGGACTACATAACAGCTGTTCCTGCCCCTCTGTGTGTGGTACTTGGGATTTTTTACTACCCTCCCGTACAGATACCTGGGGTCAGGGACAGAAGGCAGGATCACCACGTACCCATAATGTCAAGGGATGTCTGGTGATTCAACACGAGGACAAAAGGTTTCTTAGTCCTGAGGTTCTCCTTGCCCTTCACCACTATCTTGATCCCAAAAATGTATTTGAGAGGCAGCAATGACATGCGGAAATACCTGTGGAAAAGGAGAGCAGACATAAGCCAAAGAGATGGTGAAATTGGGTAAAGGAACCAAACACCATTCTTCCAGACCAGCCCATCTCACAGATTGCCTCTGCAGCCTGCTTCTCTGCATTCCTAGATTCGACCCGTGACTTGGAGAAGAGCAACTAGTGCATGTCTTCAGGTCATCACTTCATTGGAGAAGACAAATACACCTGGTAGATTTTCTTCAAGCTAGGCTAGACCAACGGCCAAGCAACTTCAGCTACAGCAATTCTGTGCATCAGCCAAATATTAGCTAATGCCCAAATTCATAGTGCTCCTGTTTGTACTCCCCTGCCCACCTTGCTGAATAGTGAACACATGCCATGCACTGAACTCCGCTATTGCCTGTGCTGTGGAAAGAGAGAATCTGCCCCTGGGTGACATTAGACTGTAATTCTAGTAGTCATATTTTAACAGATACTGGAAAAATAAAGAAAAAAAAAACCTCAGGCACAAAAGTCAAAAACTGAAGAAAATTTCTTAAAGTGACAGGCTGATGCTCAGTTAAGAGAGAACTCCCACTGCAGCATACAACGATGATCCTGCCTCTGCAGCACTTCAGGAGGCTACAAGCACTACGCTGCTCTGTAGCTGGGTCAGCTTCCAGCCCCCACTCAGCCCACAGCCCAAGTTACTAATGTCCATCACTGCTAATCACAGGCGTACACCCAGCCTCTGGGTCAGTCTGGCAGCTCCTTGCAGAGGCAATAACGAGGGGATGGGCAGCAATGTCTGCTCGTGCCTGTTCAGGTGGGCGCTGGCTCAGAACAAAGTTGAGAAAGAGAAGAGCACCTGCCGAGGCTTTCCCAACACAACTTAGAAAGGGAATGACCAGCCACACGGAGGAGGGAAATACAGCTCTGAAGACCAGATAGGAGTAAGTTACTTTACTTGTGCAGAGCATCCAGCTTGTTGGCATTACCTAGTCTGTTAAATTTATGTCATGTTTTACATCCTTTCCCTCCATCATTCATCATTCTTTTTATCAACTCAATCACAATACTGAAGCCCACATCCCTTCTCTGAATTGCAGAGCCTGGCAACTCTCCACACCAGTACACAGCTAATTGCTCCCCACTGCAGTGCAGCTCCCAGACAAAAACAGAGCTTGGGTTGACCCTACCCATGCCCAGAGCAGAAAGAAGCCACAGACAACTTACTTCATGTTTTCCACGTTACGTCCGCGAGGAATACTCAACACAATAACCAGAATGCTTAGGGTGAAGAGCCACAACTTATAGAAGGTCATCTTGCAGAAGTATCTGAATGCAGGATTCACCTGGTAAAGGACTAGAAACGCGATGAACAGAAAAGTAAATGGGTAGTGAAGGAGCAAAAGCTCCATCCTTCCAGCTCAGAGTTAACCAGAGGAGTGTTGCACGGAGCAGTAAATGAGTCATGAGCACCCGATGTTGTGGAGCAGAGTTCCCTTGATCAGCTACATGTGGGTGGTGCAAAGCTGGAACGAGATTTGGGAGCGATGCTTCAAAAGGGCTGTGTTGGTTCCTCAGAGCTAAACTAACCACGGGAAGCCGGTTTAACAAGGGATCTCCAGCAGCACGGTGTGTAGGAGCTGGCTGGCAAGCAGGGCAAACACGCAATAGCAAGGCTGCCGATGTGCAGGGGGTGCGTGGCTCTGGGCTGGTAGAGTAATGACTGCTCGGAGACACAGTCCCAAGTCTGGGGGGGCTCTGTGCATCAGGACACTGAGAACTTCTATGAAAATTGTTACCGGTTGGGGGCAGGTTGTGTCGGACACCACAGACACCAGTCTGTCTCTGCGCAAACACTGAACTTCACCAACAAGTGAGCTGGTTGCAAGATGTCCAGGAAACCAGAAATTAGTGTTATGGAGGAGAGAAAGAGAAAACCGGTGATCCAAGCAGCTGGCTCCTGCCCCATATGCCGAGGCATTAGAGGAACTAAGTCAAGCAAGTGGACATTCCTCAAATAGAGTAGGAAAAGTGGAAAAAGTGCCACATGTCTAGACAAAAAGATAAACAAAGCAAGAGCAGCTACTCCTGATGTTTCCATGGCCAGAGGCAGGCACATGTTTAGACACATCTGCATATGTAAGAAATAAATCATGAAAATGCAAGTATAACCTGGGGGCGCTCCAGCTGCATTTCATGTCCTAAAACCACTGCACGAAAAGGATCTTTGCAACAAGTACAATGACTAGGCTGAAAAACAAAAGTTTCATGTTTCATCATCTGCACGACAGATCTTGCTCAAGCAGCTCTCACTTAAGAGGAGCAACAATATTAAATTCCAGCCAGGACTGAAAGGTGCATATTCTCAGAAGGGAATGAGGAGGTCTGAGGACCCATCAACCCACATTGATTGTCGCTTGCAACATAAAGATGAAGATCAAATCCCTGAGGGCAGTAAAATGGAAAAGACTCAGCAGTATTTAATAAGAAACTGGGGAAATCATAATAAAGGCATTGGCTGTGCTCCCTGCTGCCTTGGCTTAGCCAGGAACTTGTCATCTCATGTCTTTCATGGGAAAACTGGAGAGAAGTGACTGAATGCCCTGCTGCTCAGACCTCCCAAGGCTTCCCTGCAACCACAGGAGAGGTAGCCAAAGCAAAGAGCTTCATCCACAGCCTCCTCACTGTCCCTGCACCAGCACATGGAAAAGACAAGCACCTCGTGTGTGCACATTTGGCCCAGGCACTGCGACCCCTCTGTGCTGGAGCTGCAGAGATGAGCTCCCTTTTGGAGACGGTTCATAGAAACTAGCCATGGCTGCTTTGTGCTTATCCAAGGCCTGATCCAACAAACAGTTAGTTACTTAATGCCTATTTACTTTCTTAATATCTCATCAATTATGGCCTTTCACAGTTGGGTGGAGGTTGATTTGATATGCAACTGGTTCATCCTGACCTACCAGGAGAGAGGTAAAGTCAGTTTGCCGTGGTGTCGGCTGGGATAGGGTTAACATTTTTACTAGCAGCTGGTATAGTGCTATGTTTTGGATTTGGGATGAGAAATAGTGTTAATAGCGCACTGGTGGCTTTAGTTGTTGCTGAGGTCTCAAGGCCTTTTCTGCTCCTCACCCCACCCTGCCAGCAATGGGCTGGGGGGCACGAGGAGTTGGGACGGGCCGGGACAGCTGACCCCAGCTGACCAAAGGGACATTCCATACCATGGGACGTCACGCGCAGTATATAAAGCTGGGGAAGAAGAAGGAAAGGGGGGACGTTTGGAGTGATGGCGTTTGTCTTCCCAAGTCACCGTTGCATGTGATGAGCCCTGCTGTCCTGGGGATGGCTGAGCACCTGCCTGCCCACGGGAAGCGGTGAATTAATTCCTTGTTTGCTTTGCTTGTGTATGCGGCTTTTGCTTTACTTATTCAACTGTCTTTATCTCAACTCATGAGCTTTTCCTCACTTTTACTCTTCCCCATTGCAACTCGGGGAGTGAGCGAGTGGCTGCAGGGTCCTAGCTGCTGACTGGCGTTAAACCAGGACACAGCAAAAGGCTGGAAGGACAGTCATAGCTTTCAGATCAAGCCTGCCTTTGTCAGGCTCCTAATGCAAGAGGAATATCTTACACGATGACATGGAAACTCATCCAGAATGTCTAGGGACAGGGAAGCGTGCAAATAGGAATTCATCACAAATTACTGAGGAGCTTTACTTTTAAGTCACTGACAGTAATTTACAAGTATTTCTATTAAGGCTGTAGGGAAATCATGTTCCTGCAGTGTACTACCAAATAGGTACTAAGCTGATGACTTACCCAAAGGAGCACAGCAACCCTAAAATACAGCTGGTCTACAAGAACAAAAGATCCTGAACCTGAGGGAAAGACAGAAAAACGTCTCCAGCACAAATGGCAGCCTCCATGTGGACAAAACAAAGCATAATTAGAGAAGGACCCACATAAGCAGATTTACAAGTTAGACTCTCACATTGCAAATTTATGAGAGGAGTTGCTTCTCCATGGCACCACCAAATTGAGGAATAACCAACATCGGCTGGGCATCGCTGAGCTGCTCCATGGAGAAAGGCTACTCCACACACTCAGAGCACTGAGGACAGACACACTCTCAAGAAGACATTAGATATGCGAGAGTTTGAAGCTAGACTAATGGTTATTTGGGGCTTTCAACAGCTGCTAAGTATCTCTGATGAGTATGGGAAAAGGCAAGGACATAAAGAGATAATAAAAATTATGCCATTCCCAGCTCACCACGGAGAGACAGTCAGCTCAGATCTAACAAAACACTTGGGCTCCAAACCCACAGATACCAAAATCCTCAGCTATAATTTTCTTCTGTTGCAAGGCTCCCTAGCACCAAGATCCATCATGCTCCCATGTCAAAAGCCGTCAGGTCTTGCCTAACCTGTAAGGTGTTTCCAGAAACTACAGCTCTAATGAAGCTCCCAGTTTCCAGAGCAAGTGTATCCATGCTCAGTTGCCTCCCTTTTGCCCCTGGGTCTTTGCACCTTTTTCAGAGCCTGGCACAATTTAAGTGAATCTTAGATAGGAGGAGGAGGGGCTTGCTCATATCATGAGCTTTCATGACTCTCCTACTCACCAACTCTAAGCCACACATTGGCCAGAAGAGAGGAGGAGGCAGGGAAGGTGATCTAATCTAATTAGAAAAGGCTAAGGAAATTGTCTTGTTCACAGTAGGTGAATGAAAGCTCCGAAGAAAACGGACTGTCAATACAGCAACACTGAGAGAGAGAAGAGTTGCTTAAGTTGATGATCACAATTGACTTTTAAATGCAAAAGCAATGATTTCAGGACAAAATAAGAGGGCTGGATTCTGAAATGGGAGCAATTTCCACTGGAAACTGCTGACAAAATAGCTCCACTGGAACAGACTGGAACAAGCTATGAAAAGGCAAAGTGTTGGGACTGCTCAGTGCCAAGGACCACATCAGCCACCCAGTCTTCAATAGGAGAACAGTGCTAAAGGGAACTCATCTAGTGCATAGTTACTATGCAGTTCAATAGAGGCATTAACATTGATATTAAAAACTTCAGAGAGATTCCAGGGTAAATATATTAGAGACAGGTCATCAAGGCTGAGGAAACTGTATTTATCATGTTCCAGCTGCAGCTCCATGATGAATCCATGCATCACTCAGTTTTACAAGGCACAGATTAGCTTTGAATACCTACTTATGAGCAAAGACATAGCTGGGAATTTTCATAATGGCAGGAGGAGTTTCTCATTAAGGTATCTGTGGCATCCAGACAGCCCTGACAGAAACGTAATGTGACAGCCTAGAGCAGCTTGTGCTCTAGGACTTACATTCAAGGGTCTAGTACAGGCAGGTGAATTGTGGGCTAGAAAATAAATCAGTTTATCACTTTAATCACAGAAAAATTGAAGTGGGGAGGGACCTCTGGAGGACTGCAGTCCAACCAGCTACTCGAACAGGTTAACAGGAAATGCCGTACATGCATTTCATGGGTTTGATCAGGCAATCAAGCTGATAAACTAGATTATATTTTCCAAATTTCAGTCTTTTTGGCTAAAATTGGAAAATTAGGTCCTCTGTGCTTAGTGTATGCAGAAAGATTTGAGCCAGTCATTTAGTCTCCCTTAAGTTAATTGCTGAAGTCAAGAGGTGATGAATGAGACCTCCTCTGTTCCCAAGAGGCTGAATAGACGCTGGAGGTGCAGACATTAGGCAACTAGTACTAGTAAACTAAAGCTAGAGAGACTGAGACGCATCCCCCATGTAGTCGGGCATCTCACACCCCTCAAATCTGTTGACTAAGCCCTTGTATCTCTCAGCACCAGGAACTCACCCAAGAAACGGTGGGCTCCAACCCGCTCCTAATGCAAGTTTGCATGCTTTCTGCCTTCAGAACGTGCCCAGGCCTATGTTTATCAGCTACACACCCGGGCCGTTACGCAGCCCCAGCATCGCCCCTCCACCCTGGCCAGGGGCTGGCAGAAGTCAGTAACTATGCCTGTTCTTTTTCTCCGAGGATCTCATGAGGAGTCTTCCCATTTTGGGGGTGATAAGGAGGAGATTATTGTCAAATATTTGTTGGAAATAAATTCTGCACCAGCCCCTTTCTCTGAAGAGTATTTCATAGAGCCACAAGACACAGGAGTACAGATTAGAGACTTAAGCAAGAAATTTCTTCTATCATTAAAAACACACATGTTCTTGAATTTTCTGTGTCCAGTATCCCCATACAAAAACTACCACCATCCTCCACTAACCTGTGGTTAGTGTACCTTTTACAAAGTGCAAGGTACATTTTGGCCTCAGCTCAAAATTGCAATTTTTTGATCGATAACGGTTACACAGTGTCACCAAAGTCGGGAGTAAATCTCTTAACACCAATATAGTCTTAAGAAGCAGGCATTCTCTTTATTCGGCCCCGGGGACGTGGGGGATCTCTCCACCCAACACGTGCATTGAATGAGAGACTCACAGAGACTTATACAGAATATACATAGTCATTACATTTCCCAGAACTCATTATAATATTCACATCACCCTGGCACACACACATTAAGCCAGTTAGGGGCTTCATGGAAGGTCTTGGTGGGTGGTCCCTAGTGGTGTTCAGTGGTCACCCAGGAGTGAACTCCTGGTTGTTCTTTTCATATGAGGCCTTGACTTGGGGCATCGTTCTGTTCGTCATGCTCTTTGACCACTGTGGCTGATAACTCTTTGTGTGGATTGGGGAAGATAAACGCCGAAGCTTTTTGCAACTCCTCCATTTATTTTGCAAGCTTGTAGAGTGGTTCTTTCTGATGGTATTGTTCACTGTTTGTTCTTGCTCGTGTTTGCGAAAGGCACCCTTAATCCTTTCAGTTACACATTTACATATCCGCTAGACTCATAGTTCCTGATTGTAACAACAGCAAACTACAAAGGAAGGGGAAAGCAGTTTTGATCCATTTCAAGCAAAGATATTGAGGGGACAAAGTTGGAGTAAGACCAGGTTAGCTTTAACTTTCTTGTGCTTTAAGACTGTTCTTATCTTTGCAGTTCACATCCGACCACCTCCACCTCCACCGCCCGGGGGGAAGTCACTCGGGCTCATGTCAGGCTGCAGGAATAACTTGTCACAGTTTTCCATCACACTAGATGATGCCTTAGGCATTCTGGACTAAGGGCAAAAAATGATGAGAGAACAGCTTTCTTCCAGGTGGACAATTTCTTCATTACATATTCAAGCAAAACCTGAAACAGGGCATTTTAAACAAGTCTATTTGGGGTACGTGAGAGCTATCGCTGCTTCACTCATAGGTACTATGAAATCAGTAGATTTTCTCTGGAAACTGAAGCGCATACTTTTTTTACACACAAAAAAAAAAAAAAAAAAAAGGAGAGCAAGAATAAGCAGTGATTCCAATGCCCAATATCTTTCTATGTAGGTTGGAAACTTTGAAAGGAGGGTCCAAAATATGTTTTTGACAGTAAACTTTACTGAAACCCAGTGCAAATGAAATTGCCTAAGCCAGCAGTTGATTTGATTGGGAGTCAGTCTCTGGTTAACTCATTTTGCTTTGTTTTGTGATATTGAGTGATTTGCACAGATCTGGAACATCTTTTCATTAAGTTCTTTTATTGCTGGACTTCATCTCACTGAAAAGGTTTCATGCAAACTAAATTGAGCAAATGACAGCAATCATGCCCAAACATTTCATGCAATAAAAGCATACACGCAGTAAAAAAAAAAAATTAAAAAAAAAGTCCATCTTAGTAGCTTCCCAAGTCCAGACTTCTGGGGAATCCTCAATGTTCAGCATTAAAAGTCACCAGAGGCTTCTTCTGCCAGACGTAAAAAGCAATGTGTTAGCAAAAGAGAAAAGGATATGCCATAGTTCCTTGTTATTCGTGTGATTTATTTCCACAGGTTAAGCTGGAAAAGAGGGACCAATAACTCCAGCATTAGTCTTGATTGCTCTAAAGACCTCCAGGGATCCCCCCTTGAAAAGAAGATCCTACGGGTCTCACTTGTTCTGGCACCATGAAGATGGCATTTACGGCTGTATGCAGCCATACTTTCAAGCTGATAATCCCATAGCCCTCTGGAGAATATAATGAACCATCCTCATGGAAAGTGGGAGCTGACAGCAGACGGAGCTGTCTGAGCTCCTAATGATTGCTGTTGGCTACAGAGATTTGCTCCTTCTCACAGCCTGGACATGGTCATAAGAGCATGGCAGGGCCTGACCATCAGAGCAAAGGAAAGATGGTGTTTTGTTAGGAAAAGGCATGGCCCTAAGGCACTGAAGCAGCCCAGGTTTCCCAGGGGAGAGCCACTCTTGCCTACGCCTACCTCCCAGGAATTTCAGAGAGCATTTTGGAAGAAAAGCATTAAACCTCAAGAACTTTACAAATCCTGAAGGCACCTGAGGGAAATACTGTAAATATGGGCAAAAAACTTTCCTAGCAGAAGTCAAACTCTCTTCCATAAAGTGGGAATCTCTATTCAAGTGCAGAGCTGCTTGTGGCCCGAGCAGGGTGTGCTGACAGGCTGCTCAGAGCTGTGCCAAAGACAGACCAGCCGTCTAGACAGAAAGACTAGCCTCCCTGATCCGGGCATCACTTCCCATGCAGAAAAGCAAGGGCATCAACAACAAAAAGCCAAACTGAAAAGTCTGTTCATCAGAAAACTCACAGAGCAACATCCTCAGCTTGGTCTTGCAATGCCGAAGCTGGAAAATCTGCGTGCTGGAGGAGCTGCTCACAGTGGCCCTGATGAAATGGAGTATCTAAACCTGTGCTAGATACGTACCTGGCACGTGTTCAGACCTGTGTTAGGAGCTCTGTTTTGGAGCTCTGATTACCTCACGTTTGCAGGCAGGAACTCTCTGCTGTTTGAAGCTTATACCTCGCTCTGTACTTTCCTCTGTCCTCTCCGACTTCCAGGCTGTGAGGTCCAGCTTTGGGATCTGGTTACAGCTCACAAAGCCAAAAGGGTATTTGTTGGCCTTGAAGATGTGTCTTGGCACTTCAGAGATGTGAGTGTTGTCACACATTATCTGTGACAAGAAGGTTTTGGCCAGGGAAGAGCACTGCTGAGAAGTGAAAAGCCCACTGTTCTCCCACCAAAACCTGCAGGAGAAAGAAGATGACACAACAGATTTTCCCCTTCTGGTTTCTTCACATTCAAGGCTCCTGCAACATTATTTCCCATTAACACCAATTACACATTTCTTTTGCCAAGAACAAATTTAAATTTCTGTTACTTAAATCAAGAGTCCTGGCTCACCAGCTGGATAATTTAAATTGCTTTTCTGCCATGGATATGTAATAAAGATACAATGGAATTAGAGCCTTTCCCTGTGTTCCCTCAAATGAGGCACAAGCACCCTCTTTCAAATAGAAAGGTCAGCACATACTGAATGCCGACTGTGGTTACATCCTCACGATTACCGTGCTGGAACCAGTCCTATAATTATTGTCTTTTTTAAAAAAAGTGTTCTTGTCTCCTGCCATAAGGACAAAATTTCTAGATGTGCAGTAGACTGTTTGCCTTTAAGTGCCCCATACCGGGTTTTGAGCTTATAGTAATTCTTTCTAGGCAGAAAAATTTCCAAGAAACACTGGTCTTAATCCCTTTTTCAGGCGATAGTGATAGCCAGTACAAGGACCTTGCTTCAGAAGTGCAGTTTAAAACGGGGCATATAACTCACTTCTGCACCTGATGCCCCTGAGCAAGTTCAAGGAGAAGGAGGAGTTCAGGTATGTTGAAAGAACAACACTGCTCAGATGATTTTGGCCAGCAAGCAAACCCCCACCCACCCATCTCCTGGTGCAAGCGAAGCCCAAACACTGCTACACATCAGACCACAGGGTTCCAACTCACAACTGGGATGAAAAGGAGAAACAGTGAAAAATCATAAGACTCCTGAGAAGTGCATAAGCCACTGTGATGGTGCAAAGTTGTGTATTGCAAACTCAGGATAAGGGAAGGTGGACAGATGTTCGACTTTTGGAGGGCACAGCAGCCCAGAAGGAGAGGTCCCAAAGAGAAGGGATGCTGCCAGTGCCAGGGAAGCAGCTTGGGCTGAGCGGCTGAGCTGGGACTTAACCAAGAGAGAGCAATGAATTTCTTTTACTCCCTGCAAAGCCTGAAAGTGTGTTAGTCTTTCAGCAACATCCCTTGGTCTGCAGGCAAATTTTCAAGATGACCCAAAGCACAAGCCACCACACAAAGAGATGCTGAGCATCTACTGTCAATGCAAGCCATTTAGGCTGATCAAACCTGACAGCTTTTCTTCTAATTGGTGAAGTCAAACCATCCTGGCTTTCCCATCTTTAGTCATACCTGTTTTTCTTGTTAACAAGCTTATATGTTTCCCTTTGCTGGAGTGAGCTGCTGTTTGAACACTCAGTAACATGGGCCTCCTTGAAACCACTTATCTGAAGGAGAAGGGCAATCCAATTTGGACAATTAGGGAATGGGCTGAGGGTGAAAACACTTGGCTGGGAAGGGACCTTAGCCCAGGATCTCAACCATGATAGATCTAGACAGGGAATAAGAACATCACCAGAAACAGAAAAGAACATTTGGAAGAGTAATGAAAAAATGAAAAACCAAAAAACTGGACAGTTTCCAAAGCTGCATAAAGAAACCTGCATAAACTCCAGTCTCCTTCTCTCCTTTGGGGTTTGTATACCCAGCTCCTCTCTTACCTCTCATGTCTCCATCATGAACATTCCTGAGCTGGGTGCCAATGAGACAAGTCATGAGAGGCCCAACTCTGCCTCCATTCACAAAGGACTCTGCAAGTGCCCCAATCCAAATACCAATATTCTTTGATGTCCCATACAGCTACATGAAGTTCTCTGCCAGACCATGATTCCTCAACACTTGAGCAAGTGTCTGCAATCCAGAGGGTTGTGAGAGCCCACAGAATTTTCTCCAGGAGTTATAACCTGCAAGGAGTTGGGTATCAGAGCAGGCAGAGGTCAGTAATGTGTTTTCCCCTCCTGGAAAGATTTTTTTCCTCTTTTCCCAAAGCTGGGGCACAGGTAGGTTCCCAATATGTTTAAAACATTTTTCTAAATTTTATTATATTTCTATTAGTGACATTGAATTTTCACTCCTCCAGAACCAGTTCATCTTTCCTGGCATTTCAGTGCTGTCTGTGGAAGGGCCATGCCTTTCCACTGCTCTCTGCTCGTGGGAGTTGCTCTATCATCTTCCAGTGCTGCTTTGCTGTTCCCCTCATCAGTAATCCAAGTGTCTGTGCACAGGCTCCAGAGCCATGGTGTGTCTGAAACAACCTCCTGGTGATGTGACCAAGGAACCATGGGAGACCCATGCCCTGCTGAAACTCAGCAGAGAGCCAGAGGGGTGACCTCAGGGCATTTCAAATAGCAAAGGAGACCTATGTTCAGGCATTTGCTCATCCATTTGCTGTGAATAGCTCAGGTGAAGGGTCTGGTCATGCCTAATGGCTGCCTCATTTTCACTGTGACCTAAGAACCCTAAGGAAGCTCAGGGAGCGCAGAGTCTCAGATACGTTTGGACAGAGCCACTGGAGAGAGGTTCTCACAAAACTCATTGATGTTTTCTTCACTGAAAGTGAATCTGGACAAGATGTTGATGCTACCTCTTTCTGTACAACTTGATAGTGGCCAAGTACTTCCCCACAGCTGGTCTCACTTGTGTCCCTGTCCCACAGGGACAAGCCATCCCACACTGCAAAGAGAGCTCAACATAGCCCAAGTTACTTCAGGTGGGAGACCACCAGACTTTGCCAGCTGGACTAATTTTTCTGTACTGCAAACAGCTGAAAATCCACTGAACCACAACTGGTGCATAATTCTGCATCTTGGCAGACAGGGCACATGCCCAGCAAAGGGCAATTTGCGACTCAGTGTCTTATCAAATGACTGCTTCAGTAGAGGAAAAGTCTACAGAGAACTAATGTGTCCTCCTACCTGCCAACCCAGCGAACTGTTAGGTGCAGAGATGAGATGATGCTGCAGCACACGTCTCTGCTGTGAGCAGGATGTCTCAAAACTAGGGATAATTCAGGGAAAAAGATACAGCATATGGTGCCTGGATGACACCACTATCGAACAATCCAAGGAGACTTTATCAGAAAAAGAATTAGGAAGTTTTTTTGATTTTGCTATACCATCATCATCTTCATAGGCTAACAACAAGGAGCGCAGCAGTACTCAGGGGTAGGCTGAGACCCAAAAGCTAGGAGCTAAACACAAATTCACACTAGAAATACACGTCAGTTCCACAGTAGTCAAAGCTATAAATTCAGGATTTGTGATCCAGATCAGGTTCTGCACAATAGTGTTCTTAAATAAAGCATGGAAAAAAATGACAAACTTCTGTTGCAACAAAGGCAGAGCAATCCTGTGACCTGCCCATGCACCTGGGTGTATTGCAAAGCCTCTGTCTGGGCTTAAAACCTGTGAATCCAGCACACTTTTCATCACAGTTTCCAAGCCAGCCCCATTGCATCTCCCAGGACATTACTGACACAGCAGCTCCAGGTGCTTACATCAGCCTAATAACACCCTTGAGCAATGACACACCCATGAGCCAGTTGTAAAGATCTATCAACAATCTATTTCTCAAGACCATCTTGCAATGCAATTACACTGGTTTTGCATCTGGCAGAGCCCTGAGAGTGGTTCTGACATGCTTTTTTTTCTGGGACACAGTCTTTATAGAGAAACTACAATGAGATTGTCCTCACATATTGCATTCTGCTCTTCCAGTCATGTGTGGCTGGACTGGACCACTACAGATGCTTGGAGAGAAGCCACGGGGGACTTCTGGCCCTAATTCCACTCCTGCAAACTTGTTGCTGAACTATTTTCCCAATTTTGCCATTTGAACAACAATAAAAATGAGTCAGTTACCAAACACTTGACTCTGGTCTGTGCAATGTGCCATGTTCTTCTGGTCATGTGCCTCCACATGTCTCTTCCAGCTTCACCCAGGCCCTGACTTCATCACTGAACCCCCTGTCCGCTTACCTATGGCTGTACAGAAATGATGAAAAGGTTTGAGAAAGAGTAATTTCAGCCAAGCATGGGCTGGAGATGTTTCTCAGTGTTCAATCACAAGAGCGCCTGATTTCTGTTTGTTTTCCTTTGGAAGTTCTGCTCCCACAACCAGCTCACCTGGAAGACCATGATCTCTGCCACGCTGCAAGTTAGGTGTGGGTAAATCAAACCCAATGCTTTCAGTCTGCTCAAACATCTGATCCCAGAGCTCATCCATGACCATTTGCTTCTGTGTCATCAGCTTGGCCTGGTTAGCCATCAGGCTCTGGAGAAAGGGATCAATACCACCTGCAATGGTTACACAGGGACTTGTGAGCAGTGCTGGGTGGCAAGTGGGTGTGGAAGAGGCTCTGGAGAGCTGAGCACAGCTCATGTTTAATTATAAGCTTCTACTGCAAGAGAATCAATTTTCCTGCACTTAAAGAATTAAAAAGAAAATACTTTGAATAATGTCCTTAGAGTCTACAGCAATTAAGCAATCAGGCTTCATAATAAGATGGGCTGTGTTTGACTGCAGAGAACAGTTATGTTGGGAAAAACTCTGGCTGGTAGTAAAGGTCATTTAATACATTCAAAGAAAACTACTTTTAAGTTTAACTGAAGCAGAAGCTCATCCAGAAAGGGCAGAAAATGCTGAATGAAATAAACTTACACTGCAGAGGTGCAAGAAAGGCTTTACCTTCTTTAACAATCCTCCAGATGGCAAAGGAGGTGTTTCAGAGTAGAATTTTGGGACCTATGGGCTTGTAATTTTGATTTAAGTGGTCAACAGTTGGGGGAACTGAAGTATGAGCAAAAGGAAAAGCCAGGGTGAAGTTATTGGACACTCGAGGATCCACAGACTCATTGTAGCCCCGGTAGCGAGGAACCAATCTCTGGAAACCACTCCCCAACAGAAGAGGGAGGAAGTCCCTGCAGGTTATAATCTAGGGGGAAATGAGGAAAGTGTGAATCATTAATGGCTTGGACATCAATTTCTTTGCAAGCAAAGTTATTGTTCATGTCTCAAACTACAGGTGCTCTCACACTGAACTTCTTTGATGGGGTTTACTTAGGAGATTTTGCCAGCACAGAAGCGGAGCAGAGAGGCTCCCCAGGTCCTGTGTTTCTTTCACCTCATCGGTCCTTCACCCAACTGCTCTGACAGTCTGGTGAGGATCCTTTCTGATGCTGTCAAGTGATGGTTTTGTTTCTTCAGCTCTGTGGCCTTGGTTCAAAGCCACTTCTGCACCTGGCCACTGTACCATGCCACAGGCAGCACAGCTCCAGGCATAGACACAGCAGGCCACTGCCCGGGCTCCTGGTTTCTCCAGCCCATGCACCCTCTAGCAGTGATGAAATTTGCATAAACATGCAGTGATTTGCATGAAAATGCAAAGTGGGCATAACTGCTTCAGGAACATTGGGAAGCAGCAGGACACTGGTCGTGCCTGACCCACGCTCCTCCTTCACTTGTGCACTGGGATCCTCTGCCCGTTGGTGCTGAGGACTTGGCACCAAGGTGTTCCCAGACATGCTCCTCCCTGCCTCAACGTCTTGGCAGGTCAGAGCAAGATGAAAGCCTGCCAAATCCTCCCAAATATTCCCTCCTTTCCTATAGGTAGAGGCCGTTCCCATTAGCCAGGTAGAACTGCATTTCCTCCCTCCCACCCTACATGCTTCAGATGACAGAGAAAAAGTCAACAATGCTGGCACAGGTGGTATCACCACCCACAGGCAGCTGTGTTAGTCCCCCCACAGCAGAGGTTTGCAAACCAGGTCTCATGTCTTTCTGGGATATTGAGGAGGCTGCACAATATAATTTAAAAAATAAAATTCTTTGTCAGTAGATGCAAATGTCTTAATTGTCTGAAAATTGCAAGAAGATTAAACCATTGATCTAAATGTGATGACGGAGACAATGCTTTTAGAGCAATTGTTTGAGTCTCTCCACATTGGCTTACCCAACATGTTTATTCAATAATACTATACTATTTAAATAGACGGTTTTAAAAACTTAAACTTTTATATTTCTTCTTTCTTTTTGTGTGTGTGTTTGTTGAACCAGCTCAGAACACATGTTTCTAATTAGGTGTGACTAAGCACTGCCTTTGGAAACCCCATGTCTTCTTCTCTCATAGGAGCCGGCCTTTTCTGTTGGCTGTGAACCTTCATCTGGCTTTGAAGCTCCAAACCAGAGGCTGGACAAAAGACCTTGAGATGTCCCTTCAAAGCACAGAAATATTTCTGTGACCTTGGGATTCCATCCAGGCTGAAGTCTGTGGTGTAGCACAGTCCCAAAGGGCTCTTTGCCACAAAGCAGTAAGGACAGAGGAATGCCATGGCTGGTTCCACCCACCAGCTCATGGGGCTTCTTTAGAGGAGGAGGCTCACAACCCAGAGGAACTTTAATCCAAATCTCCAAAACCATTTTTATCCCATACCAAACCCTGGTTACAAAAACTTTTCCATGGAAGGAGGCGAACGTCACGTTGGGAACTATTCACAGAGAAATGTTTAAATGTCTCGATATCTGCATTGTGAAGACGATGGGTAAGAAACACACAGGAGGAGAAGGAAAACAGGATCTGGGCCCCGGGGGTTGGAGAGCACCAGTGAAAAGCCAAATATCTGCTGAGACAGCAAAAGCCAAGATGTCACCATGGTTGTGGTCAGCATCCCAGAGAGATGGGGAAGGTTTTTTTCAAATAAGGGCTAGGAGCATTAACTTAAGAAACTAAATACATGTAGGTGTCCTCCAGGTTTCCATATCAGAGAGACAGTCTCCCAGCTCAAGAGAGAAATGAAAATGTGCAGAGGGATTCAGGATGGCCAAGGGAGCTCTGTAAGTTCCAAGGCATCCTTCGAACCAGCTGAAACTACGGCCAAAGCAAGGTGACAGTCACAATCAAGCTCTCTCATGAGTAAAAGTAAGGGCAAAATGAGTCACAACTTGAAGGAACAAATTACAAATAGTATCACTATGAAATATTCAATCCTTCTTCAAACATCTAGGGCAGGAAACCCAAGAGCAAGCAGGTGATGAAAGTATAAAGAGGCACTCATAGAAAAGTAAATGTCGTATTTAGTCCCTTAGTCCCATAGTAAATAGAGGGATTTGCTCTTGTTTTCAGCACAGAGCCCTTTTCATTTACTGTCAAAGGCTGTCTGTAAGAGACTGCGGAAGAAGAAACAAAAGAAGCACTGTGAGGTTTCCTCGAGCAGAATGCATCCACCCAGGGCTTCCAACAGAGCTCCAGCAAGAAATCACTGAACCCTGTTGGGCAACTGCGCACGTAAAATTTCCCCAGTTCTCAGGGACCGGAAAAGCCACAAATAAGACACTGAATTTTCAAAGGAGCTTCTGAGCCAGCCTGAACTGTTCACTGTAAATTCATAGAATCATAGAATTGTCTAGGTTGGAAGGGACCTTTACGATCATGTAGACCAACCATCAACCTAACTCTGATACCAAAAGCGTAACAAGGGATAAATGGAGCAGGAGGCTGTCTTGATGGACTGAAGGCCTGCGCTGATGTCCTGGCTGGTGTTCTGCCACTGCACCCCCAGCCTTGTCAGTGGTGGGGACACATCTTAAAAGGTCACTTTGGACTGTGGCTGTTCTCAGTCCAGCTGGGATCTAAGCTCCTCTCACAGTGCAGCAGACACACTGATGTGCAGCAGCATGGGCAAAAGTTTCATGGAGGTGACCCAGCCCAGCACCAACACACCTGTACTCATCCTGAGAGACAGCCACCAAAAGACACGTATGGACAAGCCATTGCCTTCAGGCCAGTCTGCTATTGCTGGGTTTGCTTGGCTCCATCATGGCATTGGTTCCCAGTCACCTCCAGCAGCCCTGTGTGCTCTCTGGGCTCTACACCAGCGCTGCCGAGCACAGATGGAACTCCAGGCATATAGTCACAAAGACTTGGAGACAAAGACCATTCTCCTACTTAGCACAGCCTGTCTCAGTCTTTCATGATGTTTTGCTATGCTCTTTTTTCTACTTAAATTAATGAACCAGGGCTGGTGGAAGTGTTCACTCTGTATTTCAGGATTAGGGGTCCCAGCACCCAACCTACCGGCAAAAAAGTAAGGGATTTTAGCTTCCCTGCTGACTTTAAGGCAGGGGTCCTTCTGCATGCTGTCAAAGGGCATATATGTCTTCTGACCACCTGTGAAATTCCAGTTAACAGCCAGAAAGCCCAGCTGGCTGGTCTGATCCCTCAGTTTGCTGGTCAAAGGCACTTCGCTGCCCTACACTACGGTGCCATCAAGAAAGGAGGTGATCGTATTGATCTGATCTCAAATTGCTCTGCCGCTGGTACAAGCAGGAGCTGAGTGGAAGAAAGGAAGGCAATCTCTTGGGTTTTTAATTCGTGGGTTATCAGGTGGGACCTGCAGAAAGATAAAAGAATAATTCATCACCAGTTCAGGGGTGGAGAAACTGCACTGTGACACTACAGCCATAAGAAAAGCCAGGCAGGAGCCATTTCAAAGGCAGTCCCCATGCTAGATAGTGTGGAGATCAGCCATAAATCCCAGATACGAAGGGTCAGATTGACAGCAGAGATGCTATTTTAGGAGCCCAAGTCCCAAATATGCATGAAAGCCTGGAGATGCCTAAATTTCCATAAAGCCCTATGCATACCTAAATGTTTTCCCCTGATTATATACATGTTCAGGTGTCTCATGTTGGACTCTAGAGACCATATCTACATTGTGGACAGTCATCATCCAGAACTTGTGACCCTGCCTGCATTCTTAAATGCATGCTGGGCAAATAGTCAGTGATGCTCCATCCTCTCACAGTTTTCCTTGAAAGGAAATACGGGTACATTGGAGAGCCAGAGCTGCAGTACATCTTCAAAGGCAGGAGAGCAGGGCTGCAGGGTGGACGTGCACATCATTGAGCATTTATTGGAGCAGACACTGCAACGTGACTATCGTGCTAATGTCTTAGCCGCTATTGAGAGATGCTCATCCCTTCCTTGCACCATGCACTACTGAGCATTTAACCATCAAATGGGCATGGATTTGCTGGGGTCTTGACACCCATCAGCTCCTGCCTTTGCCATGTTTACTATAATCCAGGCATCACCCATGTTGCCTTTGCACCATACCTCCAAAGCAAAGCCATATCATCAAGGGAGATGGGTAAATGGTTGGAAATGGGGAAAGACAGGCTGCGACTGCACCTGACATCTGGGGACAGCCCCTGGGATGCAGCACCACCACCACCTTACACAGAGCGGTCTGACCCCCTTGGCCTGCGCTGGGAGGATGTCCCTCCATGGCCAAGGCCCAGAAGAGCCACCAACATCTCCTGGTTGGAGCGCAGATACCCTCTCCCCCTCTTCCCTGCAAGAAGGCGGCTAGCTGTACCTCAATAGGAAAGCAAGGGGGCTGCTTGACACAGCTGGTGTCATAGTGCACCTTGCCACTGAAGGTGGGTTGTCTGAACTGAAATCCAGGTCATGGTCATGGTCAATAAACTGGCCCCACGATCGCTCATGAACATGAGCGATCTCTGCTGGTCCATCCTGAGCTGCTCCGGGGGAAGCAGACAATCTCATTGGACACTTTTCGAATCTACAGGCGATGAAGGCAGAAAATGCTGTGTTAGGAAATGACTTGTATGAGTGTGTGCATCAGTTTGTAGGGTCACCAGCAAAAATTCACAAGGCATTTGTTACACTTCACAGAAAAACACCCAAATCTCTGTCTGAGTTGGAAGGCATTACTGAGTGCACCTTTGCTGAGCATTGCATTGTTCTGGCTCTAGGCAGGTTTCTGAGCCTCTAGGCCAAGAGTAACCCTTGATGGACATATGAAAGCAGCAAAGCAAGAGCCGTACGGAATAGACTGGGAAAGGGAGGCACCAGATTTTAAAAGATGGCTTGAAATAGAAGTGTGGAACAAAATAGTCTTTGGGAATTTCTGATTATCAGTAAACTCCTTCTAGCAGGACACTCTCCCAAAGCCCTCTTCCCTTCTCATCCCTTCACTTCCATCACAATCCCCCCACAGTTCTTCCTTTGTATCTTACTACAGAAAAAGTGGTGAAAACTCTGCTCAAGCCCTGACACTGTGCGGTAGAGCAGAGTTAGGAAGTACCATGCAAGCACAACCACAAGGCACACAGAAAATTGCAGGGCTCCTCATTAGTGCTGCTGTTGTAGCAAACCCAAGAGACTAGAAATCACATCACAGTGGCCCTGTTCCTGTCCAGGTGCCATGAGAGCCACAAGCACCCCTTCAGGTCACCCTACCCATGGACCCACACACAGAATTTCTAGCTGGATATTTTTTTTCTGAGGATTTACTTATTCGTTTTATCCTCTGTCATATTGCTTTTTGGGAGACAACCAGCTTCCACAAACCAAACCAAAAAAGGTGAGTAAATTACTTTGGCTTAAATGCACTTAATTTAAAAGAACACGTTGCGTAATTCTTTCTTTATCCCACACTTCTGCAATAATCAGGTCAATTTTCCTTTGCTTTTCCTGACAGCATGGGTGTTAGAAAACATTTCTCTTACCTCACCCTGGAGATTCTCACACGATCAACCTGAAGCTGGTGAATTCAACTTCCTCCTCCTGATCACCAGCCACACCAGTTGGTGGATGTGCACTTTGGTGCCTGTGATCTCTCCAAGGACTGGCAATCCCTAAGCCCTGATACTGCATTTTCAGATGACTGGTACAAACATTACCAGCGGAGAGAGGAATCCAGAGAAACGCTTTCCTTCTGTCCACCTGCAGGGGAGTGACACACCATCCTCAAATTCTGCTGGTGCTATCTGACCAGGGCTCTGTTTGAAGCTCCTAGTGATGGGTTTCTCCTGACAGAGTGAGTGCAAGAACAGCAAAGTATTAGTGTCACCAAAATCACGGCAGGGCCAAGAGCTCATGGATGTGGAGAGAGACAGGAACCTTGGAATGGGACCACACAGTGATGCACAACAGCTGGGGAGCTGCTGTGGGTTTGGTGCTATTAATAAGCCTCAGGTTTAATAGTGATAACAACAATAATCGTAATATACACTGAGCCTCAGCTTCTTCCAGGCAAGAACTCAGGTTGCTGGTGACTTCTAGTGTCATCCAGCCTGAAGAAAGGCCCTCAGCCTCAGACTGTGGGTGGAAAACAAAGGTGAAAGCTTAATGTCAGAGAAAAGGGGCAGAGACTTAAGCCTGTTCATTGAATGGTATTAGGAGTAATCTCTAATACAAATGGGGTGATTTGGATTGTGTTACTATGCTGTAATTGGATTAAGTGATTATTATAGTTTGATTAGACCATTAAAGCCTTAATTAGACTAATAATATATTTAATATTGAAGTGCATGTATAAGATGTGTTCTCTGGTTGCCTGTCATACCCTGTGGGTGTAACGCTGCCTAGAGCCAAGCAATGGCGGGACAGAGAGCACAGGGCCCAGCTGAGCCCACCTTCTCCAGGGCTTCAGGGTCTGGTTCAGGTGTGATGGACCTGTCCTTATCCCAGAGTCCAGAGCCCTTTCCCGAATGAAGATACCACTGTCTGAAAATGGAAGGAGGCAGGTAGCTCTCTCCCTACTTCTTGTAGAGATACCTGAAGGCTAAAGCATCCCCTGGGCAGGCAGACCCGTCTGAGCTCCCTCCAGTGCCGGAGGTGTTCCCAGGAGATGCTCTGCCTAAGGGGTTCTTGGAAATAGGGGAGGGATGGGCAATGTTCCTATACCGTCCCTTCTAAAACATTCCACTCTTTAGCACAGCTTCCCCTTCATTACACCAGGAAATCTCTGGATACACTGAGAAATAGTTCTTATATCCCACATTACAGTCATGCCCCTACATTTGTCCAACCACAAGACATGCAGAGGGTGCTCTCTCCCAGCCGGTGTGCCCAGATTTCCCCCGAGGCACAATGTGGGTCATGGAAACGGTGAGATCATGCCCCAGTATGGGTTTGGGTCAGGAAGCGCTTTGAGACCCTGCAAAGGGGCAGAGCCAGAGAAAGCCCAGGAGAAAGCAGAAAGATGACAGAGACCCTGGGCTGGAGGGTCAGTCCCCAACACAGAGATATTTGCATTTTGGCCAAAGTGCTGGTTCAGGTACAACACCAAGAACCCTCAAAGCAAGACTGTAATTAAATCCCCACACATCAAGGAAACAACACTGTGGGGTGTAAAACCCTGAAGAATGCATCCTACGTGGCCGATCCTTGGGGATGTGGGTCTAGTTCTAGGGTGGAGGACCCTCCTGTTGACACAGCCCCCTCACCTGTTGTTGCACTCACCAGTGATCCTTCAGTAGAAGCGAGAAATGTCACAATCTATTTTCTTATCCTGCTGGTCACATCCAGTTGCCTTGAAAATCATCCCCAGCTGAGGTGGTGTCAGCAGGTCTGCCAGGTAACAACAGAGAACAAACATTCAGGAACGTGCCAGCCCTGCTGGGTCTGCGGTGCCTCCCAGGCCTGGGGAAAAGTTTTCCTTCTTGTACCCTTGAAATGTATCATCTAGGAGAGCACAAGGGGCTGCCATTTAAGGTTTCCCTGCTCAAAGCTGTGCTGAGGATGCTCTCTAGAGCAGCAGATTGCTTTCTCTGGTTTGGAAAGCATTAAACCCAACAAAGTTGTGGTCAAAACTTATTTATAATTACATGTTAGGTCTGTGCAGCAGCAGAATGATTTTCTAGTATTAGCAATCCTTTTTCCTTCCTCACCCCTCCCTTTTTATCTCCACCATAAATTTCTAACAGCTACAGTTAACAGTGGTGTGTTACCAGTTTTTTTACCCCTGTCAAGCAGCCAGCAGCAGGTACCACCACTGTTCGGAGCTGCCTGGAGAGAAACCACCAGGTGTCTGGGCTGCACAAGGGGATACTGGCTTTGCATTTCCACGAAGCAGATTTCCCTGTGCATGGGAGATAAGTGGCCGAGTCCAACCAGCAAAACCTTCCTGGCTATTGCTGCTAGCACAGCACGTCCTGAGTCCCTTGGAGGTTTCCTAGTCACTGCTGCCACCCACAGTCTGGGTCACAGCACGGTTCAAGAAGCCACTGTGGACTCCTGGGCAAACAGATGAGAGGTGGCAGCCGGCTGGTCTGGCAAGTCTCTGGGACAGTGCCGGAGAATCGGTGCTGGAGCATCGCTCCTGGATGGAGAGGCTGGAGCCGAGCACAGTCAGCCTTGTCTCCCTCTTCCTGCTCACCCCATGCTGGAGCGATGCTCAAGCACCCCCAGACGTGTGTCCTGGCCTGCCAGTGCTTTGCTGTAATAACGGGGATCCCCATGAGTCCATTTTACATGGCAGGAGCACTCCCTGTGCCTCCCTGACCTGTTTCTCTTACTGCCCTTAATTTGCCTTCTGCTCTCATCAAACTGCTCTTGCCAGGAGGCCAGGACTGCCACCTCATGGAGGACATCGCTCCTTCAAGACACGTGCTGAAATGTCCTTTCACATTGCTCTGTTCTCATTCTCTGTTTGCGCCTTTCTCACAGCATCCTGTTCCTGGTGCAGAACAATCTGGCAGTGACTTTGACTATTGTTAGCTGAAGTCCGACAGAAAAACCGCTTACCTTGGGGTTCAGCTATTGTGAGTCACATCCTCTGCGTTTGCTCATTCTCTACTCAAGGAAAATAGTATTTTCTACCAAAGTTTTACAAGCTTTGACCCATTGGTACATTAACCTCTATATTGCAGAAAGAACCAGCGGAGTGCACAAGTCACTTTCATGAACCGACCGACCCCCAAATAATTTTTTAAGACAGAAAGAGACCACAGAAAAATAACTCAGCTTTGCCTCACTGCAGGCGTGATTTGAGTTGAGGCCCATCATAACCCCCTTTCATTCCCTCCTCCTAAGCCCCAGTGAACAAGCCCCGTATCTTCCTCCTCTGTCTTCCTTCCAGCAGAGAGAGATCCCTGCCTGTGACATGGAAGTCCCCCCTCACAGCCCATCGCAGCTTCTCCGTGAGGAGGGTTCAGGGTGGTTTCCAAGTAATCTGCAGCCCGGATGACAGCCCAAGTCCCTGCCACCAGCTGTTTGAAATATCCCAGAAGCTCTACTGGGGTCAAGGCATCATTCTGCAGGTGCTCCTTTATGCTGCAAGGGAGAACAAAACAACGCCTGCAGGACTGAAACGGACCAAAGCCAAGAGTCCTGCAGGTTACACACCTGAGTGTCGGGCATCCCAGCTCTCCTGGCACGTTACGAGTCTGAACTGCAAACAAAGACAGAGCCGCCCACTTCCCTGCACGGTAGCTGGAAGAGACCAGGGCTGCTCCGGCCACCCTCGGCAGAGGAGCAGAGTGAGCTGCAGGAAGGGAATCTCTTAAATCGCCCAGCTCCACCTGCCAGAAGACAAATCTTAGGTATTTACATCCTTGAGGCAACCCAACCTCACTCAACTTTTATCCAGCTCATCTGTATCTGCATGTGATTCTCTCCATCCAGAGGTCCCAAATGTCTCCAAGTCACCCTGTCTTAATGCTGCTGGAGCCTCCTCCCAAATGAAGGGGTCCCTGAGGCAGCGAGGGGTTTCAGAGGATGGCTACTGAAGAAGTGTATAGGCTGGTAGGAAGCCATACACTCCCAAAACGTGGTGGCAAAAGATGGGCTCTCCTGTCAGATCCCACAAAGTGTCCCCACTGCAGCCTACAGCGGTTTGCTCCCTCCGTAGGAGGGAACCACTAGAAATCAACAGGAGCCTGTGCTGGCTCCAGTCCTGCTCGGAGTATCCCTGGGGGATGGAGCAGAGCCAAGCAATACTGAGCTGGGAGGGACGGCATGCAGGGAGTAGAGTTACTGCTCTTAGTGACCCAACAGACTGGAGATGTGGTGTCAAGAGGGGGAAGGCAGGCAAAATGCTGCATTACAGCCCACTGTGCTTCTGGAGTTCCTCACACCCTTGCCCGCTCTGCTGGAGAGTAGGGGGAAAGCTGGTGATGCTGCAGTGCCAGCAGGGCATGTGGCGTACGCCCGTGACCGAGCCTGGCCCTGACTCTCACTGGTCCTGCCTGCACTTGTAGGCTGTGTCCACCAGCCTCTTGGCCTCCTCCACGATGCTGAGGAAGGACATGACCGACAGCTCCGCTGGCAGGTCTCGGCAAGGGAGAGGGAAGAGCAGGGGTGAGAGCACCATCTCCCACTTGGGAGTGGCAGTGGCGCTCTCGTTGTGCCTCCAGCACCCAGGGATATCAGCACAGCAGCGCTGGAAGTAATTGCTGCTGCTCATTCTCCAGACAGAGAGACAGCCGTGTATACAACGATTCCTTAGGGGCGTCTGAGGGAGTCACCGCTGGGCATGAAAAGGGTCTCTCCATCAATGGAGGCTTCAAATAGCCAGAGTGAGAGAGGTAGGCATCATCCCTCCTGCCGTTTCACAGGAGAACAGTTGCTACTTCTTCAAGATATTTTGCAGCCCCAATTAGTGTGATTCATCTTATTTCTATGCCTCCAGTCATAGCTGCCTCCAGAGAGCCTGCACAGGTACCGCCGGCTGCCATAACAAGGTTTAAGAGCCCTCGTCTGCTGTTTTTTCTCATCACTGTCTTTACTACCCCATTTTTAGCCTAGGTTGGTTATAGCCTCATTGACCTATGGTGAGTTTGGGTCCTTCCCCATGGCACCACCCGGCCAAAGCCCATATATGGGCTTTGGCCCATATATACATATATATATATATATATATATATATATATCCCCCTGCACCCCAAGGAAGAAGGATACGCAGCCCTATTTCCCCACTGCTTCCCTAGTCCATCCTGCAGCCTCCTGCCACCCTTACTGATCCCTCTCCTTCTTGGGGGAGCTCCCAAAAATGAATTGTGTCCCCACCATCTGCTGGCTGCAGGTCACAGAACAGGCGGGGACAGCCTCTGGTGGGGCTTCTCTTTTCTTACAACTTCTAGGGAAGAAGAAAACTTCACAAACCGGCACAAAGGGGATAAATATCTCCAGATTCTCCCCAGATTCTTTAAAATATCTTCCCTGATCAGCCCAGGGTTCATCTCTCTGACAATCTTGGTGAGAAAAATTATTGCCTGCACTTCATTTGAGACAAATGAAAGGTCAGGCATGTGCATTCCATAAGGATTTTACGTTGGAAATGTTAATTAAGAGGTCTCTCTGCTTTGGAGCAGTGATTCAGGGCTGGAACAGAGTCAAGCGGCTGCCCCATCCCCAAATGCCACAGCCCCTGGTAGCTCCAGTTCACCAAACGCTGCAGCGGCTGCAATGATTTTGCTTAAGGGACAATAATTCATTCCTCGCTTTGAGAGCAGGAACCAGCCCCCTCGATGAGAGTCCAATTTTCAGCCTCCACCAAAACCAACAATAATGGAGTGAGGGAGCTGCTGCCGCCACCGGCACCGTGGTGCTGCGCTCTCCCCTTTGCTCAGTGTGCGGGGAGGGAGATCCATGGGCCCTGGGGATGGAGAGGTTCTGGGAACTGACCTCTCCTTTAATGGGATTTTAAGAAATCAGACCAGACGTTAACGGATAAAAACGTGAAACAGCTGGGATTGCTGCCACCGCAGACACAAGCTGACTGTGCTCCTTCTGACACATCTCCAAGACTTTGTTGCTTACAATAGAATAATTCAGGCTCTTCCAGACTTAATCTTTCCTACTCAGAAAAGCCCCTGATCTGCAAAACTGGCGAAAAGGACAATACCATAGGAAGAACATACAGATGCCTGGAACAGGCTGAGGACCACCAGCAACTCCAGGAAGATTTCTGCCTTCATCCCTGCAAAGAAATGCAAGAAGTGAAGAAAACCAAGCCTCTGTGGCTCTCGCCACGCATTGGGAAGGTCAGTGCCCACGCTGCTGGTGGCAGGTGTTGGGGGAGCTCATGAGGTGTCCCCTTCCCAATGCAACGCTCCCCAAAAGCAAGTGTCCTTGCAGTGGCACACGGAGAGGGAGTTGCCTCCTGCCCTGGGGATCTCAGGCACTGGTGGGAACACGCTGATGTGGGACTATGGGGGCAGCACAAAGGGAGCAGGACGTGGCCAGCACTGCAGGCAGGCAGCTTGTCAGGAAGTCCAGGCAGCAACACTGACTATGCTCCTTCTGACACCTCTTCAGGGAGAGCGGGTGCGTGGGGTGCATGGGGTTAGAAGAGCTGGAGGGGAAAAGAGATCAGCCAGGGCAGCATGGGAGATCCTCTACACATAGGCATTCGGGGTGTTTTTGCCCAAAGCTGACCCACTCCCCTCCCAAGGCAGCTCCAGAGCAATCAGCTCCATTGGAATGAGCCCGGAGCTGTGGGCTGTGCCTACTGCACGTGCCTTAGTACCCACCATGGACCTGCCAGCAAAGGTAGCCCAGAGTCCACCCTAAAATCCTGAGCAAAACCCACTGTGGAGGAACCCACAGACACAGCACCAATGTGGCCCAGCCACATCCTTGCCACGCTCCAGCTGCGCTTGGTGCCCGGTGGACAGTGGCTCTGCCAGCCCCGGAGCTGGGAAATCTGTCACACAAGCAGTGGGAAGCTCAGACCTCAGCTGGATCCTCCAAACACAGTCCTTCACCCCCAGCACAGAAACAAGTGCTCCAGCAGGCGTGCGATGGGCTGCGCTCTCACCTGAGATGCTCTGCTGTCCCCACCACCGCCCCCTCCATCCCTGTGCTTTTATCTGCAGCGGGGTGTTACCTGCAGCACGGGCTGACACACGGAGCTTGGAAACTCCCCCAGGGGTGCCAAGGCAGCGCAGCACCCACCTCCCACCCCAGCTCCTGTGCACCCACCTGGATACACAGCCTGATGCTCAAGCAGAGCGTTCCCAGCTGTTTTTTAGGCGCTACAACTTAGAGCTGCTGCAACTTTATTACTTCCAGACGTTCAGTCCATCCTTGCCCTGACCCTGACCTTGCCCACCACAGGAGACAGGGGTTCACTGCAATATCCTCCTGGAACATCTGCCTCCAAGGTGCAGCAGGTTCCCAACCGAGTCCCTCCTGCCAGGGGAATCCTGCAAAATCCCCAGAAAAGCCCACAGGGACTTCTGCCACCTCGGCTGCATTCCCAGAGGACTGAGGCGCAGAACTGCCCCTCCACACGACTGACCCCACGTTTGGGTGCCAGTGGCCTCCGCAGAGCCCAGTGTCAAGTGCGCACATTTCCACTGGTGGGACTATGAGGCATCAGCTACTCAATGAGTCTCAGAGCAAGGTACCGAGCCGAGACCTGCGGTCCGACTTCAGGGCTTCTGGGGATTCCTTATTTTTTCCCTTCTTTTAGCCAATGTATATTGCAGTGTGTAAAGACTATCACCCGGCTGAACTGTTCCAGCTGGATGAGAGGGGAAAACCACATTTTATCTTCTCCTTTCTTGGGGTCGGATGCCACAGACAGCAGCTTGCTCAGCTCCAGATGTCTTCTAGGTAAATAGGCCGAAAAATTGCAACTCCCAGCAAGACTTGGGGAAAGCTCCATCTGTCCCCAGCATCTCCACCCTTCTCCTGCCAGATCAGAGAGACCACACAGGGTTGAGGCCCTGCAGAACAGAGCAGCTGGAGCAGGTCGTCACAGGAGGACTGGACGTCGAGTAGCCCAAGACTCACGTGTCTGCTGTGGTGGCATTACAACAATCGACACCAATAATAATGGCATTGCTGATAATACACATTTAAGACTTTTGCATAGGGCAGCAGTCCCCATAACAACCCCAAACTGGGAGACAGAGCTGTGCTCTTCTCCAGGCACAGCACTGACTCAGGGCTCCTGGCAGGAGGCTGTTAATCCCTTGGTTAAGAGACATGGGAGAAGACCTTTGCAACAATCTCTGAGCAGCTGCTGGCAGTGCTTGGACAGGTTCTGCTCGGTGGCCAGGACCAGTCACTGCTGGCACAAAATGTGCCTGGACTCTCTGGAAGTTGCATCAGATATTCAGGAAGCCTGTAACTGGAGTGTAGATTCCACCTACAAGATCGTCGTGGTGGGACTGGTCTCAGTCTGTCACCTGAGCACTGCAGAGGCTGTGTCAGAAGACACAGTAACTGCAGAGAGTTGGTCCATCCCAGCCAAATTGTCCTGTCGGCAAAGCATGAGAAGAAGCCAACGTCTTCTAGCAGAACTCACCACTGACCTCTTGTTCTTTTGTTCTTTTCTAAAAATGAAATTGTCACGGAATGAAGCACCGAGGTCTGGATGCAGCCACCACACCTGAAGCTGCTTTCACTGCTCTGCCCCGTGGACACGACAGGGCAGTGTCGGCGCAGCTGCTCCCTGCAACCCCTCTGCAGAAGGTGTTCATTCAGCCCCCTGCCCTTCACTTCACATCTGGGAGCACCCTAACACGGGTCCCACCAAAAAGCAGAGAACAGGACTGTGGGAAGACACCCTGTGCAGATCCCCCAGGCTTGGTGGCACCCACAGGGAAGGGGTCCAGTGCCCAGACCCAGGGACTGGGGCTGCATGAAGCCACCCAGGCAGCGCAGGAGGGCTACGTGCACATCCAGCTCAGGTCTGGACAGGGTGTAACTGCGCTCAGGCACAGTACAACCCTGTGTAACCGCTTCCCGGTGCTGTCTCCTCTGGGATTAGGTCTCTGAAACAGGAGAGGCAAAGACTTTTCACTCCCAGAGCAGGCAGCTCACACCATGATGACAGGGAAGGCAGGCTCCTATATGAAGTGCTGCGCAGCATCCTCAAGGTGCAAGTGATTGGTATCATTTTTGCCTTTGCCCCGAACCCCCAGAAGAAGCATCACTGAATCTTTTGCTTTTTTAAGGAAAATGTATTTTTGTGAAAATAGACTTTATTATAATAAAATTTGATATTAAATAAAAACATACCGTATCACCAACACTCATGGACATTGTGCTGGCATCATTCATGTACCTCACATAACTGTCCTTCTCAAAACAAGTACCCACTGAAACATGCAAAGAAAGAAACACTGAAAAGGATAGAAACCATGTAGTACAAAACTCTCCGTGGCTTAGAAAGGGATGTGTCTTAACTCAAGGAACACATCATCTCATATGAAAATAGCTGCAAACTCTCCATCCCCAGCTCTGTTCTCCAAATGCTCCAGCTCAGGAGCAGCCCACTGAAACAGCCAAATAAAACTGTGAAAGAGGCAGACGAAAAATAAATACATAAATAAATAGATAGATAAATAAATAAATAAATAAATAAGGCGGAGTCCCCAGCCAGTGTGTGGTCAAGGTGAACCGGCCAGGAGCAGCCAAGAGCAGCTCACCCTACGGCAGAAGCATCGACCCCCGTCAGGGTATTGCTCCTTCCTCTGTGGGAACCCTCGTGCCGAAACGTGACTGAGGCAGCGTGGGATGCTCCTAGGCACAGCTGCGTATTTACAGGTTTACAGTACAAATAACTCACTCGTCAGCCCAGAGACAGCAAAGGGGGTTCACGGGAACAGAAAAGTGCAAATTTTCTTTGCAGGACGCGAAGGAGTTGACACAACCTCCTTTGGACCAGAGAAATACCAGGGTGTGTAGTACAAGGGATGTCTTCCTAAGGGGCCGGGGCTTTGCTGGGAAAAGCCATTTAGCTAACTTACAGCCAGAATATACTTTTAAAATTAAAATATTTACAGGAAACCGGTGCATTGAGGGCTGCATGGAGCAGGACACACTACTGTGGAGGTAGCTGTATCCTGGAGCTGAGGCCTCACACACACCCCAGTGCCATGACACTGTGTTCACAGCCACTGCCCATGCTGCACGGGCACCCACGGCCGGGCTCTCAGCAGAGACCACAGCGCACAGACCCACTGAAGAGTTTTCTCTATTCAACATACACTTTTTCCCCTATGAAAATACTCTAATCAACTTATTGCAGAAGGCTTCTCCTGAATTTTCAGTCCCTGTGTGTGTGGACTGCACAGGCAGTCTCTACAGAACAATAAATCCCTTGTTAATTTTTCTTACTGGACCCAAGTTTTTTGAAGAGCTTTTTTCCTTTGAAGAAGAAGCCTCTCTTCTTTTTACTCTGACCAGGTACATCACTGCATTTGAGAATGGCCAGCGATGCCTGCTCTGGACACTGCTCGCCCATGACAAGGCAGGAAGGTGGTAGAGTAGGAGGAGTTGGTGAGGAGTCGCTCTGATCAACAGACCCATCCGGACTTAACTGAGGGGGAAAAAGAGAAAACAAAAGAAAAAAAGCAGAAGTTAGAGCTGACAAAGGACATCACACCGACATAAACCTCAGCCAGAGAACCCTGCCTTCTCCCACCAGTCTGTCCCTCACCCTGCAAGGCTCAGCTCCTCCATGCAGTTGCAGATCCAGTCAGGAAGTTCCCAACGGATTTAAACTTTTCTGTACCCACTACCCAGACCCTGCCTGAGCTCAGATAGTCTGAAATTCCTCAACTTTGGGCTAACTTTGGACAGCAGAAAAGCCCCAAGTAGGACTTGGTGAAAGATACTGCTTCCCAGCTGAAGATGCTGTAAGTGAAGCACCTCCGTGAGAGCAGGGATGGACAGACACTGACGCATCCCTGTGCGCCTGGTGGGCTCCCAGCACACGCTGGGATGGAAGGCAGGACATTAAGAAAAACCCGATGTAATAAGAACAAGGGCAGTGCAAGACCTTCAGAAGCTCTGAAGGAGGCTGACTAAGCTGGGAGGCTTCTGCAACAGTAGCCATGGTCTGCCACGGTAAGAAGAGAAATTCGGGGTCTTGCAAGGCATCCATCAGATCTAGTCGCAGGAGGGGCAGAAGGCAAAGCCTGATGCTCTGCAGTAGCACCAATAATGGAGAAAAAGTTCATGATGGAGCAGGGCATGGAGAAGTCTCGGACCAAGCAGCACACAGCAACTGATGTGTTCCTAAGTCACCTGAGCACCTGAGAGCACTAACTGGGATCCACAGTCCCAAATGATGCACTTTATGCTGCTCCTTCTGGAAAGGTCTATTGGAAATCAGAAAGTGCCCTGGTCCTGGGCTCAGTTTGCTCTTCACAAAATACTAATGGCAGGTCAGTTCCCAGCAGCAGCCGTCTTTCCATGATTTCTTCTTGCTGGGTTTAGGCATCTGGACAGTGACCATTTCTGATGTGGCAGGGCAAGCTTTCCCAAGAAGCTACGAAGTTCACCAGGGAAGAAGCTCTGGGTTTCTGAGGCGCTGGAGAGCAGTTGTCCCACTGCCTTCTCTTCCACACAGCTTTCACAAACCAGCATCTCCCAAGCTCCCAGCTGTATCCCCTGTCTTGGCATTCCCCAAAACACAACATGACAGAAGCTGGAGTTGAAACATCATGCCTTCATCATCTCTCTGCTTGGGTCCCACCAAGTCAGGGAGAGTGGAGTGCATGTCCCTTCAGGGTCTGCAGGCAGCCACAGCTCCAAGAGGGGAGATGAGTTAATGACAGCAGCAGCACTGGGGAGGAAGCTCTACTGAAGAGCACAGACATTAGCCCTGCACAGCAAATGTGGAGAACCGGAGCAGCTGGAGTTCACTGGCAGGGGTGGACGTGGTCTGGTCGGGTCCCACACTCTGCCTGGGGGGAGCTGCTGAGTCCAGCAGATTCACAGACATAATGTTACTGCCACAGCAAGAGCACAGTCATACTTTTGTGTGCTGTGGGTTAGTTTATTTAAAGTTTCCTGGGGTCAAAAGCAAAACTCCTCTTTCGCCTTGCTGCTGTTTCAGGGGTGAAACACCTCCTGTGTGACCAAGAGCACAAAAAGCAGCTCCTCCTCTCACAGGTTGAAGTTCTGCTGCTGTATTCCAGTCACTTCTCTCTGCTGCAAGAAGAAAGCACTTCTGGTACAAGATGAGCAGAAACCTCTTCTGAAGTCACACTCAGTACATGCAACGCCTATAAGGTCAGCTCTGAGCAGACAGGAGCACAGTACTTTTAGGGAGCTCTGTCTTGGTGAGAATAGACAATCTCTCCCAACTCCAGAAAGTTGAGACTCAACTACTGTCTTACAGCAATGACTTTAAATCGTCTCAAGTCACAATGCCATCAGACTCCCTCTTACCTGAACTCAGGGTCTGTGGGTACAGGGACGGAGGTGTAACTCCTCTCCACCCCTCATCCTTACAGTAAACAGTACAGTGGCTGATTTTTCCTGAACTCACACTCTGTTTTCACTTGGAAATCTTGTTCCACACACTTTCAGAAGCACCTCTACGACTCTCCAGATACGCGGTGCTGTGTGGAAAAGCCAGCTACTGCCAAGGCCACACTGCAGAGGGCTCGATGGCACAGCCTGGACCATATGAAAGCTGCACTCTGCCAGCAAGATCCTCTCCTCCAACTAATGCTGCAGCATCAACTGCCATCTCCGTATCTCCTGGCTGCAGGCACATGCAAGATGCACACTTGGTGTTGATGGCCCAAGCACCAGTCAGGTCTGAAAACTCTAGAAATAAATCTGAATGAATCTAGATGAACCATTTCCAGCCCCTAATGCAAGATTTACAGAGGCAAAGAGAAGAAGTAAGCCAGATGAGGGTTAACTTGGTAGCCTACTATGTTAGCTGTGTGCGAAAGTAGGAATCCCTGGAGTCTGCTCCAGAGACTATTTATGCATTGTGCAATGAAGAATCCTTGGATAAAACGCACAAAAGCATTGGGCTGACAACAGAAGGGGTCTCACCAACACACAGCGAGTGATCTCCCCTACAAAGCTCAGGCCTTGTGCTGTCTGGCTCAGCAGTCCCAAAGGATGTAGAGCGATTGCGAAGGTCCCTGCACAGCCAGGGCAGCAGAGGATTGTTGCCCACCCACCACTGGGAACTGTTTTTCTGGCAAAGGTGGGACAGTTTTAGGGCAGTTCTGAAGTGGCCCAGCAAACCTCATAGAATTTCTCCTGTAGAGTGTAAAAGACTGCCTGCAAAACAAGAGGCAGGTACCCAGGCCAACTCACAAATGTCACAAATTATTTACTGTAATAAGGATTCCACAGCATCAACATCATTATCAAATAGCCAACAGTTAAGAGGAAGTGACTAACAGTTTCCTGTCTTTGTGGTCAAAAGTCCTGCTGATTCCCAGCCGTGGTACACATTGCCCAGGCAGCTTTCTACGCACAGAGGCACTCTCACCCACAAGCATGTGGAGATATTCTCAGAGGTCTCTATAAGACAGACAAGCAACAGAACCAGTTCACAGATTCATCTGGTAAGAGACAAATGATACTAAAATTAGGGTTTCTTCCCTAAGAGAAACATGAAGGAAAAACGGCTCTGTCAAGATCCTGATAAAATAAAAGCTGCTAGGGTTGATAAACAGAACAGTCACGTTAGTTTTCAGATGGCGGTTTTCAGTCTCAGGTATTATTGATTTGCTGTCTCAGGTATTACTGATTTGCACAATTTCAGGAAAACAATGCTTGAAATTAAGAAAAACACAGATCTCCTCCCCCTGTCCCCCAAAACAGGGGTCTCACCCCCCAGCCCCAGAATTGTTTCTTTAAGTGCTATCAAACAGAACAATTATCCACACAAGGTTGGTTTTAGGAACTAAATGTTACTACTTTAACTTGATGGCGTGCAGGGGTTTTTCAGGACTATGTTCAGGAAAGGGTAAAATCAAGAAGGAAAAAACCACAGGCTGAATATGGAGTGTGTCAGCCTGAGCAAGATCCTGCACAGGCTAAATGAAGCTTTGGTAAAACAGCCAGCTGAATTACAAAGCAGGTCTTTTCTAAACCTGAATATCCAGCACAGTCCCATCACGGTTCCCAAAACCACCAGATTTTTCCAAACAATTTTCCAAACAATTGCACTTCCTGTGCTGACCAGACTATGGCTTGTCTTTAATACAGAACCAATCATCTGGCAGGGAAAGGTCTGCCACCGGAGGATCTGAAGCTAACAGATTTGCTACCAGAGCCCCAAACCAGCCTGTCACACTACAAGGAAAATAAGGAGTAAACTGCAGGTGCAGGACCCTTGAATACACTCGGCTGGGTGGGAGATTGAAGAGATCTTCTCATACAAACTTACATGGTTGCTCTCTCTCTCTATGTATCATTCATATCTATCACTGGACTCTTCTCTTCCTCATTCTCTGAAGAAAAGAACCGTCACGGGTGCATAATACAGGCAGAAATAAATACATGAAATTAGAATCAAACACTTTCTGAAGATGCTTTACAATCAGTCTTTGACAGAAACTGCATATTACTGATGCAAAAATATTCGACAGCCGCAGCAGTGAAGCAATCGCTCTAAGTTGTGAGCATGCGCGTCTCAGGGCCCTGCCTTGTGATTGTAACTTCTTGGATACTCCTCTTTGGGTTGTATTTTTTATTGCTTAGTCAAATCCCCAAACATTGTCAGGTTGAAAGTTAAACTGCTTCACCTTTTTCAGTTGCCAGCATTTTAAGATTTGCTCAGAAATAATTCAAAATGATCCACCTTCCCCAGTTCAATTTGGAAAGTGAATTGTCCCTATTCTCAGGCCTTTGGCATTGCAGCAGGGAGAAGGGAAGGGTGAAGAACAGACAGGCTGGAAACATCAAATCCAAGAAGTTACAAGGGATTTAAAAATCACTCATGATCATGCCGGAGAAGCTTCTGTTAAGATCGGAACTACCTTTAATACAAGTCTAAAGCTCTGCCGTGATACCATGATGCATACGCATGTCCCTGGTGCGTGAGGTCTCAAATTCTGATGAATTTGAAGGGAGTCTGGTCTGCCCTGCTGTCTTTCGAAAGATTCAAACAATATTTCTCTAGAGGCTGCCAGGCACCTTTTGCCTTCGGTGATTTTTTGCATACTCCCCTCTCCCCCACCCCAAACAGCAGCTGCAAAGGTGCTTCTGTTTGTGCTGTATATGCCAACAACACACTACAACAAGCAAGTTCCTTAACTCTATGGAGTGAATGTGTCGCTGGGATTTGGGAAGCCCCAGGCATGGCTGTATCACTGTGGGAGTTCATTCCAGCTCAGGGATGGCCATTAGATTATTTATGTTTTACAGTGGGAGGTCTTCCTTCTGCCTCAGCCACCAGGTGTCCTGCCCACAGGCAGGGATGCTGCGACAGAGCCAAAAACTCAGTGGGCTCAGGTTCTGTCTCTCCTCGGTAATCACTACACATATATATATTCTATACGTACATTTAAGTATGTATGTATATAAATGTTTGCACATAATACAAGCTTGGTTATGAGCAGGGTAAATGTACCGCTTTTAAAAGAGGGCAAACATGGCCTTCACATTTGGAAGCTGCTTAGATGGATCCGGATTGCAAAGCCCAAGCAGGAGGCAGGACACACACAGAGCGCTGAGCCAGAACCACCCAGGGCAGGCATCCCGGTGACGCGGGGAGGCGGCGGGACAGGAGGCCATCTGCCACCGCACAGAGGCAGCCAACACAAAGTCATGCTTAGATAGTTAACGTGGATTGCCGCTGAAATAAAATTGGCTTAATCAACATCAGCTGAATTTTCCAAGTCCCCAGACTTCAGACTACAAGGAATGGATCGCTCATGGATCAATTGAGTACCAGAGCTGCTGTGCCCAGGGGAACCCAGCACCAGTGGAGAGCAGAGAGGAGAGCAGGGCAGCAGCAAGCCTCAGGGCAGCAAGTGGGAGCAGCTCCTGCTGCGGGCTCAGCAGCGGGGCGGGCAGGGCTTTGCTACCCTGTGAGGTCCGTGACAGAGACTGGGACACGGGAAGTCAAACTGGTGTCACAATTTCCTCACCGGTAAAACAGAAGAGAGGGATGCAAATAGGAATACTTGAAATAAGGGCAGATTTGTTGTATATGTCACCCTGTTTATCAGCAGAGTTCCTCTCTCTCACTTGCCCTTAATAAAACACCATTAGCTAAGCCAAACCCTTCACATTTGCAAGTGTCAGATCAGCTCTCTAAGCCCTGAAGGTTGCCTGAACTTCCCCACGGTTTCTGGGAGGACCCAGTCTGGGGGTGGAATAATGACCCCAGCACCTGAAACAGGCCCTTGTTGCTGCTGGCTGATGCTGGGGAGATGGGTTAGATCTGTAATAAGCTACACTATGAATTCAACCTGTATGAACCTTACTGGTTCAGGTCTCCTTTGGCACCCTCTGTTTCAATAGATGAGTAATTTGGGAAGAGCAAATCATTTGGAGACAGAAACTGAAGAAGGAAACCCACTCTGAATGCTTGTTTACCGCCAGGAAAGTCAGACCTGTGTAATCTCAGGGTTCTTAAACCCTGGTAGGAACAGCTAATTAACCTATGATTCCCCAGCATGGACCAACACTTATGGGCTGGGAGGAAAGGGACTGAGCATCCTAAACAGGTAAGCACAAGGGACCCAGACAACTTCTGAGTTTGGAAGACAATCCAGCACGCTACCCACAAACCTTATTTCTGAGTCAGGCCTGCCACCTGCTCTTCATATTCTTATGGCACCTTCTGGCACCAAGGCTCTAGTGCAAACCCTCTACCCACAAAGCCTGAAATGCCTGGAAGCAAGAGAAGAGGCTGCAGGTGAAGCCTAAGGGAGATCAGGCAGCATTTGAAGACAGAAACGGGAGGTGGGTACAAAGAAAAGGAAGAACTGAGCATGCTAAACAGGACAAGGAACACCGCAGAGAGCAGGAAAGCTAGCGTGGCACCAGTGGGGAGTTCAACAGAGGAGGATGCAGGGCCACTTCCTTAAGGGCTGGCTCAAAGCCAATCTGGGCCTGCTCTTACACACTTTTATAGGTCTGGCACCACTTGACGGTGCCAATAACCTCCCAGGAACTGAAGGTTGAATACATGCGAGCTGGGACCAAGCTGTGTCTCTCCCTGCCTCCCACCCTCTGGAATGACACAGCATACAAGGTCTGGGAGTGACCAGGGAGGAGCTACAATTTTGGTCTCACCTACTGAGGACTGACAGATGACTAAAATCTCCCACTTAAACATTTGTTTCAAAAATAACATAAAGCAAGGGGTTAGCTCAACCTTTGAATTCCCTGCATCTGTGGGATGCTTTCAAAGCCGTAGGATCCATTCCACAGATCTGTCTGGGAAACGACCCAATGTGTTTTGAATTTATCTGGAAGCACCTCGGATAGGATTAAGATATATCTAAACTCAGGATGGGTGGAAGAACATTGGTGTTTAGGTGTCCAGAACTCTTTGGCACGGATATGAGCATATCTGAGGAATTTCACATGTCTGGGGAGCTGGCTGAACTGCTTTGCTTGCAGCAGGATTCACCACTGACCCTTCTGGAGATCTAAAGAATTTGCTGGAGGGACCTGGGATGCTCCTTGCTCACCTGACCATAATGAGACTGAGGCCCCAGTGGATGTTGCTGCTTTGTGCCTCTTTTTTGCACTACAGCTAAGTCTTCAAGAATAGCGGCTTGCACTCCCCTCTAAACCTTTGAGCATCTCCCATGGGATGAACTGAGCGACATGCAATAATTTAAATGATTCCATCAGGTGCCGCATGCTGTGCAAAGCCCAATCTCCAGCCACACCACAGTTTGGGTGTCTGTACTATGCAGAGCCACAAAATCTTACCTGGCTCTCAGCACTCAGTGGAAAATCTTCTTTATCTTTTGAATGAATTTCCTCAACCATGCCTCCATCCGAAGTCACAGCTTCCAAGAAGTTAGATGGGACAAGCCCTCTCTGCTGGTTCAGCTCTCCCTGCAAGATCAACATGCATTTCTCACATCAGGTTTCCTGGCTGATGAAGAAGTAATAAATAGAGGAGCGGTCTCACAGCTAGGTTATGGTCTGAGAGAAGCCCAGGAACATGCTCAGGTTGGGAAGATCCTCAGCAAAGTTCATGATTCACATTCTTGCTTAGTTGTGGAACAATTTAGAGTGCAAAAACACAGAGGAGAGTAAAGGAACACAAGCTGGCAGCAAGCCATGACAAGTCTCTTCCAGCAACACGCTCCCTTTTACAATCTCAAAAAAATTTCCACTGCTATCCCAGACGCAACTGGAACATGACTGTGCCACAGGCTCTCTCAAGGCACTTGATTTGCTCTGGTATTTATTTATTTTTTTTAAAGAATGAGGTCCTACTGGTACAATGCCTGTAGGAATTGTCTCTGTGCTCACTAAGGTCCAGAGCTGCAAACCAAGCTTGGCTGTATTTCTAAAAAATTGTCTCCGGTTCAACAGCAGGTGGTTGGGTGAGACAAAACCAACCTCAGCAATGTTGTTTGGTCACCACTAAAGAAATCAAACAGAACTTTTCAATTTCAAAACAATTCACAATGATCCCCCTCCCGACTTTACCTGGAGCTGAACCTCAACTTTGACGTGTGAAGATACACTGCTTTCTGTGCAGTAAAAGGTGGAGGATCCAAGAGCCAAGGATGGTGTCTAGCACACAGCTCCTTGGCAAGCACAGTAAATTAAACAGATGCCAGTACTTATTGAAGTGTGGCCAGATGGGGGTGATCATACATTTTTATTCTCATGTAATCATTTTAGCCTCCTGCCCTGGATGAGACCACGTGTCTGAGTGCTCGGTGACAAATCACCTTGTAGCAGATGCTGATTCAGCTGATGTATGTACAGAAAAATGCACCCTAGGCTTCAGGAAACCTGCAGTCAAATTATGCCAGGACATAAACTGAGAACCATTTGGATATTGTGTTTACAGGAGAAGCATGGACTGCTAGAAACAACCTGCCCTGCACTAAACAGATACGGGTTTATTTTTTTTCCAGTAGCAGAATATTTTGTTCCCTGATTTGTGCTCTCCTGCCACTAGACGGACTCCCACGATTTCAGATGTAGCCACAGGACCTTCCCAACCCCTGTACTTACGTAATAGAATCCATCATCGTCCATGGACCCAAACACAGTGATAACGTCCCCTGCACTGAAAGTCAGTTCAGCCTGCAGAGAGCAAGAGAACAACGATCACAGGAGAAGCACTGCAGGAATTTCTCACCAGTAACACAAGGTCACCCAGGGCTTCTTGCACAATCTCAGGGGGGAGGACGGGAGGCCACAGTGTTAAGACTTGCAGGACCAGGATGCAGAAGAGCAACCAAAGTGGGTAGCTGTGGAATTAATTGCTAAGGAAGCATTTCATAAATTCACAGAATCACATAATAATATGGGGTCGGAAGGGACCTCTGGAGATCATCTAATCCAACCCCCCCTGCCAAAGCAGGTCCACCCAGAGCAGGTTGCACAGGAACGTGTCCAGGTGGGTTTTGAACGTCTCCAGAGAAGGAGACTCCACAACCTCTCTGGGGAGCCTGTTCCAGGGCTCTGCCACCCTCACAGGAAAAGTCCCTCCTCATGTTGAGATGGAACTTCCCATGTTCAAGTTTTTGCCCATTACCTCTTGTCCTGTCACTGGGCACCACTGAAAAAAGACTGGCCCCATCCTCCTGACACCCACCCTTCAAGTATTTATAGGCGTTGATCAGATCCCCCCTCAGTCTTCTCTTCTCCAGACTAAAAAGACCCTCAGCCTTTCGTCATAAAAGAGGTGTTCTAGGCCCCTAATCATCTTTGTAGCATCATTAAGACAGGAGCAAAGTCTGTTTCTTAAACCAATTTTGAAAGGCTTCAAAATAGTATCTACCACCCGTTCCGGAAAGGTATGTTGAGAACAAGCTGAACAAGCACCAGAAATACCTTTAATTTCTTTAAATGCAAATACTAAATCCCACTCCCTTGGATGAGCCTGTTCTGTATGCAAGGCTCAGGGATTAGTCACTAGCAGGAATGCATACAAATGGGAAGATTTGAGCTGGAAACAGAACATTGCTGCACAACACACGTGACCCTTCACCATCAGATCCGTCTGTCCTGTCAGCCACCTCAGCATGCCCTCCATGGAGCACAAGACTGAAGACAAAGGTCTACATAATCTCTTCTAATGGAAGGAACTGCCCAGTTACAGCAAGAGAGCTGCTCTAAGATAAAAAAGGTGGAATCTCCAAATAGGCCGTGTCCCACTCAAGACACACTGGTTTATATGCACTTCACAGAGTGTTAGCTGGAAGGGACCTACATCTAATATATTTACCTTATTATATCCCTAGTACTCTATTTATCTCTGGAGGCTGCAGGTTCCTCCTGTTGGCTGTGAATTACTTTGTTCTAGCAGAAAAACACTTGGAGGGAACTTCACTCCCAGACACAGAGTATGGCACAGCTGATGCTGCTGTGCCTGGGTGCGAGTTCCAACAGCAGCCTCAGAGCAACACAGGTGACCGCATTTTCTTGGAGTGCAAACGGGGAACATCTCCAACAATGCAACAGAACTGCACCAGCTTGTTTCAATAATTTCACCTCTGTTCACAGGAAAGGCTCTAAGGAATACCAAATCACTGCAAAAAGTAGTCATATTGTTGACAAGGGCTAAAAAGTGTTCTTTGGCCAGATGTATGAGTGCCTATACGGATGCTGGTTGATAGACGCTCTCACTGGATCTCTCCCAAAATAACCCACCATCCTTAAAACATTCTGTCCTCAGAGGCAGGCTGTCTTGCTCATCAGATACTCAGTTTGGGAGGCTACCATTACCTGAACTGTGCCACCTCTTGGCCATACGCTCCTTTCTAGATGCATGGAAAGAATCTGATCCCAAACCCCATGTTTATGTTTGCTCAGAGTAGACTAACGCTGCTAGGGAGAGAACAGAGCACGTTCCAATTTAGAAAGTCTTTTTGCAGAAAGGATTCTGCATTGCAATCTTTCCACCTGAAACAGACTCATCTACAAAAACACTGTTTGGATTATATAGAGGCAATCCCTGAAAAGAGGATCGCTCCATTAAATTGGAACTAAGTCTTCTTGCTTGCACAAAGACCTACCCAGGCAGTTAACACAAAAGACACGCTCACCTAAAGTATCACAAGTCCATTCACACTCCTGTGGGTGGGTGCCCTGGATCAGTTGCTAACACAGGGGCTGCTTCCTCCTGCCCCAAAACTGCTAAATCCTGTCTAAGCACTAGAGGATGCTACGAGGCCACAAGATGCTCACCAAGTTTCACTGAGACACATACCAAAAATCACTAGGGCTATGTCACTTCACGTTCTCCACAGATAACTGAACGCTGCTATCAGAGAATGCAGGAGAGAATCTATCAGCAAACTCTATGACTTCAGCCAATCTCTTTTAGCAGTTATATTACCAAGCTATAATCATCTTGGTTTTGATCAAAATGCTAAGTATCTTGGGATAGAAGTAAAAAGAGAGAAGAAAAAGAAGCCTGTAAGAGGAGTGAGCAGGTGGTTGTTACCTCTACATCTGCATTTGGAGAGCTCTCCTTGGGGTTATAGTCGAACACAGCCACCATACGTCGAGGAGTCAGCAGTTCAGCTTCAAAGTCCTGATGCTTCTGGCCTGCAGGACAAAAATAAAGCAAAATAGTCTGAGCTGGAAGCTGTAAGACAAAATCCCAAATCACAGCAACTCCTTCGGTGTTCTTGGAATGGACTGAGCAGAAAGAATACTAGGGGGAAATTGACTGGGGAGAGATCTTAGAGGCCCCAGGTAAAGCAGTTTTCTCATCTCCTGTATCACCTCACAAGCACAGAACTGGGGATATGTCCCCATTCCAGCACCCTGGTGTCCTGTCTATATATACAGGAATGTTTTATTTTATGTTTCCTACTTATACACACACACATATATATACACACACACAGAGGACAGCAGTCTCTTCACAGTGTCTTGAATAGACATTTCTAATCCCTCCAAGCCATGCTCTGGTATCGAGCTACAAAATTTATCCTCCAAGTGCCAGGGGAACAGCAAGAGCCCCGGGCAGCATCGGCTGGGACAAAGGCAAGAGCAGGCCTCGCCACCCAGGGAACACACTGCATTTTCACAACCACCTGCCTGCTCAGCCCCGTTTATTACAGACCTGCTCCGAGTCTGCAAACACAAAATCTGGTGTTACAGAAAACACACATTGTCCAGTCCTTTATCTTATGAATTTAATTGCTGCTTCGGGCCAGAACTGGAGGGTGTTTAAAGGGCTTTGGGGGTGTTTGAAGGGCAAGCAAGGGGTTTGAAGGCTTGGCCTCCTAGACATCAACAGCTGACGGTGCACCCAAGCAGAGTGAGCTTAGGTCCTTGCATTTTAGGGACCTTGGATTTTAAGGACTGCAGCATCAGATGAGGGAGAGATTTTCCTGCTCCTCCAAAGCACAACCATGCATGCCTTCCACCTACAAACACCCCCTGTTTAGTCAAAAAACCACTACTAAATAAAAGAACTAAACCTCTTATTTCCTGAGACTGACTGTTTTCTCACAGTGCTCTGAAGGAGCACTACAGGGTCTTGCATTGGCTCTTGACTGCAGAATGCATCTGTATTACGATCATGCAAACGTATCACCCCTCTTCTCCGTAAAAAAGAGCAAATCTCACCTGGCTGAGACTTGTATTTTTCCTGTTTATCCAGCCCTGCTGAGGGAAGAAAATGTCTCATCAGTGGGAGCTCATCTTTCAACAGTGACCACACGACATAACTGACAAACAACAATAAAAAGAACAAAGACCGAGGCAGCAAACCACAGAAGCAAACTGTTCATGCAACTCAAAGTCTACGCCAGTAACCATGACTGAGGGACGTAACAAGAAGCAGAGGTCAAGCTCCAAAACTATAAAAGACACCACTGTTGTTAAAAACTTAACACCAGCACAGGGATGGGCTCTCTTTCCACTTCCTAGCAGTTGTACAGAGACAAACAGCTGAGGATCCTGTAAGCAAGTAGTAAAAATTCAGTGCAGACTGTAACCCTAACGCAGAAATCAAAGAGGAAGCAGTGGGTGACACAGACCTTTCTTGGAGCGTCTGGGTTTTGGAGGAGGGACGGTTTGGCGGCGTGGAGGTGGAGAAAATGTGCCATTTCCTTAATAAAAATCCAAAAAAGCAAATAAATAGACAAGAGAAACAGACAGTGAATGGAAAGTGAAAAGCATCTTGAAGAGTGACCAAGCAACAGAGCAGCATGACGTGCTTCCCCTGGGAAGCAGACACCGTGATTCCTATGGGCAAAACCCAAATCTCCGTTTCTCTTATGTGGACTCAGATGAGGCATGATCCACATCTCAAATACACACAGAAACCCACATTGTATTTATGCCCATTAGCCATACCACAGTGCACAGCAGACAAACTTCCCTGCACTTTATCTTTTAGAAGCATCATCATAAGGATAAAATAAAACCTTGTACCATTGACACCTGAAAAAAGCCAGGTGAGGTGCAGCCAGTAAACTCCCTTGGGTGGGAAGGGACCCTGGGGAGGTCTCCAGCTAAAGCTTCTGCTCTTAGCAGGGTCAGTACTGGACGGGTCCCCAGATGAGCCTGCAGAAGGAGTTCCCAAACCAACCCCTCCAACACATTTTCTTAGTTATAAGGCCATAACATGGGTTTATGGGGACAGGTAACACCAGAGGTACACAAAGCCTGGCTGCCCAAGGACACAAGGTTCACTCTCTGATGCATGTGTAATGTCACCACCCTCCTGAAAACTTTCAAACACACTATGTTTCATGAAGTCTTCAGAGCTAGTAAGTTCCTTTATTCTTCGGAGAGAAAGCAGCGGAGCAGGAGACAGAGAGCCTTGCGCATCCACACAGGGACAAAGGGCACCACAGGCATCCAGCCATCTCTGGGCACCAGAGGACACACGCAGAAGAAACATTATGAATGTGTCGTGTGAAAAAAAGCCTTACTCGAATCTCTTCTCTCCCTAGACAGGAGAGAGGCCAAAGGACACAAACCTACCAAAAAATCACACAGCCACAAAGTGAAAGTTTTGCCCCCTGTGCTCCTTGGGATCAACCTTCCAGAGATCCACATTTCGGAGCTGGGCCCTGACAGCCCCTCAGCCTCTCAGGCTGGATACTGGGTCTCACAGCAGAGAAATGGAAAGAAGTTTGATCCTTCTGTTTCTTTCATTTTTTTTTTTCCTTTTATTGTTTTTCCTCCACTTCCTGTGAGAGGAGGTGAACAGCTCAGTCAATGTCAGGGCTTCTCTTTGCCCCCCCGAGCACCCATCAGACCCAGGCTTGTGCTGCTTTACCACGCTGAAGAATTTCCTCTTGTTTTAACAAGTGGAGCAGGTCAAATAATTGCCACTGGTGGCAGAGAGTACACAGAGAGGTGCTGGATGAGAGCTGGGAGGAACAAGGGACAGGCGCTGGGACCACTGTGTGTTGCCAGCAGTCTCGGGGCAACCACAGCCGCTGAACTGCAGCCTAACGCAGCCCCAGCTGATGATGGCTGCACAGCCCTCGGGAGGTTCCTCTCCTCTGAGTCCACGAGTGGGAAGAAACAGGAAAGTCTCTGCAGCGCATAAAGCACAAACCACCTACTTCAGAGAGTGAGTAAGGAGCAGCCCAAGGACCAGGTCTGCTCCCTGTACACTCCTGCCTGCCTGCCTGCCTTCCTGCCTCACACCCTTCCCCACAAGTGTCTTCCCATCCTTCTCCATTCCCAAGTCACAGACTCTCTCACCCAAGAGCAGGGTCACCCCTACAGATTCCAATTACAGACTCGCAAAACAAAGGAGAGAACACAGAAGTGAAAACTCTTGTTCACATCCTTCAGCTGCTCTTCAGACTTTTTTGATTCCCCTTCTCTAGTGAGGTTCAGCCTCTCACTCTCTGCGCTGAGTTCACAGACATGACACCTCAAGCACAGGAGCAGCTCCAGCTCACGCAGCCCGGGGCAGGGCTGTGTTCAGGGGTGAACTGAGACCTCAGAGCACCTGCCTCACTCATCCACCGAGACCTCCCTACTTCCTACTGCAACGACCACTAAACAAGCCTTCAGACCCTGGGGACCAGCCTGGGGACCAGGCCCTGCACTGGCCACACAGCTCGATAGCATGACTGAGCTTTCCACATTTCAACAAAGAAAGATGCTGACAATAGCACAGCACGTGTGTAAAGGAGATACAGTACCTACGCTCTCCACCGGTGTGTCGGCAGGCAGGAACCCTTGCTTTAGGAGCTGCTTCTTGATTTCATTATTCTCCACCTGGACTTCTGACACCATGTTGCAGGGGATGTACCCCTCCCTTCCCGCACATTCACCCCGGTAAAAGCCATCAGCGTCCTTGTCTCCACACACCTGCAGGGGAAGAGACAGGCCAGAGACTGTTTGTGCTACAGAGACTGAGATGCAGAGAGAAATGAGAAAGAGAAGCTAAGGAAACTCCTAAGATGAAGGAAGCTCTGCCTCCCAAGGTTTATGCTGTCCCTTGAACATCAGACGGATCCATACAGAGTAGGAGACGTCCACTAAGGTGTGCTCTTACTTTCAGGATCTGTCCCTCCTTAAACGGGAGCTCTTCTTCTGCTGCATCAGGATTAGGAGACATAGAAACGGGATCGTAGTCAAAGAGAGCTACAAATATTCTAATGTCATCATCTTTAACAGAGGTTTCTGAAGCAGTGCTCCTTGGAGGACCTGTGTGCAGACAGGGGACACAACAGAGAGACTGTCAGTGCCATCCCCTGCCACAGCCCTGCACAAACACTGCCTGTAGCCTCTCCCCACCACTCCCAACAGCCTCCCCCTCTCCTGCTTCCCAGCTCTCTCCCCCCCTGCCCACTCACCTGGGCTTGAGAGCAAAGGTTTCTGCATTTGGCTTCTTCTCATGCTCTTGTTCCCCCTCCTGCTGGGAGGCTGCCAGGCGGCAGAGCCAGGCAGCTCCTGGCCCCTCAGATCTTTGTTACCAGACGCCTGCAACAGGAACCACCAGAGAGTTAGGAGCAGCCTCCGCCTTGTGACTCACGTGAGCAGAGCTCAGCCCAAACAAAGAGCAGTGCATCCAAATGCAACATTCCTCTTCAGGGACACCAGAGCTGGAAATACCAAGGGAGTTGGAAAACAGGACTAAGCACAGGCAGGCACCCTGCCAGGCACCAGAGACGTGCCCTTTGGTGAGTGTGAGGATGCGGGAAAGGGCATTTCGAGGGGAGGCAATGACAGAGTCATCATCTACACAAGCTTTCACAAATCAGCTTATTTCACCAGGGATTTTCATTTGGGTCCCACAGCCTCCTGCCGTGGGGGAGGAAGACCCAGTGTGAAAAGGAATACTGCATCGGTGACACTCGGTCAGTTAGCAGGAAAAGCAGAAGCAGCTAATACAAGAAAAGCCACGGAGCAGCACAGAACTACAGAATCTCTCAGATATTCTTCCAGACAATCCTAGGGGAGGGTCCTTTTTCTGGACAACACCGAACAAAGCGAGATACAGGCAGGCCAGGGAAGCAGAGGGAAGCTAACGCCACTGCAAGCTGCTTCAAAGCCAGAATAGGAAAAGTCACCCAACCCTTTTGTGCAAGGAGGTGCTATGTATCCCCTTCGAAGGATGTTCGAGCCTCCTTCTCCAGCCAGGTGACTTACAGTCCAGCTCCCAGCCCTGCTCCTCAGAACTGCTCTCACATCTCAGCGCCTCCTTCTCCTGGCAGAAGAATCGCAGGCGCCGGCTCGGAGCCCCAGCCCACTCCATATTCTGCTCTTCCATCATCTCCAGTCTGGTCAGGTCCCTTCTGCTATCCATGTGGGCAACCTCAGATTGACTGGAGCAATCACTCCAGTCCCCCTGGCAGCTCTGGGACCTTTCTGGCCACCGCCTGCTCTCAGGGGGGGATGCACAGGTCGAATCCTGATCATCTTCGGAGTCGTATTCAATGTCTATTTCCAGGCTCCTGGAGCTGGAGCAGTGTGTTGCCATCACAGCAGGTTCTGCAAGCCCTGAAACCGCTGCTTTCCTGTGGCTTTTTCGTAAGGTGCCTTGTCTGGCACGACTGTACATATCAAACCCCTCCTTACCAGCAGCACTGCTCACAACGTCCAGCTCCTCCCTGAGGCTCGGAGCTCTGTACAACCTGCCTCCCATCGGGCTGCAGTTGCCCAGCAGACGACTGCAGTGCTCCGTTAAATCACTCTGTCTCTTCCTACCCATCTCAGGCCGACTCCGGATCTTCTCTCGATAATTATTTCCCTTCTTCTTACTCCAAGCAGGACTTGCCCCAGTCCCAGACTTCAGATCATTCTCCCAGTTCCAGTTTGCCGCCTTCTGACTCCAGGCCAGCTGGACAAAGGTGGGATTCGCACTGTCGCCATCCCCTCTGTTCTCCTTAACACCATGCTCCTCCCGCCGAGGCTGAGAGGACAGATCCATGGAGGTATTACTCCCATCTGCCTTTAGAAATGGCTCCTTGACGTTGAGCGGCTTCTCTGTCCTTCCTGAATGGCAGGTAAGCGTTTCCAAGGAGTCTGGAGGGTCTGCCTTTTCCTCCATAACACACTTCTCATCCTCATCTTCATCCTCATCCTCAGTCACTTCAGGGATGCTAAACAATTTCTTGCTATGGTTCTTCTGAAGCGGGAGCTCTAGTATTCTCTCCAGAATCTCCTCATCGCTGTCAGTATCACAAAGATCCATCTGTACCCAGCCCCCGAGAAAAGCCACAGCCAGGACAAGCAAAGGGAAAAAAAGAGGAAAGAAACATTAAAAAGAGAGGCAAAGTTACAGCCGATTCCCTCCCAGCACAGCAGTATGGAGCGGCGACGGTGGTCTGCAGCGAAGCAAGGGTTGGAAGCAAAGGAGAGCAATGGGTCTTCTGGCAAAAGACATTCAGATGAACCAGCAATGCAGCGGAAAGCGAGAACGGCCAATGCATGGAAGAGCTCCCTCCCAGCCTTTCCTCTACACACACAGCTGTCTGCAGCACCCTCCACCCTGCCCACTCGATTCCCCACAGCCTCAGCGTGCCCAGCTTGGGATGACAGGACACAGCTCCTCACTGCACCTGGAGCTGATGGGGTCTTCCCCCCTGCAGGGACGAGTCTCGCAGCCTGTGCTCACACAAGGACCCACAGTCCTCCCCCACCTCTCTGTCCTCGCACTGGAACAGAAGGAAGTGATCCTGTGCAGCAAGACACCTCTTGGAGATGTTGCTGCTGTGGGAGGACCTTCCCTAGGCCCTTCCCATCACCTGTCAAGGTCCAGCCCTGCAGTATTTACTGTTTGCAAATCCAGGTGAGCAGAGCTGCCACAAATACACATGAAAACCCTTTACCTTCAAAGGGGTCACACAGACTTGTATCTCACTTGCAGCTGAGTAAGAGCCTACCAGGTTACATAAAACTTTTGGGAAAACACTGCTGAATTTTAGAATTTGCCTTGGACCAGCTGTAGAATTTATGTTTTGTCTCTTACTACATTTACACTAAAATAAAAAGGTAGAATCCCAGATGCATAGTGCAATCAAGGTTGGAAGATACCTCTGGAGGTCTCTTGTTCAAATCCTGAAAAAGTTGGCTGAGGAGTCTTGAGATCACCCAAAATGTTACTAAATATGCAGAATCCTAGAGAAGAGCCCTGCTGAGACCTGGCTCGTTTCACTCACCACCTTCCTTCACTCCGTAAGGCAGCATTGGGAGCTCTGTGCCCTAAAGCTTCCCGCCTCTGATGCTCTCTCCCCATTCAGCATCTTGTCACACTCAGACCCTCAACTTGTCACTGCCAGAACAGGAAACAACCACTTTATCAGGTCAAGAAGCACCAGTTTGCTCAACTCAACAGGATGTGCATAGGGTTTTGGTGTTTCTTTTTCAGAAAAAAAGAAAAAAATCAAAACTGTTCAGGCAAATAAAACATCCAGGAAAAAGAGACAAAGAACAGTGTTCTTGACTGTTCTTATTTCCTCTTTTCTCCTTCCAGGGAAACTGTTTTTCTTCCATTTTGTTCCAGTGCAATCCCAACCCTGGAAGCCCTTTCAAGAACTCCTTCCCAGGCAGCCCCAGCATCTCCAGCCACCAGGCTCTCCTGGGGCTCCTGACACTGCAGATCCAAGCTCCCCACCCAGGACGCAGAACCCCCTTCAGAAGGAGAAGAGGAGCAGCAGCAAATCTCCTTCAGAATCATTACACTGTCTGCTACTGGCCATTTAATGCTCACCAGACCCCTCCCGTCTGTGCTGCAGACATGGGTCAGCATTGACAAACCACAGATGTTCTTTGGTCGCATGAAAAAAATGGGGGTGCTTTCCTGCTATCCAGGCATATCGCAATTCTTGCAAATCTGTCTCATTTCTCAGTCAACCTCAATACTTTCCCTCGTGCGCATTCATCTCAACTGCTGTAATTTGTATAATTTCATACCACTTTCCACTCGTGCAGCTTTAAGCAAATCCCCTGTCACACACACTAACTAGCTTTAACTGTGCTAACGTGAATTAACACGATCACTCACAGTTCAACTCAACCAGTGTTTCCCCACTCGCAATATTTGAGCTCAAAGCCATGGCTCCGCTTGTCCAAGCCGTCTGTTCCTACACACAGCACCAAGGGCTAAGCAAAATAATCTGCACTAAGTTATTCACATCCAGGACCGGTTGCAGGGCTGAGGCCAAAATATTCCTGTATTGCCTTAGGAGAGAAGGTGGCTTGGCACAGGATCTACAGATGGGTGGTCTTTACAGGCTCCTGTGCGCTCTCTGGTTATATCTGTATTAAGAACTTGATCAATAGGATTGATTTTTAACCCTGGGTTCGGAAGTTCACATTACATGGTGTGTTTTTCCAACTAATTAAACCCTGGGTGCACTCATTACAAACACACACCCTTCCGTCTCGCAAAGAACTTGCGTTTTCACTAGTTTATGACAACACCGGGAGTAAAAGCGGAGCAGGCAGGCACTTCACCAAGCACTGGGCTCAGCCTGGCAACTCCTCCTGTGAGCTGATGGCATGGGATGGCTGCACTGGAGCTCCCCGCAAGCATTACTCTGCTCCCAGTTACCTTTTCCCCATTCTCCCGGTAACATGGCTCTCTCTGCTCCCATTTCTTCTCTTCCAGAGCTTCTGAAGACAATTCATCTTCTTCCTCCTCTTCCAAAATATCTGAAAGGTCAGAACTACGGTTGTGCTCTGCAAAAAGGGTCAGCTGTCGTCTTCCCACTTCAGACATTTTTTCTTCTTGCTATTGAAAAGCAAAACAGATTTCCTCAGCCCTCTCAGGCACTCTATTTCAGCAATAAAGTAGCATTTTACCTTTCTCTAGTACAGATAGATCTAAAGTGTGAAATAAACTGGAAATAAATGCCCAGAAAATAAACTGGGCATCACCCAATGCAGCAACTGGCACGTGTGTACACACACACCCCCCAAAACTGGCAGACACGTTTTATGGCCTGCAGAAGAACCGTACTGTGCCAGGCTGTAAAACCAAGGGGTGTCACATACAATCCACATCCCTCCACGGGCAGAGACATTCAGCCAAGGTTACACAAACCTCTCTCTTCACTCTGGACATCTCTTTCATCACCTCCTGGCCAGGGGACAACCTCAGGAACTCCTGACAGCTGCTCCCACCCGCACTCGTGTCTCTGGAGGTGCCCTCTATCCCCTCAGCCTGGCCGGGGGAGGGCAGAGGCTCTGGGCTCAAGTGCTTCTCCTTTTCCTCTTTCTCTCTTTCAGTGCTGGGGTCTTTTGGCAGCTCTTCCACAGAGCAGGCATGACAGGTCTCCATACATATCTTCAGACTGCTGTCAGATGGGCTTTCCAGCTCTGGCGCTTTGGTTACAGATTGCTCCATCTGGGAAACAAACCAAAAAAAGATCATTGCAAACAATGAAACCTGGGAGAGATGTCATCCGATACGTGTGAACCAAAATGGGGACCTTACCCCCAAAAACTCTCTGAGAGAAACACCACGCATTCTCTGTCGTTGGCATATGAAGATCTTGGCAGGCAATTTGGAGCTGGGAAGGTTGGCCAGCTCTGGGACAAACCCCTCCCTGCCATTAACTGCAAGTACACACGTGGTATTTCCACTGCTGCGGCTGTGGCCACTGCACATGGCTCACGTTAGTCACAGAAGTGTATCAGCAATAACCAGTTTTAGAGCCACAAGAAGAGCCCAGCCTATACAACAAGGCCAGTTCCCACTCTCGTGTGCCAGAGGAATGTCCTACAGACCAGCCTGCAGGCCAGCTTGAGCTGAGGACACTACCCCAGTGCTTCTTGGAGCTAGTAAGGGCTGTGAAGAAAAGGCGAAGTAATGAAGAAGGGTGTACACAGAGAGTCGAACTGCACAGACTTGTGGTTAGGTCACCTAGTTGGATTACAGAAATTTTAAATTTTGGTCCGTTTTTCAGGCAGTTCAGTCTGGTGTTTAAGAAAACCTCTGGGAAATGGAGGAGTGAAGTCCAGGAATGAGGAGGGTAAGGCAGGTGGGCCTTCATCAGCCACACCTTTCTGTAACTCTTACTCTAAATTAAGGCAGCCTCCACCGTATTTGCAATGGAGCATGACCTTGTCCTTACACACCAGGCATGCTCTGAAAACATTTACAGGATCAGAGCCCTGGGGAGATTTAGATACCGCAGTGCCCAGTTTCTAAATGTCCCCTGGGCTCAAGAAAAAGGCAGATGGGTCTCGCTCTCATGTTTAATCTGACAGCTCAGATCCTTCTGCCCTGTTTCTCTTTGTTGACAGTCAAGTAAAGACACACATTCTGAGCAAGAAGGATCATTTGCACCCTGGAAGCACCCATTTCACTCCACTGACTCCAAGCAACCCACCCATGTGTAGCCATCTGCACTGGACATCTAACTGTGGGCAAATCAAACACAACAGCTGACCTAAGGTACCATGAGCAACAAATAACCAGAGGCTGAAGAATGATTATTGAAATTTTGGACTCAACATCTCAATTCTTCTGTGTATTTACCTGGCCTTTGGTCTTGGGCCCACACAGCTGCCAATGCTCCAGCAATTATCAGAAGTCTTCCCCACTTTTGTCTAACCCTGAGCCCTTGCAAACCACGATCAATAAGAACATGCTGAATTTGGCAGTCTGAAGCATTCCCTTGAATCTCCGATGTTAAAGGTCAGAATGGGAAAAAGATCCTTTTTCCTGACAATATGTCACACCCCAAGATCCACTTCCCTCCTGTCACACAGCAAGTACATTATAGATCATTTACCTGTTTTCTTATTGGGCTCTCCAACATCATAGAATAGTTTGGGTTGAAGGGACCTCAAAGATCATCTAGTACAATATCCTCACCGCTGTCCTAAAAAAACCCTGAAAACACTCACCCACCCTACAGGATTCCAAATACCCAACGTCATGACAGCTTGCCAGCTCTTCTCCAGACTTGGCTACCTCGCTGTGCAGTCCCTACAGTGCCCCGTCGTGCCAGAGCGCCTACTCTGCTTTGCGCAAGCCCACCAGACTGGAGAAGACCCCTTCAGGACAGAGCACAGCAATGACAGACTAACATGGACATCGTCATCAGTGGGAACATCCTTTCCACCTTCAATCTCTGCTGAATTCTTGCTTTCCTGACTCTGTTCCTGCTCTGCCTGCACACACGAGACCAAGCCATGAGTTTCACCTGCCCTCCCAGGTACACAACAGCACCCAATGTCCCTGCTGATTTGCTGAGTTGGACCAGACCATGGCCCAAAGGCAACTGTGTGTCACAGAAAGAGAAAAATGTTCAACAGCATTTCATTCCCCAAATGATCCACTCTCCTTCCTGGCACACCCGTACTGGGCAGGAGATGTCAGCTCTTACCTGCGCCTCCATCCCTTTGCCCAAGACTTGCAACTCCACTTCCCTTGGAAGGACCAGCTCCATGCCCTCGCTGGGGAGCGCGATGCTGCCAGCTTGCTGAGGAGGCACCGTCAGGCATTGCTTGTCTCGTGCAGCATCCGATCCCTGTGGGGAAGTGCCTGGAACCTGCGCTGAGGAAGCACTGGGAGAGGAGAGGTGCGGCAACGAAGAGGCTTTCTCTGGCGGAGATCGCGCCGAGCCGTTGTGGCTGGAGGAGAGATCAGTCAATTTGGCATCTGAGCTGTCAGTGGGAGCTTTTTGTTGAAGCAGGGGTGCAGCTGTCTGGTGCCTGGGTGAGCTGCGTGCAGGCAGAGAGCCCCGGGGCTCTCCTCGGGGCAGTCTGGAGGTAAAAGTGGTAGAAACAGTAGAATCTGAAGGTGAAGACCGGTGAGAGGCTTGCAGCAAGACTGAGGAAATCTGGGCTGGAACTGAATCCACTGACTCCCCGTACAGAGACATCGTTCTCACAGAAACCTCCCGGCACACCTGGAACATCTGAAGCTGGGACAAGTCCACCAGAACGCTCCCAGCTGTTGGAGAAGTAACTTCTATCGCCTGCAAGCAAAAAAACAGGGAGCAATTATTTATTGTGTGCAGCTCAGCCCTTCTGAGAACAACAATTCCTGAACCGAAAGTTAACAACTGTCCCCAAAGCTCTTGACAGCAGGCGTGCAGGATTCCCACACTTCTGTGATTCCTTCTTCCCTGATTGTGCAGAATGATATGGAGTTGGAAGGGACCTCTGGAGATCATCCAGTCCAACCCCCTGTCAGAGCAGGGTCACCCAGAGCAGGCTGCACAGGAACGTGTCCAGGTGGGTTTTGAATGTCTCCAGAGATGGAGGCTCCACACCCTCTCTGGGGAGCCTGTTCCAGGGCTCTGCCACCCTCACAGGAAAGAAGTTCCTCCTCATGTTTAGATGGAACTTCTTACGTTCAAGTTTGTGCCCATTACCTCTTGTCCTGTCACTGGGCACCACTGAAAAAAGACCGGCCCTGTCCTCTTGACACCCACCCTTTAAATATTTATCAGCACTGATCAGATCCCCCCTCAGTCTTCTCTTCTCCAGACTAAAAAGACCCAAATCCCTCAGCCTTTCCTCATCAGAGAGATGTTCTGGTCCCCTAATCACATTTGTAGCCTCCTCTGGACTCTCTCCAGCAGTTCCCTGTCCTTCTTGAACTGGGGAGCTCAGAACTGGACACAGTGCTCCAGCTGTGGCCTCCCCAGGGCAAAGTAGAGGGGGAGGATGACCTCCCTTGACCTGCTGGCCACAGTCTTCTTGATGCAACCCCAGGATGCCATTGGCCTTCTTGGCCACAAGGGCACAGTGCTGGCTCACGGTCATCTTGTTACCATAACCATTTGAGAAACAGGACTTTCTATAAAATAAGGCTATATTCCCTCCTGCTCCAGGTTTTAACTCTCCTTGATCCCTATGCTTTAAAAGGTCATCCCTTTTTTTGGCCTCCCTTTTGCCTACCTTCCCAGACTCCTCCTTTTTTGATCTGTGTAAAGGAAAAGACATTTCCATGATAACAGAGTAATTATCCAACACAGCACGACTGTTTTGCATTGTGCTCCTTTAAACAACTGTGTTTTGCCTCTCCCACGGCCAATAGCACAACATCATATGTGCAGAAGACCACAGGCCACTTTTAATACAGAATATCCTTGGAGGTTCTTTACCAGTATTAGTACTGGACCCTGGGGTGTTTGTACACCTCTCCCTTAGCCTGTTCCTAATTTAAGAAAGGGATGGAGAACTACACCTCACTCCTCACAGTCCAGAGACAAGCCCCAGGTAGTGGCAAGGCTGTGTACTTCTCTGTCCATGCTCTGTGAACTCATTGCTTATTGAGATCACTGCTTCCCCGAGGACTGAGCCAGTGCCTGGGCTGAGACAGAGGAGGCTGACGCTAATTGTCCCTTTTTGCTAGTTAAGGGTCCTGCCACAGAAACCTTCCTACCTTAGTTATACCAAGAACCCATCAAAAATCTGGACAGATGTCTTTTTTGGTGTGCATCAGTCAAAACAAACAGACCAAGCATTGTCCCTACTCTGATATTATTCCTTTCCATGCCACGGACTATGGCTGCCTGCTCATGGCATGCTTACTTTTTGAAGCCCCTCTCCATATTTTATCTCATATTGTCAATTTTTCCATATTTTCTACCTTCTCCATTTTTGTCACTATCCATTTCCTACACAGAGTGCGTGGGAAGATTGTTTTTGAAAGGTGGCGGTTTTTTATTGCTCTTCATTTTAACCAAACCACAACTTTTGGGTATAACACCAGTGACAGAGAATAGCTTGTCGGGTAGCTCTCTGATGGGCACCACTGACACTATACCTCTTCCCACCCAGGTTTCAGACAGGCACACTGGAAACATGGCAGATGGAAAACACCGTAATACCAGCGTTAAAAATACACAGGAAAGATAATCAACAGCAAGGAAGAGCTTAGAAACAAATTACCAAACTAAGCAGTCTAACAAGGAATGAAGAATCTCCCTACTGAAAGAGCATGAAACACCGTTCAACCATCGTGGTTGCATTCTGCTGTTACTGAAAGCCTGGGTAGGAGACACACAAGTCTGGATCAGCCGTACATTACCAACCTGCAGCCGAGTTGGTCCCAACGAACCATGCTAGTGACATATTAATTAGAAAAAGTCCTCTCTTGGTTTAAAAACAAACAAACAAAAAGTTTCCTTGCTTTTAAGAGGACGTCTTTACTTCTCACAAATACACAAAGTGCTACCCAGTCCTGGGTAGGTCACAGGAACGCCTCAGTGACATTAATATTCATCACGTTGGGGCTGACTGGTGCAGTCATCAGCTGCTTCCCTGGTGCTACCCCTGCGCCAGACACCCCAGCACAGCCATCAGCCTTGCCCAGTATGCACAGTACCTTCTGTCCATCTGCATATACAGCGTAACCAGTGACTCGAACCCCGTTGGAAGATCCTTCGGCGTCAATGGTGACAGGTAACCAGCTGATAACCAGGATCCCTGGGGAGGGACCAGCTTCTACCTGGACGTCCAAAGGAGCATCAGGTGTGCCTGCGAGAGACCAAATGGATTTTCCTCTTGTTTTCCTCATTACAGCATAAAGCTAAACTAACCTTGGCTTGAGTCAAAGAGAAAACTCTCACACTGGACCTGCCACTGCAGAACCGCGGCAGAATAGCCCAGGATAGTCTTGGGAAATGACAGACAGAACCAGAGAAAATAAGGTACTCTTGTTCTGTCAAAGCTTTAATGCACAGAAAACAGAACTTTGCAAAAGTAGCTGAGGCCAAGATGCAGCAAACCCTTAGAGCAAGGTCATGGCAAACCAGGTCTTCCATGCCCTGAGAGGCATGCTGTTCAAACCAGCAAAGGGGATGTCTTCCCGAGCAAATGAAAACAAAAGAGGTAATAATTTTTTAAAATAAAGGAAGAAAAACACTAAGACAAAACAGGACAGCATCTCAGGCTTTGGGACCTAATAAACCTTACTTCCCTTCGCCCCAAGGCTTCACAGCACAGTAACGGCAGCATGCACAGCTCTGTGCAGAGTGGGAATGGGCATGACTGCTCTGGTACCTGCTAGTGGGGTGGTGAAGTGTATCACCGCCGAGTTCTGCTCCTGCCCCTCTGCCACCTCTTCCCAAGGTGTTTTCAAGGGCCGGGCCTCCAGCTTGGCCATGTACTGAGTGCTTGGCTGCAGGTTGCGGAAGGTGTACCAGTAGACCCCAGGTTTGGTTACGTCACATTCCTCCCCATTGAGATAGACCGCGTGGTTGTAATTGCTGTTGCAGGGAAGCCACGTCACCTCTGCTGACGTGGCAGTGACGCTTCTGACTTTCAGCATAGCTGGTGCCACGCAAAAATCTTGCCCCACAAAGAAAGTGCATCGCAGTTTATCAGAACTGCCTTGCTCTGTCACAGTCTGCACAGATACACGGTAAGCCTTTGTCTTTAAATCCAGCTTTTCAATCACTGCTTTGGTCTGAAAGCCACTCTTCACATTTTGACGTAGCTCTTCATCCACATAGATGTTGTAGCTTTGTATGTCTGGGCAGCCAGCTGGCAAAAGTGGTGGTTCCCAGCCTACAACTATGCTTCTGGCAAGCTGCTTGATCAAAGTCAATTTTCTTGGGTAAGGCACTGCTGTATGACTAATGGGTTCCTCCTGGTCTCCTTCTGCTCTACTGGCCAGTGGACTGATGCTACTCTCTTCAAGAGAGAAATCACTCTTATCTCCACTGCTGGTGCTTGCACTGACAAAACTTTTCTCCTGGTATGAACTATGGGTGAGATCATTCAGCTCCGAAGGCAGAAACGTCACGAGGTCATCATCTGAAACTCGCTCAACAAAATTGGAGGGGACCAGCCCTCGCCGGCCATCCATCAGCTCCCCTAAACAAAAAACAGGAAACCTGTTACCACTGCACCTACCGTTCCGCCTTCCAACCCAGCCATGAAGACAATGTGACAACGTCTATGCTAGGCCATAACTGCGCTCTAGTCAGGAATGAAGGAAAACCTCTTGGAGGTTATTCCTGGCAAAGTCTCCTGCATTTCCTAAGGCTGCCCTAGTTAGATCCTAATGGCCACAGTGAGAAGACGCACTGCTCTGCATATTTCAGAGCAAACTAACTAGAAAGTTATTTTGTGAAATTAGCTGAAGGGCTTTTCCTTCTTCATTGTTCCTCATCACAGCTTTCACTAACTCAAGTGTCTTTTTCTAGCCTTCCCAAACTATGCAGACTGATGATTTTACGTCTTCTCCCAGCCACACAGATTTGGCTTTTGTAGTATTTCCTCAAGAAAGTCCATCTTTCCAGCTCTGTATTCAGCTCTCGCCTTCTTTTTAGTTCCCTCCTTTGTTACGCTAGCTTCTGTAATAACGATGTCCCAAAAGGACCCATGGGGATGACTGACACCACAGCACTCTTGGGATGTGCAAGAACCACTAAATCACAGTCAAATGAGCAGTGTGTAGGGATCACACTTACTTTCCCCTTTCAAACTCTACCTACAGCAAATCAATTGAAAGCAGGGAAAGCAGAAAACATTAGTAAAGAATAATCTTTTTATTCTTTAAACAATAAACAAACAAACAAATACATGAGAAGCTTGGAAATAGAAAGAAATAAAGAGCCAGAACAGTCAAAGAGCAAGCAGTGCAACATGGCATGCATTTGCCTCAGCTCTTGCAAAGCGCCTTGGTAAATTAGAAGCCTTCAGACCATTAAGTATGTCAGCTCCACAAAGACACTTCATTACAAATGAAGTCCACAATTCTTGGTTTCAATTCCATCTGCCTATTGGTCAAGCAGGACCATGTTTTCAAAGATGCCAAAAGAGAAACACACTGTACGACACCAAACAGGATAACGCCTGTAGTTCGGGCTGCTCAGCTTATACTCTACTCTGCCAAAGCAGCAAGAGGTAACGAGGCCAACAGCTGCCTGCTGTCCCTGGCCCACCAGAGGGAAACAAACCATCTGCAGAAGGTGGCCAGGGCTGAACATGTTCCTCTGCATGCCCAGGGAGGAACCATATGGGGATGAAACCTGAAGCCCTGCTGAAAGCAGTGACAAAATTCCCACTGAAATCACTAGACTGGGATTTCATGTTTTAAACTTAATTTAATCATGACACAAATAAACCCTTTTCCAACAGAATCTGCTCTTCCCTCTAACAAACTAACTTTGGGCAGAAAACTTTAGGTTTCAAGATTCACTAATTTCCTCTTACTTTTTTTTAAAAGGTATCACCTCTCCACAGCAGCTCAGTCACAGTTCATTCTACTAAAACACACCTTCAAAGAAGCCATCTTCATCCATGTCTCCATAGATGTAAATATATTCTCCGGCAGTCAGCGGCAACTCTGCCTCTGGATTTTCATTAGGTCCATCAAAAGGATTGTAGCTGAAACAGTTACAACATGAAGACTGACTTTGAATAGGAACTTTCACAGGAACACGTTCAAGCTGTGATGTTACATCAGATTACAATTCATGGGGACTGCATCCTGTTTTTGGAAGCAGCAAATTCCACAGACAAAGGTGGACTATTCTATGTTGTTAGCTTTCTACATTTCATGTACTTCATAGTTTTGAAACAAAAAAACAAACAAACAAACAAAAAGCAAAGCAATGAAAGTGCCCCAAACATCTAAGATACACTTTATTAGTCATATGACCATCATGGACAAGCACAGCACAGAATCTCAAAATTCTTACGTTTAAAACCCTAACAATGAGCTGATTTGTGCAAGAAGAAAGTTACGGGAGTGAAGAAAAGGTTTCTAGCCTTTTTCTTCATAATTATCCAGCCCTCAGGATCCAAGTGATACACGTCTCAGTGCCGTAACTCCGCATTTTAAACAGCGGTTCAAAAGCTGCACTAGCATGAAAATGGTAAATACACTGGTGATAGGACTTGGACTCCACGTGGTTCTAACCTGCCTGCCCAGGGATCCTTGAGCTAATGAGAGGGTCTCTCACAGGAAAATGCCTCATAAAAAACCTCTTTCTTTGCAAGCACCTATGGTTAATTCCTGCTCTTTAGTCTTCCAAAGGGATTTCAACATGCGAAAGGATTGTTACCCTCTCTCTGAGCTGAGCGAGACTTTATGGGCCCACGACTCTGACATGAAGACACAGCTCACATTTGATTTGCTCCTCACAAGCACAAAGTCATCCTAGTTGTCCTCCTCCCAACCCACAGGCTAAATACTGAAGGGTATGCCAATACCCTTTGAACTGTAATAGCTACTGGCTATTGCTCAGTGGATTGTGACAGTTATCAGAAAAACCTGGGTTTATTCTGTGCTTTTTTTTTTTTTTCAAATTACAACCAGAATTATTTTGGTCAAAAACTGCAATTCAGAATTTCTGGGCTGAAATTTTCTTAATTGTTGGAATAAGATTTTCTTGGAGAAAACTTCTTGGACTATTCTGTAGAAATCAGACATTTGAAGGAATGTGTTAATTCAAACTCCATTTCCCATCCAATATCATATTAAATAATAAAAGAAAAAGTTTCACACAGTGCTGTTCGCTGAACAACAAATGAACATACTATGTTTTTGTTAAGCCAAGCACATTGGATTTGCTTGTACAGGAAATAATAGGTCACAAAAAAATTGCACGGAGGAATAAGATACACGGTCCCACCTGCAGGATAGGTAACACCCATCCCTAACCGTGGTCGGTGCTAGAGAACAGGGTAAACTGTAAGACAACCAGTCTGTAACCTCATAGACCACAAGAAATAACCCAGTACCTGTATCGAGCTAAGAACACCTGCAGCTTTGCAGGGCCTTGGCTGCCGGGCTCTGGCATTAGAGAGACACTATCAATGTCCAGTTCTTCCATTTCACTTGCAGTGTCCACCTAAAAACATTAAAGACAAAGGACATGACATGGACCAAATCAGAGTAAAGGAACACTCAAAGGGTTCAGACGTCAGTGAACAAGTCCTCTAAGCTCAATTATGGTGACAGTCTGGCCACTGGGCTAAGAACCACCTGGAAGAATTTCACTGAATTTTTTTTAGAGTTGGAAGGGACCATAGAGATCATCCAGTCCAACTCCCCTGCTGAAGCAGGATTGCCTAGAGCACGTTAGAGCATGTTACTCAGGACTGCATCCAGGGGGGTCTTGAAAATCTCCAAAGAAGGGGACTCCACAACCTCCCTGGGCAGCCTGTTCCAGCGCTAATGACTTTTAAGGTGAAGAAGTAGCAGTAAGAGGCAATAGTTCCAAGTTGCAGCTTCAGGGGTTCCAGTCAGACATTAGGGAAAACTCCTTGCCCAGGTTCCCACTGAGGTGAGGGATCTCCGTTCTTGAAGAACTCAGAGCCTCAGCTAGGCAAAGCCATGGTCACACTGATCTAGTGTTGGTGCCAATGCCACTTGAGTAGGAGGTTGGACTAAAGACTCTGCAGGGCCCTTCCACCCTACATATCCATAATCCAGTATATTAATTTCTTACTATTTTGAAATGGAACAAAGGAGACCTTACAGCTCTATCAGATGTCTAAGTCTCCAAGAGCTTTTGTTCAGGCAGTTCATCTCCAGCACCTGCAAATACTTCAATATAATATTTCTGTACGTTCGGAACATTAGAAGGCCCTATGAGTTCCAACCAAAGCTCTGTCTAGTCCAAACAGCTAGCTCTGGTGACAGCCATTAGCATACGCTGAAGGAAAGTGTACAAGAGACAGGGCAAGCGTGAAACTTTCCTATTCCTGGTACAGACCCTCGGCTTCTAGCCATCAGCTACTTATGGACTTCCCAAGCTGGAGGCTGCACACTGAACACATTTGGTGGCTACTGGCAGGAGCATTTGAGAAATTTGTCTCTGTCTTTTTGTTCCCATTGACATTTTGGAATTTTACATCCAGTGGCAACGAGTTATGTCATGCAATCATATTTTTTGAGGAAATGCACTTGAGGAATTTCAGGTTGCCTTTTTAAAGCAGACCTCAAGGCAAACGTATATTGATGAAGACCCATCACAGGCACCAGAATACAAAGTAGGTATTTTTCCTAGTTATATGAACTGCCAAAGTTAATCTCTGAAAGACTTCAGAGCACCTTTTCAATGCAGCGTACTCCTCGTAATGCCATCTTGCATCATGTGCTAGAGTAAGAAACACCTGCACCCTGTGACACCCAAAGGTAGACCCAAATGGAGTAGCTTTTAGTAGCCTGGCTAAACTCTGGAGTGTTGCCATAACCACATGCCACTGAAGCCAAATGCTCTACATGCTGGGTCTTCTCCAAGGTTCCCACACTGACCTCTGTAGGCACTACTGGCCTTGGAGACATGGTGGTATCCGAGCTTTCTCTTGGACTCAAAAATAGTAATTTTTCCCACTACAGAAAGGATAGTAGTCACATACCTGTTCCTTCCCAGGTGTGACCTTCTCTTTGTCTCTGAAGATGACAGCTTCTCAGAGCCCTTACATGACCCCTCTGGGAGACACAGCCTGCCACAGCAGCATCCCTTCCTTAGTGCCCTGACCTCAGTCGCTCAAGACTTCAGTGTCCTCCACACATACAATGAGGCACTTCACGTACCCTCGAAGGTTTTAGTGCTCAGGAAACAGCAGTGGGCCAGAAGAGCAGAAGCTGCCTCCCATGCCATCGTTCCCAGCCCCACTCACAGCACTGCTTTACCCTGAATTGTCACACCAACTGACACAGAACACAGAGAATGAAAATCTGCTTAAGTGAACCCTACAACACTACGTGAGAGCTCCCAGGGAGGAGAAGCAACAACCATCTATGAGACCTTGTTGACACAAACAAGCAAAGCCTATTCATTTCATCCCTCTGCTAGCACAAACTCAGCATATTTTCATGGCTTCTTTCACCAAGTAAAATTTTAATACCTAAAAGCACCAGCAAAGAAGTTTGAGCCCCTCATCCACAGCTCAAGGCCATAAATAGTCTGGATACAGTTCCTCAGCTTGTCAAAAATAACACTTTGCAGCCTTTGTGTGTTTTAACAGCAGCCGAGATGTCACAAGGAAGCTTAGCAAGACCTTTCCCACACTTCCCAATAACTGACCTCCCCATCCCACTCCTCCTCCAAGCTCCCAGCCCTGTCTCGCCATGTGTTTCCTTCCTGCAGCACAGCAACGTGTTCAAATGAACATTACAGACATGGGCATCCAAGGCCATTTCAGTTTTTTTCCTGCAGCTTTTCTCTTGTTTTTGCCCCATTTTCTTCAGGCAGCCAAGAGGGAATATGTGCAACATTATAGGTGCTCTCAGCAATGTATTTATTCCCTTTTCGCTAGAAAGCACAGGCCGCAGAGAGGACTCCCATACTGACCTCTGGAGTTGGGCAGGATTTTGGACTGTTCTGCATGGATTCTGATTTTGAAGAGTTTGACTGAGATTCCACTCTCTTGGCTTGTTTCTGAGAACCGGTAGCAGCAACTGGGGAACCACCAGTGGCATCAGGCGCCCGCTGTGGCAACTCCAACTCAGTCTCTTCATTGTGAACCTTCTTTGCGTCCTGGTGAGGGAGCAATCCAGGGACAGTCGATTCTGCAGTAAAATAACCTGTCCGTTACTTTTAGCCACAGGCAGAATACAAGATCAGCAGTGAGCATCACGTTGACCCTTTAGAACAGCTCAAGCCTCTAAAAACGTGAATCATTTAACAGTGCAACAGACTGGACACCTTGGGCTCCCTTTGATCAGAGAAATGCCAAGTTCTCTTTATGACTACAAAATGAACCAAAGGTATTTGAGAGACAGAGATCCCAAAAGTTAACTAAACACTTGCATTACCTCCTTTACACCTTTCCCTTTACATAAATAACAACTCATTTGTCAAAACATTCACAGGCATCTCCAGTAATTACCCTTCTCCCAATGGGACTGTGGGGTAGAGCTGCACAGAGCAAGAGGAAGCTCAGAAGTCACCAGTGTAGAGGTGAGAAGGTCGATTTTTCCTGTTTGAAGCCGGAATTGTTTGAGTTCCTGAGACAGGAGGCTGAACTGCTCTGTTTGACTGCGACACTGGTCTTCTAGATCTTTCACCCGGGCCTGACAGGAGAGACACAAGGTGAGGCACAAACCCATATCAAAACCACTAGTGAGGCTCCAAACACCATTCGCCTTTGCTGCAGCTTTTCAGTGGGTCTCAGACTCCAAGAACCTAAAGGTGTGCCCTGCCCAGGAATGGTAAACAGGAACTGGCAGCTCCACACCTATGGTATCTTTGAAAACCTGAGCCTCATCATCTTTGAGGAGACTGACTGCAAGCTCAATTAGGAATTATCCCTGAAATGCTGTGTTTGAACTTCAATATCTTGTTCAAGCCCTGCGCAAGACCGGATGAGGTAAGTCAAAGATAAATAAGCCTTGAAGAGAAAAAGATTGAAAAGGTTTTGCATGTTTATTGGAGCATTAAAATCACATCTCCTGAAAGAACTGTTCTCCCGATGCTCTATCTCATCCATCACTCCAGAGGCTCCAGCGAGCTCCTCCCAATGCCTCACCCTGGCCTCCCCACCATTCTGGGCAGGACTCCCGACTCTCCCTCCAGATCTTGGCTCCTCCAGGCACTAGGAAGGGCAGAGAGCATCAGCACCCTGGCCCACGCTGCAGAACATTTATTCAACACGAGCAGCCCACACTCCTTGCCACCAGGTCCTACAGGGATGAGTTCCTCCAGGAAAATGCACATTGAGTACAAGAAAGCTGCATCTCAGCAAGATGAGATGCAGGGGAGCCTTGGGGAAATACTGCGGAGAGGGAAGGACACAAATGGTTCTCTAGTAGGAATGTATTTTCTAGTATTCTCTTTCTACCACCTCTACATCTTTCCCCTTCCAAAATATTGCTGAGTCTTTACGCATCCCCACACAGTGTGCAGTTGTAGCCATATCAATTCCCAGGAGAACGCAACTGCTGCTTTCCTTCTTCTCCTCCACCATGCAACAGCTTACTCTGGCTTCCCAGACAGGTATCCTGTGTAGACCCTGCTCATGCACTTCAGGTAATAAGTAAACAAAAAGCATTAGTGCTGGATGAGAATATATTAGCTAATCAGCAGCTCTTCAACTGAGTGAATGCAGAAAATATTGAATTTGGCATTAGTGCACCTGGCTGAGGTGCAGGCTCTGCCTTGCAAGACATGCCGTTTGTTCTCTTTTTCCTCTTTGGGCTGAGATCACACCAGGCTTTGTAGTCACTCCTCATTGTTTTGTGTAGGTAAGATGCATCAAAACAGATGACTGCACTGTGCTCTTCAAAATTTTCCATTCTACAAAATTTTTGAAGAGTCTTTTTCTCCTTCCAACTCAAAAAAAAAAAAAAAAAAAAGCCTTGAAATATTCTGAGAGACAGAAAGTCTGGGTTTTAGTCAGCTCTAAAAATAACACATCTGACCTGGAAAAAGCTTTCTTTCTGGTCTCAGAGCACTGCAAAGTCTTTCTAGCCCGCTCCCTACCACCTTCCAAGTTTGCATGCATTTTCACTTTATTGCCGCCTATCTGTTTTAAACATGTCAGTTTATCCCTTGCTTCCTTCCCAACTCACTAGGAGCCCACAGTCTTTAAGGGAAGCCTTAGTGAAGTCTCTGAAGTCCGGTAAGAAGTAACTGTCTCTGAACTGAAAGGGAGTATCAGATGCCATGAGCAACTTCCAGAAGCATCTGCATTCTCCACTTGCTCAGAGTCAGCTCCCTGTTCACCAAGTCGTGTCGTACAGGATTCCTCCACAATCATAAGGGTTCGAATTTACTTACAGATAAGATTTTTCACATAAATGCTTCTCCCCTATGCATTACATCTTAATAGAGAAAAGAAACCATGAACAGTAAAAGCAGTTGCACTGGATAAAAGTACAGCTTCCTCTAGACCAATATCCTGGGATTGGTCCCAAGGTGGGATTCCTGATCCCTCCTTGGGATGCAGCTGATGACAAGGGACAGGTACAGAGGGACTGCAGGACCAGAGGGGGACTTTCCCATCTTGGAGACCTGAGCCAGCAGATGCATCTGGATATTCTGTTTAATGGTATCATAATAATACCTCGGTTCTGTAAATTTATTAATCACAGTTTAATCCATTTACACTGGTGGCCAAGCCAATAGTCTGGATAATCCACAGTTTAATTCTGAGATACCTAATTACTCACATGTCTTTTAGATCTTGTGTTATTCAAAGCAATGTACAAACATCCTTAAGTGTTACTGCCACATTGTACACAATGCGCAAGTAGCAGACTACTGTGTTCACACACAGCTGGGCAAGCAGCAAGTTCCCAGGGCAGTGTTAGGACGCAGGGGGAGAAGGAAGAGGAGCCTCAGGACACAGCCAGGAGCTTCAGGGAACCAGAGGGAATCAAGGCCCAGACACAGAAGAGACTTTTGTGTCTATGCCCAACACAAAAGGGGAAGAGGAGCCACACACCAACCGAGACTAAGTAGCACGATTACCAGAAGAGGCTGCAAGAGCAGGGAGCGGAGCTTTGGGGGGTCAGTTTAACCACCAATTCAGGAACCTACTCTGATTTTCCACATTAAGCTAGACCCAATCACCACCAGCTCAGCCCTGTCGTCTTAGACACTCTCGATCTTGGCTGCTTTATTACACTTCTCCTACAGGTGATGTTCCCCACCCAGATGTCCCTTGTTACCTTTCTCCGCATCTTCTGCTAGATGTTTTTGAGATCAGACAATCACGATTTTGCTAGAAAGAAACTCAGCAGGTCTGCAGTCCAAACTCTGCTCAAATCAGGGCTAAGACCAAAGGGATTAAAGGAACATCCATAACTCCACACAGATGTGGGTGCTTCTTGTACAGAATGTGGGCATACCCTAATAATGTCTTTGGGCCGTTCCCAATTCCTTTCCTAAAAGTTCCCAACACCGCACTTGCCTTTTTGACCAGACTTGTGAATTCGACCAACATTTTTCAAAAATCATCCAAGCTCAAACATTGCATTTCCTGCCACAACAAGTAATTCAGAGCCCACTGCTGTGCAATGTTTAGTCACGGCTGCTTCTCCATGTGCACGCCTTTGCACAGTCAGCGTTACCTGTCACTGAATCTCCCCATCACTCAAGAGATCTTCTCCCAGCTTTGCAGTCAGATCTGAAGGCAACTGTTGAAACGAGTTTTCTATCACCTACAAACATCACTGATTCTATACAAGCCTTCTTGCCAAATCACTTGTGAACAGGCAGCCAGCACAGGTCCCAGACTATAACTTTATTAGTTACTATCTCTTCTGTGAAAAATGTTATTCACAATCTCCGCTTCCCATCTTCCAGCCAATTCCAAAGCCAGCAGGACCTGTCTTTTTCTCCACGACACTTTCACTTGCAATGAGATCACCATTGTTTTTGGGTTTTGAAGGAAACACTTCACTCTTGGAATGCAGGTAGTTCCCAAAAGACTTTCAAATGTATGTGACACGTGGAGAAGGCACACAGTTGGACAATTCTAAAAATCTGGAAATGCCAAAAAAGTAAAGCTCCTAATTCTAATTGGTCAAGAAAGCAAAGCATTTAAACAGAAAAGCAGCTGCTCCATTAAACTCATAGTGTTAGCTCCTTTAATTACATTTATTTCTTCAAGGTGACACTCTTGCAATCTTTTCCAGAGTATAGTTAAAACAAGAATATCAAGCAACTATCAAAATCAGTACAGAGGAGAAAAATGTCCCGTTTGACAGGATTCTAGCAGTACCTGCATGCAATCCAAAGTACTCTGGTAGCAAGAAGAAAAGTAAAAAGAGATATAAAACCACATCAGCAGTTACACTAGCCAAAAATCAACAATCTGCCAAAGATTACCCAACCCTCTGTTTGAATGAAACTCTTTTCTCACCAACTTACAGTGTCTCCCTTGTTTCATACTGAGATTCCCACCTCATTCCCAGGAGCATCTGGTTGTGAAACAAAAGCCAAATCCCACATCCCAAATGCATGAATAAGAAAACCACACACTTTCTGGGGGCCTCCAAATCACAATATGCCTCGAGTCAAATCACAATATGCACTGAGCATCAGTGCTAAATTTCAAGCCCTCTTCTCCCTACCACATTCCAACCGACCATAAAATCAAGGGAACGGACACTTTGTGTGGTCCAGAGGTCCCAGAGCTTTCCCCAAGGGGTGCTGGGAACCAAGGCCCAGCTCAGAACCTGGCTCTGACATGATTTCTGGCAGCTAATGGCCTGCTCAGTCGTGCACACTGCTCCTCAGCCAGGAAAAAACAGCAAAGTTAAGAAGCTCTATTCATATTTCCCAATAAAATAGCACACTGGATTCCTGAAATCAGGCTGTTGCCTTTTGCATCTATGTAGTGCAAAAGGCAGTTGAGAACTTTCTCTTTGGAACCATTACTGAGCTCCTTCATTCACATCACCATAACCCTCAAGGTTTTCTTTCTAAACTGAGACTTTCCTTCTATCCGTGGCCTTTCTGCACACCAAAACCATCCCATACCTCTGCTCACCCCCATCACTGCCTTGTCACAGAACTACAGAGTAGCTGAGGCTGGAAGGCAGCTCTGGAGATCATCTCACCCAACTCCCTCAGCTCAAAGCAGGGTCAGCTCCAGCAGGCTGCCCAGAGCTTTGTCTAGTTAAGTTTTGAACACTTCCAAGGAGGGAAGACTCCGCATGACAACCATGTGACTGAACTCTTCCAAAGAGAAACAGACCACACTCATTCTTCATTAGTATTACATCAAAAATGTAAAAATGACAATACACATTGTAGGTACCCCCAGGCCCCCTAATTTTGCCCTACACTGATGTTTTGGAATGACTATGATTGCAGTTAAGTAATCTAAATAACTTGACATTGCTCCTTAAACTAGCTTTTAATCACAATTTCTCTGTCTTTGGTCTATCTGGTGTCATTGACTTATAAAGCATCTCTGTACCAGCAAGAATACCTAATGGATGAGGTCCGTGCAGAACACAACCAGCCTCTCAAACACAGAACAAAACGACTGTCCCTTTCTTCCCTTGCACAGGCAGATGTCTAGTTTAAACTTAAGGAGCTTCTCCAGTCCTTCAATGAATTAGTTCAGAAAACATTTGGCAAGTCTCAAACCTTCCTTCCCTTAAAGGCTGCCAAGAAGCCAGCTAAATACAAGTGACCTAAGAGCAGCACCTGTACCACCTCTGACCCTGTCTCTGCAGCTGAAAGCAGATGTCCCAGAAAGGACACGGCAATGGGGCAATAATGTCACTTCCCCACGATACTCACCCAGCTTGCAAAAATTTCAGTCCCATCCAGTAGAAGCCCAGCACTCTTGGGCTTTACGGCTCAGATACGGGTCAGGCCCCCTTCAAAGCAGATGCTGTTTGCAGCCGTGGAGGAATCTCCTCCATCAAGGACACTCACCACCTCGCTCAACTCTCCTGGGCTCCGAACAGCACAGCAGTGGACATGGACAATTCAGCCAGGATTTAATCCCCCAAAACTCTGACCCCAGAGACTACTCTGCCAGTACAACTGGTACTTATTCACAGCAGCAACGTGTTGTGTCCAATCAAGATGTTAAAGCATTTTGCTGAAGAACCAACAAAACCCAGGGCATCAAGAAAGCTGATACTAAGAACAAAAGATACCAAATCTTCAGCCACTAATCCACCTTGTTTTCTTCTGTCTTACCTCTAGAAGCTGCACTGCTCCTTCATGTTCTCTTCTTGCCTCTGCCTGCGCCTAAGAAGAAATATGAAATGGATTAAATAAGAAAGCAGCCTACCTAAGTTCACTTCACCTATCATCATCACCCTCACAGATCATTATAGATTTAAAACACCATACAGACTGAAAGCAGCTTTGGTCTTTGGACAAGAGGCAGTGAAAGATCAGAGCTGCCATTCATTCAACTCTGCTCAAGTACAAGAGTTCGCCTACAAGCAGACTCCCTTCCCTGGTTTAGTTTACCCTCTAAGCTCACATATACCTCCTCTAAACACTGCACTTCCAAGGAAACAAGCTGCAGGAGCCCCATCACTTTCCAGGGATTCAGAGAGTAAAATTTTGCTGCATACCTGCTGCAGCCGCCTGACTTCCTCTTGCTTCTCCTGCAGGACTAGCAGTGCTTCTCTGTGCTCGACTTCCAGCTGCTGCCTTCGTTCAGCCACATTTCTCATGTGCTGCAGAACAAGTCAAAGAGAGCTGACAGGTGACATTACTGAAATACTATCCTGTGTCCTATCATGGGCCGTGAGGTCAAAACATGGCCTGTATTTCATGTCATCATTAAGCAGAGGAGAAAATAAGAAACTCTTGCCACAAGCCAGAGCAACAGTCAAAGAAAATCCTTACATCAGTGACGGCCACCTTATTTCCCCTCCCACCCAAATCCCTGCAGCAGCCTTTCTAAGGCACTTTGGAAAGCCACGTTCTAGCATTCCACAGAAGCAGAACTCCCAATGGAAGTGCAGAGACAAAAGAATGGACAAAAAGGCAAAGAGACAACATGTGCCATCCAAAAGCAGTGCTAAGTGTCTGGACAGTCCTTCCAGCCATATGGATCCTACTGACCTTCAGCACCTGCTCTAGATTCTCCAGCTTGGTTTGGAGTCCTTGATTCGTCTGAATTACTGAATCCCGTTCCTTAGTAACCAAAACAACCTGCAATTTCAGGTCAGCATTCTCGGATTCAACCTGAAAAGAAAGGATTTTTAATTAGCACAAGTAGCCAATTAATACTTAATTCGTTGTATAAATAACAGAAGACATTTCTGTATCTCAATAGGTTGTTTTGCAGACCTGCTTTCTACTTGTAATGATACCAAAGTCATGAACCTCCTCTCCCTCTGGCTTTCACACATACATGTGCATTTATATCAGTCCTCAATGTGATGAGCACTTGATTTGCACATACTGCTTCCCCAACTCTTCCACCATTCTCACACATAACATGTTCCTAGAACACAACCCTCGGAGGTGCAGCCACCCTCCCCTGAAATCCCTCTGCAAACTGGGCAATGCAAGTATTTTGTCCCAAGACCTGAAGTTTTTGGGTTTTCCATCTGGTCAGGGCAGCTCTGAATTCCAGGGGTGGCTTTCCCCCCTGCCCCATTATCAGCCACCGAAACTCCTCTTTGTGGATGACAAAAAAACATCAGAGGTGACCAAGGACTTTCCAACACCCCATATGCCCGTACCACTTGCAGTGATGGGTTCTGCTCCACCACCACTGTGACCAGCGCATGCTCTTCCCCACCAGCCACTGTCCATCTTTGGTTATGAACCCATCAACAAGTTACACAGGTAAAGCAAGTATGAACTTAAGTAAGGACAAAGCATCTCGCTCAAGTCTTGGGAAACTGTCATAAAAATAGGGCAGTTCACTGCTCTGCTTGTGGTTACCATGGGGCACGCAGGACAGAGGTACACAGACGGGCACTCAACTATTAGCCAGTTGGCCACCTGAAAACCGAGCATGGTACCAAGTTCATCCCAGCAAAATTTGAGAGACCCTAATGCTCCATCTGACAAACAAAGATACAGCTTTTTACCTGTCCTGCCCATCCAGCCTTCTCGTTCAGCTGCAAGTTCTCTTCGGCCAGTCGTGCATTTTCACTTTGTACCTCCTGAAGCTGGATCTCCTGCCCAGAAACAGCAGGCATTACTACACCAAGCCCTCGGAATAACTTCTCAAATTATTCCACGGAGCGACTCCGCTGATTCTGTTGGCTGATGGTGCAGGATGCTGACGGGATGCTGCTTGAGGGGCAGAAGGCAACAGTGTGCAGCACTGCTCAGGCAGATACCAGCCCTGCACCAGACGGTCTCTTAAGTTTCTTTTCCCATTTACACAGCCTCAAAGCTTCACAGCTCCATTGTCACATTATTTATATACTGCTGTCCAGAACTCAACCTCTAGCTACAACGATTCATCAAGTTTCACTGTTGGTTCAAGATCAGAGTCTTCATGATAAATTTCAGTTAAGGAAGGAAAATTATTTGGAAGAATGATGCTAAAGAGAGTTCTATGATGCAAACTCAAGGATTTTAAATGGGTGATTCTAGTCTGAAACCAGAATTCAGTTTGGACTTAGAGCAACCTGAGCCATCTATCACTGCCTTAGAGAACATTGTCTCTGAGCAGGCAGGAGGCCACGGACATATGGAGAGACACTGACTGAATTTGTCAGGTCCAGTCTCTCTGCAGCAACTTTGTATGGCATTAGAAGAATTTAACAGTTCCATAATCACACCTGACTCCACACAGACACACACGTATTTCCCCATCCCAATGTTTTATGGATCATTAAATATTCTCTGGCTATCCCTGTGTGTACACAGGCTCACCCCCAGTACTTCAAGGTGAGTTGGTCCCTTTTTGACCTTGAAAAGCTACTGTCTAACAACATACAATGACCAACTTATTCCTTAAACATTCCATTCTAACCCAGACAATGAGGCTGAGCTGTGCACTATGAACTGCTTATGAGGCTGAGCTATGCATTAGAACTGACCCCAACTGAGATTTGAGCAAGACATAAAACATCTATTCAGAAGGTAACACCCTTGGCCGAAACTATGCGTTGTCATAGTCACTAATGCCACCAGCGCTGTCAGCAAAGGAGACAGAAGGAGCAGAAACAGAAGGGAGACATCCAGATGCTGTGATGTGACCTGCTAAACCTCTGTGAAACTAAACAGGTGCAAGATTTCATCCAACAAATAAGCAGCATAAGAAAACGACCGTGGGTTTGTGTAGTTACCATCTCAAGATGCAGAAATCTTTCAATACTTCTCTGGAGTGCATGTAAAAACGGTAAGTATCTCCTCAAACTAGTGAAGGCCACAGAGTTTCACCCAGTGATTCATGTAGCTATATTCAACCCACAGGCAGCTGAAAGACTAAATAAACAATTCCTGCCTCAAGGGCTGGACCCCAAAATTTGTGACACTGTTCAAATTAAGAGAAAGACCGGTGATTCATTATTAAGATAAACTCAAGAGAATGCAAGAGAGGCACACATCAACCTAGATTCTCTTCTACCATTACACTTACAGCAGTAGGCAACAAGAACACCTACCAATTCTTTGCATCTTTTATGCTTTTTCCTCACTTCATGCTCAAGGTTTTCACATTTTTTGCGCTTTTTCTTGAGTTCAAATTCCTGCATGAAACAAGCATAAGTAGATCAGCAAGTCCATATTCTTACAATGCGTAAGGAATTCAAGCTGAGCTTCTCGGATCCAATGCTGTGTTAGGTATTTTGATTTTCTTAGAAAATCTCTTTGTGACAAACACAACAGTAAAGAAACCAAGGGAGATTTTTTTTAAAAGGTAGTAAAAACAACAAACTTTTCAAGATAAACTATTCCTCTTCCCCAAGCCTTTCATCTTCTGGAAACAGTTCTCTGTGTCCTATTTGCACAGACTGTTCCTATTTGTATAGAATAGGATGGAGGACAGGATGTGGGGGACAAAAAGACAAAGCTGTGCAAAATATCTACCTTGAAATATTAGCTGTGCTAGCTCAGTTCCTCTTCCAATCCAACTGACATCTGGCAGCGTGCAGACATCCTCTGGTTATGTACCTTTATCTACAGTTTCTTGCTACCGCTCTTGGTTCCCCAGACAGATAAGAACCGCTAAACCTCCCTGTGAGCTGTCTTTGCTGCAATCATTCACAGGGGACATATTCCTCACATAACATCTGTCCCAGGCCAGTCACAGCTGTTCCTGCTTCAAGTAAGACTAAACCGAACACAGCACAGAATCTGTAGGTGTGTTTCCCTCTCATTTTAGGGGGACATATTACCCCACCAGCCCCCAGCCGCCACCCAGCAACAGTCTCCATGCAGATGGCCTGTGTTTTCCCACCAACTCCCCAGGCTCCCCACTTCTGCACATAAAAGACTTCAGTCTCCCAAATCTCTGCCTGGATTCCAGGGGTGAAAACTCCAACAAAAACCTAGCACTCCTTTACCCAAAAGCAGGGGCACAACTCACCAGCTGCTGTATCTGTTGGCTGCTCTCTTGGTTGGTTATTGCATTTTTAGGAGGGAAATTTTCATGTCCTTCAGAGGCAGGTCCCAGCGGTTGCACACCTGGTTCCACCTGGAAAGCAAGCAAGACGCCAGAGAGCTGAGGGACAGCCAGGACCACGGAGCACACCATGGGAGAAGAGGCTCTCCTGGGAGTGCCCCCGGGACAGCAACGCTCCACACAAAAACCCCTGACCTCTGAACTGCATGACTGGACGTGGAGAAAGGGGGACACCATGCCAGGGATCTCTCAGCCACCAGAGACCTGTGCTGGGAGTCTTCTGGAGCCCAGGACCAATCAATCCAGTTTGACTAAACCACCCCCATGCAGCAGCGGGCTCCTGAAAGCTCTCAGATCTGAGTGCCCTCATGCCTCATCTGAGGCTTCTATGAGAGGCATCAGCAACATCTTTCATGGCCCTCTCTAAAGCAATAAAACAAAGATGGAAGATGGTCAGAAGGGAGAACACAACGCTCATAAAGAGCAGAAAGCAGAAATCAGCGAAGATATCTGAATCTAAAGGCAGAGAAGAGCAGACAGAAAATACCAAGAAATGGAGCATCCTCCCTAAGCTGGTAGCTGAGGACTGAAATGGTAGCAGATGTGCTGTGGCTTATGCACCACCATCAAACTGGATGAAAGGAGACACCTTTCTGTACACGTTTGTACAGAAGTTTCTAACAAAATGCCTTTTAATTTGGGCTAGGGACAAACACACCTTTAATCCTCTGAATTTTCACTCTCCACTGATATTTGACTTGACATTGTCTGCCTGGAGTAATCCCTGACAGCAGGGCAAGGCCTGAGGTAAAGAGAAGAAAGAGGGCTCTGGTGATATTTCAAACATTGAATTTAAAGTTATTTTTGTTACATAACTTGTAGGGACAGGAGATCTTTAGGATCATCAAGGCCAATCCGTACAGTGAGCAAACAGAAGGATTTTGTGACTCCATCTCAGGCTCTAACCTTCGCTTGGCCTCTCGTCAGAAGTGGAATTTCTCATTTCACTTTGAACACCCGCAGCGCTGAGGGCTCTACGTTACTAAGTCTGAGCTCCCTTTACAGTCAGCCCTTCGGATGGTGTCTAAGCACTACACTTAAACCAACATTTCTTTTACCTATTTTAGGCTTGAAACCCTGTTTTTAACTGCGTCTATATTCATGGCTCCACTGCTGAAAGCCAGAAAACTCTAAGAGGCTACACTCAAGCCCAGGCTACCAAGGCACCCGCCCTCCAAAATTATGCTTCCTCGCAAACTGAAAATGTTGCATTTTAATCAAGGGTAATGAAATTAAGTCCCAAGGAACGCTAATGGATACCAGCTAAGGTTAGATACCCACTGCACGAGTACTGTGCACCATGCTTCACAAGTCATGCTCTCTGGCAAATAGATATGCAAGACAAATTTGCTTGTTTGTGATCATTTCCCAGCAAAAAGCTAAACAAAATGATGACACTTCTAATTACAGACAACTTACAAAAATTGCAAAATTATAAATTTGCCTGCACGGATCTAATTTCCCCCCAAGAACAAAGACATGCCCCCAGCCACATGCTCATATACTGTTATTTTTCCGCAGAGTCCAGACTCATCACCCTATTAAACAACTGATAAATGAGACTGGCACAGATCTCCAAGAGAGCTGTGACCTGGAGCTGTGCCACCTCATTCACAGCAGCGCCTGGAAGATGCTCGATGAATGAGCCAGGTGCATGGAATCTGTTCAACCGTACAGTGAAAAATCAGTGTACAACAGCTGCTTCCCACCCCCAGCGCCCCCCGTGGGGAGCACCGAGGTGGGCAGAGCCCCTGCCGAGAGCGCACGGTGGACTGTACAACCGGTCAGCACAGGACAGGCTGTACCAGCTACAGCCCAACAGACAGCAGGCACAGAAGTACCTCTACTTTGGCAAATGACCAGGAAGCATAAAGCACACAACACTGTAAATTAAAAATGTTGTAGACTTTCTAGAAAGCTCTGCCCTTGGCACCCAGGAAGCATCTGAAAAGCAACCTGAAAGGAGGTCTCTTCTACCAAGGAACAAGCAATGGGACAACAGGAAACAGCCTCAAGTTGCACCAGGGGAGGTTTAGGATGGATATTAGGAAAAATTTTTACACCAAAAGGGTTGTCAAGCCTTGGACCAGGCTGCCCAGGGCAGTGGTGGAGTCACCATCCCTGGAGGTATTTAAAAGCCGGGCAGACGTGGTGCTGAGGGACATGGGTTAGTGGTGGGTTTGTCAGTGCTGGGTTGATGGTCGGACTCAACGATCTGAAAGGTCCCTTCCAAGCCAGAATGATCATCACAGTCCTGCCCCTAAATAATTGTTACAGCATTTCCCACCTAACCGCGGCCCATTCCTTCAGCTGTACAAGGTCAGGCAGAGCTGGACCAGAAAACAAGTGTGGGTTTCAGGAGAAGGGGGGAGGAAGGCGGGGTTTGCAAGGTTGTTTTTAACTCAGAACCATCATGTCCCACTGCTCAACAAGAGTTGCACCGACACAACTGAAGGGGCAGCGGGAACAAGCAGTGGTGAACAAGAGGCTGTTAGAGCCAGCACCACCACCGGAAGAAATCCCTGCTAAATTAAGGTTTGTCACTACAGAGATATGCAACACCTCAAAACCCTACATAAAGAAGTACAGAAATCAGAAGGAGAACAGAGAAATGGGATTTTCCAAGGACACTTAGAGGAAAAGTTTTGCTCTTTATACTCTGAGGAAGTTCTTTGAAAGCCAGGGAACACTGCACTGATGCACCGTTGCTGGGGAGCAGAGTAGAAGAGCAAAGTCATTCCTTTTAATTGCAATAACTTTGGTTACTGCCGCAAGAGCTGACTTCACCCTCCGCACGACACCACTGCACCCGTGTGCACAGAGCCTGCCGAGCCCGGGGTTTCAGCTAAGAGACTGGCAACAGCCTCCTTGCTCCCCCCTCACTACTGCTGTCGGCTTAGTCTTGTTGCTATTTATCAGCCAGAAAATCTTCTGACAATGAGGACAGACTCTCCTGAATCAGAGAAATAAAGAGGGTCCATGAGAAAGACCATAACCCATGTCCTTGTCTGACAGAACCCGCAGGCTCAATTGAAAACCGAGGTATGGAAGGGTCATTCGAGGAAGACAAGGGCAGAGCATCTGTCCGTGAGTCCCTCCCCATCATGGAGGAATCTGAGGGGTGAGGGGCCACCAGGGCAGAAATCTCAAACAGTGAATAACCGAGCCAAGGATCTCTCTCAAACTGAACTGTCTACAAGAACAACTGCAGAACCCAACAAAATAAACAGGAACAAATCACCAAGATTAGACAATATTCACCCAAGGGTTCAAAAACCTCCTTCGGCACGAACTGAATCTCTCAATTCAGCAGTAACTGAATCAAGATGTGCAGTGTGTCACTTCTCCAACATCGCCTTAATATGAAATAACTGGAAGCTGGCAAATGTTAAGTTTTGAGTACTCCAGCAGAGATCTAGGGAAACACAGAGCAGTACATTTGACACCTATTCTGGGCAAACTGATAGAAACTGCAACAAAGATCAGGCAGATGCTTAAAAAATCCCCAAACGTATACTGGGGAAAAAACCCCACGCTCACAAATCTAGAAGGAGTTTTTCTAAGGTACCATCAAGCCAACAGGTGAGGGAGATCCAGCAGGTACAATCTGCTTGGGTGCTCTGAACACATTCAGCTACAGTGCTTTGAAGGCTTCTGCAGACACTGGGCCACCACGGGATGAGGATGAAGGTTTTCTCTCGGGTAATTGTCTAGTAAAAATGAGAGGACTAAAAGGGAGGCAGCAGAAACCATGCTCTCCATGTAGAAAAGAGACAAATGGTGAAAGGGCCTCGACACTGAGAGATTACAGAGGGCCATCAGACAAATGGTGTTTTAATAGAACTCAGTGCTTAGACAAAAAGGCAAAGAGATCTATTGGGAATGGGAGAGAAAACTTCATTATGCCACCATATAAATCAAAGACACAGCATCTGGGATACTGTGGGCAGCGCTGCTTCCCCCAACACAAAAATGAGAGAGAAAATGTACAAAGGAAGGAGAACACTGAATAATGGAACAGGCTAGAAAGAAATTAAAAAAATATATATAAATGGCTGAAGGAGAGGGGCCTATAAACTCACAAGTGACTTGGAAAAGACCAACAAGAAATGAATGAATATTCAATACATCTTCTATAAGAGCCAGGGAGCAATAAATGAGAGCAGCTGGTGGGTGTTCCGAGGGAAGACAAGCAGCCCGTCCTCACACCGCCCACGGATGTGAAACTGCCCGGGCACACTGCGGGTACCGAAAACCCCGGTAACAAACCGGGTGAACCCACGCCGGACAGGCCCCCCCAGGAGCCCGCACCCCGCGGTGCCGCCCCCGCTTCGGACACCCCCAGACCGCCGGAGCCCGGGGCCACCGGGACTCCCCAGCCCCGGCTCCACGCACCCCCCGCGGGCGGCCGGGAGGCCTCCGCCGGCCCCTCGCCCCCGTCCCGGCCCCGCTGCGCCCTTGCCGGAGCCACCCATCAGGACCGGCTCAGGCCTCGGCCCCCAGGCGGCGTTGAGCCCCTCGGCCAGCCCCGTCCCTCTCACCGCCGCTCCGGCCCCGAGCGCTGAGGGGAAGCCCCGACCCCGCAGGCAGCGGAGGCCCCGGCGGGCCCGGCCCGGCCGCCCGGGAGCGGTCCGGCTCCGCGGGCGGGAGAGGCGCTTCCCCGGCGGTGCCTCGGTCCCGCCCGCCCCGTCCCCCGGCGGAGGCGGCGCTGCAGCCGCCCCCGGCCCGGCCCGGCGAGGGGCCCCGCGGGAGGCCCGGCCTTACCTGCCGGCTGCGCGGCCGCCAGCGGGGAGGCGGCGCCCGGCGGCGGCCGGGACGTGCCGGGCCGTACCACTGCGGCCGCGGAGGGGCGGCCAGGCCGCGGGCCTCATCCTCAGCGCGGCCGCGGGGCTCGCCGTGGCGGGAGCGGGCCCGTCCCTGGCAGGGGATGGGGACGGTCACGGAGCAGCAGGCCTCCCCGCCACTACGGCCACCCGTCCCTCACCCGCCGGGAACCAACGTCCGCACCACCACAAACACTGAAAACTCTGTGTTTTCAGCAAACGAGGGCAAAAAGCGGTGTTGCCTGGTTTCCTAGTCTGGAAAACGGCGCAGAGGCGCGGCCGGGGAAGATGAGCAGGAGCGAGGCCTTGGTGCCCATGTCCCCGCTGAGACCTGGCGCTTGGATCGGGCATGGGAGGCAGCAGAGCGGAACCGCAGTGCTCACGTACTCTTAAGAAGCTTCCAAAGCACAGCAATTAACGGAGTAATTAAATAGCAAAGCTGTCAGGTCGCTGGCCCGCGTGTCTCACCTCCCGGTGTGCGTCCCCTCCTAGCGCCGGCTCTCCCGGGCGAGCCTCCCGCGGCAGCGGTGGGCTCGGGATGCAGGTGTTTGGTGTTGGTACGGGGCGTCCCGGGTGCCCGGCCGCGCTGGGCAAAGCATCGCTGGACCGGGCCTGAGAGGAGCGCAAACACTCCTTGAAGTTTTTCAGCGCGATCTGTCTCTGCAGCCGTAGCACCTCTCGCTGGGACTCCCGCAGCAGGCGGTCGAACTCGATGACGTTCAGGCAGCGAGGGTCATCCTGCGGGAAACACAAACACAACACCCTGTTGCTGAGAAGCTCCGAAAGGCAGGACAGGTCGGAGTGGTGATATAACATGCATACTCAAAAGCCTTACTCTGGAAGAGACTCTGGTAAAAAGCAGGTAAATTGGCAGACAAAGATTCTGTTTCCTCAGCCTCAAAAGAAGTCACTTTACATCCCTTATGTGAATATGTTATTTCTCCCGCAGATAAAAACTAGCCTGTAATGCTTCTGCAGCTGTCTCAGCGCAAAGCAGAAGGGCTTTTCTAAGTCTGTGCTTTCTCACTGCTTGCCAGCAGAGAGCGTGTCAGGATAATAAAATTTCATTTCCCAGCCAAACCAGGGCCGTAGCTGGTTTACCTCCTTGGTGTGGGTGCTGGCATCTTCTGCAGCTCTACGCATGCACGGTGGTTAGGGTTTATATGCTGGAAAGAATGAAGAATGTCTAGGACATGTTCAGTTTTCACTCACGACAAGTTTGGTTTTCAAACATTCTTGATTTCTAGCCTCTTCGGAGAAAGTACGTGTGGATGCGCTCCTGTCTTTAGCACAAGTGGTCATTCCCATCCACTCCGGACCAAAAACCAGAAGCTTTTGAAGGAATACAGTGCAATCTTATTCTGACAAAACCAGTGAGAATATATCACCAGCTTGTTTAGTTCTTCAAAGGCTTTCAGATTTCAAGAAGCTGAAGAAACACGTACCTGCATGTCCATACGTATGTACAAAACCTGGTTATGAAAACCTGTCTTTACAAATGTGCTGCTGGAAGAGACATTGCTCATTCCCCTGGAAAGCTCCTAAGCCAGTGAATTCATAATTGGTCCTGCTTCCCCATTCACTTCTTACTCGCCCTAAAAATAGTGTCTGCTTTATAAATGCAATTTATGTACAAAATCGTGGTTACTCTCATGCTACAAGGGGGAAACTGAGGCAGCATTAATGGGAACTGATGACACATTCAAGAAGTGAGCAGCTGGGCCTCCTCTGTGCCAGACCCATGGTCAGGCTATCAGGGTGGTAGTTCTTTAAACAAAATTGGCTGTGGCTCTGTATAAAATCTCCCTTCCCCCACTAAAAAAAAAAAAAAGCAGCTATTCCCAACATACAGCCTCCGAAGCCTGGAGGAACAAGGGAGTAGAAAAAAACCTCAGTCCTCCGCTCAGAGTTTCTATTATACACGTCCCCTGCAGCTGCCTTGCTGTTCCCTGCAACCCCCCGCTTCCAAGAACCTTTGCTGCAAGAAATTGCAGCCTGGGTTGAGCTGGAGCTGGGGTTTGGTTGGAAGCCCATCACCAGAGCGTGATCTCAGGAAATCATTTTATCCTAAAAGCCCTGATTATGCAAAACAAGGCCATTGCTGGGTGCGGGGTGTCTGTCCTGCCACTGGAAAGGAACTGAGTAGATCCATTTCATAGCTACTGAAAAAATTGTGCCGATTTAAATACCCTAGATTAAAATTGATTTGGTTACAAACTCTGAGCATGCACATAATATCTCTGCATATAAACCCCTTCATTGGCATAATGCATTTTGCATGCTGCAGACAGATTAGGTGAACTTTGAATTTTAACTAGCTAAAAATTAAAATTTAATGAGCAGCTTGCTTGGAAGAGAAATGGGAAAACCAAGATCAGACAGAATGATTTCCTCCTCTCTTGCTATCTTTTCGCTGCGGATTCCCTGCCCGTGTCTCAATGCCCCAGTCACCGATGCCTCGGCAGTTACAGGGACAGACGGTGTCACCTCCTGAGCCAGGGGTGTCACCCAGGCCTTCGAAAGGCAACGGCTTAACTGGTCAGCCCTGGGGATTGCAGCCATATGTATTTCCTTGGCCAGCAGTGAAGCTTGCTCACCTGCTTTTGTCACATTCCTCTACAATTTGTCACTCTCCTGTCCCTGGCAGATTCAGGTTGCCCAGCACGCTCTGCTATGAAAATGCTTTGGAAAGAGTCTGTTCCCCCTTCTGTGGGGGCCTGCGGTGAGAAATCAAGGGGACGGGAAGGAAATTTCTTCTTGCTGACACTGTAGAGCTCGGTCAGACCTGGGTCACTTTCTGCTGTGGTTTAATGTCAGAGGGATCGGGGGCAGATCTGTGCAAATGGCAAACGACAACCGCTCATCCTTGTCCTCACTAGATCTACCTTAGGGAAAGACTGAGAATCCACCTTTAAACCTATATTTGAAATGAACACATAAGGAGCTCAGAGACAGATATAAAGCTGCTTTCAGCGAGGAAGCATTTGTCACCTAAATATCATGTAAGCAGGGTAGGTGGAAATGTCAGTATTCATTCAGCTCAGCTGGGTGCAGGAACGTAGGGTTGCACTTGACCACATCTGCATTAGCAAAACAGGGGGAACTCAATGCGAGCATTACTGGGCTTCTCAATTTATTAACTGATGTCAGCTGAAAATGTCCAGCTCGTGAACAAAAGATGTATCTGATATGCCCAGAACAGGCTGAGTGGGAACCATTTCACCTAGCTTCAGAGGTCTGCAGAGACTCCTTTCAGAGTCATCGCGGAGAAGTGCTTTGAGGGAGCGACATGGCTGACCAGTTTTAGATATCTGTCTCAGGATGAGCTGAATTATCCCTTTTATCTCACCATTTATATTGGCAAGTCCTGTGCTGGTGCTGAGGGGAACGTAGGTCAGCAGCCCAGGAGCAGGCATCAGCATCGTAGATGGCTTCATGAACACCCACCCCGTCTAATGATTTGTACCCTTAGTCATAGTCGTACAGGGATGCACCTCGTTATCACCAGTCTCGTGGTGGCTGTGGGCACTCAGAAAGCTGCAGTTCAAGACTGGCTCTTGGGAAGGGGCTCAGCTGGTTTACTTCCCAAAGAAAGACTTTAAAAGGAGGTCCTGCTTCTACATCTTGCTTGAGTTCAGCACTGTGAAAAGTCATCCTGTATCTGTGGCTTCTCGGGGTTTTCCAGAGGGAGAGTTACAGTCGCTGCTGAAAATGGCAGTTCAGACCCATGAATTCATGGAGGGACAATGGGGGTGTCCCCCAGCAAACTGTTCTGGAGGGCTCAGGACACCACCTCTGCCACACACTCACTCAATGTCCCCCCATCCAGCTCACACATCAAATGCCCTCTGTTTTCAGCTTGCACTTGGGACTTAATTGCCCTCACACCACATCACTGTTGTCGCACTGCTTGTCCCCAGCCACCGAGGGATGTCCCAGAAAGTGTCTCACCTTCCCTGCAAAGAGTTTAGCCTGCAGCTCCCGGCACTCCTGCTGCAGAGCCTCAATCTGCTTGTCTTTCGCCAGGAGAGCACTGGCTTGCTCTGTCAAGTCCTTGGCACGCTGGCGGGCAAAGGCTTTTTTGCAGAGCTCCAGGCTGGAGCCCTTCAGAGGCACCGGAGCAGTGACCTACACAGGAGAGAGCAGTGGAGGGAGAAAGCCACGTGTTGGTGTTCGTTAACCACCACCCCATCACCCTGACAGTCATCAGGCAGGGAGCACTGGCAAGAAACCCAGCCTAGCCCCAAAGGACAAACCTAAGGAAAAGTGGGAGAAAAGAGGAAAGGCTGGATGGAGAAGTGGGTCAAAGAAGAGGAGAGGAAGGAGAAGGTCCTCAGCAGATGAGGCCAATGGGTATGGTCAGCACAGGGGGCTGCAGGCAGGGCAACAGTGGGTGGGAGGAAGGAGGGAAAAACAGGATGAAGGTGGAAAGACAGGAGAAGGCAGCAGAGAAGCAGAGGGGAGGATGGCAGGAAAGATGAGCATGGGAGCAAGGATGGAGGTGGCCAAACCAGGAAGAGATGTGAGCTTCTGTGTTTTTCTAGGCAGCAGGAAAGAGGACGGATGGGTGGAAGATACAGGCAAAGGGAGAGGCAAGAGAGAGCCCAGCAGGGGCCAGTGCAGCTGGGGAAGGACTGGGAGGTGTTCAGCAGCAGAAGCGGTTCAGGTCCACGTGCTCCCTGTGATGGTGGGGACAGAGGGCAGTGTGCATCAGGGGGAGCAGGGCAGACAGGGACAGGCAGCTGGCTGGGCACAGCAGCCGAGACTCCCTGGGATGCCCACCCTCAGCATGCTCCCCATCCCTGGGGCCGGCTCCCCCACTGGGTACCAGCTCTGCTGAGCTGGACAAGGGGCAGCTCACACACCCCCTGCCCATCCCAACCCTCTGGCAGTGGGGCCACATCCAGTCCCTGGGTTTACCAAACCCTGCCTCTCCCTGCCCAGCTATTTTTGTCTGCACAAAGCCTGCCAATTTGGCGAGGGGGGACTCTCTCCCTTGCCCGATCAGGAACATGGCATCCTCTCTGCAAACTTTTCTTCCCCAGGCCTTCCTGAGCATCTCACCCACGTGCAGAAGCTGCGTGCCAGGCCCTAGCTCTAAGGCAACCGCTGCCAGATGAACCCCAGGTCCTCAGGACCCCTCCTCTGGGCAGGCAGCTGCCTGGTCCTGCCTCCAGCCCACCCTCCGTGAGCCTCAGCCGTCCCACCACTTTCTGTATTTGGGAGGCCCGGGCCAGCCCGGGAGCCCAGCAAGCTGCTTCTCTCAGGGTTCACACAGGTCTTAAACCATCACCACCCCAAAGTTTCACTCGGGGAAAAAATAAACCAGTATTTGGATAGTTGCTGGAGGGTCTGCATAGCTGTTGGGTGTATATCAAATGATTTCTCTTAACATAGTATCTGACAGGTCCATCTGGCAGCAACTGTTGGCCTGCAAGTACCAAAACCCCGTGACAGATGGTGTGATGCCTGGGGACAGAGAGGGCAGGCAGTGCCAGGAAAGCCCCCTACCTTCTCTTCGGCAATGCTTTCACTTCCTCCTTTCTGTCCTAAAGGCCTTGAATTTCCCATCACAATCCCTGGTTTCCTTCCAATGGAGGAAAGGTTTTGCCTTACTCTGCTGCAATCCACCTTTAGGAAGCTCATGCAAGTGCTTGTGCCCGAGATCCCGCACCCTTCGGCCGTGTCCCACCACTCCTGCACCCTGACAGTCACTACAGGTTTTGCAACAAGCTGCTGTTGGGCTGGAGAAAGCAAAAAACCCTGCGGCTGGCAGAGAACACCAGCGAGGTGTGGATGGTGCGGAGCGGAGTCTCTCACCCCTTCCTGTTTTGCTTTACCGCACTCCTTTTCTTATTGAAATACTTCCTGTTTCTTGTCGATGAAGTCAGATGAATTATTTTCACGACTTGCCCAGAGAGAGCTGAGCTAATTACCTTTACCTTAAATGAACACCTTAACGTAGGTCAGCACATCTACAGCAAGAAACTAAGCAGGAGGAAATTGCCCAAAGCCAGCTCCCCAGGCAGGAGCAGGAGAAGCTGGCGATGGCTGGTGATTCTCGCCCTGCTGTAGGTTTATGAAAAGGGGAAAGAAAAAGCCTTTCTAGCTCAGTGGAAGTAGCAAGCGAGAAGTCCCGGTGATGAGGTGCTCTCCTACCTCAGCTCCCCCGCAGCGGGAAGCCCCCACACTCACCACTTTGAGGTTTGCCTCCTGGAGTTTCCGAGCTCTCTCCTCCAGGCGCTTGGCGATCACCGCCAGCTCCGCGTTCTTCCTCTTGAGGTGCTTCACCTTCTCCTCCGTCTGGGGGAAGCAGCTCCTGCGCTGGATAACAAGGAGAGGGTTGAGGTGAAGCCCCCGCTCAGCTGGAAGCTGTGCGCTGGAGGCATTAGGGGAAGCCAAGGTCCCTGGCCCTGCCTGACCTGCTCTGGGCACACAGGGCTTTTCCCAGCCTGTCCTCCTATGACTCTCCCAACCACTGAATACCAACCTCTGCTCTTGTTGCCTCTCCAGTCACTGAAACCTGTGTTTTTCCTGGTATTTTTGTTAATGTGACCTCTTGGTCCCCATGAGATGTCCCTCACCCCACCCCAGGCCACCCTGCATGGTCCCTCTCCAGCCACAACTCGCTCGTTGCAGGCTCTGCCTTTGCCAGTTGGGACTCGGCGCATCTCCAGCATCACTCTATCCTGGCCACCCACCCTTTGGGCTTTCTCTTCCAAAATCTTTCCAGTTTATTTCTCTGGCGTTACAGGGCTCAACACATCGCTGTGAATTTGTGCTGCACTGCCACCACAAGCTTCACCGCTGTCCTTTTTCTCATGACACCGAAGCACGAGTTGGGGGGAACGGGAAGAAAGTGGCAAAGGGCTTTATGATGTTTGCAAAGCAAATTTCCTTTTTCTTCTCCTATTGATTCTGTTCACTCTTAATCCCCTTTTATTTGTTATCTGTCCGTTTCGATAAGCTGCTGCTTGCCGATGGCTCGTTCTCTCAAGGTCGTACCCAGATGTGTTGTGCTGTCTTTTCACATCAGCAAAAATGTCAGATCAGATGATCCTTCCAATTATTTTCCTCCCTGCCCCTGTGAGATCCCACCATGGGTGCTTGCTGCTTTCACTGCTTTTCTTCAGCCAAAAGACCGAGGCTGGTTTTTGGGAGTAAGATTTGATGAGACCTTACGTGATAGTGCTTTGTTAAAATCCAGATGACTGATAAGGGGTAACCCCAGAGCGTGCAGGTCATACTGCATTTATGCTGTTAGTGTAAGAAAATTATCTAAAATATGCATTTTGAATTTGATGATATTAATCTGAAATGCTAAGCAATGAAATTTTTGGGGGCCCGGGGTGGCCGCATCCCCATGCGGCAGGGCTGCACAAGGGCTGATGCTCTCCAGGGAGGATGCGGGAGGGGAAGATCACTTCTCCGTATGTCCCGAGGGTCCTGACTGTCCACCATGGGCCTGGGGAGCCAGGGATGGGGGAGCAGGACAGAGCGGGTGGCCCAGGCTGTGGACTTCGGGTGCCAGGGGTGCAGCTGGAGAGGAGGCGGGTGCCGAGCTCCCGTGGGAGCAGGGGGCACTGCTGCACTGTCACCCGCAGCCCAGCCTGAGTGAATCAGTGTTTCTGCTTTTCCAATTAAAGAGGAAACAAGAGCGACTTCCCCCTCCCCTGCTGTCAGCTCGCTGCTGCCCTGCTCTCTGCCTGCTCTCACTGGCGGCTCTGTTAAAGCCTCTCATGGTTTCCAGCAGGCAAATAGCACCAGGCAAAGATGGCAGAGAGGGCAGCCGAGAGTTCCAGTCCACTCTGCATCACAAGGAAGGGGTCCTGCTGGAGCCAATGACGGGTGCAGTGCGAAGGCACCCAGGGGACCCAAAGCACTCAGGCCCTCTTTGCCCCCCTGGCTCTGCCCAGCCCATCCCGTGTGTCAGCATTTCTTAGAGTTGGCAGCAGACAACAACTCGCCCCAGCAGGGACCCCCAGCATCAGAAGGACATGGACCTGTTGGAGCGGGGCCAGAGGAGGCCACAGAGATGCCCCAAGGGCTAGAGCCCCTCTGCTGTGAGGACAGGCTGAGAGAGTTGGGGGGGTTCAGCCTGGAGAAGAGAAGGCTCCGGGGAGACCTTAGAGCCCCTTCCAGTCCCTAAAGGGGCTCCAGGAAAGCTGGGGAGGGACTCTGGATCAGGAAGGGGAGCCATAGGGCGAGGGGGAAGGGTTTGACACTGAAAGAGGGGAGATTGAGATGAGATCTGGGGAAGAAATTCTTTGCTGTGAGGGTGGTGAGAGCCTGGCCCAGGTTGCCCAGAGAAGCTGTGGCTGCCCCATCCCTGGAGGGGTTCAAGGCCAGGTTCGGTGGGGCTTTGAGCAACCTGGGGTGGTGGGAGGTGTCCCTGCCCAGGGAAGGGGGGTGGCACTGGGTGGGCTTTAAGGTCCCTTCCAACCCAAACCATTCTGTTATTCTATGACTCCCTCCCCTTGGAGCATCCCGTGCCAGCAGCTGGCCCAGCACCCATCTCTGCTCACCAGCAAGCTGTTCTCCTCGGCCAGGCTGGAGCAGCGGTGCCGCAGGTCCTCCAGTGCGCTCAGGAGCTTCGTGTTCTGGCTCACGAGGAAGCTGTAGTCAGCCCCGCTCTGCAAAACAGTGCAGGAGAGGCAAGGCAGGGCTTTGCCTGCCCAGGGCGAGGGGCGAGGGACCGGCCACAGCTCCCGCTTGCCCTGTCCCTGCAGCAAGCCCAGCTGGCCACGGGGGAGGCTGGCAGGGCCGGGGTGCGGGCAGGGAAGGGGCAGGGTGGAATGCGGTGGCTGATTTCAGGAGGTGGCAAGGGGCTGCCTGTCCTTTGGGGGACCAGTGGCCTTCAGGACTGGGCTACATCACCCGTGGGTGACGGCTGCCATCTCCATAGCTTTAAAGCTGCTTTCAACTTGCCCAGACCCTCATGTTGTCCCCAGCCACTTGCATTTTTCCTCGGTACCATCTAAACCAGCTCAAGAGCCAGGAAGAGCCAGGCAGGCAGAGCACAAGCCATGACATCCCAGACACGTGCTCCCCACGGCTCAGGGACCCAGCAGCCTCTGGCACCGCACGGCTTTTGGGGGCGACGAGAGCTCCTCACCTGCTTCCCCACACCAGCCACCCCGGTTTGGCCCAGCAGCCCTCCCAGGAGCCAGGCGCTGGGCTCTGCCCTCTCTCTGTCAGCCTCGGCTGTGGAAGAAGGCAACATGCCGGATTTCTTTGCAAAAACACCACCTTAATTTTGTCACATCAAAAGCAGCAGCAGCTCTGCCGGGAGCTGTATATATAGCTTTGTGGTTACTGCTTCCTGCCGAGAGCTGCTCGCCGCAGGCTCGCTGCTGAAGCAGGCTCCCAGAAAGTATTTTTGTGCGTTAGTAAAGCTGGTAGCCAAGCTATTGCTTCACGGCTGCCATATGGCAGCAGCGCCATGCACCTCGGGAAGACCCAGCCAGATGTTTTCCCAGCAGCCGGGCAGGTCCTGCAGGACCCGCTCCCAGCTCCCACAAAGTCTTTGCTGGTGCCACTGAGCGGCTGTGACCTTCCTGGGGCACAGGTCTGCCTCTGTGGTTTGCAAGCCACGGCTACGAGTGAAATGTCCCTCAGCCACCAAAGAAATGCTGCCCAAGCTCTCTCGGTAGTAAGAAGTCAGAGAGGCAGCTCACAGCACTCGGGTGCCGCTGTGCTCCAGGAGGTCTGAGACTGGCTAAAACTCACTGCACTTTTGACTACTGCTATATTTTGGCTTCTCAGTCATGGCTGTTGGAGCAAAAGGGCAGGAGACCAGTGCCACAAAGTCCACCCCATCGAATCCCCTGGTGTAGCCGCCATGCCCATGCCCCAGCTCTCCCAGCCCCCCAGCTCTCCCAGCCTCTCATGCCTGTATGGAAATGCCTTGGAAGAGCAGGGAGGGAAAACATAACCAAAAGACGTTGAAAACCAAAAAAACCCACCCTCAAAAGATAACTCCCAGCCCTCCCTACTGGCCTCACGCAGTGTCACCAGGTCCCACAACCCCTCTGAGCCACCAGGAGGGATGGTAAGTGCCAGGAGCTGACAGGCCTCGGGCAGAGTGGTTTCTAGTTGTCCACCCTGCAGAAATCCCAAGGCTTGAGAAAGCTGGAGTGAAATGCCCCATGGGGAAAGATTGTACTGCTTTCCACCTGTGGGAAAACAAAAATATATTTATTTTCCTCTTATTTTTTTTTCCTCCCCTAGGAACAAAGGTGCAGTTACTGCCGCAGCCCCCAGGCACCTGGGTGCCTTCTCCTGCTCTCCAACCACTCAGGCCTGCTCCCAAGGGTGGTTGGGGCAAGCCCAGGGACCAAGGAGCTCCCCAAACTCTTTGGCCTTGGGGAGCCAAGAAACACCTCTGAGAGCCAGGCACCCTGCCCAGAGACCTAGTCCCAGATCCTGCGGCATTGGTCCCATTCCTGCATCTCTACAGGGACAGTGAGGAGTCCCAGAGAATATTTCCCTTATCGCCAGCTCCAGGAAGAGCAAAGCACCTCCTTGGGCTGGGCACCCATGCAGGGGACGCTGCGGGTGCTGATGGGAGACACAGCATGGGGGGTGCACAGGGCAGGCGTCCTACCAGCATCTCCCATGCCCTGCATGGCAGTGCCTTGGGCTGGTTCACTCCCACCACCTCCAGAGCCAAACAGGCAGCCCCTGGGATGAAGTCAGAATGCATTATTTCCATCTTCTTGCCCCTGCCGAGAGGCCTCAAGCTTCTTGTCTGTGCTTGCTTGCACTGAGACAGGCTGAGCAATCTCACCCAGCAACCTGTGCGCTTGGGGTAGGAGCTGGAGAGCTTTTGTGGAGGAGCTGATGTGCTCCTGATTCTCCCCGTCAGGCAGATATAACTTCTGACATCGTCAGCACCGGGTCTCTGCAGGGAATGGTCAGCACTTCCAGCTTGGCTGGAGATGTTTGGGGGACTTAAAACCAAATTTCTGTACTTGAAACCACTTTTCTGTAGCTATAAAACAACATCTTCATTGGGGCAGGATGCAAAGACTCACAACCACTCACCCTCATCTTACTGGGCTGTCCCCAGTCCAGCTCAGGTTTCTTGCCACGACTCCAGAGCCCGTGACGTGGCAAAGGCTGGGATGTCCTAGACCATGCAGAGACCTTTCCAGTTCCCTGGGTGTTGCAGGATGCCTGGCCACGGATCAGGAGAGCGTGACTGCGTGCTCCAGGCTGGGGCCAGGCACGCAGCCAAGCCTCCCGCCTGCCAGCACGTCCCACTGCAGCCACAGCTCCTTGGGGCTTTGCCCAGAGAGGCACAAGGGGCATCTGCAGCGAGAAGACATGGAGGCAGGAGATCCTTGTTGTGCCAGGACATCTGTCCCGCATGGGGACCTCACTGCCTGGGAGGCTTTGCCAAACTGGCGCTGGCTGCATCAGCTGAACCCTCCTCCAAGACAGCGTAGAGCCTGGAACTGAAGGACTGTCTAGACGTCATCCCACGCTCATTAAACATTAATTTCCTATAATGAAATAGCTTTTAATTTATTAACCGCTCCACTGTTCCTTAAGGTTCACATGCTGCGCGGTGCAGCCACACTCATGGCCCCCATGGATGGTGCGTTTTGAAGAGAGCTGAGGAAATCATTAGGGAGAAGAGGCACCGAGGCTGCCCCCGACACGACTCTCCTTGATAAAGACAAGCAGAATTGCCAGCAGGAGCTGAAATCCAAAAGCATCCCTTGGTCAGGGAGGTTTTCAGTTAGCTGGAGTCGGCAGGAGCCGAGGCAGAGCTGACGCTGCAGGGAGGTCTTCGGGCAGTCACATCCCCCAGATCAGACGCATCCTTGGGCACTAAAAAATTAACCCAAGTGACATGTTCTTTGGCCGTGAGGGAAATGTTCCAAAACCCGAGCAAGGCAGGAGAAGAGCAGCAGGGATGCTGAGGGCGGAGAGCAGACGGCGGCTCCCCAGCGCAGCAGGCACACAGCTTTGAAGCCTCTGTTACAGGGAGATCATCATCATCTGTTGCCTCTTTTGGCAGGTAGAGCCCAAAATACAGTTTCTCCAGGATGCACTGAGAACCAGCAAACAAAGAAAAGCCTCAGCGTGGCAGCTGGAAGAAAGCTGCTGCTTTTTCACCTGAAAACTTCAAAAAGCGAGGGAGAGCTGCAGCAGCTTTTGCAGAGAGAGGTGCCCAGCCAGGCTGCTAAATGGGTCACGCAACCAAAAATCCCCCTGGAGCACCCGGCATCCAGTGCAGTCTTTGAGGTCCTGCGGAAAACTTGCAGGAAGCCATCTGGGGGACAGTAAATCAAACCGCGGCCAGGACAACAGTCGCTGCAGCGACTGCTCTGCAATGCGGCTTGGGCTGCCGGCGCCTCGCGGCACGGCCGGGCACCCACCGGCCGAGAGGGTTTCCCCCATGCCAGCCCCGGGGAACGTGCCAAAGTCTACACTCAGCCTTCGTGTAAAATCCCTTTGGAGAGCCAGATGGGAAGGAGGAATTTACCAGGTAGCCCTGTGAGCGGGAGGTCTCAGGTGGCCTTTGGAAACAGGCGGTCTCATGAGTGATTTTAAAACATACACGATTTCAAGATGTATAAAACATGCACAATTTCAACACGTCCCTGCAGTGACTTCCTCATCTGCAGCAGACATGGGTCCAGCTGCTGGGTTTGCTTCCCAAAAGCTGTCTCCGAAACCCACCCTCCCTTTGCAGAGACTTTGCAGACCTATTTCCAAGGTGAAACTACACCAGCTCTCCTGCTCTCTTGGATACATTAAACCCACCGCTCCTTCATTTGAAATCATTGTCACCAAGCCTCCACCATGTCAAAGACCTTTCGCTGTTTGTTCCAGCTGATGTTGGTAATTAGTTTCCTTAACTTCTCAATCCGCACCACTTGGAGGTGAAACCTGTCACTGCCAATCCATTTTCTCCTCTTCCATCCAGTTTTCAAGGGAATCAGCTCCCTCCCAGAACAAAGTTATTTTCCATAGGCTGCTCTTCAGCAGTGCCCTCGCTGCGTGTCAAAAGCGAGACAGAAGTAGCATCACCTCCCGTTGGGTCAGTGGGCGAGGGCAAAACCCCCGGCGCCGGCACAGCCAGCACGCCCGGCGCCGCGCCAGCAGCATCCCGGCACGGGGAGAAGGGGCACCTGTGTTAAAGGTATGGGAGAAGTAAGAGACGTGCCTGGGATGCAGTCGTGGTTGTTCTGCCACTCCTTGTCCTTGTTCTGCTTCCTTCATTTCGTGCCGGGTTCCTGGTTTCGGGCACAAATGTCGCTGTTCTTCCGTTGACTCCGTGGCACTTCCCCACCAGCTCCTCGCCCTGCGCGTTGCCAACACTCGTTTCCATGAGTCAGCGTTTGCTCCTGCTGCCCGTCCCTCTTCCAGCCTACCACTTGCCCCTATTTATGTGATTTCCTCATTTATCTGATTTTTATCACCCCATGTAACATATTCATGGAAGAAAAAATCCATCCAAGGCTATTAACTTCAAAGATACTGCCTCCAGCATGGGGAGTGCTGGAGCCACAAATTGCAAGATATTAAGAGAATATTCAGGGGAACATTCACTGTATATTTGCTCTTTCTTACACTTCCCCAGGCATCCTCTCCTGCACGCTGTCTGACCACTGCCAGCTCTTCATGTATTCCTTACAGTGTCCTTAAAATGAGATATGCAGCTAAAATTGGAGTCTCACAAATTCGGGTCCTCTCTCTTTAAAGCCTCTTATGAAAGCACCATCACTGATCCTAGGAAAACAGCTACTCCAGGAGAAGAAAAATCAGCTCAGTAGCCCTGGCCACCCTGGCTTGGCTGTCCTTTGATGAGCTCAGCTTCTCCAGCCACCCCAACCAGGGAGAAACTAATGTTCCTGCAAAACTGAGACAAGGAGGAATGCGAGCGGAAAATAAACTCCCAGGGCAGAGGCAGAGCGTCAGCACTCCAAAATCCAGGCCTGCAGCCGGGTCCAGTGTGCAATGTGGCACGATTTCTTGTCTTTAACAGCAAATCCAAAATACAAGAGGTTTTGCAAGTGGACGAGAGAAAATTACACCGAAATACTGCACGGCTGCTGGATACACAGCTCTGAACTGCTCCTGACAGGCTGCACACGTGTTTCTCCATCTTTCACCATCAGATGCAAAACAGGGCAGTCAGTTGAGGGGGACGGGGGATTTGGAGAAAACCTGTCCTTTCCCCCAGGGCCAGCCTGTCCCCACACGGCAGAGCCCAGCACAGACCCAGAACCGGCAGCCCCCCTGGGGGTGGACCCTGCGGGGACTCCCGCAGGGGAAAGGTCCTCCTTGGAATGCAGGTGTCATCAGTCCTCGATTTGCTCCTCGCCCTGCTCTCCAGTGTGGTAGAGACCTGGAACCCCTTCTCCTTCCAGCTGGCCACTACCTGACTAAAGCAGCAGCATGACAAGGCGTGTGTGGCCCCGGATGGGTTTTTCCCAGCTGTGACCCAACTGCTCTCCATGGTAAACACAAATGGTTTTGCAAAACCAGGATGTATGCAGCCAGAAACTGCAGCTCATGCTTGCTGGGGTAGGATTAATCTTGGTTCCCAGATAACCTGCAGCACAAGGTTGTGCCAAGCAAGCTCCTCAAGTACCACAGCAACATCACCTTCCTGCCTTGGGTCACTGTGACCCCTGGGCACCCCTCTGTCCCTTGTAGGGTCTTTTCCCACCTTCTGAGAAAGAAGTCTGCATTTCATAGGATGAGAAACACATACAAAGCCGGTTCTACCAACTACCATTTTAACACTGATGTACAAGCTTCTCCCTTGTCTCTTATCAGCTCTCAGAAAGATTTGGCCCAGCCCCATTTTGGTAAAGCCGGACTGTGCTCCATCCCAGGGGACACTAACGGCATCTCTGCTTCAGTGCACAGCTTGGAAATGTATGAAAGCGAGGATATATACCATAAACCCCAGTCTGGTTTTAAAATTCAGGTGCCCGATCAGGAGCCAAGACAGCCGAGCTACCTGTTTCCCCCACTGCGGATTTTTCTGGGTGCTGCTGAGCAAGTCATTGAATCTGCAGAGAAGGAGGCACAAGCAACAGTATTTCCACTAGAAAAAAGCAAAACATAGAAGAAGTGGGAAGTAAATGTGTTAACATCTTCAGTGCAAACACAGAAAGACTTTGCAACCTCTGCTTCTTGCATACTCATGTGCGTTGCCAATCATTTGAGCAAGATGTGGGTATTGGCTTCCTATAGAAATTGTTGGGGTTTTTTGTTGTTCGGGTCGGAAGAAAGGTCAGCCTGAAGCTCCCAGCACTGCAGGCTCAGGCCCAGGCAGCCCCAAGGTCTTCATGGAGCATCTGGACTCTCTTTTTGGATGCCACATGTCAGATAATTTTAAGTTTGCAAGTATGAAAAAAAAAAAACCACACAAAAAAAAACCCTGGGGAAGAATGATAAAATTTAGCTCTTTCCAGGTTTAGTATTTTGATGGCTGGAGTGGGCATGATTGTCCTCTGATATCTCATCTTTCTTGTAACAGAAACTCTAATCCAAAGAAACACTCCCTAGAAAGGAGTGAGACTTCGGTACTGACGGATGCCCTTGGGAACAAAGGCCTGTCTAGAGTGAGTGGCCACGGGCTGTGTCAGGGCTTCTCCCTGGGAAGCCACCAAGCCGCAGCTCAGTAAATCCCCTGCCCGGACAGAAGTGTCACTGCTCTCTAACAGGATCATAGCTTGAAAAGTCAATACCAGGTCTCCTTCCCATGTCAGAGCCTCAGCAACTGTGTTCGTGGTCTCACAAGTTTGGTTTTATTGAGTGGATGACCTACCATGTTCCACTCTGAAGATGTGCTCTTCCACCTTGCAAGATACATCAGGGAGTGGCAGATTTTGTAGGCACAGCTCAGTTTTTGCCCAGATATCTGCTCCACAATTCTCCCCTGCCTGTACCTGTTTTCCAAATTACTTGCAGTTTCCCAGAAGCCAAGAGCACCTGGGAAAGCTTGGGTCACATTTGCCTAAAACCTGTTCCAATTGCCCAGATATTGGGAACAGTGTTCCTTGCACCTCTTAGTAAAGCAAAAACTCATTTGGAGCAATTACAGGTTTTTGTCCTGGAATGAGAAACCTCAAATTTCCAATGACTTTAACAAGTAGCTAAGAGATGGAGGGGGAAAAATCATTGTGGAACACTGGAACAGGTTGCCCAGGGAGGTGGTTGAGGCCCCTTCCCTTGAGATATTCAAGGTGAAGCTCGACAAGGCCCTGGGCAACCTGGTCTAGTTGGGGGTGTCCCTGCTGACTGCGGGGAGGTCGGACTAGATGACCTTTGGAGGTCCCTTCCGGCCTGGACCAATCTATGAATCTATGAATCCCCTTGCGCCACTCAGAAGAGCCAGAGGTGCTGTTCAGTGGTCATTGTGGAAATGTGAACGGCAAGAGCAGCATAAACTAATGTCCAAAAGGGTCTTTTCCCAGAACTAAGCAGATGGCTGGGATGCAGAAAGCCTGCACTCGCAGCAGGAAGAGGGCAGCAAGGCTGCCAGTGTGGCACGTGCCGGTTCTCGTCATGTTATTTCAGCAGGAAGGAAGACTACAGCCATAGGACACCCAAAACAAGGAAGCAAGGACATTGGCAAGTCCCCTTGCCAAAAAGTTAGAGAGTGAAATGAGAAAGATGCTGAGGTGAAAGATCATTCTGCAGTAATGGCCAACACCCAGATGGTGTGACAGCCCTGTCCCAAAACCAGTTTGTCGTCACCAGTCCGGAGGATCCAAGGACACAGTGAGGAGGCAATGGCTGGTGTCCCTCATCCTCCGTGTTCCACACAAGTGCCCTGGCCAAGCCATTTGGACATGTCTTTGTACAGAGAGCATGAGCTTACTTAAAAAGATAGTAAAAATGAAAACTACCTTCTCCTCCATACAGTCTTGCTTTGTGTTTTCTTCCATTCATTCCTACAAATAAAGTCACACTGACTCTTCATGGCAGGCAGTGTCTGAGGTTGGCCATACAGTCGTACAACCATAGTGCTGCAGAAAACAGCAGTAAGTCATTTCCATGAGGCTGAGCATTGCCAAGACAAGAAAAATTAATTTACTCAGATTTTGAGCAAGATGGAGTACGATCTTTTGCTAATAGGGATTGTAGGAAATGGTGTCTGTAACAGCAAGTACTGGCTTCATTGCCCAGGAAGACCTTCTCGCCTTAGTGCCATCTTTTATTCTGCTGACCTACCCTTTCCAGACAAGGGTACAGCTCTGTGCACCCTCAGAAAATGGAAAATTTGAAGCTCTTGAAATGCCACAAATTCCTGCAAAAGGTACTGAGTTTGTCGTTAAATGCAGCCTGGCCTGAACAATTGACGTGGAGGATCTTCACCAGCATTTTATAATTCTTACTGTATCTGTGCTTTGTGTTGTCAAGCCCCACTGTAAGAAACAGGGTTTTTTTGTAGATATTTAAATTCCTACTGACTGGGAGGCTCCTTGGTTTAAGCATTTTCGTTTGAGTTTTACAGAGTTACTGAATACCCTCAGCTCCATCTGACCTCAGGGGAAGCTGAGCCTTGGCTTTTAAGAAATTCAGATCCAAAGCAACCTCTTCAGATTAAGAAGTCGCCACGATAGCCAACCCCGAGCACCCTTGCTGTGCTCCTTGTGTGGCTCATGGGATGCCAGCACAGGGACGTGGTCAGACACTGAGCTTATCCCTTTCTGAAAGTGCAGCTGGGGAGGTTGGGGGGGGGCAAGTAATCCTGGGATGAAGAGCAAAGGGAATATGCCAAAATTGAATGACTTTTCTCCTCTCCCCTCTACCGATTTGGGGCATCAGGAGAGAGCCTTGACTTCAGCAACCCGCTCCCAAGCCATCCCGTGTTGCCAGGGCCAAAGCAGATCCCATTGGAGCAGCATCCCATAAGAGATGCAGACAGCTGAGCCCTTGTGGGAAGTGCTCTAAAATCCGTCTGACAGCATTATGGGAACTTTCCAATTTCCAGCCAGACTGTATCTGTGCCACTTTAACCCCATTCTTCCTACACAGGCAACATTTTTCTCCTTCTCTGATTTTCATTATTCTGACTGGGAGCCCACACCTGCAATGCCTGGAGATTCTCAGCAGGAAAGTAATTTCTTACCTCCTGTGCCCACACAGGAACTTTGGAACGCAAGACCAGGGCGATTTCAAAGGCCCAGGACCAAGAACACATTTGTGACAGCAAGCCCCCAGGTAGCGTTAGTCAGTGGTAACGTGGTGGGACACATTACTCTGCGGAGGAGCTAGGATCCCCTGCAGTGCATTGCAGGGTGCAGAGGCACACAGCAAACGGGTGGGAAGACACAGGCACGAGTTACAACAAGAGAAATTCCCACCAGACCTATGGAGAACGTTCCTCTCCATGAGAGTGCTGCAGCTTCAGGACAGGGTGGTGGGATCCCAGCCGCTGGAGATATTCAACACTTGCCTGGTCAGGCCCGGAGCAACCTCTTCCAGCTCTGGAGCCAGCCGTGCTCAGGGAAGGGGCTGGACAGGAAGCTCCACGTGTGTCCCCCCCAACGCACCTCTAACTCCAGAGATCACTTGCCAGCTCCCAAAGGGCAGAAGGGCAACAGCTCTCCACCCTCCACGCTCGGCAAGAAAGCTGAGATTAACTTGACCTAGAGATAGTCTCAACGTCTGCCCATAGACTGTCCCTGAGGGAACAGCAGAGCAATAGTGGCAGAGGCTAGGACACACGGCAAGAGCTTCATCATAAAATCAACATCTTTAATCAACTCTGTCAGCGACGAGCCCTCAGGAGGCTCTTCCCCACACTAGGAGATAACTCCCTGGAGGCAGCTGTCCTGCTTGCATAATGCAGCGCTGACATCCCAAGGACAGATGTCCTAAAGGAAGCCCAGCTCCGGCAGCAGGACACCCAGGGTTGGTAGTGCTTGTCCCAGCCTGGCCATCCATGCAATGTGGCCATCCCCTCGTCCCCAGCTGTGACACAGCACCTTGCTCCCAAGGAAGTGGGTTTGAGGATGGATCTTCCACAGCCCGGCAGCACCAGCACTTGCTCTGCCAGGGTCAGCAATGCCGAGCTCCCTCCAGGGTCTGAACTCCAGCCTTTCACATCACTACAGCCACTTGACTTCAGGAGAAAATGCTGGAATGTTTTTCCAGGAAAAGCCAAGTTAGCCTTTCTGTGGATCAACATCAATGTTAAGGATGGTACCGCCATGGTACCACCAGTACTACCAGAGTAACATCATGGTACCACTATGGCACCACCACAGTACAGCACAGTACCACCAGGTGCCACAGTACCATTGCCTGATACCATCATTGCGCCATCAATATCACCGAGTACCACCATGGTACTGCCCCAGTACTCTGGTACGTGGTGATATTACCATGGTGCTGCCCCAGCCCCATGGGAGTGGGAAGGGAAATATTAGTCACCCACCAAGCCAGGAGCCTGCAGGATCATGGGGAAACATTCAAAGCAGCCCAAGGACCAAGGGAAACAGAATGGCAGGTGCTTAGCAGTCATCACCATAGAATCCAAGTGGGGTCCTCACCCCTTCCACCACCACCCATGTGCACAGCTGGTGCATGGTGAACCTACTGCAGGGATCAGCTGGAGATGGGTGCACGGCCCCCACCACACAAGATGTCGTTTGGGTGCTGGAGCACCCACGAACACCTCTTTGCTCCAGCCACCTGCCCCCCTGCCTCTCCCAGCCTTCCCCACCAAGACAGGTGGCCTATTCCGCCCTCGCCAACCTGCTCTCCCACAGGGAGAGAGGGCAGTGAGTTTGGCACAACTGATTTGACTGTTGGGATGGATGGAAAAAGTGGGTGGGAGCAGAAATGCTTCCCATTCTGCTGCCCCATTTTTTGGCTGGGGGGCTTCTGGAATGGCCAGGGGCTGTGGTCAGAGGCAGACCAAGGACTGCACTGTTAAACGTGGTGTTTCCCTAAGCATCTTGATCAACAGCCCTTCCAAAAAGACACAAAAGAAACTGCTTGAGTGAAACCATTTTCTCTTTCAGTGGGATTCCAGCAGCTCCGTTTCTCCTGTGGGCTGGTCCAGGCTGCTCTCCAGCCAGGCACAGGAGCACAGGCTGGGCTCAAAAAACCTCCTGCTGAACCCCAATCAGCACTGCTCAGCTCTGCTCCCCCATCCGCAAGAAGAAAAGGCCAAGAGCTTATTCCTTCCCTATTTTAAAAGCACCGCGGAGCTACCCTAGACCCCAGGGGATCCCAGGAAAATGACTGATTGCACCTATGGGAAAAGAGGGCAAGCTGTCCTAAGCAGGATAAGCTGATGAACTTTTGTGGCTTAGATCAAGGTGGTGAGGCTCTGAGGGAGTCTTCTGGGCTGTCTAGAGCTGTGCAAGGGGCCGGGCATTGCATTACCTCGAGGTGTCCCAGTGCTGTCTGCAGGGCCAGTTTCCCCTGCAGTGCAGGTGCCCTAAGCGCCCCCCCCCCCAGGCCACCCTGAGCAGAGAGGGGATGCTCTCGAAGGGGATGGCAGTGAATCATGTCCCCGCCACCACCTGCAGAGCCATTGACGCTACTGGAGTGAGGAGATGCCGCAGGGATGGCTCAGCCTTTGTGGGTGCAGGGGCTGTGTCTGCACCAGGTGGGCTCTGCCCAGCGCTGGCCCCGGCAGGGCTCCGGCGAGACCCTGCACCAGCTCCGGCACCAGCCAGGGGACAGGCAGCTGGAAATGCCTGCTGAAGGGCAGCGAAGACAGCAGCTCCTTCTCCCGCATGCCGGTGCGTGGCAGCGGCTCTGGCAGCTCCCAGCCCCACAGCGAAGGTTTTGTGGGTGTCTCAGCCACAGCCAAGCACAGCGATTTCCCATGCCTGTCTCGTACCAAGGTGACATCTCCCCAACGCCTCTCCCCCCAAAATGCACCCCCCCCTGCCAGCAAATGCACCCCGGCAGCTGCCTTACCTGGGGGCGTCTGTCTATCCGGTCGCGTCCGAGCCCGTCCATCGCTCTCAGTGGCCTAACGAGCTCTGGGGCAGAGCGAACCCACTGGGGGTCCAGAGGGGGTCCGTGGAGGGTTCCCGGGAACGCTTCCTGGGGCTGGGGTGCTCCGGCCCCCTCCGACCCCGGGGACAGCTGGCAGCTTGCCCTGTCACCGTCACCCCCCACGTCTTCACGCGTGTCCAGGTCCGGGCAGGCGGAGGCTGTGGGGACGGCATCGCCCGCTGCCGGGGCACCGCTCTGCCCCGCTGCCCGCTGCGGCGGGTCGGCGCTGGACACCCCCCGCTCCGGCTCCTGCATGGCTGGGGCAGGGCGCTGGGCTCACCCGGTAGCGGCGAGAGCTCCCCGTGGCTCCGAGAGCCGGCACGGTAACCCCGAAGGCATCAGAGCCGCGGCGACTGGAGCACCCCGGGCCGCGCTCCCTCCCGGCGGGGACGGAGGCGGCGGCAGCAGCAGCATCCCTGCGCCGGGGGAGGCTCCATCCCCGCCTGGATCCGCCGGATCGGCGGGCGGGCGGCTGCCGCCCCCCCTCTACACACCGTACAAAGGCAGCTCTGCCCGCTGCCCTCGGCCCCCCGGCCCCATGCCCGCCGCCCTCCCGGCCCGGGATGCCGTAGCGGAGGGGCCGGGGGAGCTGCCAGCCCCTCACCGTGGCTTCGGGCAGCCCCCGGCGCAGACGCTGCCGAGTCATCAATATTAAGCCAGGCCGTGCACCCCGGGGGGGCTGCGCCGCGCCCCGGGCCGCCAATAGCGGCGGCTCCGCCGGTTTCCATGGCAACGGTGCGGGAATGGGGTTTGCTGCCTATTGATGAGGCAGCGGGGGTGATGCTGCAGCGGGGGGGGGGTGGGAGCGGGCAGCCTGCCCCCTGCATCGCATCACCCCTCCGCACTCCGGGGCCGGGGTCCCTCGGAGCCCCGCACCCCGCCGGGATGGGGGATTTGGGGACAACACCCAGCGCTGGGCGAGCCAGGCTGCTCCCGGGAAATCCAGCGGGATTTCCCCCCTTCCCTCCTGCTCGGGTACCGCTGGGCACAGGAAGGGGCAGCTCGGCCCTGCCCCGGGGATGCTCGCACACCCTCCCTCCGGGCCAGCAACACCTCAGCCCCCACCGACACAGAGCCATAGAATCATCTGGATTGGAAGGGACCTTTAAGATCATCAAGACACTGGAAACAACCCGCTGCCAAAAACGCAGGCTGGGCCCTGCCTGCAGCGTGCCCAGGGCCAGGGCTGAGGGGGCAAGAGGCAGAGGGTGGTGTGAGCAGGGAGGGAGGGGTGAGGGGTGGGGGGGTTGATACAGAATGGGTATAGAATGGGTAGAGTCGGAAGAGACCTTGAAGATCATTTCATTCCATCCCCCTTGTCATGGGCAGAGACACCTCCTACCAGAGCATGGTGCTCAAAATCAGATCCAGGGACACAGGAGCTGGCAGCAGAAGGTGATAGCAAAAGGAGCACTGCCATCTCTGAGCACACACACAGCGAGCAGGCAGATGCGTGCTCTTGTCTCTCTCTGTCTACTCCCTATGTCTTTGATGGAGATCATCTCATCCATCAGGCTGCACAGCGCTCAGGGGAAAGCCACCGGGCCACCCTACGGGACATCTGTCTGTCCTTGCTCCCCAGCCCTGTTCAAAGCTCGCCCCACTGCAGAGCAAGGTTTGATGCTCCCAAAACCAAGAGGGGTGCTGAGCAATGGGGCCAGGTCCTGCCTTCCCCCATCCTTGTGTGTGACGACAACTCCCAGTCCACTGCTGGTGCCTCCCCATTGCAGCGTGGGGACAGCATTTGGCTTTTCACAGCGTGCTGCTCCCTTTGTGGTTATGGCTCCTGCTCCAGGAGAGCCTGGTCTGGACCTCCCGCTCCAAGGGAGGTACTGGGGGTCTTCAGTGCCCCTTTCAGACACCACTTTGCAAGCATCTCCTTTGACAGCTTCGTCAGCATATCCAGATGTGTACAGTGCAGATGTGTCAACTCCTGAAGCGGATGCCTTTGGCTGTGTGTCATCTCTGCCTGAGTGGAGAAACCACAGGCAAATCACCGTGAAGACAGTTATTTCTCACTGCTGGCTGCAAAAAGTGCAGATGACCCACTTAGATGGAGTCCTGTGCTGTGGGGAGTTACCTCCAGGTCTGACAGTCTCACAGCACGCGGGAGCCTGCCATCCCACCGAATCCTGGATCCCCAAGCAGTCCGTTTTTAAGGAGTGCATGTGCATGGTGGGGGGAAGCACCAAGCTGGTGTTGAGCAGTGAATGCAGCCAACAGACCAGAGGGAAGATTCCAGACAACTGATCCCACCTTCCCTTGGCATTTTCTGGTACTTGTATATCTTCAAAACAACAGCTCTTCCTTCCCCTCCAGGAACAGCTCAGGATGGGTCCCACCACCTCCCACTGCTGGGATCCCCCCCCAGTCCCTGCCCATGACTGTTTCCACCCTCCCCGGGAGACACCAGGCAGGATCTCCGGGTGCTGCACAGCTTGCTGACAAGACAGAACAAGCGGGTTTAATTAGCAGGAGGCGAGAGCCAGCAGTGGGAAGGGAAATGCACCGCTGATAAGATCGCGTGGTTGTGAGCAATGCACACGCCGCTCAGAGCACGGCCTCCTTGGAAACCCTGCTCCAACACGTCTTGTTTTGCACTTCCACTGCCATGTGCTGCTCACCATCTCTGCTCGTCTCATCCGGACACGCCACTACCGTGGCTCTCTGGGCAGCTTTTTGGTTCTTCCACTCACCAATGCCACTCCCAAGACCTTCTGCCCTAGAGAAAGAGGGGCCAGCATCCACCCCTGGGCCAACCCAGGCTCAATTTTGGATCTCCCACAGCCTTCACTGAAGGCCCTGGATGGGATGTCCACACACCTCCCACCACCAGCCCTGAGGAGAGGAGGCCTCCTGGGGCCCTGAGCTTGGGAAGCTGGAGATGATCTTTCACATTTCAGCCAGCCCACAGATAAATATCCAGTCCAGCTGGATAAGTCATGGCTACAGACCACCCTTAGAAAGGCAAGAAGAGAAATTCATGTTGGCTATTAAAACAAAGACTCAGTGGCTCAGGAGCTCCCTGAGCTGCAAGTCAATGAGAGCTATGGGGGTGGGGTGCTACAGGCACCCCTGGTCCTCCAAGTCACCCAGGGACCTGCTGTGGGGCTGTGCTCCCTGTAGAGGAGATGGGCCAAAGCACTTCCTGGAGAGATCTTCGATGGTCTCCCAGGCCAGGGAGCTCATGATCAGCAGCTCAGCTCTGGGGAGATGAAAAAGGATCCCAGCAGGGCCATCTGCCAACACCCACTGTTCTTCAAAAGCCTCCAAGGAGCCAAGCCTGTGCCTGGTGGTGCAGGGATAGGGGTCCAGTGCATGGTCCCACAGGACCTCCTGCCCTCTTCTGTCAGGGAGCAGCGAGTGGTGCTCCACAGTGGGCAACAAATGTGAAGGCAAATGTGACCCCAGCACAGATAGGGTCCTCAAAAACCAGGGAGCCTTTGAGCAGGACACTGATAACAGGGTCCCTTGGCAGTCCCAGACAAGATGAGGCAGGACCAGGGACCCCAGCCAGGAGCCAGAGCCAGCGCTACAGACAAGGCTACAGCATAGTGCAGGGTGCAGGGCCAGAGACCAGCTTCCTGCAACACGGATCTAGGGTCCATCACATGGCTGGACACAAGCTTCTTACAATATAGATCCAGAGGCCATCTAGGAGACAAGCACAAACAGAAAGTTACCTTTATCAAAGCTAAAACAAGGACTGAAGCCCCAGGGCTGAGCTTAAATAATGCTCCTGGCCCAGGGGCAGCAGGTCCAGGGGGTGGTGCTGCTCGTGAGGCTGCTCGTGAGGCTGCTCGTGAGGCTGCTCGTGACGCTGCTCAGGACAATTAAGACCAATTAGTGCTTGCTGGGTCCTGTTGAGCTTCTCCTCTGGCTCTGGGGATGGCATTTGGCAGGAACTGGAGGGGTTCAGGGGAGCTGCACCGTGGTCTCAGCTGGGGAAGGAAGCATGAGGATGAGTGCCTGAGGCCATGCCACCCATGGGGGACCTGCACGTGGGTGTGAGGACAGTGACATGTGTCAGCACTCACAGGCACCTCCAGACTGAGGTGACCGGTGGGTGCCAACCCATTTCCACCTTCTTTCCAGCAGGTCCCTGGGGATGGTATCAGTATCAGGCCCCTCGTGTCTCTGTGCGTGAGGGTGACTGCAGGAACATGCAGTGACACAAGCAGGTGCCTGCTGTCCCAGGGGAGTCCCCTTCCCACTTCTCCACCAGCGTCCCACTTCCCAGCTCCTGCTTCCCGCCCTGTGGCCAGGGTTTGCTCTGGCATGTCCTGACATGGCTCCATGTTGCCCACACTCGGTCTTCCCCCTGATCCTGCCCCCACCAGCAGCACACGGCCACTGGTGGGACCATGCCGTGGAGCAGCGCAGGGCCCAAACCCCTCACAGAAAAGAGGATGTGATGAGCTGGCCCTGCCGGGGGTCACAGTGCAGCCCCAGACATGGTGGCCCAGCACAGCGCGGGGTGGAAACACCATTACACGCACTGGGGCTGGTGTGGGAGAGACAGGGTCTTATCCCGGATGCCGCAGAGCCTGGTGGTGGCCACTGGTGTCCGTGGCCCTCCCCAGAGCCACACCAGCAGCATCGGGACAGGCACGCGCACCCTCTCCAGCACCCGGAGGGGTCCCAGCCCCAGCCCCTGCCCCACTCAGGGGGTTTCTGGCTCTGGGAAGCAGCAGGGACGGGGACCGTGCTGCCCACCCACCTCTGCCATATCCAACAGGGCAAGGATGAACCGGCCGAGGCCCTTCGGAGACCAGGAGCTCACCCCAATAGGGAGAAGACACGTTTTCTTGTGGGAACCTGCCAAAATGCATTACTGAGTGGGTCCTGACGGAGGTACGGCACTCAAAAATTGTGGTTTGTTTTTTTTTTTTAAAAAAAGGAAAAAAGTAGCAGTTTCTGTTTTGCTGTTCTCAGCAAGAAATATATTTCCAAATGTCTCTCCCGGCAATGAACGCTGAGTGGCTGCAATATTCATAACCACAATAGCCCTTGACTGAAAACATTCATTATTTGTCCTTCCTAATACTTGAATATTAATTATTAGGGGATGAACTTTCAAAACTTTTGCATGTTAAAAAACCAGACTTGCTTTTCCATTCCAGCGCACGGCAAAGCGAAAGCTGCTCGGGGCGGTTTGCGCTGGCTGCTCGGGGGTTTTTTTTTTAGCCCTTTTTCATTTTTACTGTTTAAAAACTTGCCTCCTTGTGACCATGACGACAGTTTTGATTTGATTTTTTTTTTCTTTCCACATCCCCTTCGAAGAGCCACAAAGCCAGGGAACGTGGGAAAGCCGGGACAGCAAAGAGAAGCAAAACACCCTCGTCCTTTCTGGCCAGCCTGGAGAGGGGTCAAAGTGAAAGAAAAATACCCCAAACTCAATAAAAAGACCCACAAACACTCCCAAAACCAGCACGAGAAGTTTTACAAAATGAGGAAACTTTCCATTAATATGTGGGCTCAAAAAAGGAAAAAAAAATGTGTATTTTTTATAATTTTTTCTTCTATTTTTAGGTGGCCTCTCTCAAGGGCAGGTGATAGAGGGTCAAAGCCAAGGGTGAAGAGGGTTCACCCTTCACCCTGGGGAGGGGGGTTGGGAGCTAATGTTTGGGGAACTGGAACCCTCCTCCCATGTCCCTGGAAGCCGGGTTGGTTCTAAAACCCCGCCAGAAAGGACAGGCCAGGGGTACGTGGCTGGAGGGAGATGGGGACCACAGGAGGGTCTCTTTGCTCCGTGTGTTCTCGTGACCATGGCGGGGGCTGCCATGGGACACAGCAACTTTTCCAGTGAGCCTTGGGAGACTGAAGGCGAAAGCCTCCTGTCAATGGACTGAGATTTACCGGCTCCACTGGAGCTGTTTCCACCACCCCCGCCCCTGGTCCCGCCAAGGCTCCTCCAGGGCTTTGAATATTGTCTCCAGCAGCATGACAGCTTGTGGTGCCACTGCGGGATAACCTCGCTCCCTGTGGCGCTGGGCACTGCAAGTGTCTCTTCCCCGGTTAGAATAAACATTTCCCAGGAATAGAATAAAACACTCCACGAGTCAATGCCAAAAGAGTTTTATTTAGCAGCCCCTCACCCTGCTGCACTCAGCCGTCATTCGGCAGCACAAAGCCACCCAGGAGCCCCCGTCCACCTCCCATGCCTCTCCCCGTTGCACATGGCCACCACCGCCCAGCTCTTCCCAGGGCTTCGGCATGTGAAAAATGAACATGGGGGGAGGGGAGGGAATGGGAATTGGAGGCTTTGCTACCTACCTGGCCTCCGAGCGTGGTGCTTGCTCCGACCCGACGGGCCCCTCCGCCTTGCACATGGGTCACTGGACCATGCGGCCCCTCCTCCCCACGTGGCCAGTCCCAGGTGCCAGCGGGACAGCAGGGACGAGCAGACCATCCACAGCCTGGGGAGGGTGGCAGTGCCCATGGGGTGGGCAGCAGGCGTGGGCACCCTCCCGTGAGCCGGGCCCCCTCTGCTCTCAGACTGCGGGCAACTCGTGATGGGCACGTGGGTCGCAGCGGTGCTCTCTTCTCCGTAGCCCACAGTACACTCATCCATAAAGTAGGAAACACTACACCCTGCAGTGCTGTTTAGTAGTGCTTTCTACTTTATGGGTGACTGCACTGTCTCTCAGTCGGTGTCCGGCGGTTGCTCTCCTCCGGTGAAGTGCTTGCTTCCGCCCATGTGGGGCCACCTTCCTCACCCCACGTGGCCCAGCCATGAGGCCACCTTCAGCATCAGCATGGCCAAGGATGCAAATTGCAGGCCTGGTCTTGTTGCAGGGACAGAAAGCCTCTGCCAGCATCACCTCCCACCTCAGGGAGCTGTGCCAGGCATGGAGGACATCCTTGTCACCATGGGGGAGATCCTGCCTTGTGCTCCCTCTTCTCCCCTAAAATCCCATCCTCGGCACAGGAGACATCCTCACCTTGTCCCCATGGGTAAGACCCTACCTCATACCCCATTGCCCCACCTCGAGCCCTTTCCTGGGCTCAAGGGACATCCTCATCTTGGACACAAAGCAGGAAAGCCACCTGATACACCATCCTGGTCATAGGGGACAGCTTTGACTTGTCCCCAAAAGAAGAACCCCACCTCAGACCCACCCTGGTCCCCATCTTACTCCCCATAGCAGTAAGCTTTCACTTGTCCCCCAAGGGGGGACTCCACCTAATAGTCCATCCTGGCCATAGGAGACCACTTTGACTTGTCTCCAAAGTGGAGGATCCCACCTCAGACCCCATCCTGGTCACAGAGAACCCAATTGCCTTGTCCCTGCTGGTGGGGACCCCACTTCAAAGCTCATCATCCTCTCATAGACCTCAACCTGGGCACAGAGGGTGTGTTTGCTTTGCCCCCATAGGGAGACCTCCGCTTCATACCCCATCCCATTCACAGAGGACCCCCTTGCCTTGTGCCCATCAGGGAGATCCCACCGTTGAACTCCATCGTTGCCCTTCAAACCCCGTCCCGGTCTCAGAGAATCCCCTCGCCTGGATCCCAAGGGTGAGATCCCACCTCAAAGTCCATAGCTGTCCCTCAAATCCCATCTGCGTCACACAGGCCCACCCCTTGCCATGTCCCCATGAGGGGACCCCATCTAAATGGCACCGTGGTCACAGAGGACTCCTTTGCCTTGTCCCTGTGGTGGAGACCTCACCATGCACCATCCTCATGTGTATGACGGGGAACCCCTTATATTGCCTTGTCCCCACAGTGGAGATCTCACCTAAGTGCCAGTCTGGTCACAGAGGACTCTTTTGCCTTGTCCCCATGGTGGGGATCCTATGGCAAACCCCATCCCCATCACCCTTGAAACGTTCCCATGGGGGAACCCCACCTCATCCCCCCATCGTTTACCAAAGACCCCCTTGCCCTGTCCCCCTGCCCATGGCTTGGGGCGCCCATGGGACACCACCTCACCCCATCTGCCAGCCACATGGAGACCCCTTCCCGACCCTTTCCCATTGGGCCATGTGGTGGGGGTCCCCATGCCTGAGGCCACACAGACCCCAGCCCCAACAGCCTCACCTCATCTGCCCTGCCAGCCTCCGTGTCCACTCGGTCTCATCCTCGCTGACACTGAAAACCCCCTGGGTGGCACTTCTGCTTTGGGCGCTTCCCGCCTCCGCCCGCCCGCCAGCACGGCGCCTCCTCCCCCCGCGCCGCCCCACTGCGCCCCGGGATGGGGGGGGCACCCCCTTACCTGCCATCGGCCCCCGGCACCCACTGCCCCCATGGTGGTGGGATTGGGGCTGCAGCCGCCGGCACCACAGGACACCCCATGATGTTCCTTGAGCGCCATGTGGGCGCTTCAGATGGGTCCCCCCATTACCGGGTCAGGGTGCGGGTGGCCCATGCCGGGTGCTGATGGCCCATGTCGGGTGATGGTGGCCCACGCTGGGTGCTGGTGGCCCACGCTGCGTGCTGGTGGTGCCTGCCAGATGCCGGTGGCCCACGCTGGGTGCTGGTGGCCCATGCCAGGTACCGATGGCGCATGCTGAGTGCTGGGAGCTGCGTGGGATGATGGTGGTGGCCAGGGAGCAATGGGCCCCTGAGGGGAGCGGGGCTGCTTTTAACCCCATCCTGCCCACGTGGCCCCGACCACAGGAAGAGCCGTAGCTCAGAGGAGATAACGGTGCAGGGTCCCACCCAGCGCCACCCCACAGCCCGACCGCAGCCGGCCCAGCCGTGGGGCGAGGGGCGGCCGCCGCCAAGCGCCGGAAGCACCGGGGGCCGTTGCAGAGCAGCCGGTTACGCTCTCCTGGGCTTCGCTGCTGAGAGCGACAAACATGTTTGTGCCAAAAAAAAAAAAAAAAAGAAGACAAAAAAAAAAAAAAATAGGCTGTTTGCACAGGGTGAGAGTAACCGAATCCACCCCCGTCCCCGGCTGCGTGGGGACCGGAATGGCTGCACGGCTCCACTGCGTTCCCTCACCGTGTCCTGGTGGTGGGACCTCTGCAGGAGTGAGATGTTCCTGAGCATAGAGGGAGCACGTGGAGGGGCCGTGGCGGGGGTCTGCAGGACTCAGGGTGCTGCCCGCTGGTAGGGGCGAAGCAGGCAGGGACGTGGCGGCCAGCGGGCTCCGAGCCCTGGACCTGCTCTTTAGGAAATGTGTTGCCCAAGAGACCTCCTGGAGCCTGCCACCCCCTCCATGCTCTGCAACACCAGACTTCCCCCGTCCCCGGGCAGCTCTAACGGTTGAGGGGGGCGTGAGGCAGCCATGAAAAAACCCAAAATCCACGTTTGCAGGGTTTGCCTGCACAGGCTGCGCTGGCCGTTTCTGGCACCAGGGCTGGAGCAGCCACAGGACACCGAGCAGGGGCAGTTTAATGGCACGGCTCTGTGTGCCAGAAACACACCCCGCCCCAGCGCTGGGTGAAGCTGCCCATTAAACTAGGTTAAAAACTAGGAGCTGAATCCCCCAAAGTGACTGTAAATGGGACCACATCTCTCTGTGCAATGGTTTTCACGCGGCTCTGCAAAAGGCTCTTTTTTAGGCCAATGCGTTTCACTCTTTACATCGATAATCTGGACAGAAATGTAAAAGAAACCAAACAAAACTAACCTACTGGTGAGTTTTGCAGAAGGCAGGGGAAGAGCGAAGTCAAAAATAACCGAGCAGCAGCACAGTCAGAAGCGATTTGCCTCGGGCAGCATGTGTGCTGGTGGCAGCGGGTAGAAGGGGCTTTGGCAGAGAGAGAACTGGTCAGAAAACTCCTTCCAAACCAGGGTTGAATTGCTAGAGAGTTTCACCAGAAAAACAAAACAAAACAAAAACTCCCAAAAAGGCTGGAGTGTGCCCATCTTCCTGCTCAGCAGGGTCCATCCCTGTGCCTCTGGCCCCCAGAGGGCTGCCTGGCTCCCACCCTCCGCTGGCCCTGTGCCCATCTCCATCCCTTCACGCTCCCCATGCTAGTGAGAAATTCATCAGGGAAATCTAAGTAGCAATGGGTGATGTCTCCACAGGGACCGTTTGGTAGTTGACACAGCTCTGACCCAGGAGAGCATCCCTCTGCCTTGCCGGAGCTGTGTGCGAGCAGCTCCTCACCGGCAGTGGAGGCCACCACGTGCGCAGCTGGTTCCACGTGGAGCTGGGCTGGGCTAGGTGCCTCCTGGGCTCCCTGAATTAGGCCTCCTGGGGACACCTGAAATGTAGCAAGCAGGTTGTTCCTGACCTAAAGACCCCGCTGGAGACAGCAACCAGCACTGTTGGCCACCCCAGTGCCATGGGATGGTCCCCAGCGGTGGTGGGTGCCATCATGGGGAGTCAGAGTTGCAAAGGGCAACTGGGCTTTTACAGCAAAGCTGAGGAGCCTTTTTTGGGGCAGCCAGAAGGAATTTTGGTCCCAGAGATGCTGCTGAGAGACTTTTCCCCATGCTCTGGGGTTGAGGCCACGTTTCTTGCAGCGTGCCTTGCTCCAACAACAAGCCAGTCCCTGCTAAGTACAGAGTGCCGGAGGGCAGGGGGTGATGGTGAGAAGCCAGGCCCTACTTGGCAATTTACAGACTACCCTATAGTTTTGGAGAAAAGGTCCATTTAACTCTAACCGTGCTGCAAAGCAAGATGAAGACGTGTTTCCTAACGGAGGCAGATGAGCGAGGCTGCACCGGAGCTGGCGGAGGGAAAGATGTCAGGGGGAGGGCGAAGCACGTGGCTTGTGCCGGGGACGCTGCGGGGACCGCGGCGGGGAAGGAGCTGAGCCCTCCCGAAACAGGCCCTGCAGCAGAGCGCAGCCCATGCTGCGCCGAGGAGCCCTGCGGGAGGGACACGGGCGCCTTCTCAGCAGGGAAGTGGGGGAGGCGACGCTTCCTCTTTCCCCAGCCAAGCACGGACTGGGGGGACATGACATTTTGGGTGTCCCAAGCTGGTTTCCTTCTGCCATCAGCAGCCGCCCGCCGCCTGCGCTGCCTCTCGGAAAGGAGGAAATCAGCAGATCTGGTTCCTCGGGCTCAGACCAGGAGGTCTGAAAGTCTCCAACTGATGATGAACTTACCACATCCCCTGGCCATTGGTTAATTTTACCGACCGGCAAATGAGGCTGCGGGAATTTCTACCCCAGCCCTTGCCCCACGATCGCTGGTCCTGCTCCGCCTGGCTAAAATAGCTCCCAAAGGACTGAGAGCACAGAGGCTTTTTGGGGTTGGGGGAGGCTGAAATAGCTGCGTTTCCTTCCCCAGGACCTCATGAGAGTGTCTGGTCCCCAGCACTCCTGAGGCCCCTCTCCGCTCCCTGCCTGCTCGGCATCACCCGGGGACGTGCTGATGGACCCCCAGGGTGCAGCTCCCTGACCCAAACCATCTCCCATCGTGGCACCACTTCCCCAGCTCTGCCCTCCCCTCATCTCGGGGCACCCAGATGTCGGTCAGACACCCGCAGCATCCCCCTGCACCCGGGGGTGTCACCCACTCTTTGCTCTGCATTGAGCACTGAGGGTGCATTGCCACCGCCACCCCCAGGACCCAGGCTCCCCACCGCCCCGCAGGACACGGGCTGTTGCTTTTCCAGTAACTCTCCCAGTATCGGCGAGCGCAGGGGAGCGGGCGCTGGGGGCTCGGGGGGCAGCAGTGCTGCTGGCCCAGGGGCAGGGGGAAGGGCCCTTGTCGGGCTGCGCAGCTCGAGTGCTGCGAAAGCGCTGATATTTCTTATCGCGCCTTGCAGCAACTTCCCCTCCTCGCCTGCGGTCACGGCGCTCACTGCACACAGGGGAAGTGGCGGCCGGGATGGCTGCCTTTGGCCTGCGCCTCGTTTAAAGGAGATGAACTCCTGCTGCCGGCCGGGCCGGTGGGCCCAGCTCCGTGCCGGGGACAGGCAGTGCCTGCTGACCAGCCATGCCCACGTGGCTCCACCCATCCATCTGTGTGGGCCTGAGAGCTGTGCTCGGGGAGGAGGAGGAAGAGGAAGGGGGTTGTCTCATCCAAAGTTGCCCTGAACCCCCTCTGCTGTCCTGGGGCCAGTGGGAAAGGGTGTGCTAGCCACTGGGTCCGCAGCCCCAGTGGCACAGGCAGCCGGTAGTGTCTCTCGGCCACCATTCTGCCAGACCCCAACAGAGCAATTGTGCTTCAGTTGTGCCACTGTTAACACTGAAGCCTAATGACTGCGTTCCCAACACAAGCCACCTCTGAGGACAGGGACAGAGGTGCAGGGATGGGCACAGCTCGCTCTGCTTTGCAGCACAAGGGGGTGGCCTCAAAAAAGACCCCTGGGGTCCCACCTGGAGATGCTCCTGGAGAGCGCGGGGAGGGCTGCTGCTGCACCAAAAGAATCAAGGGTGCCAAAATCAGCTCCCGAGAGCTTTTTGGATGGGCAGAGCATCGAGCATCGATCACCGCCACCCTGCGGGGCACAACGGGGCACAAGGGAGGACTGTGGCACCTGTGGCATGGCCAAGTGCCACTTCTGCGCCTGAAAGAGAGGGGCTATGGTGCCCACAGGGCTTGGGATGATCCCCCGTTGGGATGAACCCCCGTTCACCACGGGGCAGCAGGATCCCGGCGCTGGGGAAAATGCTGGTGGGGGGGGGCTCCCTGCGTGCTCTCAGCCTGACCCTGCTGCCTGCACCCTGCCTGTTCCCCTGGGAAGCGCCGCTGCCGGCGGGGCCAGGGTTGGAGCGAGGCCGTTAAAAGTGAGTCAACTAGAAACTGCCGGGTGAAACAGGCGGCGAGCGGGAGGCAAATGAGAGCGCGAAGGGAAACCTCAAAAAGCCGAAGTGACGCGGCAGGGCGGGCGCGGGGGGACACACGGGTTAACGCGGGTGCCTCGCTTTGCCCATATATAGACAAATCGTGGCCCGTCTGCGCCAATGACGGGCGCGGGACCGTTGGGCTGGCGCCAGCGGGGCACAAAGTGCCCCATCATTTTCCATGTCACCTGCTGCAACCGGTCTTGCAGGTGGGGGAAGGGGAGGCCACAGGTCAGGGGGCCCCGGTGCCCCCAGAGAGCCCCCCCATGGCACCCAGCGCTGGCACTGTGACAGCACAGATGGGTGACTCCTGTTTTCTGCCTTTCCTGCCTTAATCCAAGGGTTGCACAACTTCCTGGCGTGCTCAGCGCCAGGGTGGGCCTGTTTGGGACAGAGGATGCTCCGGGATGGAGCCCGACAGTGATACAGGGAATGAGGGATGAGAGCTGCCCCACCAGGCTGTGGACCTCCCAGGGCAGGACGGGCTCAGGAGACGTGGGACTGAGCTCTGTGGTGACAACCCCTCCTTCACCAGCAGTCTCTGCCCCCCCCCCCCCCCCCAGGACAAGGCGTGGGGACACCTGAGGCTCTCCCAGGCCCAGAGACCCCAAGGAGCAGGGACAGACACCCAGGGCTTCCAGAAAGCACCTCCCAAACCTGGCATTGATGGCAGATTTCCAGAACGGGCTGGGCCAGGTGCTTCTGGGCCAGTGGTATTAGAGCCCCCAGCCTGGCTGAGGGGCTGGATCCTGTGGCCGTTGGGGCGTGCTGACACCCTGCCCTGCACCACAGGCTGGGTTGTTTGGGGGCCCACCGTAAGAGGTGTGATGTCCTCATCCGGTTCATGCCCCAGGGCTCTGGTCGCTCAGCAGCTCCTCCGTGACTCCCTGTACAGGATGACCATTCCCATGACAGGGACAAAGCCCCTTCCAGCCCAGCATGTGCTTTGGGCAGAGCCTGGGTGATGCACAACTGGCCAGGAAGAGAAAAGACAAGTGCCACCTGGGATGCAGCAGGAGGTCCAGGAGAGCTGGGGATGGGGTAGGTACTGTCAGGTTCCCAAATTCCTGCTGTGACTTCAGCTGTGGTCTCACTTTGCCATTTGCCTTAAGGAAATGTGCCTTCAGCACCCCCACTGACCACCACCGTCAGGGTGAGAACCCACTCTGCCCCACCAGCCCTTGGTGTTGCCCCTTCCTGTGATGCAGAGCTGCAAGATCAGACCGGGGACATGAGAGGTCTCAGCCCGGAGGAGGTTTGGGACCCTCCACCAGCTTCTTGTGTCCCCCCAGCCACCAAAATCCCAACTCTGTCAGCAGATCAGTGGGTTTAGAGGGGTCCACTGTGAAGCAGCTGATGGCCTCTTTGCAAACAACACCAGGCGTGCAAGGGGTGGCAGTAGCTTCTTTTGCAGGCCCTTCTTCGGGAACTGGTGGCCCACCAGCCTGTCTCTTCACCTCAAAGCAGGGCCTCCTCCTTCCACTGCAATTCCTGAGGGACAAATACCCAGGGGACCCACCATACATCAGAGCTCCCCATTTTTCCTGCAGATCCCTTCAGCAGGGAACACGTCCTAGTTCCTCACCCACCCACTTCCATCACCAGTGCACCAGGAACCCCCTGGGAGGGCGCACATGGCAGCCCTGCCTCCTTTCTGCCTGCGCCTCCGAAACCTGCACCCATCCCCTCTGCAGCCTGTCCAAACAGCTGCTGCCGAAAGCTGCCCGTGGGACCCCTCCTCTCCCCACCACATCAGACACACTTGGGTGCCTCGGTGGCTTCTCCTCACAGGCCCTGACACAGAGGTGATGGGCACGATGGGCCACCTGTTAACGGTGGGCGCTGTGGCTTTGCCATCCTTGCTCCATCAGTGTTTCACCCCATGGGTACCAGGAGAACACCTCAGGTCACCTCCCCCGGCACCTCCACCCTGCCAAGGTCTCCTCGGCCAGTTTCCAAGCAAAAACAGTTTAAAGCTGGGGTTTTGGGGTTTGTAACCCCTCCACCAGCACCTACTACCAAGGGTCTCTGCACCCCTGCGGTAGGTAACCAGCCCCCCCAGGCACACGGGGATGGCCGAGAGGCACCTGGGGAAGTCCAAGTCCACATTCTAGAAGGCAGCGAGGCAGCAAGTGAAAGCGGATTTAGGGTGAAGCCTCCCTGATGCTGCTGCCGCCGGCCCTGGGCAGCACCCCTTCGCACCAGCACCGAGGTGACAGAGGGGGATGATGCCACAGCGTGCACAGAGCATCCACGGGGGCCAAACTGGGGGGGGGGGGGGGCTGAACCCATCTCACCCCCAGCCCCCCTTGGCTGGAGCCTGACACTCTAACACCCGTCCCCGTTCACCTCAAGCCCAGCTTGCCTGGGCTACAAGACAAAGGCCAATGTGAGCAGCTTTTGTCCCCGGGTGGGGGGGAACGGGGTGTGTGGGCAGGTCCCCGTCCCTGGGGTGGCAGGTCTGGGGCCCCCATGCAGGTGGGGATGGCTCGGCCGGGCATTTCCCAGAGCCGCCGGCAGCTGCTGCACGTAGAAACACCGCGTGCTCTGCGGTTTTGGAAAGTCACTTTTCTGGCCCGGAGGGAGAGCCGGGGTATCGCTTCTCAAAACCCGCATGAAGAAATCCACTGGCTCGTGGTTCCTGCCCTGCCTCCCCACCCCCCCCCGCCGCTGCCCCCAGCGCTGCCAGCCCGCTTCGGGTGCCAAACCTGCAGGATTTTTAGGCCTGGCTGAAATATTTTAGCGTCATTTGGTGCAGGGGGAGGAGCCATCTTAAATTGCCTCAGATCTACAGCTCCCTGCCCGGTTGACGCTTTCTCTCCCGATTACAGCCCAGGCCGCCGCACATTTTTCCTCCAATTTTTTCAACGTGAGAGCTCCCTGACCTACTTTTCTCAGCAAATAAAGCTCTGCATCCACTTGCTTTTTGCCGCTACAAAACCCTGGCAGTTCTAGGTCTGGAGTCTAACCGAAATGCTCATTTCAGGTGCTTTGCAGAGGTCCGATGCTCAGCTCCGGCAGCCTGGGAGCAATGAATCACTTGGGCAGCGTGGGCTGGGCGATGCGGTGTGTGTGGGCGAGTGAGCCGGCAGGGAAGCGTCTCACCGAGCCAGCCCGAGTGGAGGCACCAGGTTCTCGAAGCGCTGTGAGCTGCTGCAGGCAGAAGAGGTGCAGCTCTGAGAGACCACCGCCGTTCAGCCCGCCAGCCTCACCGGTCTGGCTCTGCTGCACCCGCGCTGCAGCTTCCACCGGTCCTAACTCTGTATAACCCAGAGCGGCTACTCTTCTTAGCAAGGGGTGAGGTCCCTGGGGGGCTCACAAGCCCCCTTGCTTTCCCCGAGAGGCACAGTGACAACACACACTGCTCCCTGGGGACGATTTCCCAAGCCAAGCTCCCGGTGCCAGGCAGTGACTGTGTTACTGCTGCTTCCTGGGTGGTGGTGGGGGCACACGGGAACCCCCCGTGCCCACGACCCATACCCAAGGCTGGCTGAACAAGTGCTCTCTTGTCACCTCTTCTGCACTGTGGGGCCAGGGGACAAGGTGGCCTGAGATCGGGGAGGGGATCCTGATGCACCTCCAGCATGGCCAGCCCTATTCCTGGAGCCAGGGAAGGGGGACACAACCTGGGAAATCGGTAGAGAGCGAAAGGTGCTGTGAAATGCAGTGGAAAATGGAGATGTGCCTCAGGTCCTTCTTCAGCAAGTTCAGCTCCAGCCGCGCTCCACAAAGCCGTGCTGCCACCCGGTGGCACTGGGAGGGTGAGGCTTCCAGGTCTGTATGTGGCCAGGGTGGTTATCCTCTCTCATCCCCACCACCCTTCCAACCCAGCTGGAGCCAAAACCTCGCTCCCCAGACCCGTCTCCCTCCGGCCAGAGGAAGAGCTGCCCAGCTCGTCCTCCCTGATCCCTTTCAATCTGGACCTTCTCAGCTCTTGTCAACCTCACACGGCTGCCCAGGCTGCAGCTTTCCAGGACTGTTCCCCAGGGAACAAAGGGACCCCAGGGAGATCCCAGCTCACCCTGTGCCTCTCACAGCACAGACAGGACAAACCCACCCTCCAGGGCCTGCAGGTCCATGCCTAAGGTGTCCAAACGCGAGCACCCTGCACCCGGGCTGCCGGGACAGTCACACCTCTTACCCGCAGACCTGATCTACCAGGTTTTTCCAAGGTAATGGATCTCCTGCCCGGTCTCTGCAACCAAGCAAGCCTGGAGGGTAATTATCAGGTAACTCAAGTGCTTTGGGCATTCACCACGGATGTGAGAAAGCCACGGCCAACTCCCTCCTCTGCTTGCGGACATGAACCTGCTGCTCCATCTTCCCAAGAGGGTTAGAAGCACTCTCAGATATTTCCACAAAAGGTGATCTGCATCCAGAGGCATCTGCTGGAGCCCAGAGCCCACCACCAACTTGACTTGGTCTGGTCCGCACCCAGCAAATACTCTTGACTTCAGCATCATGTCTGCAAGTCCCCAAGAGAAACGTGGTTGAAGACGTCTTTCTCTGCAGTGTTTCATCTCACCCCCACGCAGCCTCCCCCGTGCTCTCTGCAGCCTTCTCCAGCCGCACGCCTGCTCTGAAGCCCTGCAGGGAGCCGTGCTCTGCCTGACCCGCAGCGCTTGGGACCGTTTCTCGTGGTCAGCTGGACAAAGGACAAAGCAGAGCAGGGCAGAGGGTACGCTGCCTCCATGCTCCTGCCAGCATCGCTCCCCAGCAGCGAGGCACTCCCTTCGCTGCGGCCGCTTTCGCCCCAGACCAAATGCAGTTTTCAGGTTGTATCGGTTTTCTATTTGTCTAAAGAAAACAAGAATCAGGCTTTCCTGCTACAGCATTATCTCAGAAAAACCAAAATGCTTATTTCACGGGGCTACTAATCTAGGATTCTGCTCTTGGACAAGGTACCTTTGTGATTGGTGGCTGCTGCTGAACTGGAACACAAGAAACGAAGCAGGAGCCATCAGCTAAGGAGACCAAATCTCTCAGGAGCCCACACAACGCAGACACTGCCCAAGGTGACACTCAGGATGTGCACAGTGACAGCCAGACCTCTACAGACACGAGGCTGGATGGGTGTTTCCACCCGTTTGTCCATCCCTCCCCTCCACAAGGCCCAGACCTGCCTCCCAGTCACACCAGCAATGGGCTCATCTCGCTCTGCCTGCCCTGGAGGCCAGGAATGGCCACATGAAGGTCCTTTGAGCTTGCTTCCACGTCCCTTGCACATGGCCCTGCAGGCCCAGGGCACCGTGACCTCCAGATAACTACCTCCGTATGGAATACTTAACATCACCTTACCTATTCCATCCTCGCCATGAGACGAGAGGCAAAAATCACTTGTCTGCTTGTTCCTACAGCGAAGGACACCCCGATTCAGCAAGGGCAGGGTCCCCTTTCGAGGCAGGAATGTGGTCCATAGCATAAGAAGTGATGGCAACCATAGGAATCCAGTTTGGCAAGTGCCAGGCTGAGCGTAAAGCCCCTCACCGCGCCTGCAGCGGGTGAAATGAGTGACTGCACATACAAGTTGGACCCGACTCTGACCAAGGAGCATGTTTTATTGAAATATTTACACAGCTATCCCTTATCCCAGCTCCCCCCTTTTCCACACCAACTGTAAAAAAGCTTGTGCATCACCATTAAGCGCAGTTTTCCCACACCTGCTCCCCGCCCTCCCCCTTGTCAAGGCTCAAAAAGATTTCTACGGTCCTTGTGGGCAGAGTCCAGAGGTACTGAGCTGGAGGAGTCGAGCCAGCGAGCTCCCTCTGTGTCCAGGCTCACTTTCCCACATGCTAAAGGTTTCAGAGCAGGGCCCCCCGTGCCCGATGCACCACCCAACGCAGCACCAGGGAACCCTCCAGGCAGCACAAGATCCCCTTAGGTTTTTATAGCTGTGTCTCGGGACTTGTACGCCACGCCACGGCTCTTCAGTTCCCGGACAATGCCTGCAGCAAGGAGACAAACACATGTCAGTATTCCCTAGGAGCCCTGAAAAAATCTGGTTGCTCTGTCATGTAGCCTTCATTGCAGAGATCAAGAACTGGATAATCACCTTCTTCATTTCATCTAATAGAACCGTAATAGTGTTCCCGCTTCTAGTTTTAATGCCTAGACAGAGCTCCCAAACATCAACTCTCTGTTGTGCCTTGGGAAAGACCCAGGTAGAGGTTTTATTTACATTATTTCCTACCTGAAAATGTTTGAATATTATGGCTGTACTGAACAGGTCAATCTCTTAAGGGTACTTCTTAAATCTTTCAGTCACTTCTGTGACCTGCCTGCACATCCCACCTTCTCAGTAAGAAGAGGGACAGCAGAAGAGCACTGCGGAGTTCAGCACAGCTCTCGCCGGTACCAAGGGACAGTCAAATGACAGCGTGTGAGGACATGAGTGCAGGCTGCTGGTTCCTGTGCTCCCCAGCCCTCTTGCTGCTCCCCGGGACATAAAGTTGGGCTGAGCAAGGCCGAAGACAGCATCGTCCACCCGCACTCCCTCCATCAGCAGCTCACAACATCACCTGCTGCACCCCGATTATTTCGGATGTGCCCAAAGCTGTGCCTGCAGCCCTCAGCTTCAAGTCCTGCGATGTTCCAGCTCCTTCCCAACGCAGATGGCAGAGCCCAGGTCAGAAATGAGCCTGGGACTCCAGACACAGGCACAGCTTTCCCCGAGGGATACAGGGCTGCTGCGCTCCTGGGAAGGGGCACAGGTCGGGAGTCTGCTCCAGGGCTACACTCAGGGCAGCGGCTTTCAGCCACACAGACGATGCAGCTTCTGCATTAGAGAGATGAGGCCAACCCTCTACATCTCCACTCCATTTACACGGGCAGAAAACCCACCTTAACATAAGCCCTCAGTGCAGTAAGACGATGGAAAGGGGCATCTGATTGCCCTAACAGCACGCCATCCTGCAAAACTCTTTTCTATGGACAAACCTTGGTGTTTCCCTGTAGCTGAACGGTTTGAAATGTGCGTGCTTTCCGGAGTCACCCTTTAAGCAGTTTGTCCCTCTGATGGCCTGCCTGGTAACACAGTTTTAGTCCGCAGCATCTTCAGTATCACCCTCTGGCAGGCAGAGCACTGAATCACTGCAGGTAGAAAACCTGTCTGCAGGACTCCAAAACCACCCTCCTCTTCAGCGTCTCCTTCTTGCGCTCACCTTGCTCATCCCTCTGGTTTGGTACCATGTGTGCTCTGATCGCAACACACAGCATTCACTGAACCCCCAAATCCTGATCTATCACACAGGTACAGCCCAATGCTGTACCAGTTTGTCACCTCAGAGAGATGGCTACAGCCCCAACACCTAATATGCCCTCAGCTGCCATGTGTGCAGCAGCCCCCCTCACACAAGCCAGTGGCGTTACCTTGGGGCAGGCGGCCAGTCACAGACACTGCATAGACACCCGGCTTGAAGTTACCTGGGGGGAAGAAAACACTGAGTTACCCCACCTGTGTGGGCAACCTTCCCTGCCCACCTCTGCCGGTGCCCCCATCAGGAGCAGGAACCCCCTCAGCAGCCCCGAAGGGCAACTCCTGCTGTCCCAGAGAAGGGTTTGCTGGAGAAAAAGTTGCTCTAGCTCCCAAACCAGCTGGGAAAAACCACTCACTGATTCGCTGCCACTTGGAGACCCAGCTGTCCTCAGGGCTCATCATGGCGATGATCCTGTTGTCAAAAATACAGAGTTAACAGCCACAAAAACTCAGTTTTGCAACCCGGTGGGCTTGTGTAGTTGATGAATGTGGGGATGGCCCCAGGGGCAGGAGCCTGTTCCCAGGTCATCAGACTGGATCAGACAGCACCAAACCCCTCTCAAACAAAGCCAGCCCAGGAGTCTTGAGATTAAGAGAATTTCTGCTTTCACATGTAAAGTTAGAAGAGTAAGGAATGACTGACTCACCATCCACTATGGCTTCTTCTTTGTTATTATCTTTGTCATTGACATGGACAGTGGGATGAAGTGCACCCTGAGCAGGGTCTACGCATGCTGAAGGGAAGGGATGCCATCTAGAGGGACCTGGACAGGCTGGAGAGGTGGGACCATGCCAACCTCATGAAGTTCAACAAGGCCAAGTACAAGGTCCTGCACCTGGGTTGGGGCAATCCCAAGCACAAATCCAGGCTGGGCAGAGAATGGCTGGAGAGCAGCCCTGAGGAGAAGGACTTGAGGGTGCTGGTGGATGAGAAGCTCAATATGACCCGGCAACGCGCACTGGCAGCCCCGAAAGCCAACCGCATCCTGGGCTGCATCCCCAGCAGCGTGGCCAGCAGGGAGAGGGGGGGGATTCTGGCCCTCTGCTTGGCTCTGAGGAGATCCCCCCCAATGCTGCCTCCAGCTCCGGGGCCACCAACATCAGAAGGACATGGACCTGTTGGAGCGGGGCCAGAGGAGGCCACGGAGATGCTGGGAGGGCTGGAGCCCCTCTGCTGGGAGGACAGGCTGAGAGAGTTGGGGGGGTTCAGCCTGGAGAAGAGAAGGCTCCGGGGAGACCTTAGAGCCCCTTCCAGTCCCTGAAGGGGCTCCAGGAAAGCTGGGGAGGGACTCTTGATCAGGGAGGGGAGCCATAGGACGAGGGGGAAGGGTTTGACACTGAAAGAGGGGAGATTGAGATGAGATCTGGGGAAGAAATTCTTTACTGTTAAAATTGTGAGAGCCTGGCCCAGGTTGCCCAGAGAAGCTGTGGCTGCCCCATCCCTGGAGGGGTTCAAGGCCAGGTTGGACGGGGCTTGGAGCAACGTGGTCTGGTGGGAGGTGTCCCTGCCCAGGGCAGGGGGAGAGGGAGAGGGAGAGGGAGGGCACTGGATGGTCTTTAAGGTCCCTTCCAACCCAGACCATTCTGTGATTCTATGATTATTTGGTACGTAAAGCCTGGCTTATTTCTCAAAAGGCCTGGTAGCTTTGTGGAGCCACCACCCAGCACCCACCTCCCTCAGAGCGGACAAACACCTCAGCTCTGGGCGTGGATGGGCTCTTTGGGCGCCGGGTGAAGTGCCCAGGTGTGTGACACCAGCTCTGGGGTGGGGGGGAGGCGACAATTCCCGGCCAGGTGCCACCGCGGCGTCCCCAGGCCCCACTCACCCGTCGAAGGAGGAGCTGGTGCAGTCGTAGACCATCTCCCGGTTGCCCTTCATCTGCAGGTAGGCATCGCAGTTGTCGCAGCCATCGTACTCGAACTGGTCGATGGTCTGAGGGGAGGGGGGGGGACGACACGGACACAGAGGCGTCAGCGCCAGGATGAGGGAGAAAGGACGGGACGGGAGCCCCGGGAAAGGCCCGAGGGACGAACCGGGTGGTGAAGGGAGGGGACAACGGCCGGCGCCGGTCGCACCTTGACGAGAGAGCAGAGGAGACAGGCGCGGAGGTGCCGCAGATCCTTGGGGACGGTCTCCAGCGCCATCTTGCCGCCGCCGCGCAGGCGCAGAGCGGGGCAGGGCCTGACAATGGCGGCGGCTCGGACCTCACAGGGTCCCCGGTCTTGTACCCGGGGGAGGGCGGCAGAGAGCCGCCGAGGAACGGTCCCAGGGCTCCAGTGGCGGCCAGAACCGGCACAACGACACGGGCCCAGCCACTGATCCGCCGCCGGCCCCGGCCCGGCCACCGGCCCCGGCCCCGGGCCCCGGGGCCGGGGCCGGTGGCCGGGCCGGGGACAAAATTTATTTCCACGACATTTATAACAGAGACGCAACCCTCGTGGGTCGGTACAAGGAAGAAAAAGGCCAGCAGACCGGGTATGTGGATAAATATATTAGTAAATAAATATATTTCTCAGCACATCAGCATATTCACACATCTTTTGTTTCTATCGGACATAAATACACAGTTTTGCATATATATAAAATGTATTCTTCCTTTTTTTTTCTTTTTTTTTTTCTTTTTTTTTTTTTTTTTGGTGGGTCATAATTTATTCCCAAGCCCCGAGAGCCAGGAGAGACTCGGCAAAAAAAACAAAAACAACAACAACCAAATCAAAACAAAAACGAACAACAAAAAACCCCAAGCCTATATTCACATTTCAAAAGGATCTGAACATTATCAAAGGAGAGGAGAGGTTCTGTGTGGGAGGGGAAGAGGTCCAGCCAGCCCGGTGCAGGGCTGGGGCTTCGGTTTCGGAGAGAGGGAGTTTGGGATCCTCTGGCTTCCATCACTTTTCAGCTGGGACTTTGGAAACAACGAAGGAAAAAGCTCCGCTTCATTGCAGTGATGCTGAAGAAATCCGGCGACGGAACCCAGGAGTACTGAGTGCTCAGAAGCATTGCCCAGAAGCAAGAGATGCAAGAACTGAGAGGACCGGTCTCCATTTTTCTCATTTCTTCCCTTCCAGGCCGCCAAGGATGGTAGTCCATCTACTGAAGAGGATCTTAAAAGACCGCCTTCCTGGGGAGTTCCTCCCTCTCCTCCCACCTGAGAACCCACAGAGGCAGACCTGCACACCCTCATTCAGCTCAGCAAGCCGCGGGGAGGGAGCCCAGCAACCAGGATGGCCGTTTTCTAGAGGAAAAGGAGCAGCAGCATAACATCAGGAAAGGAAAACACTTTAAAGCAGGCATTGCCCTGTGCAGCCTGGTAATACTGCAGTAGGGAGTAGAAAGGGTGCGTTAGTGCTCACCACTTTCTCCAAGAAGCTTGGGGCTTTGCCGCAGATTCAGAGCCCTCCTATTTTTTTAAGGGTAAGGAGGGAAAGAGAGGAGGACTTTTAGACTGCAAACTAGACACTTGTTCCTTTGAGGCAGTGAAATGCATCCCTGGAGGCTCTCAGCCTTCTTGATTCCTAAAGAAACCAGTGGGAGTACCCAGACTTCATGACTCTCCCCTCTGTAAAGTCACCTGAGCCCTCCAGGATGGTCAAGGAAGTAGGGAGCTGGTTGAGTCAAGCCACGGACCATGCACACAAGAAGTTGAACAGCGGGAATCTAGACCCTCTCCTGGGTTTTTTTCCTCTAGTTTAAGACTGACTTCCCTGCAAGGGAGAAAAAGTCTGAGCTTGTGTCTTCTGCTTGCTCTGTAGGACAAGCCAGAAGAGCCTGGAAAGGTTAAAATAGAATTCTGCTGGGTTCTTTGATGAAAGAAATTCAGCTTTTCTGTAGACTGAAAGGTCCTGCAGTGGCTCGCTCACAGGAGACAAGAAATGAACACTAGCAAGGGAATAACATTTTGCTTTAAAACAGTGCTATTGGCAGACTTCCAATACCATCACTTGAATGTGGGTGACTGATCAGCAGCTGGAACAAAGACACGTTTTTCAAAGATGAAGGGCAGCAAACCCCATAAAAAGCTTTCCTCGCTGACGAAGGAAGGCAGAGGCAAGATTATCCTGAACTGGGACTACCAAACCAGTGCACTCTCCTGAACTGGAGAAGAAGCTTCTGCTTCAAAGGAAGACACAGAAAGCTTAGTGAGCACTGAGCAGATGGGGGAAGCCTGTCCCTACAGCAAGATTCAAATCGTCAGGAGTTACCTTCAGCTCCAGTGCTGTAGCTTCACCCCTGCTTCGTTAAGCATCAACTCTGGAAATGCCTGGTGCCATATTCACTTCACATGGAAATCTGGCTAATTCTTTGGCCTGAACAATCATTTAGGGCAATGAACTTGACAGTCCTTAGACTAGACAGTCCCTGCTATATGAAAACTGTTTGGGTTCTATATACTTTGAATTTAGCAGGTTTTATTTTACTTGAATGTCCCCAAATTATGAGATGTAGGAGATAAGAACTAGGGGCATTCCAAAAAAGACCCTGCAAATGGGAGGGGGCAAAAAAAAGTAATAAACCAAGAGCCTAGCAATTTCTCGACTTTTCTCTCTCCATCATCAAACTGTTAAAGGCAGAGGGTATTTTGAAAAATTCCTTCACTGGATCATTTTGGGTGTCTCAGAAATAGGAAGATAAGGCTGGGTGATGAATCGGGGCACTGCTCTACATTTATTATGGGTGCTTTTGCTGGGAATTTTTGCTGTGTCTTGGGGCAATGAGGGAGGAAGGAGAGAAGCAGGAGCTATGTGAAGGCAAGGGTTTTCCATGACTCCTGTGACGGGGGCATCTCAGGTCTGAAATATGCTCAACAAATGAGTTGCTTTTAACAGGGCTGGCCACCACACCTATTTTGAGGGTAGGTGGAGGAGTTAGAGGATGAGTGAGAGATTTGTTCACGTTGCCAGATGAGAGGGTGGATTCTTTGCAATGGAAAGAGTCTGACCCAGCTCCCTCCTAGAAATGCTGACATTGTCCCCGTGTCTTCACCTCTCCTGCTGCTGCTGGCAAAATGCAGCAAATGGCCGAGATGGCGTCAGCTGAGGGACAATGAAGTGATCAAAAGTGGTGACAGCTGCTGGTTTCCAATGAAGTCAGAAGAAGCACCTTGCAGGGCAGACCTGTGAGTGGTGAGATGGAGAATAGCTTGTTCCTGTGTCTGAAATAAGAATGGAAAAGTTAAATGAAGAAGTCTGGCTTTTGACCTAAGTGAGGAAATGAAGTCAGGAGCTACCAGGCCACAGAAAGTCATTTCTGCAGCTTTTGGTCTCGAAGGCTTGTTTATTTCTGAAGTGTTTAGCAAAACCTTCTGTGGCATGAACATGCCAAAATAGCAGCTTGCACTCACTCCGCGAGCTCTCCAGCTGGTGACTCCCAGGACCGGCCTCTGAGCAAGCCAGCCCACGCAGACAGATGCCACGGGATGAAGATGTGTGCCTTCAAAGGAGAAGGGGACCTGGAGAACACGGCTCTGTGTTTGTGTGACCATCGCAACGTGGGAATGTGTGAGGAGACCACAAGTGTCACATTGCTTATTTGCAGTCTGCATCTTGGTGTGGGCCATGCAGGGCAGGGCTGGTCATCACGCGTTGCCTGTGCAGAGAGCAATGTGTGAGCTCCTCTGTGGCTGGTACACTGAACATCCTTGTCCACTCCAGCTCTCCAGTAAGCAAATAGGCCAGCGTTTTATTAAACTGAGTGTTCATGGACATCTTGGACCTCCTCTTCAGATCCTGCATTCAAAGAAAAGGAAAAAGAAAGAGTGTCAGCTACAACTGGCTGAACGTTCACGGACTCTGCAGCTGCTGGGGCCTTGACCCTGCCATACAGAGAACAGACGCTGCAGCGAAAGCCACCAAGTTGCTCCCAGTATTTTGGAGGGACTTTTCTGGCCAGTTTATTCTTCTAAGTTAGAGCACAATAAAATGTAAAGATAAGATGTCAAGCTACTCTTCAAATATGTCAGATGATACAGGCTAAGAACATTGTGCAGCCCAGGATTCACATCGCTACTAGGTGTTTGCTTTTGAGGCTTTTGGATGTTTGCTCTTTGAAGAAAATCTGTACAGCCATTTAAAAAATTATTAGCAACAGCAAATAACACTGATTCATATTCACACAGGGCCACAGCAGCACCTTTCAAGGACAGGGGACAACATCATCAGAAACTCCAGACCGCAAAAGCAGACTCCAAGTGATGTGTGCATGCAAGAAAGGGATGGCATGTGCATTTCACGCTGTTAGGAGGTTGCACAAGTTGCTTTTGAGTCTCAAACAAGCCAAACCCAAAGAGTGGTGGTCGGCCACAAACACCAGTCCCTTGTGCCCAGCAAGGACTGCAGCTTGGGCTCTTCACCAGCCCCCTCCTGCCTGGTAAATTATTGACAGGCAAGTGCCGAGTACTTTACTTTGAAACACCGAACATAAGGGCTACCTAGAAATGCTGCACCCTGCGTTACTGCTTCACTCTCTCTCCAAGTGGCTGTTGACGCACACAGCACAGTCCCTTTCCCAGATGTATCACTAGAGACATGTCCCTACCCAGAGCTCTCACGCAGGGCCAAGCATAGCCCAGTAAAGGCATACATTATTATGCATTATTTTTCACATTTCCCTTTTCCTGAATGTTCCTGAGATCAAAAGGAAACAAATGCCCATGTAGATATTCACAGAGAGCAATTCAAAACAGTCACAGCAAATTCTTCTTTGTTATAAATCACCAGTTATAGGAACAGGGAAAATTAAATATATGGGAAGAAAACAAACAAATGAGATTCTTCTTTGAAAAGGTATCGAACCGATGTGGGAAAATTAATGCACAGACAGAGTGTTACATGTGTGCAGGCATGGCCAAAGTACCAGAACACAGCATTTGAGCATATCTGGCATTTGTGATTTGTGTCACTGGTACACTGAATAAGCCATCACCAACTGCTTCTCATGTACATCAGCTTCTGTGCAACACAAAAGAGACAGCTTTTTGTACATGTGTCCATCACAGAGTGCTTCCATCACTCTGATCAGTCAGATGCCCCGAGTCTCAAATAGCATTATTAAAGTATTTTCTGAAAACCATGCCTGTGTGAGTGTCCCCATTACACAAACAGAAAGGAAGGTTAAAAAAAGGTGTTGAATTAGGAGAGGTGGTAGAGCCTCAGCTGCTGAACTAGCCATGGAGACGCACACAGGGCGATGACCTGAAGGAGCACACCTCAGTGGCACAACAGGAATCTTGTTATTTGGGTTTTAACGGTGGTCTTTTTCTGCCCTCTAATCCCTTTCCCCCTCTCTGGTAAAAGATCAAAGACATGACATGAAAGGGAATGGCTGAGAGGATGAGCAGGAGATGGAGGAGCGGGGGAGGATGCTGACAGCATGCTGGAGGAGGTGAGATTTCCTAGAGAGAGAAATCAAGAGATTTCATCAGCCCGTGGTGGGCATAATCTGGCTGTTCTGGGACGAGAATCATCCACACTGGGGTGGTTTAGGAAACCATCTAGCTGTAAGTCACTGCCAGTTGTCTGACTTCTCTTAAAAGGATCCATTCGACATTGCTTGAGGATTGATTCTTCAGCGAAACAACTCCCAGGTATAGTCTCCCAGGCAAGAGAGGCAGGGATGTGTCTTTATGCAAACGCCACCAAGAAAAGCTGATGGAGGTGCTCAAGGAAGTGGCATAAACTCCAAGATCATGCAGGCAGGCATCTCTGGCATCATCTGCGGTGCCCTGGCGATGACTGCAGGCAGCATTGATCCCTGCGACGCCAGTGCATGGCACTGCCCACAGAAGGGGAGTCTTGCCAGGGGTTTGGGCAAGGTTCAGCCTCTCCTGGCAGCCGGGCGAGGAAGGCACACCGCTGGTGGGTGCTGCATCCCTCGGGAGCACTGCCAGCTTCTGGAAACCCTGGTTGAGGGACTTCCTGAGCCAGGGAGGGTATTTGCATCTCCGCATTTGATAGCTCTTGATCTAGGCTCTCGAACCCATTTTACTTCTGGCACCTACATCCTCTGGGCAATGAGCACCAGTTTCATTACACACTGTGTGCTACCTTATTGGGTGTTTTAAAGCTTCTGCTTCCCATTTGATGCCACCACTTATTTTGTTATAAGCACCAGTGAGTCTCTCTTATCTGCTTGCTCTTCTAATTTCATATCCTCTCATTTCCTCTGCTAATCATCTTTTTCCCACGTGAAAGTCTCTATGTTCTTTTATATTCTTTCTGTTTTCTCAGAAAAAAACCTCATTGTTGTGATTGTACTCGATACCTTTCTGCACTTCTCCCAAGTCTGCTATATCCTTTTTTGAGAAGTGGTGGTCAGTGGTGGATGGTGGCTGTGAAAGCAACACAGACTCACACAGATGCATAATGGCACTTTCTGCTTCTCCCACATCTGTTCCCAGCTAGCTCCTAATAATAATTTGATTTTTTCTTAGAAGTGGTTCTCCTCGTATATGGCTTTTTGTGCTACTTACATGGGATTCCATCCACCACTCCATTGCCCAATAACTCAGCAACGGGAGATCCTTCTGTAATGCTTTGTGACCAGTTTTAAAGCTGAGAATCCTGAAGGATTTTGTCTTTTATAAACGTTGCCATCTCCTCTCCTTGTCCAGGATATTTATGCATTTGCTGAAAGGTGCAGACAGTTGGAGAACTCCACTTTCCTCCTTCTTTGAGTAACCTTCCTCCATTAAGACTGATCTGCACTTTGTCTCCTGCTTTTTAGCAAGTTACTTACCTATGAGAGCACCTTCCCTTTTATGCTTTGAGAGCTTCATTCCACTAAAAGATCTGTGAGGCATTATCTCTCTCTACAGAAGTTGTGTTGCCTCCTCCCCTGGTTTTCACATTTATCCATGTGCCTACAAGTCAGACCCTGTATTTGAATTTTTAACAATTTGCTTGGCAGGAAAGTCAGGCTCATCTTTCTGTGGCTTCAGCTATTCCAAGCTGATATGGCCCTCAGCTCTTCCTTCTGGCTCTGGGCATGGGTAACAGATTGCAGTTCGTGTTCATGATTTAGCAGTTTCGTGCTTGAGCCCCTGCCCGGTGCCCAGGTGAGTGAGCTGTAGCCCTGGTAATTAGTTACTATCCACTTTATCGATGCGCTTCAGAAACACTCAAATGGGTGATTTATGAGGGATCCTCTGCTCCATGCCCTGAACCAGTGCCAGGGTGAGAACCTCCTCAAGCACTTCCATGCTGATCACTAATGCAATAAATTCAGTTTGCTCTTCTGCTATGCAGTTACAGCCCTTGAACATCTCTCTTAGACCTGCCTTACTCCCTGTACCTGCAGAGCTTCTGGCAGCCTCCTGCCTTCTGATGCAGCTGAAAACGTTTGCATTAATAGTCTCTCTCTTTTTCACAAGTTGTTCACAGAAATCTTTCCCGGCCTGCCTCACCGTGGCTCTGCATGTAGCTTTGCATCCAACTTTTTTCTGATTTCTTTGTCTGGCCACACCTTTGCTTTGGAAGAACGGCTTCTAGCTTCTAATTGTCCTCTCTGCTGCTCGCCCAGCCCTTTTCTGGGGCTGTGAATGATCCCTGTGCCCAAAAGCATCTTATTCTTTTGACTGCTTCTTTTAGTATTATTTGAAGAAGATTCTCATGTATATGTAGGCTCCTCTTTTGCAGCCTGTGCTAATGCTGGGTATTATAACCCGTATTATAACCCTAATACCATACTCCTCCATACTTAGGTGCAATTGGGGATTTTTGTGTTATTTGTCATTGGACTTTACACTCTCCTTAACACAGTGTCCCTCCCATGCCACCAGAAGAGACACACTCTTCTCCTCTCTCTAATTTCACCTGGGAATTACAGGGTCCCACTCTTTGGCTTCTTTTTTTTTTTAAACTGGGTTTCTGAAAAGTTTATGTCAAAACTCTAATTTACAGCTGGACTTTCTAATTCATCCACTTATATTTTTAGCTTTACAACATTTATCTAGAGGCATATATGCATTTCTCCTTGGTGTTCTTGTCTGGTTTTTTGTGTCCTGCTTACATGGTACTGTCTACTGGGATTTTCTTTGCTCTTTTTACTTGTTGTCTATTGATTTACATCCAGTCCTTTTCTAAGATAAAGAACTGGTGTGATTATAACTCAGAGGTTGTGTCATGTCAACCAACGTGCTTTCAGCTTGATGGCTTTTCTGCATAAGCCCTGCATGAGCTCCCGTTCTCTTCCACTGTCCTCAGTTCCTAATTAAGTTAAATCCTTCCTTTCTATGTATATTCTCAGTCTTACAAGGAGACTCTGACCCTTTGGCTGGTCCTGGAAGCATCCACAGAAGCTACTGCAATCAAATAGACACAGAGTCACACCGCTTCCAAACACATTGGTCCTTCTGGCTCCTGGCAAAGGGAGGTAAGAGGGAGGGAAGGTGTGTGTGCTTGGCAAAGCTCGCTGGCACTGCTTGGGGTGGGTGTTGGGGAGCCTTTCCCCATCACGCCAACTGGAGGTGGGCACAGATCTGGGCTGCTGGGACCATCTACAAAGAGACAGAGGCATCACAGCCCAGGCCCTTGCAGTGCCCTGGGCACTGCAGCACCCAGCGCCCTGTGTTAGGTGCACAGATCCTGCTCCAGTGACTTGGGAAGTCCTCCCAGCTTCTTTTTGAAATGGGAGCTCACAGCAGCTCCTGAGCAGCCTGCCCTCATGCCTGGAGGGCTCTCTCCATGTGGACGTTCCCTGCTGGGGTCCTGGGAGGGCTGTGTCCTGGTGATATTGCTGCCCACCACCTCCAGCTCAGGGGACATCAGCACTCAGAGCTACCGACCAACCAGAGAGACATCCCTGTGCTGCTGCCTCCTTATCTCTAGAAATGGCAGCATCCCTCCGGGCCCTTTGAAGAACCTCTCGGATCACCTATCTGCAGTGTCAGGCACTTCTGTGCCTGGGAAAAAAAAATATCTGTTCCTGGGAGTTTGGGAGTGCCGCAGGCAGCCAGCAGCGAGCCCCATCAGCCTCTCCCCCTTCCCTGCTGCCTCCCCGGCGGGCGCTGCACCTCCTGGAGCCTGGGTGCGGTGTGGGGCTGGATAGACGAGCATGGGGAGGAAGTGATTATCTCCCCGGCACAATGGGCACGGTGAGTCACGGGTTTAAGGCCAGCATTTTAACAGAAATTAGGCAGCTAGATCTGTATTTGGTACCTAAATCAGAACGATTTGCCCGAGGAGCTGCAGTGAGTCAGTGGCAGGGCGAGGAAGGCAGCCAGGCTCTGCTTGGAGCCAGCACCTGCCCATGCTGACTCGCAGGTTGCTGCGTTCAGAAGAGCCCGAGAGAGCAAGACCTGGGAGCTAAACTCAGTTAGGTTCTTTCAAACAGCCTCATCTCAAATGCGTTTTCCCTCTCTGTGCAGCAGTTAGGCAAAGGGCCAAATTTTAATTACAACTGATTTCCAGAAGACACTAAAAAGCAACTCCCACGCAATGGAGGCAGGTGAGAAATCAAGGATGTGCAAATCCATAAACTCATTTAGTCTGTTCTACTGCTACCACCGGCCACACACACTTCCTTCCTTATTGACTGCAGCTAGCTGGGGTTGGCTGAAACAACTAGAGCCCAATAAGCCTTAACGATAACAACTCTGCCAGTAAGACATCCAGACTGATGTAAGGACTCTGAGAAATGTGGTCCCACCCCTTCCTTTGGGAGATATTCCAGTTGCTAGAGATTTTAGTTAAAAATAGCCACCTTATTTCTCATTTGGATTATTTTAGGACGAGACTGCAGGGTTTGGTGCGCTCATTAACAGACTTGCTAATCATTCAGGCCATCATCTCCAGACAGGTGAGCTCTGAAACACTTCTGTGTTCACTGGTCCAGTAGGAAAGCCTGTGGAGAAGGTACCAGGTCTACTGGCAGCCAGAGTACCTCCAGCAAACCACCCTCATTCACCTGCTTGCTGCAAGAAGAGGCCAACTCCAGACTTACCCTGACCGCCCTGCTGAGCCGGGCAGTGAAGGTGAAGACTCAGACTGTGTCTGGGGGTGCCCGTCCCTGAGAAATCAGCAGGAACCGTGCAGTTTCCCTCCCGTCCTGACAACCCCTCCTCCTGCTTTTTCAGCTCTGAGCCGGACTGTGGCACTAAACACTTCCAGAGCGGCCGAGAGCCAGAGCCACAGGGCAGGGGAGCACTTGGGATCAGGGGCTGGACTTCGGGCAAGCAGCGGTAGCCAGCGGGATGGCTGTGAGGAACGTGAGCATCGCAGGCTTTGGGCAAGGCTGAGTCCTCGGGCAGGAGAGCGGGGTCGGGCTCAAGGGGACACTTTCTTTTCCTTCGGTGATGACGGCTCTGTAAGCTGTGTCTTGGGGGCAGCGGGACAGGGGATGTGCCAGCCACTCCTGACTGTCTGTTGGCATCTACACTGAAGTCCAACCTGTTTGGAGAAGCGGAGGGGGAATGAGGGGCCTCCCGGCCTTGCTGGGGACAGGCTGGCTGTCCTGCCGGAGCTGCCTCTGGTAGCACAGCGCTGCTTTCCAGAGACTGTTGAGAGTGATGGCTTTTCTCAGTCCTCTTTTGTGTCCGAGCACCGTGGAAGCCAACCTTGGCCCCAGAGTACCGGGATTTGCGCTGCCCAGGCCCCTGCCCGGCCCGCCCAGGTGGACACTCCGCGTCTCTCCTGAAGTGGTGGTGCTGGTGGTGGTGGTAGTGGACGTGGCTGAGCACCTGGGGCTTGGCCGAAGCAGCACCTTCAGGCACCATCAGGTCCAAGGACCTGGGCCGCGTCTCCCTCAGCGGCCGCAGCTGCTCCTGACCATTGTCTGTGGCGGGTCCCTCCGAGCTGCAGTACACGAAGGGGTCATAGTCGCTGCTGAGGGAGCTGCGGAAGGTGGAGCAGCTGCCGTGGATGCCCTGCAGACTGACGTCCGTGCAGTTCAACATGGAGTCACTGGAGGAACCGTGGCAGGGCCCCGAGCTGGAGTCGCTGCCCGGCCCGTCTGCCAGGTACCCGCTGTGCTCGGTGAGATAGCTCTCCCCAGAGCCGCTGCTGTTGTGCTGGTGCCCGTGGCCGCCCCCCCGGCGCAGGGCGGGCGCACGGTGCTGCTTCTGGGCCAGGGCTGCCTTCGGCCCCAGGCAGGGGGGCTGGGGCTCGAGAGAACAAGTCCTGTGGGGCGGCAGCGTCTGCCCGCACGCCGAGGGGTTGGGATGCTGCTGGCCCAGTAAGCCCGCAGCCAGGGGGGACGGGTGGCCGCAGGCGAGCAGGGAGGTGGCTGGCCTGTAGGGCATGTAGTGGATGGTGCCAAAATCCAGCTGGGAGAGCTCTGGAGAGTGGAAGAAGGGGTTGCCATGGGCTGGCTCGGGGGGAAAGCTCCTGAAGTTCCTCTGAGGATACGCATGTGGGAGGTGGTAAAGGGCATGTCCCGGGTGCTGGCGGAAAAGGTGGAGACGCCGTCCGGGCTCCATGTCCCGAGGGGCCAGCCTGGAGCCAGCGGCCGTGGCCTGGTCCACTGAGTCTCTGGCTGCGGAGAGAGAAGGAAGCATCCAGCATACGTCCCACATCCTGTGCCCCAGCACCGGCAAGCCTCCGCCACACTGCCACGTCCCACCCATGCCCTGCAGCTCCTCACTGCCATCACCAAACCGTCTCGGTGGTTCTCCACACTCAGCACCCTCCCTGCTGCCCTGACCCTCACATCCCACCTCCCTTCCCCACAGGTCCCAGGACTGGAAAGCCCTCCTCTGGTGCAGGTCCCAGCCCCTGGCTGTGTGCTGTGGGGGCTCACACGCACAGGGACCCCTCTCCATGCACACACCACCCTGCACACCCACGTGCATGGAGACACATGCTCCTGTGGATGCACCAACTGGATGCATCGCCCAAGGGTACATGGACCTCCTGGGCACAACTCCATCCCCCAGCCCCATCCCTGGCCGGGAAACGCTGTGTCTGAGCCCTACCGAGAATATTGAACATGCAAAGCGGACACGTGTGGTGCTGCTGGAGCCAGGGGTCAACACATTCCCGGTGAAACTCATGGGAGCATGAGATGATTCGCAGTTCCTAGAGAGAGGTGAAGAGAAGAGAAGGAGTGTGAGCAAGGAGAATTATGTCCCAAGGCCTGGATGGGTTCTTCTCGGAAGCAAGCCTTGTAGGATGGAAAGACATCTAACGCAAGCAATCTGCAGCCCAGCTCTGCCTGGAGGAGGCTATGCTGCAGCCTGGCAGCTCTGGTTCTGCTCGCTCCATCCAGCTCTGGGGTGTGAACATCCAGAGAGGTGCTAGTCCCCGGGAATAGGGAGTTCAGGCTGAGTGCTTCGGAGAAGCCAACGCCACTTTTGCCTCATTGTTTCAACATGGACTTATTATGGACATTTTACCCTCCAGCAGCAGCTGGAGACCTGTCTTCAGGGACTCTGAGTCTGCAGGCAAGTGACTTCAGCAGGGGCAGGGCTTTTTTATCCAAGGGACAAGCAGACCTCCATCGATGCCAGTCCTTTCCCAGCCTTTTCCCAGCCCTCAGGAGTTGCTGAAGGAAACATCCCAAGGGCCTCCTGCCCCCGCCAGACTTCTTAGCTCCCACCGGGCTGCGGCTGGGAAGCCCAGAGCTGTGGCTAACCTGCAGCCCTGCCCGCAGCCTACCTGGCCCTCGCTGAACTCCTCCAGGCAGATGGCGCAGACCGGGGCCGAGCTGCAGCTGCTGGCTGAGTCCCACCGTGATGCCGGCCGGCCCCTGGCCTGGTACTTGCGCGTGGCCAGCTGCCCGATGGCCTGCATGGTCTGCTGCTGCAAGGAGTCCTGCTGGCGAGAAAGGAGGCTTTAAGGAGAGGCTCAGCCTTACATTGCCATACTTCTTATTGCCCTTCCGCTTTCCAAATGGGATTATCAGGAATGTGGGGGTGATATTCATTTCCTGAGGTGACTTTTTGTCTAACATGAGTTAGCTTTGTCACCAGCAGGAGACATCTGGCACTGGACATTCAAAATCACTCAGCAGTGCTGAATTTTTGAGCCCCAAAGGCTTGTCTTTCTATAGAACAAAAGGGGTATTCTCAAATCTGCAAATCCATCTGACTCTGGAGAGACGTTTAATAGTTTCTATTTAAAATACTAAATCTTCTACTCTTTATCAATACAGACAATACTGCTAAAATCAAGGGCTCGCGTGCCAGCTCTGCAGCTCTGGGTGCTGGGACAAGCTCTGGGGCTGCAGTGCTGGTGGGGTGGCAGGAGAGCAAGGCCACCACAGCAGGGACGCTGCCAGCACATCTTAGGATCACTCCGTTCGGCCCTGGGCTGCTCCTGCCTCATCTGGCCACATCTTCAGTTCTCAGAGAGGCACATTTCCCCTCCCAAGCTGGGTCTGTTCCTGCCCTCCGTGCATTTCTGTTTGCTCAGACACATTTGCCCCATGAGATTCCTACCTGAGTCCTGTTCAGCTGGCACTTTGTGCGGACAACAAAAATCAAAATGATGACGACCACAGTGCTGACCACTGTGAGAAGAATCCACACGTCGTAGTCTGGCTGTTGGATAACACATGAAAAAAATTACTCTTGTGTGGCAGGGGTGGGAATTAGAGGCCAGGCAGGGGAATCCCCATCTTTTCCTGACTGTCAGCCTTTAAATACATGATCCTTGGCCAAGCTCTACCTCCTTGCTCTTTAAAGGTAAAAGAAAAAGGGTTCAGTCTTTTCTGCACATTCCAGCAGGAATGGAATTTATCTGTCTTGCAGCATCTCAGCTCCCTAGAGGCCATGGTCTAAGGCAGCACAAGATGAGAAAATCAAGGCTTGGTCTCACCTGAAGAGACGGGGAAACCTCACACATGGTGTTTAAGCAAAAGAAACTACATAAGCTGAAAGCACTTTTGACCCTTTATTTGCAGCACATCATCTGAATGCTGCAGACAGGCAGTTCATGCAAAGGGCTGTGATCTCCATCCCTGGGAAGGAAAGCTCAGCATCTTTGGGAAAATCCTATTCCATGGCAGGGCAGCTTGGGAAGGAGGATACAGAAGGCAGTGGGAATGGTGTGTCTCACCCAAGCTGGTGGTTCCTTGACCTCTATCTTCACATGGGCCTCTCTGTTCTTGTTCACGACGCCCATGAGAAGCTCAGCATCGTGGCCCCTGATCAGAACCACAGGCTGACTCAGACCTCTGGGCTTTCTCAGCTGTAAAGAAACAAACACAGTGAGAGATGGTCCAGAACAGCCTGAAACAAGGGCTATCCCGGCCCCCTGGACATGACCGGTTCCTCTTGATGCTTCTTGCACACACTTTAGAGACTGACTGCTCCCCCAAACTTGCACTATCCCTGTATGATGAAATCAGATGGAAGCTCCTCCTCTTTTACCAACTCTTCAGCATGGCTTTCTTCACTTCCTCTGATGGTGCCTTCTCATGCACAACTGTGAGTCTCTCTTGTGCTCCTCTTTCAAGCCCCTGTGCAAAAGTTCTTGGTCTCTCTTGTAACCACCACCAACGCTGCCAAGTTCTGCCTTTGCTACAGAAATGCTTCCTCTTCTCTTCCTGTGAGACCCATCAGTGTTCCCCCTTCTCCCTCTGTCACCTGCAGGACATTTTGTTTGTTTCTGATCATACCATTGGTTTTCCACCACAGTCCAGGTGGTGGAAAGTGTCCTGGTCTGCCCTTTCCTCCATAGTGGCTTGAATTGGGGTGGCCATCGGACCCACCAACCACTTCCCACACCCTTACTGAGCATCCTCAGCATCACCTGGTGGGTCTGCACTCACTGCTGCATTTCTGCGGCATCAGAAATTAAGTTGTAAATGCATAAAAGTACCATGAGGGATGGATCCAGCGAGCAGGAGTCAGCCCAGAGTCTGATAACCTCAGGCACCAGCTCCTCTATCTGTCCTCTTATCTAACACTGGATGCTTTTCATTGTTCCTTGATTTTTTTGATGGGGAGCCTACTTCTTTCCAGAGATGACAGCAGCATTGGTGGAAGGGACCCCTGGAGGTCTCTAAACCAATGTTAAACTTACAAGCAAGAGTATCACCAACAGCATAGCAGGGTGGCCGTGACTTTGGCTTGAAGACTCAAGAAATCACCTTTCCCCTAAGGTACACCAGGGCTTCTGTACTAGATGGGACTGGGTAATCTGTGACTTCCCAAGAGGCAGCGTCCAGCTCCTGGCAGAAAAGCTCATCTGAGCAGACCATGTCCCATAAGAGCAGCAGGTGCTGTTCACAGGCTGCTGGCTCCGGGGCTGTGCGGGGACCTGGACGTGCCACAGAGTGAGCAAAAGAGAAGTGCACTGTCTGTGTGCATTGTGAGCTGGGTACGAGCTAACAATCAAAGCCAGCCTGCAGGATCCTCCTGCGACCTCCCACTGCTTAGTGGTGGCTGATGGGTCCTGACCCAGGCACATTTTGGGCTGGGAGAAGGGCACTATAGTTTAGCCGATAATATCAATGAGGTTTGTACCTGATCAGCAGCGCTTTCATCATCAGTAATGTCAAAAAGGATCGCACGGGCTCCACGCTCCCCCGCCAGCTTTGCCTGTCCAAAAGAACAGAAGCTTCAGTGGGCATTTTGTATTGTAGATGGGTACTAACATCTACCATTTGGAGATGTATCTGCCTCCTTGGCTCTTCACAGGAGAAAGAAGCACCTGCTGCTTAGAGAGTTTACACCTTGATTTCTGTACTTGCGTTGAGCTGCAGGGCTGGCTCCTGCTGGAGCTCTGCGGTTCATGGAAGGTTTCTCCCTATAGTTGTGGAGGCAAATTAGTTGGTGGGCTTGCAGTCACAGCAACCTATAAACCTCAACACCGAACTCCCCAGCTGTGCCACGTGCCCCTTTGCTTCAGAGCTGGATTTCCTGGGGAGGGACCTGCAGCCCCCTTAGCCCTGCTGACCGCTGCGCAACCCTCCCGGCCCAGGGCAGCAGAAACCTCTACAGGTCCCCACTTCTCACCATGGCTGCACCAGTCGTGGGCTGTCTATGGGCCTGAGTCCCACACACATTGCTCTCCCTGGTCCCCATCCCCCACCATCCCCCCGTCCCCCCCGTCACCGGGGGGAGCTCAGGCAGTGCCTGGGCTGCAGCTCTGCTCCAGGATTATGAGAGGGGTGGCTTTTTGCAGCCCACCAGTTGCTCCGGTCTGAGGAGGACAGCTTTGAGACCCACCCAAAGGAGTGCACATGCCAGCCTGGTGAGGTCAAAGCACACTGCCTGGAGGACCATACGAGGTCACCCACGTCCTCCCACCAAGCCCTTGGAGCCCTGCGGGCAGGCAGAGGCAGCCTCTTGTGAAAGGGAGACGGGAACGTGAACAAAGTGCAGGGCTGGGCCGCTGTTACTCATGCGGAGCCCTTTGATCTGCGCGTCCCCGAGCGCCTGAGCAAACAGGGAGCTGCCGGAGCTGCCACAGCAGTTTGCCCACTGCGTTGCCAAACCCCAGCTCAGGGGCCAGAGGTCAGTGTCGCCGCTTCCCAGCCGCGATATCAAACGTGGGGTGCCGGCTGAGCCAAGGGAAGGGGCATTCCCGGCGCGGCCGGCAGCGGCGGAGCAGGCTCAGCTCTGTCCCTCGCCCTGGTGGTCCCCAGCTGCTGGTCACCTCCACGCACCTTGTCAGGGAGAAGCTGGTGCCAGAGGTGGGTGCCTGGGTCTGGGACAGGGATGAGGATGTGAATGGAGCTGCAGATGGTCAGGAAGACCATGGAGGTAGTGCTGAAGGTTCTGAGTTGCTGATAGGATTAGACACACTTGGGTTAGGGACACCAGATGGGGAAGCTGGAAAAGTGGAATCAGAGGCGTGGGGCAGGGATCAGAGATTGGGGTCCTGCCTGGGATCAAAGGAGCCCCAGCGTTTGTCAGCATGGAAGAAGAAACAGAACTTTCAGATAGTGACTTCCACCCACTGGAGCTGGTCAAGCTTTGATGAAGAATGAACAGCTCTACAAAGATTTTATCCTGTTAAAGACACCAACGATGGGGAAACGAACAGCTGAGACTGGACAAGAGACTCTTCCCAACATCCTTCTGACTCCTGTTGCAAAGGATACAACTTGTGTTCTAGCTATTCACAACCTGACTGCTGCAATCATTTTCTGAGTGTTTCCTGTCCTGGCATCGTATCTCTTCAGCCACGTGGCACAGCAGACCTCCCTCTTTGAGGACTGAAACGCTTCTGGTGCAAATACATATTTACAGGATGACTTAGGAGGTTTCAGCAGCCTGCCAACCAGACTTGCGATCAATGGTTCACTCAGAAAAAAAAAATACACCAAAAAATTTACAAATGATGCATCAGAAAGAAAAATAAACCCCTTTGAATTTATTCCAGAGGTATTTTCTGTGCCTTTCTCTCCTCTTGCAGACCAAACACCTTCCCTACTGATCTTAGCTTTGGATGCTGAACCATTTCTAGAATTTAAGAGAGGAGAAACAGAAAAGTGCATCATGTGGCTGGTGGAGTTATCCTCGTGCTGGGCTGGAGGGAGCTGTCTGTGTGCGCTGCTTGGCTGGGTGACAGCTGAAGCAGAGGTTGTGATAACACTTTGCACATGGCTATTTTTATCATCATTGATACAGCGCTGCTGTTCAACACGCAAAGCTCTACCACAAGGAACGTGCCAGGAAAACACGGCTCCTACTCCAGCCAGCACCAGCCACATCCCACAGCTATCTCCCTGCTCCTGGGGAGGAGCGTCATCCAGGGATTTTGAGGAAGAGAGCTGTATGATATTGGAGGGAAGGAGTTTGGCAGAGGCTTCAGAAGGATGGAGAAGCAGCCAGACAGCAATTCCAGGGGGATGGAGGAACCAAGGTACAGGGCAGGACCCGTGGATGGGGTCAGCTTAAGGAACCTGTATTTCATGGCTAAATTAGTTCGATTTGGGGGGAGAAGAATTGGGATTCTCCCTGGGTGAGATCTTGGAGCAGGAGTACCTGCAGGCAGGATGGCAACAAATGTCGTGTTCAGCTGCATCTCAAAATCCAATGTTGGACCCAGCTCTGGTAACAAAGCAATGATGACTAAAGGCCAGTGAACTGTCACTCTACCAAGTTATGGGCATGACAATGAACTGAGGGGTTTAATTGCTTTGCGGACAGGGAGTGGAAGAGAGGGGTTAATGGTCCTGGAGAAGGGATCAAGGCCAGTGAGGATGACCACAGTGCAGCAATGCAGCGTCTTGTCCTTTCCATGCAGACCTTCCTCAGCCGATCCCTGGACTAAGTAACACACTGGTACTTCCAGTGCTGTCATCAGAGACTCAAGGATTAAGGACAAAACTAGCAAAACACTTCAAACCTTTTAGGTTCTTAAGTGGAAGATGAGTCTTTGAAGCTGCTCCTCCTGTTCAAGATCCTCCACAGCAGCTGCACCAACCAAACCAGCCATTACTGCTCTCATCCCAGCATCCTCCCCTGGGAGATGTGGCAGCCCAGGACCACTGTGGGGTGATGGTCACATCTGGATGGACACAGGAGAGCTGGAGCACCCTGCTGTGCTCCCTAAGGCACCCACAGAACCCTTGCTCTCAGGTCTGTCACAAGCTGCACTGGAAGCCCTTGGGTTCGCTCTGTCTCACCATCCTTGTGCATCACTAACACCCTCAGGTGGGGCCAGGCCATTTTCCAGATGTGGGGTACCTGACAGCAGGCTGGTAACTCCAGCTCGTGCTAACAGCTGGCAGCAGCTCCAGGGCAGCACCAAAACAAACTTAGGCTTCCACCCTGGTGCAGAAAGGGATGGGCACTGCTGCCTGGCTGCCCATGCCACAGGGTGGGGGAGCAGCCTCCAGGTGGCATATCCATCAAAGCCCTTTCCTTGCTTTTGGTGCCACAGCCTGTGCAAAAAAAAACCAAAACCCAAACCCTGCTGTGCAGGAACAACTGCTTGGGACAAGTTTTGCCTGTCCTCCTCAGCCAAGCTGCAGGGGGGACAGAAAAGGACCCTGTCCCCATCGCCAGCATGTCGCTACCAGCAGAAAGCAGACTGGGGTGGCATCACCTGAATGCAATCCAGGTAAAGCCAAGAAGAGCTAAAGAAGGGTTTTGGGTTTTTTTTATGTTTGTACAGTGCTTCTGGAAAATAACACAAAATCTAGTACAGAGACAATAAAAGGACGCAGTGAACAATTGGAGAAAAGGCTAATGTTAGCCTTATCCATGCAACTTTATCAGAGACACAAAGATTTTAAGGCTTAAAGTGACCCTCGTTCCTACCTGACTTCCTTATTACCAGAGAATTGTATCAATGAACTCAGCTTGTGCCACAGTAACGGCTGTTTCACTAAGGTACCTCTTTCACAGGAGACCTCTGAGATCTCCCACCCCTTTGCAGGGCAGATGGTGGCCCGTTCTGTTAAGAGTCACCTCCCACCGAGAGTTTATCATCTGGTTTGTGTTTGTCTGAGTTGCTCAGCACCGATTTTTCATGTGCCTCACCCACTGAACTATTTCAGTATTATTTTTAAAGACAGAACCACAGAAGATGTTTTCTGTGTCCATGGTTTCCCACAGGACAGAGGATACAGAGAACCACAAATCCCCCCAACAGGCCAGCATGGGAAGGCTGCAAAACAGGAGGGGCACGAGGCTGCCGGGCAGTAAAGCATATGGGATGCTGGGGAACGGGCCGAGCTGTCCCAGAGCAGCCAGGTTAGGGAAAACCCCACATCTTTTACAGAGCCAGGCAGCTGAAAAAGTAAGGAGGGATGGGCATTGGGCTTGGCTGGCCCGGTGTCTCTCTCAAAGGACCTCTTCTGCCAAGAACCCTGCTCTATCCATGCCCTTCTCTCCACCTTCCAACAGTTCTTTCCCACCCTGCTGCCTCCTCCTGCTCTCACTCTTCCCTGCACCATGGGTTTCACCTCCCAGGCTGATGGCACTGGCGGCGTTTCTGCACCTACCTTGTTAGCCAGCGAGAGGCAGGGGTTGGGGTCCCGATCCGGCTGTTCGAGCTTGACAATGGTGATGAACCCCGACTCGGTGTGTTCATCCTCGCTGGTGTTGCACAGGGACAGCGGGTGGGACTGCAGGACAAAAGCAAAGGGAAACTCAGACCTTGGGGCTCAGCACGGCAAAGGGTGGCTCAAGCCCACCACAAACTGTGCCGCAAGGACCTGCTCAGAGGGGGTAGTACACTGCTGCTCCCTCCCATGGCCCTGTGCGAGTGTCAGTGAGGCTTTGAACGCCACAAGAAGCAAATCACTGGGAAAGTTTTGGTCCATGAGGAAAACGTCCCAGAGGAAGGTGGCGTTTCTACCTTTCTGGTGGCTGCACACAGGTCTGAGTTTGTCCCAGTCACAGATGTGCAAAGCCAGAGCTGCCTGTGAGAGCACAGCCCTTGACTTCTGGGGCAGAGCATCCCAGTGGCACAGGTCCTGCTGCTGCAAGGACACACAGCACCCTCAGGCCACAGGGCTCTCTGCCAGTGTGCTCCCTGCCAGCGCTCTGGGCAAGAAGGGACCACAAGGAGCAAACTCCTGGTGCCCTCAAAGATTCAGCACTTCTTGTTTCTCAGCCACCAATCTCAACAAATTTATGATAAATTTGCAGAGGAGAAGCCAAAGGAAGGAGTGAAAAAACTGAAAGTGGGTAGAGAAGTACCAGGAATGAGAAGGGAGAGGAAAAGATCCCAGGAACTACATCCCCAGTGAGTCAAAGAATCATAGAATAGTTAGAGTTGGAAGGGACCTTAAAGACCATCCAGTGCCCCCCCCCGGCCTTGCCTCCCACCAGACCAGGTTGCTCCAAGCCCCCTCCAACCTGGCCTTGAACCCCTCCAGGGATGGGGCAGCCACAGCTTCTCTGGGCAACCTGGGCCAGGCTCTCACAATTTTAACAGTAAAGAATTTCTTCCCCACATCTCATCTCAATCTCCCCTCTTTCAGTGTCAAACCCTTCCCCCTCATCCTATGGCTCCCCTCCCTGATCAAGAGTCCCTCCCCAGCTTTCCTGGAGCCCCTTCAGGGACTGGAAGGGGCTCTAAGGTCTCCTCCCCGGAGCCTTCTCTTCTCCAGGCTGAACCCCCCAACTCTCTCAGCCTGTCCTCACAGCAGAGGGGCTCCAGCCCTCCCAGCATCTCCGTGGCCTCCTCTGGCCCCGCTCCAACAGCTCCATGTCCTTCTGATGTTGGTGGCCCCAGAGCTCGAGGCAGCACTGCAGGGGAGTCTCCCCAGAGCGGAGCAGAGGGGCAGAATCCCCCCCTCTCCCTGCTGGCCACGCTGCTGGGGATGCAGCCCAGGATGTGGGGGGGCTTTCTGGGCTGCAAGCATCCATTGCCAGCTCATGTCATGATGACAACCACTGAGCATTGCTCTGATCCCTGCCTGCAAAGTGTGTCATTGCCTCTGATTTTCCAGTCTAGCAGTGGAGTGATGGATGGCAGGAGGTGAAAGGAAAGTGAAATTCGGCTCTTGGCTCCCTTGTGAGAGTCTCATCATCTTGAATGAGCCCTCCCAGCTCCTGCTAATACAGCTGCCTGGCTTCCTCCTCTGTGACTGTGGTGTATGAAGCACACAGGTTATGGGACAGAAGAGCCCGTAAATACTGCAGTTGTTGGACAGCTTTTGTTACTGCATCCGTCTGTGGCAGTGTGGGAAGCAGGCAGGAAAGCTCAACATTATAATCCATGAGGATCAGGGCAGGCTTTGTACCTGATGTCCATCCAGAAGCATGCCCAGAAGGCTTCCTACCCTGCAGGAACTCCTGCAACAGCACCCCAGTGTTATGACAAAGAGGCAGATTTAAAAACAGGGGGAGGAATTGCCAGAGCAGCCCAGGGACGGTCTTCGCCCCCCCGTCCACACTTGCCATGGCCATGCTGCCCCAGGGGATGCAGGAACGCATTGCTCCCATCCTCAGGCCGCTGCAGACCCCAGCGTGGACCTGGGGCATACTCTCGGCATGGGGCTGGCCCCCATGAGACTGGGGACTGGGGAACCAGCCATATGTTGTTTCCTTCTCCCTGCCAGCTGTTTATTGCAGGAATACAGTTGTGCGGTCATTGCACCTAACTTCAGACATGCTGTTATCGCGTTTTAATGCCCGAGTGGGTTGCAGGAACAGGTCTTTCACGGGAACACGACTCATCCGGGCTGTTTTTAGTCACATCCTTCAGGAAGGGGTGCATCATGCCCATCTCTCGCTGCCAACAATAAAGGAGCAATTGGCTCAGATGCAGCCACCTGTGTGGAAGCCTTCAAAAGCCGAAGAAGAAAAGCAGCACCTCCGCTGGGCCTCCTGGGCACGGGGAGAGGAGAGCTCTGCCTGTAGGAGCCTCTCGGCTCAGGTCAGGGTGGAGGGGGCTGAAATTGTCCGGGGCTGCATGTTCAGAGCCGGTCTGGGTGCAGGTTGGAGCATCCTCCCCCGCGTCTCCCCACCAGCTCAGAGCCCACCGTCCCCGGGGCCAAGAGATGAGATCTTCACTCCGGCCAGCTCCGGAGCATCCCCGGGGGCTGCAGCAGGACCTGCCACCGCTTGGTGGGGCTCTTGGCCGGGTCCTGCCCCTCCCGGCCCGACCCCGCAGCACCGGGGCTTCCCGGGGGGGCGCTTGCCGAGATTGCCCCTTGGCTGGCAGGGCTGTGCCCGTTGGAGACGAGCGAGGGTTGGTGCTGGCGCCCACCGGGGGGGTTTGTGCAGCCCGAGCTGTGACACAGCCCGGCACCGGTCCTGAGCGCGCATCCTCCCCGCGCTGCAAGATCGGGGGTGCTACAAAATCACTGCACTACCTTTTGTAGCACTAAGTCTTGGGCTACAAAACAAGAATAGCTCTTACAAAGCTATGAAAGCGAGTAAAAATGGTGCGGAATAAAAAAAAAAAAAAAAAAAAAAAAAAAAAAAAAAAAGCCCACACAACAAACGCACAAACCCAGACATTTGCAAATTGCCTGGATTTGGAGGTAGGTAACACCTCCAGTGACACGGGCATAGAGACATCAAACCCCAGACCCTCACCCAGCCTTTACGAGCTCGGAGACTGAGGTGTGAGACATGTTTGAGCTAAGACATAACCTGCTGCACTTTAAAATACTGCACAGGGGAGCTCAGCACTGATGAACTGCTGCGTGCCTTTGACTGGCGGTCCCTCACCCATCTTTCTCTTGGGCTCTTCCTCTCCAATCCATAGTGATACTAGAAGAAAAGTCTCAAAATTATATATAATTTAGACCTCAGACTTAAAGACACTAGAGAGAGCGCAATTGTACCAAGCCAAGCCCCATAAACTCTAGAAATTCAGGTTTCCGGGGAAGCAATCCGATCTGTTAGGAGTTGGGAGCACTCAGGGCAGGCTCCCAAATAACCCAGTGCTTCACCAGAGCAATGGCAGGCGCTGCCCCCCCCGCCAGACCAACACACACTGAGGTGCCTGTGATCCCGCTGGCTTTACCCAGTAAAGTCATTACTTTTATACTCTGTTTGCTGACTGGGAGTTCTCTGGCTTTTGGTTAATATATCATTTTAATAATTGCAGAAAAGCACAAAACAGGAAATGCAAAGAGTGTGTCTCGTGATACGTCTAATAATTCAGAGATAACCCTCCTGCCAGCGTTATCAAGCCTTCACTGAGCTGGTCCCAGAGGAGCCCAGGCCACCAGCGCTGGGAGTGAAGTGGCACCTCCCGGTGCTGCTTGAAGCGGTGTCCGACCCTGGGTGGGAATGGCCTGGGGTGCCGTGGTGTCCCTGGGCAGTGATGCTACAGGGCGGGGGACAGTGCTGAGCACGGAGCAGCCTCTCTGTGACGAGGATTGCTGGGTCTATCACAGCATTGATGATGAACACTGGGAATAACGTGCTCTGGAGCCCCTCTGCTGTGAGGACAGGCTGAGAGAGTTGAGGGGGTTCAGCCCGGAGAAGAGAAGGCTCCGGGGAGACCTTAGAGCCCCTTCCAGTCGCTAAAGGGGCTCCAGGAAAGCTGGGGAGGGACTCTGGATCGGGGAGGGACTCTTGATCAGGGGAGCCACAGGACGAGGGGGAAGGGTTTGACACTGAAAGAGGGGAGATTGAGATGAGATCTGGGGAAGAAATTCTTTGCTGTGAGGGTGGTGAGACCCTGGCCCAGGTTGCCCAGAGAAGCTGTGGCTGCCCCAGCCCTGGAGGGGTTCAAGGCCAGGTTGGAGGGGGCTTGGAGCAACCTGGTGTGGTGGGAGGTGTCCCTGCCCAGGGCAGGGGGTGGCACTGGGTGGGCTTTAAGGTCCCTTCCAACTCTAACTATTCTATGATTGTTTCCATGAATAAGGGCCACGAGCTAAGCTTCTGCAGCTCCAGATGAGCGTGGGGAGCACATATAAAATGCTGGCAGCTGTTTTGGAGGGGGGCCAAGTCGGTAAATCTGGAGAAGACCTGCTGATGAGCACACCAACACCTTCCCTTTGGTTTTCTATTGGGACTGGGCACTGTGGCCTTTTCCTCTTTCCCTTGGGACACTCACTCTCCCTGGCCAAGCAAGGGTCCTTCACCTCGGGCATTCCTGCTGGGACACAGCGGCACCCGCCAAGGGCACAGCTGGCAGCCGAGGCAGTGCTGGGAGAGCCAGAGCCACGCAGGATCCCGGCCAGCCCAGACCCTTTCTTGCATGGGCGGCTGCCCACGGAGCTGAGGCAGACTAGTGACCCCCTCGTTATTCTGTGATGAGACAGACACTGATCACCTTTGGAGGCTGAGGGTGCGGTGCCTTCCCCAGCACTCTGTATGAGATGACTGGGGGCAGCTCGGGCGGATTCTTCTTCCTGCAAGGGACACGCGTGTCACCCACCCAGGTGACATGCTCCACTCGTCTCTGCTCCAGACCACCTCTTCCCTCTCTTCCCACCATCTTCTCCTCCCGTTAACTCCTCAAGCAGCAGCAAAGCAGAAAGGCTTGGCTCCCATTGTCTACATCCTACAACCACATTTTTTGGCAATTCCACTGCCCCTGACCCTTGCATTATGAATGAGCAATCACTGCTGCACACCGTGCTCACAGGACCAGAGCAGACTCAAAAAATAATCTAAGGGTGATGCAGAAAACCAAATATTATGAGATTCCTCAGTGCAGAGGACTCATGCCCCAAGAGGTGGCCCTGGCTGTGGAGTCAGGATCCCTCAGTCCCTCTGAAACCAGACCCGTGGCTGCAGATGGGCTCACTGAGGGCAGGAGGAAAGGTTTCTGCAGGCAGAGCATCCCCCCTCCGCTGGGCTGAGGACCTCTCTGGCACCGACTGCCACCACCAAGAAGCTATTTCTTCTTACAGAAAGCCTCTCTGATCTGGTAGACAAAGGACAGGCGAAATCCAGTCACCGCAGAGAGGAGGTGCATTCATATCCAAAACTGAAGAGATCCCATGCATGTTGCCTAAATCCCAGCAGGGTCTGGAACCAGCACTCCCTGCTCCCAGGGCTTGGTGGGCATCAGGCTGGATCCCGCAGCGCTGCTCCAGCTGGGGTGCCCCCCTTCGAAGTCACATTGGTGCTCCCCCAGACCCTTCTCCCCGGATGATCCCTGCTGGCTCCGTGCTGCTGGGATCCCAGTGGTGGGGTTGGCGTTGGCTGGTTCCCTGGTGGGTTTGGACCTGATCTTGGACTCAGCCCTGCCCGCTCTGCCTACACCCTGGTCCTGGCACTGCTTGTAAGACACTCTCAGCTAGGCCTGTGGAACCCCCTGGCTTTGTCACTCTGTCTCTCCCTGTCACCACGTCCCTCTTGCCACCCCTTCAACAGGATCCAGAGATCCTCTGCATCCCTATGTGCTTGCAACCACCTTGTCTTTTTTAGTGTTTCTTTACCCTATGGCATCTCTTTCTTTTTTTTTTTTACCTTTTCCGTCCACACCACCTCTCTTAAAATACCAAATTCCTCTTTTCTAACTTATCCTTGCCATCTTTCCCACTTTATTCCCACCAGACCCATTGTCTTCACATCGCCCTGTCCCTCCCGCCGTGCCAGCACCACTCATGTGTTGTACGGAGCAGCCAGGAGCTCCCCACGGAAACGCAGGGGAGGTGGAGAGGTCCCGGGGAAAGCCAGGCACAGAGAGGTGCTCCCTTCTCACTTGGGGGCTTCATTTATAAAACAGTAGGAAAAAAAAGATGACCCTGAGAGGTCACCTACCCCCTGTGCTGCCCGAAGGCAGGATCAGCCAGACCTAAAACATTCCTCAGAGACACTCGCTCAACCTGTTTTTGAGACCTCCAAAAAGGGAGACTCCTCAGCTGCTCCAGGGCTGCCTTCTCCTCCACACCGGAAAGTATTCTCTGGCACCTCACCTGAATCGGTTTCGCTGCAGCCTAAGCCTAATAATTCTCACTGGATCAACAATGCCCATGGAAAAGAGATTATTCACTTATTTTTCCCTAGAACCATTTAAACGTTCCCCTTTCTGTTCACAAAAGAGTCTTCAGGGACCCGGGCTGACAAAGGACTCGAAGAAGCAAAGACCCTGACACCTCAGAGTACGTCACACCTTTCCTTCAGGGGAAATGAGTTGAAACGATTGATTTGATTTGAAGTGGCTGTAAAAATTCTATAACTATCCAGTAAGGCTGGCATGGAAAAGGGAGGAAGAGAACAGGACTAGAGAGTGTCCACCAAAGGGCTCTAGAAAAATCACGGACTGAACTGGCGAACTGTTAACACCAACATATAACTCATCGCTACCTTGACCACAACACCAGAAAAATTGCAGGTAGCAAATACCAAGCTGAGTTTGAAGAAGTTGAGAGTGATGCAGGGAACAGCAGATCGAGAATCATGGCTTCCCTGCCAAAAGAAACCTGGTAAAAAGCAGCAAAATGAAGAGAAGGGAAGAACTAACAGCACTTTGGAAAAGGAGAGTGAACCCACGGGGTTCCTCGAAGGAGTCAGCGTGTGTGGGAATAAACGTAGTTCAGTTAATGCCGTACCCTGGTGTCTCCTGTTCTACAAGGTCAAGGCTACGGAAGATGACAGAACATCATGCAGCACTACCCAGGGTCATCTCCAGAAATAAGAGGAGAAAAAAGCAGGTCAGACTTTACAGTGGCGTGAACTTACCACGACAGTCCCCGAAATAAACTGTGTTGTCCAAATATTCACAAAAGACTCAGAAAATGAGAGGAACGGTGAAAAGGCTGAATTTTGCAGTAATACATAAATATTCAAGTTGGTAAATATTAAAACTGGGTGCAAAGGGATCTCATGATATTGCGTGGTGGACTAATAAAAGATGTTTAAAAAGTGCAAATATTTTATAGAGGCAGGAGCTCTCGGTGAGCTGTTAATGAACAGGAAAGATCTTGGAGTCATTCGGGGGAGTTTCATGGAAACAGTTATTGAATCACTCAGAGCAGTCAAAAGGCAAACAGACTGAAAGGCAGTACTGTTAAAAAATAAATTTAAAAAAAAAAGAATCTACCAGATAAAGCTGTGTGTCACAGCTAAAGATGTGTCAACACCTTGAATATTACAAGAAGTCTTGCTCACTCCATCCTGAACAGAGGACACTATTTCTGTAGATTAAGTGAACAAGAATTCTGCAGTGCAAACGGGATATGTTAGAGCTGCATAAAATCATTAAAAATATGGAAAATTCATGGGACAAAAGGCCACGAAGAGCTGTTGAGTGCAAAGATGTGGAGATCCCCATCTCTGAGCACAGCCCACCAGCAGCCGGGGAGCTGTGGAGGAGCAGCACGTGGTATCAGGACAAGAGGAAATGGGCACAAACTTGAAATATAAGAAGCTCCACCTAAACATGAGGAGGAACCTCTTCACTTTGAGGGTGGCAGAGCACTGGAACAGGCTGCCCAGAGAGGTGGTGGAGTCTCCTTCTCCGGAGATATTCAAAACCCCCCTGGACATGTTCCTGTGCAACCTGCTCTAGGTGGACCTGCTCTGGCAGGGGGTTGGACTAGATGATCTCCAGAGGTCCCTTCCAACCCCATGTGTTTCTGTGATTCTGAGATTTGCCCGTTCCCGGCCCATTTTGGGCCTTCCCAGGGGAACTGCAAACATGGGGTCTCTGCCAGGCAGCACCATGGGCTGCCCCTTGCTGGAAGGCTTTTGCCACAAATATTTGGGCTAGAAACCCAATATTAGAATAAAGCTGAGATGCACGGTCAGTGCCAGAGAGCCGGGAGAGCTTCGTCCACCCTGCAGAGCCAGGCACTGCCGTACCTGCGGGGACAGCTGTGGGACTCCTGTCACCCAGCACCGGCTCTCCTGCCCTCCTCCCGCAGGCACGCCAGCAGCTGGAGTCCCATGACAGATTTTGAGGGAATGCTCAAGCATCCAGGGCCAGGAGAAGCGTGCAATGATTCCGCTCAGGACAGCCAGCCCTCCCGCTGCCACAGCTCAGGTCAGCACCGTTTTCCACGTGCCACTGGTGCCACTTTCTGCAATGGACAGAAAGGCCTTGCTGGAGAATCTCCTCCACAGGTGAGCAACACGGCAAAGCAGGAAGGAGCCCAGCAGCAGCGAGGAGATAAGCAAGGAGCCTGTGGCACAAAGAACGGTGGCCTTTTGAGGGTACTTGGCATCTCGGGCATCGCCGTGCCACGTCTGCCTGTCGTTCAGAGGTGCGCACTCCCCACTGACCTGCTGGCTTCACCCAGTTGTGCCGTGTCACTGTCACAGACCATGAGGGCAGAACATGGACACTTCTATATTTGTGGACCTCAATGTCTGGCTCAATAGACCCTCTTCCCTGCTGGAAGTCTGTCAGTGAGGCTCTGAGCTAAACAAGTTATAGTCCTTCATGGGTTTATATTTCTTCATAGGCTTCAAAGGACAAGGGGTAATGGATTCAAACTGGAAGATGGGAGAGTTAGATTGGATCTCGGGAAACAATTTTTCATTCCGAGGGTGGTGAGAGCCTGGCCCAGGTTGCCCAGAGAAGCTGTGGCTGCCCCAGCCCTGGAGGGGTTCAAGGCCAGGTTGGACGGGGCTTTGAGCAACCTGGTGTGGTGGGAGGTGTCCCTGCCCAGGGCAGGGGGTGGCACTGGATGGTTTTTAAGGTCCCTGCCAACCCAAACCACTCTATGATTCTATGATTCAAAAGCACGAGTGGAAGTGCTCTAGTACCCTCCTTCCCATCTTTACTGCTAACTCTGACCTTGCTGTAAGAATTATTGGGCAAGATCCTCTCCTGGGGTCTATCAGGAGATGGGGAACCTGTGACAGGATTGCCGCAGGAAGGAGCAGGGCAGATGTACCAGCTCTGAAAGCCAGATGTGAACCCACATGGTGCACCTCCCAGAAGGGTCAGAGCACAAACACTGTCACAACTGACACTGAATTTCACTGAATTTTTAGAGTTGGAAGGGACCATAAAGATCATCTAGTACAACTCCCCAGGGAAACCTCCAGGGAGCTCTGCATGGCCAGGGTGGAACAGGACACGTGTGCTTCCTCGGGGTTCTCAGTGACACGCCGTGTCCCCAAAGTGCTGTGTCTGCGATGCAGAGCAGAGCTGTGCTCCCCTGGCACAGGGCGAGCCTGAGGAACACTCTTGCTGGGCACTGCCCTGCTGGGACACCCCATCCATCCATCCTCCTCCCCTGATCTCCCCCAGCGCTCACCCTGAGTGAACATCTTTATTCCTGTATGAGAGGCTCTTCCCAGTTTATCTTAACCTGTCAGCTCAACAGAAGCCCCTCTTACACCAAGATCACTCCACTATGTAGCTGTCACTCTACTCACAGACACAGCAGGAACCAGGGGACGCTACCAAAGGTACCGGAGATGCTGCCAGGAGGCTGACATGTAGCTACAGTGGAGCTGAAAAGTGCTGTGGGGATGCTGCTGGAAGGACACAGGAGAATGAGGATGTATGATGATGAAGTGGATGTTAACCATGAAGAAGATGGAAATGGCTGGTTGGAAGAGAATGGCAGAGTGTTTCAAGGGACCTGAGGAAAAATTGCAGCTTCCATGACTCCTGGGCATGAAGCTTAGCCATGAGGATATGGGGCTTTTTAATTTACCTGCATAAAGTTTCAAGAGCTGTTATAACAGCAAACACACCTTACCCACATGTGAGTCACAGACAAACATGTTCACTGATAACAAACACCTTATTCTTAGAGAGACCCAGGTCCTACCTCAACGTGCAAATAGCTCAGACAACTACCCGAGTCCCCTGAAGGAGTGGCAAGAGGCGGGAGAGGAGACAAAGGATCTACAAGCTGCCCTTGCAGCATCCTGTGCTGGTTCTCTTAGGCGTCCTCACGAGCTTCACTATCCTTGGCCCGTCTGTCAAGGGTCAGCAGTGCCCGAGGGTTTGATATAGCCAATCGGTCCCTAATCAATAACTCCATCTCCTCCTCCTTTTCATTACAAAGCTGATGAGCAACAAAGAGAAGTGCTGAACCCCAAGAGGGACGTTTATTTGATTATCACATGTGCAGGATGAGGCGGTTTAGGTGAGTCACCAAGTCTGGATCTTTTCTGTCTGATTGCACAAGCAGGGCCATGGTGTTGGAAAAGACTCTCGCTACACACCTCCCTGTCCTGCTGACAGCTCTGCAGAAGTTTGCTCTCCTAAGGACAGAGAGGTCCAACACAGGGCAAGTGTCACTTCTAGCACAGCCAGCACGATGATAGTATGGGCCAACAAGGAAATTTTTAGCAAAGTCTCATCACGATGTCTGGTTTCACCTCTCTCTCAGGTCCACACATCTATTTTGGAATACCAAAGGCACAGGGAGGTTCTCTGGCCAGCCCTGACTCACAGCACTAAATGAAAGTAAAGACAAGCTGGCCCAAGCCATGGGAGAACAGCTCACGCTCTCGCTGCCTCCAAGGGCACTGCAAGAGTCTGGATTCAAACCCAACGAGCAGCACCCAACCCGTGCTGACCTACTCACCTCATATACCCCCACTCTGGGGGACAACGCCACCGGCAATCTCCATACTTCAAGGCCCTCTTACACAATGACCTTCTGCACTGCGCTGACAGTGGTTTGGAGGCTAAAACTATTCTACAAAGCTCACGCAAGTCCTATCCCTCAGCAACAGCTCAAAGCACCAGCAGAAGCCCAGCTGTGCGGGCAGCCCGGTGGCATCTTTCCTAGTACTCAGACACAAAGCTGTGGGATCATCTGTGGCACTTGGGACCATCTTAGCGGTGGCACAGACAGATGAGGTCTTCCACAACTGGTATGTCAAGCACCAATATAGGAGACAGCTCTGACCCCAAAAGCAACTCTGCAGCGATGGGCCAGATACAAAGACTCACCCACACCAGATCTCTTTACCAGGGAGACCAGAGTATCCTTCCCTCAACAAGAAAGTTTCTACAGAGGGTTTCAAAGTTAAAGCCTTGAAAGGGGACGCCAGAAAGAGCATTCCTGCTCTTCTAGGAAAGGAGATAACAGATCTAGAAGACCATAGACTGACAAGGAAATTCTCCCTGGGGCAGATTATGCCATAATTTCTTCTGAAGCATCACATATCTCCAGGAGGGCTGAACTGCTCCTGGAGGGACACCATAGGGCTCTCCTGAGGTTTACATGGACCGGGGAATCCTCCAGGACTCTTCTGGTGAAGCTCAGCAGCAGTGTTGCCTCCACTGTTGCTTGGAGATTGCAGGGCCCTGACATGGACCTGAAACACCAGGTTGACCACCACTGAATGACCACTGTGGCCATTTCTGAAGAAATCAGCAAGGTCAGGAGTGAAACACAGGCATTTGTCACGATTGCACATGAACCCGTGCTCACCAGGGAAAGGCTGCAGGCAGGAGATGGGCACGGGGTGGAGGAGTCACCCCTGCTGAGCCCCGGGGTGGGGGGGAACGGTGCCCGATCCCCTCCCCCTTGAATATCCCTGGGCTCCGCCGCCTCAGCCAGGTGCAGAACAAAAGGAAACTAATGATTTAGTTATTGCTTCAGCGCCGAAGGTTTGAAGGTCAGCCATTCAGCGCGGCTCATTGTATGGCCGAGCCGCCTGCCCTGCCTGCGGACCTGCAGCCGCAGCCGGCGCAGCGGGGCCGGGCTGCACCGCCGGCTTCTGAGCGGGCAGATGAAAGGCTTTTTCCTAATGTAATAACTGACGGCCTCTTCAGTGCCGTTTGAACTGTTTACAGACCGAGTTAACGATTACAGGCAATGTGTACTTTGGCTGCTGCCCAAAATTCTTACCCGCCCATCAGATATTATCAAAGAGCCCTTCACTGCTGGTCTGGAGTCCTTCCAAAGCACAGCGCCGAAATGCCGGCGTAGAGGAGGGGCCTTCGGAGCTCGATCATGAAACCCAAGCTAGAAAGTCACAGATCTGCTCTGGTGAGGTGTCCTGGGGACCAGCTGCCGAGTCACATAGAGACGGGGGAACACCCGAGAGGTTCCCCAAGCCCCTGGTGCCCCATGGGTCCATGTGGGGTGGGCTCTTCCCCGGAGGGCTTCACCTGTGCTGGCTCCCAGGCTCGCTCAGAGGACAGCATGCAGCCCAGGAGCTCCGGCTGCCCAGGCTTCCCTCCCTGCACAAGGTGGCTGCCGTCCATGCCTCCTTCTTTACACGTAGCCTGGGTGGTTGTGCTAACGCTGGTGGTTACACAGCTTCATGCTACTCCTGCCAAAAGCGTTTCCAACACCCTCATGCCTAAGAGTGTGGACACGAACAAACCAGGTGGTGGGAGATTAGATAAAATCACTTCCATTGTTATTTGTAGCTGGAAAAATGCAGGTGTAGGTATAAGGTCTGGCCAGATTTGGGTTAGAAAACAAGCCCCAGCTCTCTGGGGCAAACTGCACCAAGTCTGGAAATCCCGTTGAAACGAAGGGATGAAATCAAGAACTGGCAAGCTGCTCTAATTACTGTTGAGTAACACAGAGCCACATTCAAGCCGCACCGAGGCTGCAGAGCAAACTGCTCCCGAGGCAGGAAATACCGCGGCTGCGGAGACCGGCTCCGTCCCACCGACCGTCCTGCACCGCGGAAACCTGGGCAGGTTCAGTGAGGGCAGGAGCTAATCTCTGTGCTGTGCACTGCTCCTGGAAGTTTCTGTCAGAGGCAACTTCCTAAATACAACCAGAAAAAAAATATTAAAATCTCCATTTCCGATAGAAACATGCCTCGTGGACCACCAGTCCCCCTTACCACCAAACTTTAGGTTGTAAAATGCTGTTTAACACTGTTCACTAGACCATCTGCAGACTGAGCTACCACAGCTTCGAGGTATCCGTGGACCATGGTTTAAAAACCTCTGCTTCAGTCCAGCCCGTGGTTTAAAACTCCCGGCACCAGCAGTACGAGCTGCTGCATCCCACAACAGGAGGCTGCAGCAGAGCTGGTTCGCCACCATCCCAAAGCTTATTATAGAAAAGGCCAGATAGTAAAAGTAGGAAAATTCATGTTAAAATTTTGCTCCTGTGTTCCTATAATGAGCCAGTTTGTCCGGCACAAAAAATGCAAAAGCCTCTCTTTCTCAGGCTGATGGAGTTTCCAAGGGATACTTTCCAGAGAAAGGCTGATGCCTTCACGTGGTGCCAATTGTGTGCTTGAAATATGATGTATGTCAGCAGGTCCCAGGCATAAGGACAAAGATTGAATAGCTAAAGGAATAAATTAATTGCTTTTTAATTGCATACCATACCGGCTTCCCATTGTTTTATTGCTCAGATATAGTTTTTTTTAAATAGGGATGAGAGAGTGGCTGGTGAAGGACACAAGTATCTCTCTTGTTGGATGTTGTAGTATTGCCAGGAGACAGAAATGTAGATGCAAATATATTTGCTGTGATTTGATTCAATAAAACTTGCCGGTACAGTGCAGTACACTACAAAAATTGGTTCCTCCTACGCTTACTTGCTAAGACATGAGTTCAGGCCCTCTGGGATCCACAATTCCCTGGCTGCTATCGATGACATCACTGACATCTAAGGAGCTGCAGGAATGCCGAGAATGCGGCTCCAGGCTCCCGGGGATGCTGAGCTCATCGGCTGCTACAGGAGGCACGAAAGATGGGGTGTCTGGGTCACAGTCCTGGCTCTTTCACAGCATTCCCCTTCCAATGCACACGCATGTGCTCTCTTTAAGGCCACACCACACATGGTCACACAAGGCTGCGCCAGTTTAAACAGAAAAGTTGGAATTGTTTGAAAATTTATTTCACCAGTGTCTTCAGATGCTGAGCAGAAAGGAGAATTTCCGCACAGGCACATGGAGTCAGACCCAAAACTGACGTACCCCTGTGACCCATCTTCACAAGCCAGCAGAGACCACTCAGAGGGTGCTCTTCCACTTGTCGTACCTTTCCAGCGTCACTGAGGTTACTGGTCTGGAGGATGTACCCAGAGCAGGGTGCTTACCAGCCTGAAGGATTTCACAAACCCCCCCTCCTTCCCTCTGTGCCCATTTACATTTTCTCCCACACCATCCGCTGCGAACGGGCTCCACAAAGGATTTCAGCTCAGTCAATAACTAGGGGTTTTGGACTGAGGATATTCTCACAGGAGACTCCCAGGAGTGATCTCTGTCATGTCTCAGATGCACCCTTGACCATCACCACCCTTGTTGCCTGTAACCAAGCTTCACGCTGGGGAGGCAGCCACTGATGACACCACAGGCGTTTGGGGAGCGGGGCTGGAACGCCGAAAGGAGCTTCAACCAGGTAAGTGTAAACCTCTTCCCCTTCGTTTCAGCCCGTTGGGAGCCTCTGAAGACTCCAGCATTCGTCACCAAAGGGCATGTCTCCACGCAGAGGTTCTTAGGGACGAGGATGACACAGCTCTTGGCCCAGCACTCAAGAGGCTGAGGCCAAAAAGGTGAAGAAATTTCCGTTTTCGGGCACCTCTGCTGGGGTGTTGAGAGCAGCGCGGAGCTGCGAATCTGCAGCATCAAGGGCAAACGGGGCAGAAAGTGAAATAACGTCCCTGCTCAACAGAAGGTGACCCAGCAGAAGATTACCTACCCACTGTCTTTACTTGAGGCCACCCAATAATTTGACTAAACATTACTCTAAAACGGTAGGGACTGACTGAGCTCTAACAGCTTTTTTCACTCTGCAAAAGGGGAAGGGAGCCATTCACAGACCATTTGTCTGAGGCAGTGAAAGCAGGTTAGTTGCGACATCGCCTCCACTGGAAGATCCAACTCACATCCACCCGCGTCTCCTCCTGCGGGGACAGAGGCTCCAGGATAACGGGGACATCTGGAGTCACAGTAGTTAGGACTAAAAGAAGTTTAGAGAGGAGAAAAGCCCTCCATCTCATAGGAGACATGATGGACGGAGCTGCCACCCTGATACCTGCCAACTCTGCTTTTTTTCTGTTTTTTCTTAATAATGATGCTGGTCCCTGCCAGGAAAAGACCACTGGATAAGAGAGCCTAGCACTGCCTAGAGCTTCTGATACGGCTGCTCAGCGACAAAACTACACTACGTTGTGTAAAATCAGCCATCTATACCTTGAGCTGACTCGTGCAGGCTCCAGTTCCTAGGCCTGATTGCCTTTTCTCCTGGTTCTGCAGGGTGGAGGTGGTTGTTGCAACCATAGATTCTCCCTCTGTATCTGCTGCTTTTCATGGTGCTGTGCTGCCCCTCACTGAGGCAGGATGTCCCATCAAGGGTTTATTACACAGCCATGCTGGGAGCACAGAGAACGGTTTTAAATGCTGTATCTCATTCCTCCATGCCATGAGGCTCCATCCTTCTGCCCTGATGGCTTGTGAAAATGGCAGGTGCCCATCTTCCAAGGAAGGACAGAGCTTGTTCTCACAGCTCCCATCACCAGAGCCTGGTTCAAGCAATGTGAACACTCAGCTCTCTGCAGAAAGCAAACTCTCCCTACAGCTCCTGGCACCGACGTTACCACGGGGAAACTGCTGAAGTGTCTGCTCGCCACTGTCTGCAAACTCCGGAAGGGACAATCCTTCGTTACAGCTCAGTTGGTTTCTCCCCGGCATCACTCAGTTGATTTTCCCAGCAATACTCCCTAACGTTACCCCAAACAACGTGCATTTACACCACCCAACACACCCAGCCCTTGGCTTCCTCATGCAATCTGCATCACTGTCACCCCAAAGGACAAAAAGCCACCGTAGCCAAAACCTCAAAGTCTGCAGAGCACTACTTCCATGGTTTGTGTTGCATTAGGAGTCAGTGCAGCACTTGAGAACACAGGGATAAATCATTAACGAGTCATTATTGTTCACAGGTATTTTTGGCAGGAAACCACTGAAGTCAACTTGGACAAACTGGTGTGGGGTAGTGGGGGTGGCACTTTTCCCGGAGAAACATTCAAATTCTCCTCTGATACCAAAATACAGGCTGGAAGGGACCTTCCTTGCTGAATCTAGTCGACATGAAGATTGCCACAGCCCCTCCTTCTCGCTCCTCTTGGCCTGAGCTTTCTTCCCGTGCCTGTGATCAAGTCCTTATGTCCCCAAAGCGCCTGCCGTTCTTCTGGCACGTGGCAGCGACAGCGCTGTGAATCACCAGCACCCTCCCGGCGCGGGCAGCCCGACGGCCCAAACACCATCCCTCATCCACCAGTCCCGTAACCTCACAGCCCCCATCAATCTCCTCTGCTACCGGCGTCTGGGGAATTCCCAAGCGCTGCTGCTTCTCCCAGGGATCTGTCCGAGGATGGCTGCTTCTTATTCTTTGGAGACCTGCAGCGACGCCACTTCTGCACAATGGTATCAATCATTCCTTCCGTCCCCAGCAAAAAAATCATCATTGTAGTGGGCAATACAATGCTGCTGCTGCTGCTCCTGCAGGGGCACATGCGTGCGTGGGGACAAGGACAAAGCCACACACCGTTGGCTCCACGGCAGAGCTGAGCCACCACCAAGAGCCCTCTCTGTGGTTAATACTCTGGAGGCTGCTCCGTCCCCACAGCTTCCAGCGCTGTCAGACGCTCCCGCTCCATGAAACGCTATTTATTCTCCTTGTCATTCAGCTTCCTGCTTCGGTGGCCAGCTGGCCACTGACCCCATTGCTATTTAGCTGTTGTAAATCAAGTGCCAAAGGACACTTTCAGAGCATCACGATGTGGCAATCCCTCCGATTATGTGGATATGGTCGTTTTAAAATTAAGTAAGCAAACAATTCTGACACAAACAGCTCAAAGGCTGTTGTGTGTTGTTCAGTGTGTGCTCCCGGCCAGGAGATACAACATGAAGATGGGGCTGCCCTAAAAATCTCCTACAAAACGCCATGGAGTCAGCCCAGCTGCTCAGACGGGTGCGTGCCAAGCCAGTTCTGGATGGCTTGTGGTGATTTTTTTTGCTAAGGAAAAGTACTTTCAACTTTGACATTTAAAACCTGCCTTTCGTAAGCACAAAAATATTCCTTTTCAAACTCACCAGCTTCTGGACACACTCATGGAAGTGAAGAAAACAGTCAGGTAACCGAGTCAAGCTTCTGAGCCCACGTTTCTATCTTTCTCTAAAAAGCACTGCCTCCAGCACCCAATTTTTGCTTTAGGAGGCTGAAAACATACATGTAATCGCTGCCTGAAAGGCCAAAGAAATGAACAACCATTACTGGCTTCACGGTAGGACTCTAAGACCTGGGCTGTTCTGTAACATACACAGAAATAGTGCAAATAGGATTGGGAGCTTATTAAGAGGAAACTTCAGAGTATCTCTCTATGATAAAAATGGCAAGGTCTCTATCATAGAATCAAATCATAGAATCATAAAATTGTCTAGGTTGGAAGAGACCCTTGGGATCATTGAGTCCAACCATCTACCCTACTCTACAAAGTTCTCCCCTACACCATATCCCCCAACACCACATCTAAACGGCTCTTAAACACATCCAGGGATGGTGACTCAACCACCTCCCTGGGCAGCCTGTTCCAATGCCCGACCACTCTTTCTGTGAAAAATTCTTTCCTAATGTTCAGTCTAAAGCTACCCTGTTGGAGCTTGAAGCCGTTCCCTCTCGTCCTCTCATTCTATCTCCCACTATAAACCATTTGTAGTGGTGATGGCAGACGGGTAACTGTTCCAGGAGGTGCTGGTGGCAGCTGGTAGATCCTGCACACTGACCACACGTGTTTCACACTCCTGAGGACAGGAATGGCCTCTGTCCTCCCCAGCTGTGTGCCATGGGCACTCTCCAGTACTTCCACTGGCAGGGACAAAGTAGAATCCATTGGTCACCCGCATCTACGTGCTGCAGGTCTGAAAGTCGTGCACTGCAAATCCCACAGTAGGTGTTTTCTTCAAGGAGAAACGTCCTTCTTTCCCTGGGTTGTCCAACAGCTCTTGAAGTTGATGAGACCTCCCCAGGCCTTCATGACATCCCACTTCTGCACAGAGAAGACTTATGACAGGGCTACCATCAACTAGAGTGTTTTTTTCTTGGAATGATGACCAAGTGTTCAAAGACAATCCTCCTGAGTTTGACACGGTCCTACTGACTCTGAGGTACAGCCTGAGCTACAACCAACATTTCAAGGATCTTCATGTGATGGAGCACCCAACAGAGTCCAGTCACAGCAGCTGCAAGAGCAACAGAGCCAACCAGAGCATGTACCAGGGATCCTCCACTCCTTTCTTTCCAGGGACTGTTCCTTTCCTGGCATTTTGACCGATTACTCCCACTCCTAGAGCTGCACCCAAGACCTTCACGGGCTCTGGAGTGCCCCCAAAATTCATCTGCCCCATCCCAGCAGGGCTGTGTCATGGGCTGCTGTCACTGCTTCCAGGCTCCATTTCCCTGGTCCTTCAAAACCCCTTTCATACCCCAGGACTGGGGATGAACATCAAGTTGATTATAAAACAATTTCTTTTGTTGATAGAAAATTCTTTGCAGGGCGTGAACAGCAGGAGAAAGAAAGGACTCTTCTGAACTGCGCGCTGGCTGGAAACCCCCGGAGGGCAAGAATCCGATCCCTCGTCTTTGAGGAGCGCAGGCTTGTCTGTACAGGCTGCCGGAGCCGCCGGCCCAGGAGAGCTCTGGGTGTGCAGCGCCGACAACAACACACACCAGCCCCTTCCTTGCCAGCCCAACGCGAGAGCTTCGTTAGCAGCCACCAGTTTCTGCACCCTGCATGTAAAATGGCTTCGTTCCTCCTTTTAGCACCCCTGGCCAGACATGGTCCTCCTCACCCCGCTGATGCTCTCCTGTGGAGACAAACCTCCTCCCCAGCATCTCCCAGCCCTCCCTCCCAGCCCCCCCCGTGCCCGTCACCAGCTGGATCATCCACCCCAAAATAAATCCCTCTCTCCTGATGCTCAAAACCTACCTGTGCATCCTCCCGGAGCTGCTCAGGAGGAAATCCTCCATCCACTGGCCACAAAACCTGGTCAGGGGCAGCCACCCGCCCATTAAACACGCCAGCGAACCGCCCTGCCGCTGGCAGGATGCAGCGATTCTGATGCCACCGAATAATCCGCGACTGTCTAAATCAATGCTTATAAAAAGAAATCCTGAGGATCATAAAGCGCCATGGTTTTGCAAACTGGGCAGAACGTGTTTCTTAGGAGCAAGTAACTTGTTAATCAGCGCTGAGCTTGAGAAGCCAAGTTTCGTATTTTCAGCCCTACAACGAAGCATCGTTGCTGTATTTTGCACAACGGCCGCCGTGACTCGCAGACTTGGGCAGCCAGCCCTGCTCTGCATCAGCCCCATCTCCTTCCCAGGAGGACCAGAGTCCTTCAAAGTGGGACCGTACATTTCATTAAAATAACAAATACAGACAAAAACCAATCAACAATGCAGAAACCTTTAGGAACAGGTTTGAAATTCCCCCTGAAGATCTCTACATCCTGAGTGATGGGAACACCACCGTCCCAGCGGCATCTCCTGACCCAGCCGTGCCGTCCCAGCAGCCCAGTTGGGGTCAGACCCATGCCAGCACCATTCGTGTCCCACAGCCAGGAAAACCCATGGGTCTGCTGGCCGTTCCTAAACGTTTTCTTTCTCCCTCTACTCCCACCACACAGCTTTGCTATCGGAGTTGGCAGTCTCACACAGTGCTACTAGCTAATGGAATAATATATATATAATATATAAACTAATAGCTGCATCCCAGCTGTCCTGCTGCTCACAATGCCCAGTACCAGCCTCCAAGTGAGGAGAAAGCAAAGTCAATCGACCTGGGGCAGGGGGAAGGCACTGAAACTCCCCATGTCTGGACCCCAGCATTGAACCGAACGTGTGTTGAAGGGCTGCAGTGCCCTCTGCCCCCTGGTCACCTCTGGATTTCAGGTGGTAACGTGCTCCTCATGAGAGCTGGGCAAGAGCTACCACAGCTGCCCTCTGGTTGTTTCTGGTGGCAGCCCCTGGGCCGGGCTCTGCTCACCCCGGTGCCCTCCAGCCCATTGAGGCACCACAGCCAGCCCGCGGGGTGGATTTTCCCCCAGGCCAGTTCCAGCATTCTCTGCCATTCCCACCCTTTCTGCAAGGAACACTTTGCTCCTTCCAGTTCCCCTGCCACAGCCCCCACCAAGGATGCCTTGTAAACTCGCACAGCTTCGAGCCAGCCTGGGTCCTGCTGGAAAGCCAAGGAGGGGAGGAGATCGCAATGGCCATCCCCCTCTCCCCACTGCACCATGGCTGAAGAAACACTCCTGCCTGCGTCTCGCCCTCCTGGCTTCACGATGAAGGCCAGCTGGTTCCTCCACTGCCATCTCACACCACCAGCCTGGCCTGGAGAGGACGGGGCAGGGAATGGAGGGGCTGGAGGTAAGGGAAGGTCTGTGCAAGGAAGCTCAGCTCAAGTCTGATGAGGAATGTGACAGGAGGCGAGAAGAAAGCGTAGGGTGTGGAAAAATAGGGAGGAGAAAGATTATTTTGGAGGAGAATAGGTCCAGAGCTCTGGGCAGTTTCATTAGAGGAATATTAAGTAAATGAGTCAGAGCTTGCGGTGCCCGAGGCTCGGGAAAGCTGCTGCTGGTGTGAAGGGATGGCAAGGGAAAATGAGGTTCGTGGCATGCTGTCTGCATGTGAAATTCAACCATAACAAAACAAGAGGAAACATGTTGCCTGCCTAAAACTTTTATTAACATTTGCAGAGATTAAGTCCTGCAGACGTTCGATCGGTGTCTCCGTCTGTACCCAATTCAGGCTCTGCCCCTGCCTTGCTCTGGGCCAGCGGCTCCAGCCGGTGTTTTCCAGCTCACTGTGCTCCCCCTCCAGCAGCGCCCACTGCCCCACGCTGCCGGCTTCCAAAAGGAATTTTCTATCTCAGCCTTTATGCATTTGCAGCTGGAAACTGGATATAAAAATTTGTCTCTTAATTCCTGCACCTAAAAAAATGGGATATTGCACTGATATCCACCATGCAAGAATGCTACGCGTACCAATAAATGTACATCTGATCTGTGTATATATATATGTACATATGTGTTTATGTATATATCTATGTAGATCTATATACAGATATATACATCTGTGAGTGTATATATATAAAAATATCTATCTTGCAAACACAAAACCCAAGCCTAAAGTTACGATGGGTAAAACAAAATGCCTACTTTTAAATTAGAATATTAATTTTAGAAGCATCTGGGAAATTCAAGGTAAGGAAGTCAATCCAAAAGATGCTGTAACAACAGAGATACAGGAATAACACAGTAGACTGTACTAATACATATTTAACTGTATGAAAGAGTTCCAAAGATCTGCAGATTGGAATTCCATGTATGGAAAAAAAAAGTATTAAAGCCAGCAACTGACCGGCTCTCTGTGGTGATGCCAGAGACCAGAGAAGGCCAAGGGAAGTCAGGAAGGTTACAGAAGTGGCAAAGTGCTGCAGCAATGGGTGACTGCAACCATCACCAAACCGGCCGGCAAAGGTATTGAGGTGTGACCAAAGGCAGCTTTAGGTATCTTTATCCACTTCTTCATGGAGCGATTTGGAGAAGCCTCCAAAGTAGATGCAATCGTGCAGAGTACACAGGGGCTGGGCTGGAGAAGGGTTATTTCTGTAATAGTGACCATTATGTATTCAAATTCCCCCATTTGTAGGAAAGGAAAAGAAAAATAAATAAATAATCCAACCCCTCTAACCATAAAAAATTCTAAGACTAAGGAAAGGAGCTAGAAAAACATTTTAGAAAGCAAATGGATGCTGGAGGGGGCTTTGAGCAACCTGGTCTGATGGGAGGTGTCCCTGCCCAGGGCAGGGGGTGAGACTGGAAGGTCTATAAGGTCCCTTCCAACCCAAACCATTCTGTGATTCTATGAGAAGGTAAAATGTTTCTGGGTGATACAGAAATTGTTTAGAGATCTCCTGCTAGAGGCTGGGAGTAGACCTACGCCATCGAGCAAAGGACCCCAAAAGCCCAACAGTGAACAATATAGAAAAGGAGAATACTAGAAAGAAAAGGCAACCTTTGAAAAGTGGAACTTGCGTCCAAACCATGACAGCAGAAAAGACTGGAATCCTGGCAAGCTAAGGAGACCGGTCAAAAGAGAAAAACATGCTAGGGGCTTACATACAAACAATAAAGCCTTTTTCAACACATCAGAAGCAGGAAGCCTATTAGTGAGTTTCTGTGGCTCACAAATAACATAGGGAATGAAAGATGCACTCAAAAATATTTGCAAAAAAGCTAAATTAATTGTTTGCATCATGGTTCACTACAGAAGAAGTCAGGAAGTTCCCATGCAGAGCGTTTCAGCATGTTCATAAATTACTTGGGAAAGGGTAAATTAATGAGGTGACAAAATTTGCAGATGAAACAATATTTTTTTGAATTATCCAATCTCAAGCAGATTGTGAGGGTTGCATGAAGGATCTCAGGCTATCCGGTGGATGGTTTAATGAGTGTCAGGATGCCAATAGCTCTCACCTCCTCCCATGCTCCTGGCCACATGTTCCCGCTGCTTACCTCGTCCTTGACTTCTCCATGAGCTCATTAAGCTTATGAAAATATCAGAAAATGAACACAGAAAATAAAGTTGAGCATTTTCTGCAGTTTTAACAAGTTGGACAGGTTTGGGAAAGGGTCTCCTGAGCATTGGAGCAAGGGAAGGATGAGTTATGATGTGGAAAGTAGAGGTGGGGGAGAGCAGTAATTAAGGAAAAAAGAGAGAAGAGCAAGTTTTCTTCCTCTCAGCAGTGAGGAGCCATCAGCTGGGATCTGCTGTACGTGTGACTGCAGCTGGAATGGCTCATGCAACAAAACGACAGGTGAAATTCAGTATCAGTGTGTGCAAAGGGATGTGCCTGGGAAACAAACGTTCTAATTGTAAGGACAAAATGACAGGCTTTAAAATAGCTAATTAAACTCGGGGAAGATCCCGGAATCATTCTGGAACATTTTCTAAAAACATCACAATATTGGTGTGCACTATATATATATACATATATATATACTATTTGCACCATCCAAAAAAGCAAATGAAATTAGGAATGTACAGGAAAAGAGGACCAGGATCTGTGGTGCACTTAGAGCCGAACAGACCGTTAGGTAATGGTCACCTAAATGGAAAAATATAAACAAGTACACTGGTAGCAAAAGCAGACAGGTAGCAACAAGGTGTTGAATGGCTTGTGTATAGAAGAGCCAAGGATGCTCCACCCAGAAGAAGACAGAGCCCTGTAAAACTGTGAACATTGTAAAAAAATACAAATATAGAATAATTATATTCTATAGCGGTTCTTTGTAATTGCACTATTCTTTATAATGCAAGGATGAAGGGGGCACCTCAAACCACTGCCAAGTAAAAGGTTTAAAGTAAACAAAAATAATTCTTTTCACAGGCTCAGAGCTGCATTCCCAGATGAAAGATGATGTGGAGGTGTAAGAGATCCAGAAATCCATCTGGGCAAGATCCATCCTGGCTAAGAGTCCAAGTGTCCTCTCTGTCCCTTCCAGCCCGGCTGCCCCCAGAGCCACTGACTGCTGGGACTGGGAGGACATCCCCTTCTTCGTCTTTTTCTCCTACTGGGCTGCTTCTCCTAACTTCAAGCACCTAGCTCGTGTACCCATGTCTGTAGCCCACGTACCTCCCTCGCCCCCAAAACCACTGTGCCCTTATAGTACATGATCCATTTGCCCTGTGATAGACGCCTATGCTGTATTGGATCAGTTGACCCCAAGAAGTCCCAGTCCTTTCCACTGACTTTCCACAAAAAGGGTAGAACTCATCTGCACAGAAGATAACCTTTGGAGTGATCAAGTCTAACAGTATGGACAGGATTCCTGAAGAAATAAGCGTCACCGCAGATCTATTTTTCCCTTCTTGGTAAAGACACCCTTGACTTCACGTTCTCCAATAAATGTAAGAAAACTATTCTTCTGAAAATGGCAAAGCAAGTCACTCTTCTACTCAAAAACCCTTGACCCTAAAGAGATGATGACAAAATAAGCAATTTATAAAGGTCGGTACCCGTGCTGCTCGGTGTGCTGATGGAAGAGGTTCAACATAATCTAATACGCTAATAAATAACGTAGAAGAACCTACAGAGAATTAAACTCTTGACTCAGGCTTTCATACTTCCTTTAAACCTGGCTCCAGGCTTTGATGTCAAATAATTAAACCGATCATGCAGTTTAGCAGGGCTGGGGTTATCGCTGGTATCTCTGTGGGAGGCCCCAGAAGAGGTGCAGCGCAGTCGCTCTCCTGCTGTCCTCAGGCTGCTGTAGCTCAGCCTTGTCAGCCCCCCTTTTCAGCACGTTTGCGAGGTCACTGGACACCTCGGAAGAGTGGAGACGCCATACAATGATCTGTATTTCTTTGGCTCCAGACAGTATTATGCCTATATCAACATTGACCAAACACTGCCCAAGTAAGACTGAAACACCAAGCAATAAGAAAGAGAAAAGGCATTTATCAACTTGACTTTTGTTCAGTTATCCGAATTTACAACCTTGGTTTCTCATTTGATCCTGAACTTCCAGTCAATAGCGGGCAAAAGTACATTGCATTCTTATGGTGCTGTAAGGCAGACATCTCTTCGCTTCTCGATGAGACCGCATCACGGTTACCTAGGTCTTTTTTTCTCAGGCAAGATCACTACAGTGAGCTCTGGGAATGCAGAATGTGGCTGAAAACTTCCTTAGCTCATTCGAAGAAAGTGTATCGCATTTGGCTTCAGGAGACAAAATTGTTTCCTTGTTTATTTAACATAGAACTTCAATTATTGCCTTTTAGTCATAAATTCCTTTATGGTTTGAATCTTGTATCTACTCAAACCTATTTCTTTTTCTATGTGGCTCGGCAGCACGTCAGGACAGTGGCAAACACCGAGCTTGTAATGCCTGGATTGAATTTTCAGGGGGCTGAATGATTTCAGTGAACGACCTTTGAAAACCCGAAAGAAACTCAATTGCCACCTCAGTGTTTGATGATGTCAAGTTTCCAGGCATCTGGTGAGCATCTCTGTTTACACAGGTTGTGTCTTCGGGGAGTGAGTTCAGAGAAATTAGTGGGTTTTTTTTTTCCATTTGGTGCTCTGAGGAGGTTTTAATGAATTACCTGAGATGATAGTGTGATTGAGGGCTCCCTGCGCTGGTTCACGCGGGCTGCACACTGAGATCTTGTCATACATGAACACAAGAGCACAGGAAATCGGTCACTAGAAAAGGCAATTACTGAAATGAAGGGGAAATACAGGGAGAGATGGTTATCTTGTTAAAACATGGTGGAAAACAAAGCAAAACAAAACAGTGAAACTAAGAGAAACCCAAGGATATCAGCTTACAGGTGCACCCAGAGTGGAAATGAGAGATGTATTTTCCCTTTAAATATATCTGAAAGACAGTTGAATTCCTGAAGTTACTCTGAACTCTGGCAAAACACAACTGAATATCAACATTTAAAGATGAAAGAGAAATTACTTTGAAATTCAAAGTTCTCCCCCTCCGCCAGTGCTCAGGGATGTCTTCTGTGCAGAAATCAGCACTGGACTCGACCAATTCAAAAAGCTACCTTTTTTCCTACTAGATGACATTTTTGTTTTAAAAACTGTATGATTTCTGTATTGCAAGTCTTCATCATTGTAGCAGTTACAGACAAAATGACACAGATTCCTTCAAAGCTGGGTGAAGACATCACTCAGCTGGGCTTTGCATCAACTGAGCATAACAAAAAGAATAACTTCTACAAAAACATTTGATGAACACTATATTTCAGTCAGTTCTTTACACCAGTATGTTTCATTTCTCAACTGAAGAGAGCACAGGAAATTTGGTAGGGAAGCACATTCTTAATGAACGATTCAGGTATGGGAACAGCCAGCCTTCGAACATTTATATGGAGAAGACTCTACACACTCAAGTGTCCACAGGTGAGGCATGAGGTGAAGAATAAATCAGAACAGCATTCAATATGCACATACACCATTCTGTTTTCCTCACCCTGCTCTAACCACTTAAGTTTAATCATTTAAATAGAACTGAAATGATAATTTAAGAACTACCTTTTCGACTGGAAAAGTCAATCAAATGGAGAAACTTTGATTACTTCTTTCTGGCAGTCTTGCTGTGGATAACACAAAGTCCTGCACCATCATAAATAACATCAAAACCAAGGCTTGTCACCAGCTCTGGTGTCTTGGCCACATGGGAACAATGGACATTTTATTACACCCACATATGGGCCCAGACACCGATATAATACGGGACCGGAGAGCTCATTGAAAGCACCGACTCTGAAAACAACCAAAGGTCGATGAAAGGACATTATCATGACGAAATAACAAATGAACAGACACTGCCAGTCTGGTATCATGGTCAAAAGGTCACATGTGATCCCCTGAGTACAATTTAGACTGAGGAGATTGAAGATCACAGGACTCACCATACTGGATCAGAGGAAAGCCTTAACATACACCCAAACTACAGACCAGTGACAGCCAGAAGCTACAATTCGACATAAAGTCTTCCTAAATCTCATAGAATCATAGAATGGATCGGGTTGGAAAGGACGTTAAAGATCATCCAGTCCCACCCCCCGCCTTGCGCAGGGACACCTCCCACCAGACCAGGTTGCTCCAAGCCTTGTCCAACCTGGCCTTCAAATCTGTGATAACATTAACACATGCCCAAAAAATACCAAAAGGTCTTCAACATTGGCAGCTTTCAGCTGGGTTCTACAGGACTTTTCAATTCCCACATAAACTTTAGAGAAGCACTGGAATATTCACAAAGCATCTACAGTTCTTCAGCCCACCTACTTAAACCCGTCTTCATACAGATGCTTAACCAGAATTTATAAGCTATTAAAAATCTCTCAAAGTTCTTAACACGGTCAACAGAAATAAATAAACAGAAGGAAGTTTGCCTTCATGGAAACATCAGGCTTCTCAATACCGGCATTCATCTTGTTTACTCAAAGCAATATGTCCACCCATAAATACTGCCAGTTTCATTTCACCTTTTTTTCCCCACACTTCATAAGTCATGGCACAAGGGGCAGGTTACTGCTGTGGGAGAAGAAAAAAAGCTTCCCATCATTAAGCAGTCTTCTTTGAGACGCACGTTGTCAATATGTATATATTCAGAACGGTACATGTGGATATACTCCTCATTGTGGGCCTACAGCTCATCCCAACCCAACCACAAGATTCCAGTGGAAGTAGAGAGAGCAGTTAATGTGGATTTGCACTATACACCTCAAAACAGCCCAATTACTATCACGTTATCTTCTTTTCTTCTCCAAATGACAATCCACATACATATTCAGAAGGTGAGTAACTCCGAGCAGTAATTCCCTCCCTGTCTCTCCCCACAAGCAAGCGGGGAGGGGTGTCTCAAGCATTTTAGAGTAGTCTGCAAACCACAATCTGCCTAATTTGGCATCACTCCTGGAAGCATCTGCGATGGTAGGGATTTTAATGGAACTCCATGTGCCAGCTCTGCAGATGTCAAGAATGGAGACATCCTCTGGAGAGGCTATTGTACAACTTGACCTTCAATGGAATTTCCTGATGGCCGAAGGCATCACCACATCTCCCGATACACTATGTCATGCAATTACCAGTATCACTGCACCGCTTTATCTCCCAGGTCATGATACAAATGAACTGAGGCCACCTGACGGGTTTGGCTCCGTGCAGACAAGAAGGAGATGGTCTGGTTGACATCAAATGTCTGAGGAGACAAACTACTTGTCCATGAAGGTCTGGGGCTTGCTGGGGGGAAAAGAAGGGCTATTTTCTGGCTCCAGTGAAACTTAGATATGACCTCAGGAAAGCATATAAGGAACCTTATCTGGGAAGGGGGAATAAAGACCCTGGATATTTAGACATTTAGCAGTGGGTCTTTCTTGCCCTCTGGCAGAACTTCTTGCTACCAGGAAAGTCACATTTAAGAACATGGTTACAGTAACAAACAAGCTGCCACAGGCTCATGTTATGGTGCTGTCTGCATGGTGAGACCCTGCTCAAGATCCCACACTGGGATAGAGGTTAATGCTCCGCTACTAAACTTCCATACAGAATTTAGGACCACAGGGTTAAAGAAAATTGTAAATCTCTCAGATGGACAGAAATAGTTGCTCAGGTATCTGCAGTGATGTAATCTATACATGACTGCTAATTAGTCCCAGTCAATAACCCAGAATCACTGAAACACAGGTCTATGTAGGGATGAGAGGTCTACGATAAGAGAGGCTTCTCATAAAAACCATTATCTAGCATCAAAATTGAGAGGTGGGAGTTCAGAGGAGGGACTGGAGCACATGTCTTGACTTCTGTGCGAGCCAGTCCAAGAGGATGGGGAAGCACCTCCGGTAACTCTGGCTTTAGCGATTCCTCAGCCCGTCCCAGCCAGACTGAAGCCTGCAGGATCACCATAACCCATCTTGCCTTATCTTGCGGCAGGCTTTCGGGGAAGAAGGATTAGGCACGTATCAATTAATCCTTCAGACTGCAGAAACAAGAGTGTGTTTACCAGGAATCCAAGGAACAGACTGGCCCATAGACAACGGAGCCAGTACTTGTTGGCACCTGAAAAGAAGTCAATTTTGCAAAACCCCTAGTTCTGCAAAGTGTCCTTCAGACCTTATCCCACAGTTCTCACGTGTAGCCTGCAGCTAAAACAGCTTCCTACCACTGACAGATTCAGCATTCCTGATGCTGGGCTCCCACCAGGCACACTGCATCCCCTGGCCCCATGGCTTCCCACAGAAAGGACAGGACATCAGGATATTGTTTGACATCACCTGAAGACTTTAAAATGCAAATGGTCAAAAATGCAAATGGCAAGGGTCTGAAACTATTTTGGACTTAACACATCAAGGGGTCTTCTTGGTGACCAAATACCTGATGTTCACAGGTTACCACGATTCACCCCCCAGGCAAGGAGAGAGGTTTATACGCCTACAGAACTGTGAAAAACTATATATTCTCTAATACGTAGAGAGGCTCTTATTTCAATCATGGGAATAACTGAGATTCAGCTATGAGAAAGAGAAGCTAAGTCCCAGGAGCATGTAATCTACCCAAACACTCTGGTAGGTATCAGCAACGCAGGTTTGTTGCCCACAATACACCCAATGCACGGGGAACATGAGGAGGGATGAAGACATCCAGTGCTGGTGAGCAGTCTCCTGCCACAACGGTATCTTGTGACAGAGGTCCTTGAACAGGCCAGGGAGCTGCACAACTGAAGAGTCTACATCTGATTCTTGCTACCCAGCACTGACTGGGTGCTGTGGTGCTGGTCCCAGCTGGGCTCCGAGTCTGTGCCCAAAAATTGAAGAAGAGGGAGGTCAGAAATGGCAGAAACAGGTGGAAGAAGTAGGATCCCTCAGTTGCATCCTGAGACCTGGTGTACAGAAGCAGGACGTTGCAAGGTGCACTCGAGGGTTTAGATATACAGAACTGATAATAGTTTTGTGACAGGTTCTAGAATTCAGCATTGGCTAATGTTGTTGGAGAGGAATATTCCTGATGAGAGCACCCGATACTGGGGTCTTTCTGCCAGTACCAAAGAACACGAGTTCTTCCATGAGTTAAAGACACGGTGCATCTTACTAGTCTGCACCCTTGAAGAAAGTCTTCCATAAAGACAGTTACCTCTTTGGGAAGGCTGGAGTTCCAGAGGCACACTGGATGTACCACATCAGGAGTCACAGAAGACAAACCCAGTGTTGCCTACAGAGTGATTCTTGCTATTCCTGAGGGCTATTTAGAGTTGGGACAATGTCATCCCAATATTAGGAGAAATATACTCAACTAAGCACCTAATCTAATCACAGATGGAAAGCGTGCAGCAAGTAAATAAAATTCAGTAAAATAATTCAACAAAAATTACTTAGCCACCCTGCATGGATAATGGTTGTCCATTCTGCAGTGAAAAGTGCACACTAACTTAAAAAAAATGAAGAGGGTGCTTGTTTTTCTTTTAAACAAGATCCAGAGAATCTTAAAGTCATGCCTGCCAGACAGGAAGACAGGCTTTATTCCAAAGGGGCACAAATTACATGGGATGACCATCATGAAGAGGACAAATGCAGCTCTGAAGCTATTGAAGATGAGAACTGTCCTCTGTTCTCTTGTCTATATCTCTTGTCCTATGTTCATGAGATACAGCCAGCCTGGCCCTACCACATCGGGCACTGTCTGCCTCTTTTACCACTGGGGTTGAAGCTACTGTGCTCTTTCTCAAGGAAAACCAGGTTTCCTCCTCCATTGCTTCTGCGTTTCAGGCAGTAAGGGTACAGGGCATGGCTGGATGCAAAGATGGACAAGTAAGAGAATGCACAGAGATCTTCTGAGGAGCAGGTGTCACTCTGAAAGACAAAACCTATCGCAACGTTTGGGTTGGTATTTTATCAGATGAGACAGAGGCAGGGAGCACACACGAGTAAATTATAACGGTTATTATCCCATCAATAGAGCACAGTCGATGGGATCATGCAGATTGAGGGTGACAAGGGATAAAAATGGTACATCCAGGGAGATACGAAGGCCAAAGTGTCAAGGGCATCAAAAGCTGGTGAGAGCTATGTGTCAAGGAGATTTCCGATAATGGATCCCAAGGAACTGTATAGTGTCTTCTAAGTGAATGAACAGTTGAGCTCAAAGTCAGAAATGGACGGTGAAGGATCTACTTATGGCACTTTTTCCACAGAGACTTGCCCAAACAGACCTGTGGTGAACTGGAAGGGCTGGTGCTGCTGGTGGTGGGCCTAATGGCCGAAAAGGTATTCTGTAGAAGATGAGAATACAAGAACAGCAGTGTGGATTCAAAGGTCCATCTACCCCATGATCTTTGCTTTGACAGTTGCCAACAATGGATTTCTGAAGGAGTGAGGAAGAAGTAAGAACAGGACAAGAATGTAGGGCTTCTCCCTGGGACACTCTCCAAGCCTCCAACAAGCTGCATTTTATAGACTTCCCAAGGCAAAACTGGGACTGGTTATTTAATAGCCATTGATGAAGTCTTCTCCCATTCATTAGTTCCAGTGTTTTTTGAACCTCTGTAAACTTCCAGCATCCATAGCAGCTCCTGCGGCAAGGAATTGTACAGGTTAATTGTACAGGTTATGAAGAGAACTTCCTTTTGAACCTGGCTCCTGGTGCTTCATGTGATGCCCCATTATTTTCACACTGGAAGAGACTAACAGTCAATCCCTCTTCATTACTCTTAAGATATTTTTCATATCACCCTTTGGCTGCCTCTTTTCCAGCCAGAAGTGCATTAGTGCAGTTGTTGTTCCTTGTATGAAACACATCTTATACTTTTTCTTCCCTATGTTCTTCTCCAGACCAACACGGCTACGTCCGGGTGTGGGGAACGGAACTTCACACAGTATCCAACAAGTGGCTGTGATTTCTACAGGTGTTTAAAGATATTCTCTGTTTTATTCACTCTTTTTTTTTTCATTCCTAATATTATCTTTGTCTTCATGACAACCACCAAGCACTAAGCTGACACTTGCATGGAACTACCTATTAGAATCGCTGTTTCTAAGTGGTAACAGACAATTCAGAGCCCATCACATAACGTAAAGAAATTACTGATTTTCCACATGCATCTCCTCAGAATATTTAGTCTCACGAGGTTCTTCTGCAATACTTCATAGCTGATCTTTGTCTTCATTACTTCAAATTAGTTAAGGTATTGGAAAGCTCTACACCATTACCAAGCACTCAGTTTCCCTGTGCTTATGAAACACACGGGACAGCACGGCTACCAGCACAGGCGCCTGCAGAACTACAGTCATCAGTCTCTCCCACTGTGAAAATCTGCCTGTTACTCCTACCATCCTCTTCTTATCCTCCAGTCATTAGTTATCCAGGAGACTCTTTATTCCATGTCTTAAGTTTCCCTAAAAGCCTTTGCTTGAGGGACTTAGGCGTTTTTGGGAATTCAGCTGGACCTGCCCAACTGATACATCTGTTGACTCCTTCACATCCACTTTCTACACTCTGTGTTACAGTTTGTACCCAGGGACTCCCTGTAGAGGTTACAGCACCTGGTCCAGGCTTTTGTGAGTGACTTGGAGCCCAGAGAAAAACTGACGTCTCATCAGCCACCTTCCTGTGATTTTAAACAAGAGTTCACGTACACAGCTAAGAGCTCAGTGACACCATCCTCCACAGCTCTGGGTGAAGACCATCTGATCCCGGTGACTGATCATGGTAATTTTGTCTATCTCCATCACCCTCTCTCTACAGATGTTTCAGCCTGAGACAGAGAAAAGCACAAAAAGAATTGTGTTCATTTTTCTGCTATGAGTCTAGCTGCCCTAAGTGCATCTTTTAGACTTCAATTTGTTAGAGGTGCTACAGACTGTCAGGCAAGGCTTCTGCTTCTGATGTGACTGAAGAGAATCTATTATTAGGTTTTTTATCATTTTCAAGTTATTTCTCTTTTCCTCTTTTCACTATGCTTTTACATATTTTCAGTTTGTTCCTCTTTTTTCTCATTTTACCACATTTTTTTGATTTTTCAGGATGCTTTCATATACTTTCTTACCCTTACATTTAGGTATGCTGATAGCCTTTTAGCATTACTGGAATGTTTCTTGAGAGGTACATTCGATCTTAATTCCTACTGTAGTGTCCTTAAATACCTTCACGCCAACTGCAAGGATATAACTCTGAGCTGCCCTCTCAGCTTCACTTTAACAACCTTCCTCGGTTTCACCTAACTCTCCTTTCTGAATTAAAACACAACGTTTTGGCCTCTCTCTCAACATCTCTGCAGGAACAAAATATGTTACTGTCACTGTTACGGAGCAGCTTTTCAAAAGCTGGATTTAGAATGAGGTCCCGACCGGCAGCTCCCCAAAGGGAACGGGTGCAGCTGAAGCCGCATTTCCTGCCCCCGAACCTCCCTCAGCCCATAGAAATTACCACCCGGTGGAAGGCTCTGCAATGTCACGTGGACCCAAGATGTTCCACTCAGGTGTCTTCAGCAAGGGAAAAGCTATGGTTGATTTTGTCAAGGAAGGCTCAGCAGGGACCTGACCCACAGGCACCTGACCACCCCAGTCTCTGTTTTATGGAGAAGACAACCGTAGAAGAGGCAGCCAGCGACGCGGCATGAAGACATGGGCTGGCACCAACTCAGGCCACAACTAGGTGTAACTGCCAGAAATGGCACATGGCAATTTCTCAACCAAGAACCTACAAAAATTACTTTGGCATAGGCCTTGTAGGAGCTGCATGTTGCACAAGCCCATGGGGCTCGTCCATCACTCAAATCAGAGATCTGCATCTCTCATGGAGGCGTGTACTTTGTACAAAGTTTACAAACAAAAGTTTTGGTACAGCCATCTTCCTCTTGAGAGACAAACAGAGGTCAGAGGTTCTCTGAAGGAGGTAGTGGAAAGACCAGATGATCAGGGAGAAGAATGGAGGAGAGAAAAGTGTTGAAGGCAAACGCTGCCAGGCAACAGTCTAAACCATTTTGTCCACCCGTAGTGATCGAGAAGACCACATACAGAAAAATAACAAGAATAAACATTGTTCAGAACAAAAAGGAAGATGAAAATGATAAAAGAAAGAAACTTCAGAGAGTAGATGAGCAGTAAAAAATAGCTGAGTGGAACTAAATGACCTGAGGCATCTTACACTTATATGAATGAGAGCAGATGAAACAGAGGGTAACAGGGAGGAGGGAGATGTTTTTGTGGCCCGAGGGAAATGTTTGGACAGAAGTCTCTGGCGTTGACATTCAGGGACATATGTGTACCCACAGCGTGGCTGCTAATGAGGACTACCATTCAATTAGACATTTATGGAACAAAGGAATAACTGAGGTACAGCATGACAAGTGGAATAGGGGGAACTCTTCCTTATCTCTTCAGGATTTTTGTGAAGTTCCACTTATTTTGGAATAAAACTGCCTTAGTAAATAAAAGTTATTAAGACAACCTTGCACATAACGTGATTGAAGACTGAGGCAGTAACAGATATCTCTATGTCAGGTCTCTTACTGCTTCACACCACAGCCAACACAGCGCTTCTGGAGTTGTATTTCTGTGGCGGATGGTGTCTAAAGGGATTCACTTGCTGAGCATTAACCCCCGATTCCCACTGACATCCAGGAAGTTACAGGAATTGTAGCAATGCACTCTCTGTTATTTGACTTTCACATCCCTAGAGATATTCCCTATATTTAAACAACCTGGAAGCAACATTTTTGTGCGGGATCCTTCACAAAATTCAACTACTGCAAGAACCAATGTTTTCCATTCACCACCTAGATCTCCTCAAGTTGTCTCTTCTGCTCTACCATGTGGCAATCGCCCCACGTCCTTTTTCAGACAATGTCTGCACTGCACCGGCTCTGCTCTGTTCACAGAATCACAGAATGATATGGGGTTAGAAGGGACCTCTGGAAATCATCTAGTCCAACCACCCTGCCAAAGCAGGTCCACCCAGAGCAGGTTGCACAGGAACATGTCCAGGGGGGTTTTGAATGTCTCCAGAGAAGGAGACTCCACCACCTCTCTGGGCAGCCTCTTCCAGTGCTCTGCCACCCTCAAAGTGAAGAAGTTCCTCCTCATGTTTAGGTGAAGCTTCTTATGTTCAAGTTTGTGCCCATTTCCTCTTGTCCTGTCACTGGGCACCACTGAAAAAAGACCAGCCCGCCCTCTTGACACCCTCCCTTTAAGTATTTATAAGCATTGATCAGATCCCTCCTCAGTCTTCTCTTCTCTAGACTAAAAAGACCCAAGTCCCTCAGTTATTGGCCTTCATTAGGAAAACCCGTTATTGGCCTTTGTAAGGAAAACCGCTTAACGTCTGCAATAGGACTGGGGTGCTCTTCATTTTTCATACCTGGGTCCAATTCAATCCCAATGTCTTTCCCAGTTTCCCCATTGCAGGTATTCCATCTACAGCCATGCACTGGCCTTCTCGAGCAAATCCACCTCCCTGGACAAAGACCCCATGGAACAACAGGTGCTGAAGTGCTTTAGAAGGTCTAAATTCTATTCTTTCATGGAGTTTTGAACTAGAATTCACATACTTCTTGTCAAAACAATAGCAAATCTAATTCCTAAACTGCTTTCCTTACATTCGGAATTAACATGTCCCCATGTTATGTCCTCATAACTGGACTTGGTAAAAAACTTACTATTTGTTTTGTAGAGTTGATGGCCAGAGGAATTAATTCAGCTCCCTAGTCAGAATTTCTTATACGACAACAACGTTTCTGCCCCGTCCTGATCCTGAGCACAGTAACACGCGTCGGAGTAACCCATTTGATCACTGGAGACCAAGTTACTGAGATGAAGAACAAACGGGAGATCAAAGGGCCACTAATGCCCTTAACTAGCCCCTTTAGGCTGAGGGAAGTGACAAGGTGAGAATACATCCGTTGATCTGGGCAGATGAGTCATGTCTCAAGCTGCAGAGGAAGAGGATACACACCCAAAATGTCAGATAATTTGAACGGGGTGGCTGCAGGGGGGAAGAGAGTCTTCCACTGAAATCTGGCGATCTGTCCCATCTTGTGCACGGGAGTAACCCATACAACCTGAGCATATTCGAAACAATATATTCTCTGGTACCTTTGAACACTGACCTGTATGTTTTAGTGCCTTGTTTTGCAGTAAGGCTAATCCCTGACGTTCCTAAAAAAAAAAGGTGAAAAGGTCCCAAGACAACTCTTGGCCAACTCCCGCATGACCCGTGCTGGCAGCAGGCCCGAAGCTCCGAAGCATGAGATGTGATTACGATTCCTTAATGCAGACTGAAAGTGTTATGGGCAAATGAGAGGCGGAACAACGCTTCCTGTTCTTTACAGCCAGTGAAACAAGGGGGTATTGAAATAAAATAAAAATTAAAAAATCACAGAACTCAAAGGCAGAAGAGACGACCACGGCCATTCACGCCACTTAGGTCTGCTTTATACCCTGTCCTCCTGTTTATATCTCAAGACCTAGAATGGAGGGAAGCCCAAAAGGGTGATAAAATATGAATGTGCATTGCTCGAGTGTGATACACACCCCTGAACTGAGGTTCAGTTTACAACTCTGCTTTGTTTATAAACCAAAACTTCATGTATTTGACTCTTGCAACCCCTGTGACACCGACCTTTGTGACACTGACGACAGACAGCCCTGAAGATCAATCTACATTGCACTTATTTTTTAGTTTTTTTTTCCTTTCAGGTTAAAACTGGATTGTTTTCAGACTAAGCAAAACTTTAAGGGGAAGTCCACAGAAAGCTTTCAGACACGTTTGAGAGCTGTATGCACAGAAAAATAGAGATATAATACATAAAAATGCATGTCAACTTTTGTCCAAAATAAAGCCTAACACAATAGAGCTCTCTTTGATCATACAAAGTTTGTGACATTTGTATTACTTTGACAATTTTGAAAGTTTTCTTTTAAAAATAATGAATTCACATGCAATTTAGAATAGCCTTCCATAACCTGTATGGAATGCCCACCAAGCCTTTAGTTTTACGGAGGCACAGAACAAAAAGTCGTTTCTCTAATGGTTCGGAACCATTTCACCCCCAAACTCAGCCTGGCTACAGCAACAGGAACAGCTGAGGCCCATGTCCCAACTCCTGTAATCTCACCCCTCTGCCAGCTTCTCTTTGGGAAATGTCCACTTGCTCCTGGGACATGTTCCAGGACAGGGGTGTGTGGCCAGAACTCCTCTGTTGACTGTCACTCGCTCCAGCCCCGTTGGTTTACCCTCCTGACCATGAATCTCTGCTCCGCTGCAGTTGGGTTTCTTCCTCCTGTTTAAGGCTGCCCCATGTAATTACTCGGGCCTCCAGATCCGTGATCTTTTAGTACTAAAAATCTTTTAATCTACGCCTACGTGTGTCATAAATAATTCTACTGGGACAACAACCAGCACCAGATGGTGCACTAGGGAGCTGGAATATTTAAGTTTAAAGTCCTTCAAACTCCTTCTTAAACAGAGAACAGTTTCTCACCACACGTTTTCTGGATCAGGAAAGGAGAAGACACACCACGCGAAGCTCCAGCTCAGCCTCTGCATACGCTCAGGAGAGGGATGGAAGCTCAGAAACAACTTTTTCCAGCAGCCAACTCGATCAGAGAGTCCCTACTCCGCATCCGGATTTTAATGGCTCATCTTTCAGATAGACTTAAGCGCTAAACTAATACTAACACCACACCAATCTGCGCTGCAGGTTGTACTACACACTGTGCCAGCCCTACACTAATACTGTATGTCCAATTTTTAAAAGATCTTTTTGACGCAAATGGTTTCCTGAACACAACCAGTGTCTGAATGGGGTTACTGCTGCCCTTGATTCAATGCTCTGTGTTTCCCAACCCTGCTTTAACTTTCCTGAGTAGTATCTATGTCACGTCTAAAGATATTTTTTTCAGGCTGAGAGAGCCATTTGTCTCACTGTTTCACTTTAGTGCAATTTCCCGTTCTAAAGGTTAGTGTCAGAGTTCCACTTTTTGGTACTTGGGCAACGAATTTTATTATGCTGGAGTCAGTACAAGTGGCTCAATTATTGCAAGCTTTTGAGGCAGTTCTTGCACATTACTTAGCACTAAGTCAAGAATATCTTTCTGTGTACTCTAGTACTCGCTGTTCCAAGAGGCAGAAATTGCTGCTTTGAACTGACTCTCATTGTGCTATCTGACCAGTTTATTCACAGGTAATTTAAGTCTCCATTATCATTTGGTTAGACTTTCCCACTTCTTTGATCTCTGTCAACATTATGCACTCAACATCCTTTTGTTGATCCAGGAGCCAGCAGTATAGAAGACTACTAATATATTTACTTTCTTATGGGTTGGGAGCATAACCCTCTATAAGCAGTTAAGTAGGTGATTACAGTTCTCCAGTGGCACTCCTCATTGCAACCTTGGAAACACTCTCCATTTCCAGGATGATCTTGTTGGGCTCCTTGTAGCAATTTCAAGGGTTAATTACCATTGGTGCTACGAACACGCACCATGCTTCTTTTCTGAACATATCTATGTTTGCTTTTCAGCTTCTGAATTGCACACAACACCTAAAAAAATGATGATTCAGGATCTTTCTCTAATTCTCACTTGTTCCACCCTAAGTAGAAGACTGACTTTAAAAATAATGTTTTTGAAATAATTTATTTATGTAGGGGGAGAGGAAAGAGGATAGTCCTTGCCTTTGGGGTCCAGAGCCTTTAGGGAGCTTGTTCTGTGTTCATGGGGCTTTTTCCTACAGTCAGAAGTTAAAACAATGCGCTCAGTGGGTAAATGAAAGTTGACTTTCTCCTACAATCACCTAACTATGTAACTGCTAAGATTATACGGGAATGAAACAAAGTATTGTGAGACTTGTGATAAAATAATGCATGTTGGGAAACCTGATTATATACTTTTGCCTGCTAAATAAGACACTTCCACTGTTCTACATATCTATATGTTTTTTCTACATGTAGGCACGTAAAGCGATTGGTGACTGATGATTGCTTTGCCTTCTCTACAGTAAATACAGTAGTTTGAGTTTATCAATCTCTTTTAAATATCATTTGGGACTTTTCTCAAACTTTTAACATTATTTCCAAAATACTAGCCCTAAAACTAGAGATTGTCACCATCCCAGCCACACCACACATACTAACAGCATCATCCTTTCCCTTGTATACAAGATTGGGGTTATATACACTCAGAGAAAAAGATAATGATGATCAATTTTAATTATTTATATACACTACTTAAAAAAAAAAAAAAAGTAATTGCTGAACTATTTTGCATATAAAAAGTTTTCTTCCACACTAAGATTTGCATGTGATTGCTGTTGTAATTCAATTTGGAAAAATCTTAAATCTCCTTCTCTCAAGTCTCCACAGCAGCTCTCTCCTTTTCTTCCCAAGACATTCCTTCTTTTCCTATCTATATTCAAACCAACATCATCAACTCTCCAGCAGCAAGGGGAGACTGAGGCACGAGCATGGAGGAAACCAAGATTTATTCCTCCAAAATCAGCTAACAGCAGCGAAAATATCGAAAGCAAAGGCTGTAAAAATTGCGTGAGCAATCGTATTAAAGGGAGTTATCTAACAGCCATGGGAGCTGCAGTTCGGAGGGTGCACTGCGTCCTCGGCTGCTCATGGATCGCCCGTTATCAGTACGAGACAAATATGTTCTTTCCAGCCTCCTTGTCTGAAAGGTTTGGTTCTTCCATCCTTAACACAGGGCCGTTTTCTGACTTCCCTGGGACTTTTTCCAGAAGCAGCCCAGGCCACTGCAGAAAGCTCCGCAGAGATTGAAACTTCCAGCCCTTTGGAAACTGCAAACCAGTTCACACCAGTGCTTCTCCCGCGTTAGGCAACAGTTAATGCTTGGAGCATGTGCTACCTGAACAAGCTTGAGCTCTGCACAAGCCTGAAGATGATTTCTGTAAGAAGTCTAAGGTGTTGGTTTTTTGACCTATAAAGTCTTAAGTGGCTCTGCCTACTTGAGAAATTCCTCTCCCTTTGCATCATCCTGCATCGTGCAGAGTGCCAGAGAGCCGGAATGCTGCCTGGGTTCCACCGAAAGGGGCGGGCGGCAGGCGGGTCCTGGGCTCACCCACCGCTGGCCAGTGACCTGCAAAACTGAAAATCCAGAGATTTCCCAGAAGAACGGTCACAGGGGCAAGGGGTGTGAGGAGGAATTCGACACTGGTGTTATTTTATTCCAGGTAAAGACGGTATTTTTCAAATTAGCTTCTAAGAATGTAACACACTATGATCAAAGTCTGTTTCTGTAGATGATCCCAGAGAACATGGCAGGGGAAAATGAAACCAAGAAAATGTTCTGGCAGAAGCACACTTGGTGAGGCTCCATCACTTATGTGCAGGATTTTCTGTATTAAGCAAAGAATGTATTTCTAAAAATATATTGACCAGAACACTATGAAGATAATTATAAGTTAAAGAGAACTTTGCTTGAATATAGGGCCAACTCTGCACCACTTATCCTTAAGCAATCTTATTATTCCACTGAGCTAAGGGAGCCTTGTTTGAAACCGGGGCTGGGCCAGTCACTCTCCTCTCCAAGCTGAGCTCTGCAGCTTGTGCTCCTGCGACGGGCGTGAGGGCATCTGACAGGGTCTGACACAACCACGAGGACCCATCCGAAAATGGTGTAAAAACTAGACTTCTTAACTCATTAACTGTAAAGACAATTATGTGATGTACCTAAATCACACAGAAAGAACCAATTGTGCAGGTATGTGTGAACAGGCTGAAGTTTATCTAAAGGAGAGTTCCGATGACATCAAAGTTAAGCATGTGACCTAACGTTTTTGCAAGATTGGGATGTTGACAACCACATGTAAAACGAGATGTCCCAATAAAGCCTAATTTAGGTGTATTTAATATCCGACTATCTAAATGCGATCTAAAAATAGTTCCTCCCATTAATTTCTTATTTATTTTGTACCTTAACAGTTACGGCTCTGTTTCCCGTTTTGTTTTTCCAGAGGCAGGATCAGGACCCAAACCATTTAAATGGCATTTTATATTCCGAGTTCTGATATGCAGCGGCAGAAATAGAAACTACCCCATAGGCTACAGAGGAGAGGCCACAGATACACCTGGCTGAGCTTTCCCAGAGCACAGAGCCTGGCACCGGGCAAACACCCTGCTGCAGAAGGCACAGCCTGACCTCCCGATCCCAACGCTGCCATCGGAAACCAGCCCCGGATGATTTTCCGCGTGGGATTCAGTGGGATACGCAATAGGAACCATCACCTGCGCACACACAGTGGCAGAATCAAGGCCTAAAAACGTACCCAGCGCAGGTCAGTATCCGTGTACACAAACGCACCAGATTAGATTAGTGTTTCCCCAACCCTCTCCGTTCTGAGGATGATTTTTAAAGGATGAATTCCATTTGTAAATCTGACACTATTCACGGCTCAGTATTCCAAACACCTCGTTTGTGCTGCTGCCACGGCCGACGACACAAAAATCCCACTTTGTACCACTGCATTTGGTTAAAAACATCCACACATCAGGCACTAGAGGTTATCATCCTCGCATTTCCAAAAGGGCCACGCTCTATACTTTGTGCTCGGTTGCAACACCACTGTAGTTTTTGTAAGGAATAAATATTGACTTTCCTGGACATTGCCTCACGACAGAACAGGACCTTGAGTACATTTGTCTAGGGTATTTTTTTAGCCTGGTAATATAATTTTATAGCATGGCTTTTGTTCAGAGTAACTCAAAAGGTGTAGAAAACCGGGCTTTATAAATGTCACAAATTGCCCATTTTCAGACAGGTGACCGTGTTCTAAAGCTGACTCAACTGTATTTCCTTTCTTATAAGACTATATGAAATTTATACTTTATTTATGTTTTATTACTTTAAGTTTCCAAGCTGCAAATTTAATTAATGTTACAACATACCACACTTGGGAAGCCAAGACTGGAAAAAGCCATGCAAAACTTAAGATTTAGTATTAACACAGGCTATTTTGTCACTTTTTGTTTTCAAGAATAAAGCACATGGCTGCCAAGCAAACCACCAACAAAAGTGAGAGAGGACACACCGGGTCTCAAGAAACTGAGCTCAAAACTTAGCGTCTGCAGGAGATGGGGCTGTTCCCCGAGTAGCTCAGCTCTGCCCCAGCAGCATCTGCACCTCATGGGAGATGCTCAGATGCTCCCTCCTTAGGAAAGGTCAGAAACCAGCATCAATTTCACTTATAAAAATACATGGTGGTGGCACCCCAGGAACCACTGTATGGGTAAAATTCAACTTTCAGGCACAGGAAATACACAAGGCAAGAACCAGCAGGGTCAGTCGTTCTGGTGGGCAAAGTCTGGATCTGTATTTCAGCTGTAACAGAACCCCAGCTCTCAGCACAAACGTGTAGAAAACTTCATTGATTTCACCAAAAAGAATAAAAATAATGTTTTCTGTCAGTTGTTTAGTGTCTCAACACGTGACTCGCCACACTCAGCTCTGTAACACCAATTAAGATACGCGATAATCTTCATGGGATCAGCCGACCACATCCAAAACTCCACATTAATGCAAGCACAGCTACAGATCGTGACCGAATGAAGAATCAACCATTTGCCAGATCCCTTCTGCCTCCAAACAGCCCGCGGGGCTGAGGAGCAGGAGCACAAAGGAACAAAATATGCAGGTGGACAGCTCACGTAAAAAATGCCTCGTTGCTTCGATTATAAACCTGCAGTCAGGAAATAAAACCAAAGGCGTTGTGCTGGGAGCTGGAGCAGTGAGGAGAGAACAGGGGGGAAAGCATCGGCGTGGGAAGGTCGGGCAGATGGAGTCGGATAAAATAAAGCAGCTCTTACCTGGAGCAGTTTTCCTTCGGCTGGAGTCACCTCAGCGACATTGGCAAACTCCCCTTCCAGTATGATCGGCTCCACTTTCAGGGGGATGACCCTAATGATGGCTTTCTGCGCCGCTGACCTCTCCGACTCCACCGCCGCGGCCAACGCCAGCCCTGTCTGGCCCAGTCCTGCCTGCAGGGTCGCCATGAGCAGCCAAGGCCAGAGGAGAGCCAGCTGCAGCGGGGGGCCAGCACTCATGCTACCAGCTGCAGCAGCGGGCTCCGGCCACACATACCGCTCCGGAACGCGTCCTCACCCTGCGGCGGGCTCCAGCCGTCGGCAAAGCTCCTGGGGTGTCCGAGAGTGCGGTCCCGGTGACGGGGAAGCGGGAGGGAGAGGAGAGAGGGGCCCGGGCACCGCCAGCGCTGCTTTACTGGGCGACTTCTCCGGTTCTCGCCATCACCATTTCTCTTTCTTGGTGCCACGTGCTCAAAGGCCGCTGGGAGCTCAAAGGCATATTTTAAACAAACAAACTAAAAAAAAAAAAAATATCCTAAGTTACGAGTCCCTCCTCCAGCAGATAAATCCGGAAAGATCAGCGAAACAGGTTGCAAGCAAAAAATCAGTTCAGATCTCTGGGAACAGCAGGGAGCATTCGGAACTCGTCAGTGCCGCAGAGCTGAGGCACGGGGAGATCTCCCCACGGACACTGTGCCCTCGTGTCTCCTGCCCAAGAGTCAGGAAGATCCACAGGTTCAAAACATCCATCTCAATCACCCTTTGGAGACACCTCACCTTCTTGCCAGCGTTTCCCACAACATAAGCTCAAGCTCTTCAATGTTATCTGCAACTACCAGTATCCTCTCAGAAATTATGCAGGAGGTATTTCTTGAATTTATGGTGAAAAGAAAGTTTGCTTCTGTACCCTTCTCTTCCAAAGGGAGTTGATCTCTTCCATCCTTCCTGTGCCAGCAGCGCTTCATTCACAGTCGGAGATCAGCTTTACTTTTCTCCTTGCGATCCACGTTCAGACTCTGACTCCGGGTGCAGTTCTCGAGGTTAACTAATAAAGCACGGAGCTTCTCTTCATAGTTTCAAGTTCCCAGGAAATAAAAAGGCCCCAAAACACTTCAAAAACTTTAGATACCAAGCCAAACAGGTATCAAGCAAAAAAGTTACAGCATATCTGGTTTCTCTCGCACTAGAGTTCCGGTATGACCACTTCCAAGCTCACATTAAGAAGATCCCAACTGAAGGCCCCACAAAATAAAATATAAAGTTCCATGGTCTGCCCAAAGGTCACATGAAACGTACTGAGGAGTCTTCATAACTGAGGGAATTCAGACAGAGGATATTTCCAATTAAAACCAAAGTTACAGCGATCACACAGCTAGGAAGAGAAAAGGTGATTTAAAAAAAAAAAAAAAAAAAGAAAAAAAGAAAAAAGATCTGCAAACCTGTTAGGCAGTGTGTCTGCTGGAGTCCGCAGGGGCCAGGACGGATGGAAACGCTGCTGTAAATCCTATGCAAAAGTTACTTCTTCCAGTAGCTTAAGAAAACTGTGTGGGTCTTACAATGTTTGGTTTTGGTCTTTAAAAAAAAATAAAATTAATTTTTGGTACTTATAATAAAAAAATACTAAAAAAAGAGCAGAAGAACTCTCTCTCGCACACATGCAGCAGGCAGGTAGGGGCGAGTGGAGCTCCACAGCCCGAAAGAGAATCCAGCAAGATCAAAGGGAGAAAATTACTGCAGACAGAAAGCTCCTGGGGCAGGCATGGCTGAAAGTGAAGTGTCCGCATTTAATCTACAGACCTGCGAAAGAACCCAGAAACACTTCGGAAAAACTCCTTTGAAATACCAAAGTCTCTCCTCTCGCTACAGCAAACGCAATTATCGGCTCTAAAGGCCGGGAGCACGAAGGAAAAGAAAACCTGGACCAGGAGCGGCGAGCCGGCAGGGAAGCCCGGCAGGCTGCCGGACCCTTCCCGGGCAGGGAAGTCGCTCCAGCGGGCGCGGGGGCTGCCAGCGGCCGGACACCCCCGGCAGCTCCTGCGGAAAAGCTTTTCTTCCAGAAAAAAAAAAAAAAAAAAAAAAAAAAAAAAAAGAAATCCAATTAAAGCCCCAAATCCTGCAGCCGGACGGCAGGGCGGGCGGGCCGGGGCTGGCCGTGTCCTCCCCCCGGGACGGCCGGCGCTCTCCTACCTGCTGACACAAAGTGAGGGTGGAGCAGCCGGAGCCACCGCCCCCCCGGCGGGCCGGGACCGCGGGCTCCCCCTCCCGCCCCGCCGCCCGCCTGCAGCCCGGCTCCCGCCGCCCCCGGCCGCAGGGACAGCGGCTCCCCGGCCCCGGGGCGGGGTGGGGGGAACCGGCCATCCCCTGGCTGAGGCTAATTTAGATTCAGTAGCCCCTTTGCGAGGAGGTTTCAGGTCAGGCTGACGTCAGAGGTCTGGAATTCAACTGTTCTTCTGCTCTGACATCACCCAGAGGTGGATAATGCCGTAGGTCAGACCGATACCATCACCGCCAGGTTGCGGCTGGACACCTGCACCCCGGCGGTGACGGAGGGGTGCTTCGCGGGGCGCTCAGAAAGCCATGCAAAACCAACAGGGCCGGGGGTCGCTCACCATCGCTCCCGCGCGCTCGGGACAGCCAACAGATCGGTTACACACACAACCAAACTAATCCCTAGAGTCGCTCCACAGAAATTAAGAGATTCTGAAGATGAAGAATTTGTCCACTTTTTTTTAAACCTGTCCGTGTGGTAATACTCATTTGTTGATAAAAGTGTCAGCGAGAACTACCAAAAACATGAAGCATTTTTTCAACTACGATACTCCGTCATTTGTATTTTAAAACAGAGAGAAAATATAAACTCGACACCCATTTCGGTTTAGAAGTTTAATTTATTGCAGAGCGCTGCAACCATGCTGCCTAAGCAGGGGTACAAGAGAACATCCGCAAGGTTAACCGAATCCTACTCTGTTCCCATTAACAAGAATATAGGTAAAAACATCTCGTTACAGAAGTTACTTATTATTTATTTACTGACTGAACCACATCCACGTTAAGGTGCTGAAAGGCTAAACGTTCAATCGTCTCGAGTTACCTGAGACTTGTGAGGCCTTCTGCAATACTCCACTCATTTCCTAAGTAGCAAGTCCCTTTCTCACAGTACGTCGGTGAGTTGGTTAAGGATAAATAAGAGTTTACATGCACATGTATTCTGAAAGTGCTGCACTGCAGGAGATCCAGCTCCGTAACCTTTTAAAATTAGCATATTAAAAAATTTTAATACTAAGATTTCATCATTTGTCTTTAGAATCATTGAGCATTAAGACACTAAGGCTCCCCTGACTTCAGTCTCCAAAAGCATCAAATCTTTTGGTGGTAAAGAGGAGCAAGAAAGGCAAGCTAAGAAGTTCCCTTTGTGTTTCATTTGAATTAAAGAGGTAGCAGCTGCAGTTGGATAAGGCTGAACTCCTGGGATCTCCATCTCCTTACACCCGGAAACCGGGGAGGCACGACCCCTGCTCTCACACTCGGTTACCGGACACACAGACCGTCCACCATCGCCATGTCACCCAACGATCTCGAGCCACCTCAGCTGGGGAGCACCAAACCCAACCCGGGTGACAAAGCTGCAGCAATGACATCAAACGTCTTTCCCTTTTAACTACCTGAAAACTCCCCGAGAAATGCTTTTCACAGTGTTTCAGTTGAGGAGGAGGATTTGAATGTAAACATCTAGCCTTCCACATCCACGTCACCTGCACTGCACACGTGTAACATACGGTAAAGAACAACAAATGCGAGGACAGTCGGGATGGTGACACCCTAACAGAATCCTCGGATGACATTTGGCCAGTTTGGACTGTTAGTAATTAAAGGTTTCGCCTCAGTTCATCCTGAGGACATCGCTCTGTGTTCACTGAGGACAGCCCGACCATGGCCAGAAGGCACCCAAAGCTCCCGAGGGCATAACTGAGGTGGTCCCAATAAATTCTCTCGCTCCTTTCTTGTGCATTTTGCTCAGGGCTGGCTCTAATTAATTATAAAAGAAATATGAATATGCATGAAGCAATTAAATTTATGTTAAATGCTCTTCCACATGTATTTCCCTAACAACCCAAGTAGAGTATGTGCCCCCTTTATTCTTCAAACAGTATTTTAACATAAATATAATTGCATAGCTATTAACAACTAAAGATCTACTATCAATATAAATACAATCATATTTTAAAAGTTAAAAATGTATTTTGAAGACCTATTTAAAACAAAGTACTAAACCGAGAAATAACTTATCATTACAGATACCATTAGAATCAAAAGAAAATTAGAAAACAGAATAATTCCCCGTTAACGTAAAAGATCAGCAGCTGCTGTATGTAATGGATACCCCCCAGAAAGGATACACTTGCTGCTGAAACAGAGCATTGGTTTAGGAAGGAAGAGCATTTCCTGGTTAATCACTCAGAAAATTAGCTCATCTTTCCTATAGCTGCTCTCCCAAAATCCCTGACCCATTCAGACCTGGAATCTTGTGACTTTCCTACGCTTTTGTTTCATACACAATTCCCAGTAAAGGGCCACAGTATGACTTCAGGCAAAGACAGTGAGAGCCCCAAACACCATCTCAGCAGCCGAGTTTACTGTAGCTTCCAACAACGTCAAATGAAAAGATTGCAAATACAGCACTAGAAACAATTTGCTTCCCAGTAAGAAAGTTTTGAGAAGGTTTTTAAGGCTTCCTGTTTACAAAAAGCTCAGACTTTCCAGATCTAAAGGATACAAGCAGCTAAAAAACTACTTTATAATAAATACTCTGACCACTAGATGCATTATAACTTGACAGGAAGAAAATGCAATGGAAGAGGTGTAAAAAAATGGAGCTAAACTAATAGCCTACAGTTAAAGAGAAAGCAAAAAAAAAAAAAAAAAAAGAGGTTTTTTGTTTGTTTTTTGAAATAACCCAAAGTGCCCGCTCTGTGCACAGCTCTGCGGCGGAGGCTGAGCCGGAGCCCAGCTGGCAGCTGCTGCACATTTTCACATACTTGTCACCCACTTCTCACTCTCTTGTTTCTTCCTTGGGGAAGTACCCCCGCTTGCAGGCTACATCCACCAGCAGATGGAGATCTAGGAAGGAAAGGGAACAGTGAGTGAGTATCAGCCCTTGTTTCACAGCGCACACACGGCGATTGTACTTCCAGCAGGGACTATGGAATATGGCCGGAAAGGCAGATTATAACTTGACAATTTGAGGCCTCCTGTTTAAAGAACACGAATTATTCTAATGTTGCAAAACTTTAAATATAAAACAACAACGCAAATTATAAGAAGAGTGCTCCCATTCTTCACGATACATTATTATTGAAGTATATTATATTATATTATATTATATTATATTATATTATATTATATTATATTATATTATATTATATTATATTATATTATATTATATTATTATTATATGAAGCATATATTATGAGTGCACTCACTTCCGTAGATACCAACTGCCAAATATTAATTACTATAAAACCCTGGCAGGATCTACAGAAATGTCCACTCTGCTTGTGACGTATTCCCTCCTTTATCCACAAAAGGCGCAACGGCCTCAAAGTACACCATAGCTGGTGCCACGCTCCTAGAGAAAACTTGTGATGGCACAGACAGAACCAACAAGAGACTCATTTTTTGAAAATTACCTTCATCTGTGGCAAAACGGGGATATTTCCAATGTATGGCCAGAACTTGCTGGTTAAGAAAGTGAACAAGTATCCTGATAACGTCACAGCAGCACTGCCACTGCGATGTCACCCAGGTGAACTTTCATCTCTCACCAGACACATTCACATCTTAGGAAAAGCACTCCAGCCCTTGTTCTTTTTCTATACTACAAAGTTCCAGCCAAGTAGGCACCAGTTCTGCACTTTCTGACATCCACCTCCTGCCGAAGCAGACTGTTGGGAATAAATCTGGAAAATGCACAGGGATGGAGAAATGCAGGGGTTGGTAACTCTGAATTCTGTGAAGTTAGGAGACGGCATCTAACATCCACTCATCCAAAGTAGCAGGCTGCCAGGACAGGTAATTTGAAATAGATCATGAAGTGAAGGTAACAGCAACTGAGCTGGAGCAAGAAACTGCAGCTCAGACTCCTGAGAGAAACTTCCCTTTGGGCTTCAGACAGGAGATGCTGAGAGTTCACGCAGGCCTGTCCCCACATTAAGAGTTAACACCTCGGTAGGAGATCTCACTGTGACCTATTAGGAACACTATTGAACTAAATGAAATTATTTTTGTCTGGAAGGTGTAGGAAATAGTTCAAGTGGCCATATGAAAGCATGGGAGACCTTGCCTGAATGAAGATTTGCCCTTAGCAATTGCACCTATAAATCTATTTACCATGACTGAGAGGGAAGGCAGTGGCACTGGAGCAGGTGGTAAACGTCTAGGGCATTTGCAGCATGATAATGATGGATTCTTACGAGTCAGTAGCATCTTACGTCTGTGTTCTTGTAGCAAAAAAAATTAGAGGAAGTTGCCAGAATTATTTGAAGGACCAGACGACTCACAAAAAATAGATGGCTAGCCATTGAGAAAGAATGCTGTTCCTTAATGTATCAGTATCGGCTTAAATGCTTAAAGCCAGAAGTAACAAATTCCCCTGCTCCAACCTGATATCCCTATATCCAGAAAGAAGTGCTGCAAACAAAAATTTCTCCAATCAGAATCTGGTCCTTCTTATGTGCTCTTTTGGAAGAGGAAGCACAAAGCACGGGAACTAGGTCCATGCTGACCAGCTGAGCGTAGCTGTGCAGTCCAGTGCAGAAGAACTGGGGAAGGATACGTGAAGAATTTACAGAGTTCCTACCAATCATTCGTGAAGTCCAAAAGGACTCCTTTTGCAAGTGTGGATGCTGCCAACATAAGCAGTCAAATTTATCCTCAAAATCCCATTTTATAGATGCGCACAGCTAGAAAGTAGCGGAGAAAGAAGATGCATCATCAGCATCTTCAAACCTATGTCCTAAGAAAGAATCTGGGGCTGAAAAAAGCAGTCCCTGAAGGATGGGTTATCCCTCAAACCTCAGTGTGAAAACCACGCCAGGAACTAGAGCCAAACCCACTGTCTCACAAGAAAAGGAATGGGAAGGGAACAGAAGACACAGCCCGTGCTCATTAGCAGGGATGGATCTTAGTGCTGAATTAAGTTCTGCACCCTCTGCTGCAGCCTCTGACTCCCAGGACTCACAAATAGCTCTTCTCCTGCTGCTACCAAAGAAAACAGGGTCCCTCTGCCAAACTGTCAGGTACAAAGACAATCAGTGCATGAGGACTAAAGATACACTTAAACACCTGCATTCAAAACAAAGGGTAGGGCTCTTCACCCACTGTGCAATTAACCTATGTTAACGACGTTAACTTACAAAAAAACACAGTGGATGCCTTCAAAATGTGACTAGAAAAATTAACTGCATAATTTTGGAGTTGGACTAGATGATCTTTATGGTCCCTTCCAACTCTAAAAATTCAGTGAAATTCAGTGAAAAGTCTACTGAGGCCTTTTCTGCTTAATAGCACAAATATGCCAAAGATGCTGTTGGAGACAGGACAACAGAGAGACCTTTCATCTTGACCCTGGTTGGTGGGATGCTCTTAAAACTGCTAGGCTTGAATTTAGCTGAGAAGTTGGTTAAATACATTGTTCTTCATTTGAAAAAAAAAGAGTTAACCTATTTCAGTGATTTAGGGCGCTGCAGAGATGGGCTGGCAGCTACAGAGGGAAATCCCGGGGACAGCACTTTCGTAAGACAAGAGCTGTCTCCCTTGCTACAGAACAGCTGCAAAAAGGCAAAGGAATCTGGTCTAGTTGTTCAAAGGAAAATAACACCTTCTCCACAAGGGAGGGTTTGATTCTTGCCTCCTTTATCACATTATCACCTTGGTTTCAGCCCAGAGCAGCTCCCAGTCACAGAAGTGACTTCTCCTTCTGTCTTCATTGCAGTAGCCTTTGGTAGCATATTACGTTGGTTCTCAAGTTATCTAGAACTTGGTGTCACCACGTGACAAAGAAAAGTGAATCATGTCAGCAGCCAACTGAAACAGATGGAACAAAAGCCTCTCTATAACAGGAGACGTATCCGAGTGTGGGCTCAGAAAACATGCCAATGAGTGCCTGAAGGAAAAGAGGAAGATGGATAGGCCTCACTTCCAGGGGCTACGTTGTGAAGAAACACCTGGAAATTTTCACAATGCAGTATTTTAGCACAGAAGGATTAAGGAAGAAGTCGTCTCCCAAGACTTACAGAGGAAAGGGGGAACCGACAGACAAACATGTAGTCAGAGCAACAGAAGTCAGGTTATATTTAAACCTTCAGGCTTCCAGCTGAGATGCAGGGGATGGGCTGTGCCAGCTTCCAGCCTTGGATCATTTATTTTGGGCCAACTTGAGCCCAACCAGGTTTGGCTCAGGTGTGCTCTCTGTCCCCAGCCTTCACACGCACATCAAGCCTAAAAGGTGCAACAGTGGAAACGCAGACCTGGATGACTATCACATTTCCCAGAGAGTAGACTCTACACTAATTGTTGCTAATTAGCATTAGCGTAACAGTGTTTCATCTCTGTGGAACAATCCCATGGAAATGCTTTCCAAAATGTTCCTGTACATAACTTTACAGCTGGCATATTAAGCAAATGTTTTGCCGTAGATCTGAAAGCTGAGAAGTTTGCTAATTACCCATGGTACCAGGAAGTAATTGAACAAGAACTCTCAATTCTGTGTTTTAAACAAAAGCCTGTCTTCTTTCAAGATGGCATCCAACCTTTTTTCTCAGCTTCCTGACAAAAAGACATTATCCCTTACTTAAATGTTTGAAACTGATGGGCGTTATGAGCTGAATTATTAACTAGCATCATTATCTGGAATCTAGAAACTACCCTTTGAAGTGAGCAACAGCTCTTCAAACTCTACAATCAGCTCTTTGATGAACAGCTGTGAGGGAAATAGCTTCTTGCGAGACTTTCAGGCAGCACCAACTTTTCCTCTCGAATGGATCCAAAGTACTTTCTGTCCTCTTATGTCTGCCCAATCTGTGGACATTTAGGTTTTTCCTTTAGTTGCTACATTTGTGAATTGTTTGGCCTCAGATGTTCTGTTGCTTGTTTTCCCCATGTTTCAGCATACACACCAGCAGGCTGATACAAAATTTAATTAGTGATCTGAGACAAAAAGTTTGGAATTCTACACTGATTTCTACAGTTTGGTGGGGTTTTCCCCTGTTAATTCAATAGTTGCCTCATTACTCAGTGTTTCCTTCGCAGCACTGTCACCCTCCAGCAAACATATCTCTGGACTTCATCTCAATATTGTGACACCCAGATTTACGGCACAACACCCAGGACTTCAGGTTTTATTTACTGATATAATTTATACCCTTTTCCACACAAGAGTAATTAGCGTAAGCGTATCTATAGAAGCATGTTGGTAAGTGTACTGAGAGATTGTACAAGTATAATACTTTCACTGAAAGCACAATGAAGTACTGACGCTGCAGCCAATAACTAAACTATTCTGATCTCCCCTTTCTGTAATAGTTTCATAGAGCTGTCTCGGTAATCTCTAAAAAATGTAGAATCTCTTCTTACCAGGGGACTTGCTGCTGTGTCTTCTTTTCCTGCATCTACGTTTTACAGATGAATCTGCCTTTTCTACAGGTTTGTTTACAGGCTCAGCTCCTGAAGCGAATTGTCTCTCTTCTGTCTCTGACATGCTGGATTCACATTCAACACTAGCGTTCTCCTTTAAAAAAGCAAACAAAAGAAAGAAAGAAAACCAAAAATCCTTCAGTATTTTCTTGCAATGATTTTAGGGACAAAATAGTAACAACTACCACTCTCCACTCCAAAAGGACACCAAACAAGTGTTGAACACTGCCTGGACGGTTTACATAGTAAGTGTTTTTAATTCAGGATTAAGACTGCCAAATTGAAACTTGAGCTCTTACAAAATGTCGTATTAAGCAAAACACGAAATCAGAAAACCAGAATATACAAAGTTAGGGTCCATGTCCTCACAGCCTGAGCTTTGCCCTCAGTTATCGAATTAGCCAGAAGAAAGAAGGCAGAAGAAACCCAGGTGCACTCATTGTTACAAACACGTGTATTAGTAATGACAGATCTGGTTCAAACAACCTGGCAGAGCTGTGTGATGCAAAACGACACATGCGAGCTGCACATTTCTGGGTGGAAATCTCACCCCACCCCACCCAATTGTTAAGACATTAAATTATAACGTGTTGCTTGCTTTTTGGAGCCCTCTGCTGCTGCTCCATATGTATTTTGCAGGCAACCATTTACTGAACTGGTGTATTTTCATGATCATGTGGCAACAATCTGTGGGTTAAAAAAAAAATAAATAAAGCCAAACAACCTAGTTATGTTTTTATTCCACTGAGGAAGTAGAAGCCCAAAGTGAAATACTTGGAGTTTACCTTTAGACAGGAAGACGTTCTCACTATCACCTGTTCTAGAATATTCATCTTTTCTACAAATATCCTATCAATCAATATCCTAAAGATGAATGATTGTTTAGAGCCTGCAACGTTTCCCTCTATTAAAGAAAAAAAAGCTTTCGAAAACTGGCAAGTGTGAGTTTACAGAGGACAAAAGGTCATCACACCTGGTAAGAAGATATTAGTATTTCCAAAAATCACATTTTCCACCTTGAGTCTGTTGTTCCTCAAATATATAAAAGGCAATGTGTATGCATGTTAATAGAAATACATATACATTCTTTGACAAAGTTGTATAACAATATTCAAAAAGGCCTGTGCGAATACAGTAACTGAATACTCCAGGGAGAGCTAGTTCCCCCCAAGATGCCTCCTGCACTTGCTAGATACCACTGCAGCATTTGCTCTTTGAAATGTGCCGTCTGTCTGTACCGCGCGAGCACTGGTAACCGTTAACAAGGCCACGTGAAAACCATCGGGCTGGCAATGCCTTGTGTCTAACCCCTGACCCACAACTCCTTCCCAGGCAGAACCACAAAGAGAAGGAGGGAGGACTGTAGTTCACTACCTTCACCAGCCAGAATCCAAATTTCATGAGCGATGATCTAAACCTCTCCGTTCCTGGGGACATTTACATAATAGTAAGTTCTAGAAAAATGAGTAAGCTGCCTTAACCAACTAGTGAGAGAAGGGAAGATTTGTCGAGCACCCTAATTTGGATACTCCACAGGACAACTGTTCTAGAAACAATTCTACAAATTTCATTATTTAAAAAAAAAAAAAGATAAATAGATACACTGCGACCTGAAGAGCAGTATCAGACAGGGGATGTAGAAATCAAACTGCATTGTTTGATAAACAAAACACAAATGCTTATTGGGATAAGCATTATGGAGAACTCCAGACACTCTGACCAGCAGTTCTTCTACACAGGGCCTATGGATGCTGCAGTCCCAGGAAGGCTAAGGACACCCTGGGCTGCATGGGGACGAGCCTGGCCAGGGAATCCGGGGAATTTCATTCCCCCCTCACTGCTGAACCTGTACTTGCAGCGCTGTGTCCAAGTTTAAGCCTTACAGTTGTGTGTGTGAAAACTGAGGAGCGATGATTCTGCACAGTACCCCCTTCAGATTCCTTTCTATCACTGTGTTCCCAGGATCTGACACACCAACTCCTTAGTAATCTAATATACAAAAGGCAGTAATGAGATTTTCATCGTAATAACATCAGCCTAGCCCACACAAATCTGGCTCCCAAATTATCTCTTTTTTTATTGTTTTTTTAAGTGAACGTGTCTCTGACCGTGGATTTACCACATCTGTGGACAGACTCTTCACTCAGACCTAGCACTCCTGCAATTTCAGAGTCCCAAAATGTTGTTTGGCAGAGAATCAAAGCTGCCAAAGCTGACGGACGTGAAAGTTTTGCCTTTTCACTTCAGTTATTGAAAAATGCCAAACCTGCTTCATCTCACGGGTCACACGGCTTATGAGACAGCCGCTGGACTATACCCATACCCAGCCGGAACCCAGTGAGAGGCTGAGGTGCTACAATTAACAGCTCACATGAATGAGGCTTGCTGGATTAACCTACCCCAAAGAAATCAAGAGTTTCAACCTTCAGACAGATATAATGCCAAGGAGACTGAATGAAATAGAAGGCAAATTCCTCTTGATCAAGCATTACAGAAATGTTGTATTTCCACTTTAAGAAGAAAAAAAAAATTTCTTATGAGTAGGAGTGGAATAAAACATGTCCATTAAAGGTCAAAACCTGTAAAAGTCTAGGACAGGAATTCACTGAGGCTAAGAGGACAACGTTGGATCTGAACTATTGATTGTACTAACTTTTTTCATGTAAAGAATTGCTCTATAATTTGCTATCTTTTAGGAAATCAGGAAAGCAGAGTAAAGCAGTTTTCTACTGAACTCTTAGTTCTATGAGGAGGACAGTTTAAGGCTGACTAGCTTTCACAAGAGCAAGTCAATGCTAGGAAGTACCGTGAAAGAAACAGAGAACAAACCAGCAAACATCTTTGTGCCGCTGTAAAAATGGATAGTTTCCCCATAACTTCAATGCTCTCCTCATTTCAAAAAAGGATGCAGGAGAAATGGAAGAAGTTGAGAACTAGCCCAAAGCTCAGCAGAGGTGCGGAGCAGCTGCCGTGCAGAGGAAACTCCAGCAGGACCGTACGGACGGGCAAAAAGACTGCGGAGGAGGCAGTAATAAGAGATGTGTGAAATCCCAAGTGACACACAGAAAGCGGCCAGGGATGACAGTTGAGGCTCTCTTCTGAGACAGAAACCAGGAAGCATCCCATGAAGCTGGTAACAACCACGCTGAAAAGGCACAAAAGGAAGCTCTTTGTGCAATAGATCGTGAGCAAAATATCTGTTTGGCCAAAGGACAGTGCGCTAAAACTGACGTCATTTCAAGGGCTGACTTCAGTCCACAGAAGAGAAACCTAAGATTAAGCATACGGTATCATTCCCAGTCCTCAAGTTGAGAGGAGTTGGAAAGTTGGAAAGGAGGAATGCCATGTTGTATTTACATGCCTTGTTCTTGCTCTTCCCTGTGTACCAGATCACAGCCTATGTCCTGAGACCTGACACTGGGCAGGACGGGCCTTTGGTCTGACCCAGCAGAGCCGTTTTGATGTTCTTGTATTAACAGTGGAGGAATGTGCTCTTCCTGGGCTGTTACACAGAGGAATAAAACTGTCTTCTGTGCATGGCCACTGTTCTGTCATAAGCTTGGTCTGAGTTAATGGCACTGACGGCTACTGAAAGCCTCAGAAGGCTTCCAGACTCAGGGATAAAGCAGATAGCAAACCGTAGGAGCCTGATGGGAGTACAAGTACAACTCTCCTTCGCTGGAGAGTTCTGCACCTGCAGAATCCAGATCCCAGACCTGGAAACCTCAGACCCCAGGCTCTGGAAACGCCACTAGACAAGGGGAGCCAGGGGTTATGTTAACCTTGCCTCTCCTGAGTTTGGGAAGAGGGCACTAGTAGGAGAAAGAATATTTCTAACAAAAAATTCTGTCAAACAAATGGCCTAATAGTCCCTAAATTCCTCTTCAACACAGAATAAGCCCCAGGTATTTATCCAGCTAAAATATAGATAAACTGACCAGAACCAACATGGGGATTCTTACCAATCACACCAGTGATGGGGGTCTCAAAACCAAAACAATACCCCCAAAACAACGAGTTTGGACCAAAAACTCCAAAGACCTACAACAATGGCAAAATGTACTGCTAAAAACGCACTTCCAAAGTTGTCAAAACTGACAATGTTTAAAGTGAGGTCAACACTTAATGAGTGGACACTCGTTAAGGGGTACTGCCTGCTCTGCAGGCGCTAGACAAGGATGTGCTCTTCTCTACACAGCACTGAGCTGAACAGTCTGGTCTGGGTTTGAGCGTTGCAGAGCCTTGATCAGAATATACATCTCTTTCCATAGAGAAAGAATATATATCCAAGAGACAGAATATATATCTCTTTCCATAGAGATCCCCAAGAGGAAGATGACTAAGAACAACCAAGTTTGCACCAGCTGAGGATTTCCAAGCTTTAAACTCCACCGAAGGCATCAAGGTACTGAGAGAACAACACAACAGCAGCTTCAACACATACACAAAAATGAACATCTGGAACACCCCTCACTGCACAGGAGCCTTCTAATTCTGTGTATGGGGAAGACCAGGCACAGGCAAATGGAAGTACAATTACAGCTTGCTGGCCACCACACAGCATAAACAAATGAAGATGCTTTATACCATTCAAATGTCAACAAATTACACTTTCCATAGTAAACAGAAACTTAATAACTGTTTATCAGAAACAATCTCACCATGTATCTAAATTTTAAACAAAAATCTTTGCCTTCAGTGGCACTTCTTAAAATTAAAGATACTATGTTATAACCTGAAAAATGAAAATGAATACACCTGCACTATGTATTTTTCCCATGCAAATGAGCCCCCTAACTTGGCCAACACAGGCTAACGTATGTCATGCTCATTAACACGGGATACATTTTCATTCTTTTTTAAATCTTGTTTTACCAAGCAAACCCTTCACTGTTCATTAAAAGCTTAATTAAAGAAGCTTTTAGTTCTTAAACAGGCAAGAATATTAAAAAGCTATCCATCCAGACTCTAGCATTACTATTGAATATAGCTATCTCAAAAAAGGTGTTGTTTATCTCCCTTCCACCCCACCTGCTCTGGACTGAATGGTGCTTCCTGGACAAACACGACGGAGGATGGAGCTGGGCCATGAGCTGGTTCTTCTCTCAGGTTTTTGTGTGCTTCCTGTGTGCTCACAAATTCTTGCATCACTCCAGCAGCGTCCCCTTCTGCAGATGCAGTGGCACAGGTAGCACGGAGAAATTCAGAAGGCTGGGATGGAGAACAAGTTACTGCTTGATCTGCTCCCAGAACAAATGATGCGTCTGAAGCTACAGGACTAAGAGATTCCAGTTGGCTTTCCTCAGTTGAAGAAGGTGTATCGATATTCTCAATATTCACCAGTTGCCCTCTGTTAGACTGAGGGGTTGAGCACTGGCTCTCCACAGGTTCCACTTTCACCATGTCAGCTTTGGGTGATGAACACATCTCATCAGCAACCCGAAACAGAGCTTCAAGGTTTTCTTCTGTCTTCTTGTTTTCATCAAATGTATCACAAGGCCAGTTAGAGGGCAGAAATTCAGCTGCGTAAGGTGAATGCATTGGAGGACTCTGGAAGATACAAAATATAGTGAACTTTTATATAAAAAAATTACAGTGACAAGATGTGTATTAGCTCTTTAAGGCTTTGGAAATGAACCTCAGCAATCAACTGAAGCGATCATTTATCCAAAAGCTTGAAAGACTGTCTGTTATTTTCAGTTAAAACAACAGGTTCAATTAAAAAAAAAAAAAAAAAAAGGCTACTACTTTGTCTTGTTTTTCATTAACCACCTTACTCTTGGATTGCTTGCTTCTATCTGCTGTCTGCCCTGAAGAGAAAGAAGGCTACTTACCAGAAACTGTGCACTCCTTCAGGTGCTTTGTCTGCAAACCTTTGCACTGCAGGGAGAAGTGCACCCAAGCGTCCAAACCAGGGACTTCTAGTCTGAGCAGGACCTGTGGGGGTACAATAGAACCACCCCTTCCCATGCTACATGTGACAGAAAATGATAGAGCAAATCTACCTGCCTTCAGTTCTTCTAGAACTCAAGCATTCCTGTTGTGTAGAAAAACAGCACAAACCACAAGATTTTTAAGCAAGAGAGAAAGGTACGTGTACTGTAAATGTGCATATGGACAACACAACCCGAGGAACTCAGTTACTTACCAATAACATCTTTTTCCTCTTCAAGTGATTGTCCATATGCGCATCCACACAAGGGGTGATTCCCAGGGATGCTCCAGTCCCAAAATGAAGGGGAGTTCAGACACCTATGAAAACAAATACTGTAGAACTGCCCTGTCTGTCACAGCCTCGCATCCGGACACTCCTGTCGTGACACAGTGTCCCACAAACGCACGACTCAAAGTCTACAGAGTCTACTCAAAGTCTGTACAGTAGCCCTATAAGTCTTCAGGTCAGAAACACTTCCTGGAGAACCTGCAGATGCTGCCTTTGCCTTCATGGGGCAGGTCTGGACACTCCTAAAATATTTCACTGCAATGACATCACAAGAGGACAGGACACAGCAACCCAATGCTATTTTTTTTTAGTAGAATTCATATAAGTCAAAGAATGTTTAAAGGAGAAAGAAGACAAAGACTAGTTTCTCAAAAGCAGTATCTCCTACCCAAGTGAAATGATAAATCACATTTTAACAGCCAGTGTCTGTACTGCTATTTCTTCTGGAGATGACTCAAGAGTAAAGTGACCCTGGAAGGGTCATTTCTTCTGACAAATATGAGTCATATAATGATGCTGGAGAGAAGCTCAGGTATATTTAAAATATGATCTTATTTGGAAGAAATCTAGTATGAAAGATTAGTCCTTAGTGCCTGATTATCCTCAGACCTTCTAGCTGAGGTAATGGTTAATAAAAAGCTACTTCCATAGATGAGTGAACTAGAGCACAGGAAGCCCCAGGATCACCTACAAGAAAGCTATTATCAGACCAAATGCCAGCGAAGGATTTGGTCTCTCAGCAGCATGAACATTAGAAGTCCCTGAAGGAAATACCAGAAAGAGATGAGATCCCTTCCTCTGGGTGTATGAAGTCAAGTTCTGTTGTGGCTTCATGGAGATGTGCCATTCTGCAAATAACCAGAAACTTTGGAGCTGAGGCGGGGGGCGGGGGGGGAAAGGGGAGGAGGGGAAGATAAAAGGAGGAGAAGATAAAACCTGGAATTTGAGAAATTTAGGTTGTTAAGCAAAGTCTTTTCATTAAAGGCAAGTCACCTTTATATTTATATGATATAGACTTAAACATAGTTCCTTTCACTTAATATTTTTTCAGTTGTACTTTTTTTAAATATTAACAAGGTGTTTCACTTTTGTTGCATTGCATGTTTATTGTGTTAAGAAGCCAGGATTTTAAGTAAGACCTGGGTTACCAAGTCAACTGTCCAGGGATGAGACAACCCCTACCAAAACCAAACCAACCAGCCAACCAACAAACAAACCCACACTGCTGATCATTTGAGCTCAAGAGGAAAAAGGATGTAGTTTAGTAGAAGTGGTGAAAGGGAAGATGGGCATTTCACACCTTTTCAGGGACTGCTGGGACCAAAACAATCTGGCTTGAGTGCTTGGGCAATCATTCAGAAGTAGTTCAGATTCAATTTAATTTTGAAATGGCATGGCTGATTATCACTCATCACAAATAAAAGCAAACTACTTAGGACTGTTTTTAAGGTCAGGAAAGTTTTTCCTCTTCTTTTTTCTCCCACATTTCTTTCTTCCATTTCTAGTTTCCTCTTGCTTCAGTTCCACAAGGAAATGCTGACAGTTTAATAACAAAGCTAACAGCAACAATCAAATAGCAGAGCTACTAGTTTAAAAAAAATGGAAAAAAGAAAAAATAAGTCACTAAAATCCAATAGGTAGCCTTGGTTCATACCTATGATAAAGCAGCAAGGAAATACTGCACTAATGGTTCAGAGTTGCCAGAACGGCTGTTGCAGAAGACAGCAGGAGTTTTCTCTCACAAGACTCATTCGTATCCAAGGATCCTGATTCCTCACACTGACCCACACCCCACTTCAGGAGAACCCAAATGAAAAGGAGTATGAAGCTGTACCTGAGCTCCCAGTTTTTTAACCAGTTGTGATGGGAGTTTAATGCAAATCTCTGAAACCTTGATTTCAGAAACTTGACACGAGACGTACCCTAATCAGCCACTGTGCCTGGGTATAACCATCTATACCCCCTCACCGTCCCACGCCGTAATTCTCTGTAGCTTTTTCTGGAGAGCAAACCACAGGCAAACAGACGTTGACCTACCAGCCTTGTCTGCCTGTGTCCCAGGCAGGGTCACTGACGGTTCCAGCAGGTCGGGAGTGCACGGTACAAGCCCAGCAGCTGCCCTCCAAGCCCCAAAAAACTGTCTCAATCTCTCCTAAACGTAAAGTGACACTCTCTGCAAGACTCAGTAAGGATTAGTACAAGGTTTAGGTTTTCTTGTCCAGCAGTGCCTGGTTTTCCTTCTGAGACCACAAAAGACTCTCTGGATCCAATAGAAACAGGGCTGGTAATGAGCTTGCTGACAGCCAGTGCACTGGTACAGCTCACTGTCTGCTGGCCTGGCCCGGCAGCTTTGTATAGACTTTGCCGGTAGTATCTGGTAGGCCACAGAGTGATCAAACATCCCAAAATGCCCTGCAAACCACCCTTCAATGGCATCACACTGAATTCCTGCAACCGGTGGAAGATATTGAGCAGAATGATGCAATGCAAAAGTTCTACTTTTTGTGAAGAACAATAAAAAAGTTTAGCCAGACAGCGTTGATTACTTTTACTGCTTTGGAGGATTTGTACAAGTGGTTACTGATGATCAATAAAAAAGCAGGGCAGGATGATCTGGGAGGCATTCCTCAGCGGGAGTCTGGGGAAGTATCTACCCCAGAGCACCCAAAAGTAAACTGATTATTCCCCACAGCTCAGTGAGAACCATGGGCAAACCGCTGTCTTCTGTACTACCTGCACAGCCGCTGTCACCATGGTCCAGGAGCAATGATCTATGCTACGCTAAGCCTCAGAAATCCCAAGAAGTCCTGTTGATCCATTCTGTGTGGTATTTGTGGGATCTTGCTGAGAGACAGCCAGTTGCTGACCTGGTAGAACAGATTTACGCCACTGCCTGCCTGTGGGCTGCTCACACAGAGGATTACCTTCAGCAATCTCTGCCCAGATGCACCAGCAGTTTTTGACTGGGAGTTCCCTGGTTAGAGCTGTTTATCAAAGCATCCAGCAGTAAGTGGCCTAAATCTCTTTTCACTGCACACACCGCCCATGGATTTGCTTCTCCAAACAACTGATTTTTACTAGACCCTTTGGACAGCATATTTATAGTATCTTTCAATCTAGCCACAAGGACTCCCTTGGAATGACTTGCTATTCCAAACGTTGACAGATCCTCATGCCCTGGCTGAAAAAGAAGCTTCCAGAACCCTCATGATGAAAGTGAGAGGACAAAGATGCACTGTGTGAAAAATAAATACTAGAGTATGATAGCATGATCGGCCAGTGGCTATTTATATCCTTACACCAACATGTTATCCTGGCCATGTTGGATAAGCTTGTATTTAAAAAAATCGTGAATAAAAGACAAAGGTTGATATGTGCAAGACAGGAAACTGGATGATCAAGCTTGGGTAGGTGAACCCTTTTTCAACACACATAAGCATAACTTGCTTTGCTTGTCCTCTGTGAGGGAAAAAAAAAGTATATGCATTATGCTGTCATACAAAAGGAAGCCCTTGTGTTTTTTACTGCAGTTTTTTGATATTTGATAAGCCGGGCCCTCCAAATAAGTTGCAGTTTCCACCGGAATTTTATAAAGCACTTACAGTAAGTGCTGTAGCTATCTTTAATAAGACATCTCTGAGGTGGGGCCAATTCCAAAAGTCATCTTAGTTTTTCTCATTCATCAAATGAAACTCAGGACTGCAGAAAGCTGTCTGGGACAGAACAGTGGAGCTGTTTCCCAGTATTTTCATAATATTAAAGAATCTCATTTTGTCCAGTCAAGGACATTCTTCAAAGATAAACGTAGACTTGTAACTGAAATCAATTCTGGTGAAGTCAAGCAAAAAACTTATACAGACAAAACCACTCCACTGATGAGGACACCCACTATGCTGCTACCTTGAAACCTCACTTGAATTACAAACCCACGCGTTTAATGTTCAGTGGCTCTTTGAAATCGATATTTGTAAACCACATTACTTTCACTTTCTCAAGCAGATCAGTTTTCACATTTATATCCTTCACTCCAGAAGTCCATAAACCTACAGTTCATTCCTACGGTCTCCTCAGCTCTCACCTGATTTCAGTGTGCCACACTCACCTGGAAGAAGCTGCAGTAGGTGTATGTGGAAGCCGTAGGACCAGCACAGCCAGTCAGAGGATCTGAGTGGGCAGGTGGGGAACAGCACTGCAGCGCAGCTGCGAGAATTCAAACACAGTTATCAGACTTCCAGAACTTATGTTTGGTAGGCAGGGTTTTATTGCTTACTCTGATTAAACATTTCAATAATCACACAGTAAACAAAATTCCAGAAATGTATTATTACCTCCCAAGTGATTTTAAGACTGATTTCTTCATCTTAAAAAATATTTTTTCTAATGTATGCATACATATATTAAAAATAGAAATTGTAAAATTGATATACACACATAGAAACCTCATAATCACAGTCTTTTGTATCTTAATATCACCTCTTTGATTTGGCTGCTTGCTTTCTCATCACAATATACCACAGAAAGTGGACTCACATAGGAAGACTCTAGACATTCGTACAAAAACACACACACGCAGAAATTAAACAGTGATTTTATTCTAAAAAGCAACTTTGTAGGTGAGGCAGTATTCTGCAGGTATTATTTTTTGGTGACATGCAGAGACAATTTAAAAGTAAAGGCATTATTTACAGAACACATACTCTGCAATCATTCTGAGAGAGAGAGAAATCCCTGATGAAATCAAATTTAGTCTAATGTTCATAAGAAGTAAATGTAATAAGTATAACTTGAGACAGCAAAAAGACTAGATCAATTTATTTGCAGTGCTTGACACTTACATGGGGTTTCACTCGAGACAGTTGCTGCAATAACCAAGATGTTTTTTTAACACCTGCACCTATTGCCCTTTTTAATATGACATTGCTGGGGCTTTGTGCAGTTTGGAGCAACAAGCACAGGTGCTGAACAACACAGAAAGAGCCAGTGGACATCCTTCTAAAGAAGCACAAGATATGTGTATGACTTTTGTTACTTCAAAAGCTAATTCTGAGCAGTTTTCACTCACTGCACACTCCAAAGTATGTTTACAAACCTCAGAAAACCACCAAAGAAAACTTTTGAAGGGCTACTGTAATAACAATGCAAGACAAAGGAGAAATTTCTGGTAACCTGCTAGAGTGATTCTACAGAAAAAAACCCCACATATTACAAAGAACCTATTTTCTAAGAAAAGAAAAGGAAGGACCCGAAGGGACAAAGTGAAATAGTAGGTAAGTAGGTAAGTGTAAAACACTAAGTCTAGTTCATACGCTGTGAAAAGCTACAAGTAAAATATAAACGACGGTTCTTACAGTTAGTAGAGCTTACAGCAAAAGCAACTCATTAATCAAACGAATTGTTATGTTTGTAAATCAAAGCAAGGACAACAAAAATAACTGTGCAGCAGACTAGACTGATGGCCAATTCTGAATGGTTCTGAAATGCAGAATGTTGCATAAAAAGAATGTTTTGCACTCACAAGAGCTTTTTTTTTTTTGCCAGCTCACAGGCTATGGCAGTGACCGATCGAACAGCAAGAACAACTGCATCTGTGGAAATATCATGGGAGATGGAACGGAGTCAAAGGCAGTGGGTTAAGAAGCGAATCCACAGTGAGATGGAGGCCAATTTTAGATAAGCACCACCACTCATCACCCATAGTCACAAAAGGAGAGGCACCACACATTCAAACAGTTTTTTAAATAACACTGAAGAAATCGCTTACTGACAGGCAGTGTTACCAAAGGCGAAGGTGACGACTCACTTATAATACTTCAAATCTTCAAATTGAATCAAGATTCAATAAACATACCTGCTTTTGTCCTACCCTGTTAATTGCAGAGAAGAAATTTATAAGCTCTTTTGTCTAAGATATAGTTAATGTAGTCATACCCAGAAGAAATTACCAGCTGAAGCACATTCTGTCACTGGCTGTTACGAAATAACTGACAGTGAACATGGATCTCATTTGAATACTAAGGAGACAGGGATGAATGGCATCTTATGGAATAAATGAATATTTACTGAATAAATTAAGAAAAAGATACAGCCCCTTCTATCAAACAAGATGGATCAGCCTCAAAATAGATTTGGTTTCTGCCAAAAAAGAGACGTACTTCTGCCCATACAAGCTATGGGTGGAAAATTTTACAGACTCGGTAGGACACAGTATGTAGAATATCAACACTGATTTATGAAAATGGAATTGCTGTCTGCAGGGCTATAACCAACCTGGCAACGGACCCCTGAGGACAAGCGGAGATCAACGAAGAGCACAGTTCAAAGAACAAGGAAAGGACAAAATACTCTGCATCACAAATATTCTTGCACATTATCATATTTCAAACATACTGAAAATATCTGTGGATATCCAAAGAGGTTGCAAAGACATCAGCCAAAGAAATCAATACTTTTAAAGGAAGTTACTTATAAGTATGTTAACAAAAAATTTATAAGCAAATACAAGTTATAAATCTGACAGTTGAGTAAGAAAAATTAGAAGGAAATACAATTGAATAGAGAATGAGTTGATACTGGATAATATATACTGGGGAGGAGTCAACAATACTTTGTGTTTAAAAGAAGTCACCCTTCATTGCCCTCTTGAAAGACCTCCAGTAGGTAAACAAATATGGATAACTGTGATAGGATATTTAGATTTCCAAAAAGCTTTTAACAACGTCATCATCAGAAACTCTTACAAAAACTGAGGAACAACAGCATGAGAGGGAAGGCTGCACATTTAAAAAATTATCTTAAGGATACAACACAGAAGATTGGAATAAATAGGCACTTTTCACAGGTGAAACAGATCACCAGTGGAGGTCCCCAAGGACCTGAACTGGAACTCATGGTACTCATCATTCTAATAAAGTTCTTTAAAAATGGAATGAGTGAGCAGTGAGGTGATGCTTGCTGATAATACCAGGTTATTCCTTCAGAAAAGAGCAGTCAGCTACGAAGATGTGGGAAAAAAAACCCTTACGAGTTTCCCAAAGCCACCAGATAAAGCTCCACACTTAGGATCTCACACAGAAAAAGATGGGCTCGTGGTTGTCAATCAACAATCAGGAACTAGATCTTGGTATTATAGAACATAGTTTCAGAGAGGTATCAGCCTGATACTCAGCAGCTGTCAAAAAGACCTCCAGAGTCACAAAAGAAACAATCAGGTTGTTAGGAAATACTACAAAAGGGAATGGAGAATGAAACCGGAACGTTATTATTCCAGTGTTTAAATCCATGATTCACACCTTGACCACCGTGTAGATTTTTGGACTCTACATCTCAGTAAGAAAAAAGGTACAGGAAAGGCAAACGTGGGTGATGTACTGCACACTTTTCTGAAGGAACAGTGAAGTGGGCCAGGACCCTCCAATCTAGAGAAAATGCAGCTGAAGGAATTACAATAGAAGTGTTTAAAATCATGAACGGTGCAGTGAGAGGGATATGGATATAGACAAATGCACAGAAAAACCAACTGGAGATTTAACGAATATGCAGTAGGGGCAAAAGAGATAAGAAAAGGTGGCTCATTGCACAAAATGCAATTAAGCTGTGAAATGAAGCCCTTGTCACAGATGTTGTATGTGCCATAAGTCTACATTGGTTGGGAGAAACAGACATGTTCACGGAAGCGAAATCCACCGAGGGCTATTAAATACGACTCCTGTTACAGTTTATTAATTCCCTGAACCCACACTGTTGAGAGTATTTTGGAAAAGCATCAGTCCGTGCTTTCTCTACTCTTGCGCTCCTCCTTGGCCATTACTGTCACGGGAAATGATGAGCTATAGGGACATTTGGTCTGATCAAGGCTAATATTCTTATCGCCAAAGCAGAGAACTATTCATTAGAGAATTAACAAGGCATTCACTAAATCCTGTTTTCTCAACACTGGCAAAATCAGATTAATTGTATAAAAATAAACAAGTGAAATTTAGCTAGAGGTGTAACAATATTAACATCATATTCTTATATACATCTTCCTCTTCACGAGACAACATTGTTTCGTGGGCTCTCAGTGTTTCAACAGAGAAGAACAAATCAATCATCTTTGCTGAAGACATGAAGGCTACAGCTCTACCAGTAAATTAAATGCACCCAGACCCATTCTCTGGCACAGAGTCTGATAATACTATTAAAATCTCTTACTCTTCCAAGTTAAAACAACCACATCCGAACAGCCCCTTGGGAATGGCCCCAAACCCATGACAACCACTGCCCTAAGCCCCACGCTTTTGGGGGAGAGTGCTAACCACTAACGATCTAATGATAGAGCTGATCGAGACACCCAGGCACTTCTCCTGGCAAAGTCTAACACAGTAGCACAGACACAGACAGATATGCTTGAGCTCAGCCATGGTTTTAGCAAAGATGTATCTTGCCAAATATATCTGGAAGTTAGAACATCTAACTAAGATCTAAGAACATCGAAACAGCTCCATGTCACAGTTTGATGTGTACACATTTGTACTGCATGCTTTTTACAGGTTCCAACACTACAGGCAAACTCAGGAAAGCTGAAGCCCAAAAATAAAAGCAAACCCAATATGATCAGCAGCAAATCTTTACCATAATTTCTCCAAAGATATGCTGGAAATTGAAGGACCACATGTACCATCTCTATGCATTCAAGACAGCACCAGACACTAATAAGTGTTATTATCAGCTCAACTGGTCAAAGGGGATGAGACTGACACTCTCCAGCATCTTTCATTCCACTCGAGCACGCGCTACATGGGAAATACCAAAGAAGAACCTTAAGACCATCCTTTCAGTGTGAAATTACCATGTCAGGTCCAAAAGTTATGCCTACGAGAAACTAAGTCATCAGGCAACTGGGTCAACAATACTCAAAGGTGTGCAGAAAATTAGGGAATGCAGCTGTGCCTGTTCCTGCCAGACCAATGAACACATCGGATTGGGCCTGAACACCAAAACCATGCAAACTCCAATCCTTTACCAACCAAAAGATTGATGAAAATGAGGATGATACCCAAGGTCTCTTCAATAAGGGAAAACGGGAAAGACAACGTTGTTGGAACTGTCTTAGGAATTTCGGAGGGATTAACTGCATTACTGCTACATAGACTGCGATGTCTAGCAGTCATCAAGAGTCTGCACAGTCAATGAACAAATGGGCTCATCAGAAAGAAATGAATTGTCTTCCAAAGATATACGTCTAAGAAAGCTGGAATGACTCAACCCCTGGGAGGTGCCTGTTTCTCTCTGCTGGCTACATATGTAATCTAGATGACAAGCCCAGGCGTATACAACTAACTATTACACATTCAGATGAATCTTAGGCAAGATTAATCCTACTACTAGTTTTACAAGTACATTACTAATGCATCTAGTCTGCTTTTCTCAAGGGAAAACACGGTGCTATTTATGCTGTGTTAAAATAGATATTGTGTTTTCAGCTAATTATTTATTTTAAGAATCCCCTTTTGACTAACGCGTGAATTTTAAGCTTTACAGACAAAGAAAAGTATTTATCTGAGCAGAGGATGTATCATTCAGAATAACGCGACGACTGCTAAGCTACCACTCACCAGAAAGGCTATCATATGCAAACGGACCCTGCAGCCACAGATGTGTTCAGAAGGCACGACTGGACTTGAAATGTCAGCTGGCACCAATAACTAACATTTCTCACATAGTCTCCTTGACTGATTTTTCATTATTAGGATGCTCTCTGATAATAAAGCTTCACTGCCTTTCTTTGATGCAATCCTACTGTTATCAAAGGTTTTGCAGATAGTTGCAAGCAAACAGCACTAAATCCTTAAAATAATTATGGTCTAATGCTAGCAGGAAAAAAGATACAGATGAGCATCTTTCATTTTACTGCCCTTTCAATAAGAATCATAATGAAAAAGCAGGGAAATCTTTTTGTCACTGAAGTTAACAAACAAGTTTGAATACACATAAAAAGAAATCTTTTGACAAAGTTCTACTTTGATTTAATTTCATGGGACTTCAAAAGTGAAATGAGAATAGTCAAGAATAAGATTGAACATATATACTTTAGTCCCCTCGCTTATGACATAGCTATTTTAAGATTAACTGTAACTTTCCAAATAAGCCAATCTTAGTTCTGTGCTCTCAAGATGAAGGAAAGCAGATTTTTTTTTCATGTGGATATATGAAGAAATAAGCTTTTAACATCCTGCATGTTATAACATCCAGAAGAAAGGGTAGCAGAGAGATGAAGAGATACACAGGAACAGAAGTAAAAACACTGTGACAGTGTTTTTAGTGACAGTGCTAGTGACAGTGAAAATGAAAAGATTTGTAATACTCTCTAGTGAAATGTCAAACTTATCTTCTCCGAAGTACTAATGAATTCATCGGAGTTTTCAAAAGCCTCAGATTCAATAAGTTGCTCTATTTTAGTTCGTATTACACCTTAATTTTTGTACCTTGCAAAATTTGTTATGCTTTAATCATGCTCTCCTCCTCACCTCCTGCCCCAGAAGATTTTACCTGTACAACATAGCCAATTTATTCTTTAAACTTTTGTAACTCCAGTGAGAGAGACAAGCGTCATCCAGTTACAGAGATATACATATTCATGTCCAAATCTGCACTAGTCTCCCTCAACGGCTCCACAGTCAGTACTGCAAAATAGGCCCTTCCAGGACGTGAGTAATCTCATCCCAAGACGAACTCTAAACCAAGCTGTATGAATCGCACCCGGGAGATGCCCATTTCCTCCCCTTGACTATAGAAGGGGCTTGGGGGACTAGTTGAGATACAGACATCTAAAATTCAGTATGACGAATTTCAGCCTGTGCTCTGTAACTGATAGAAAAATGAAATGGGGACCATCTCCCATCTAAAGCAGGCATTCTGGATGAGGCCTTGAGCAACCTGGTCGAGTGGGAGGTGTCCCTGCCCATGGCAAGGGGGTGGAACGAGATGATCTTTAAGGTCCCTTCCAAGCCAAACCACTCTGATTCTCAGGACACCCCTACTAGTTTGCAGCTGCTGATGCAGGCTCTAGCCACCGTAGTAATCTTTGTAAGTAGCACAGGGCGAGGAGCGCATGGCAAAAGCTGCCTGTCCCTTAAACATTTAAGAATGTCCACAAGAAAGACCTAGCTCCTCAGAATCCTTCCTTGACAAAAATGATGTTATGGAAACAAGTGATTATTGTCTGAAACGTTCTTAGCAGAGATCTCAGAAGACGCGCACAGAAGATGTGAAGATTTCACTGTGGACTTGGAGAAAGACAGCTGCCACCATACGTAGGATTTCTAAACAGGAATATCTCTCTTAGTGAATGTGCAGCTGCCAAGGCAGAAACAGGCAGAAGGAAAGAACAATAACTGAGGTTTAGTTTGTTCAAGAAAAGAGTCACTATGTTCTGAGTTTCAGACGTTTTAGGGAAATTTTAAAAAAACAAAACAAAAAACAACAAACACACCAACCCCCCCCAAAAAATAACCTATCATGTGATTTTTCCAATTCAAAGTAAGGGCAAGGAAAAGAACAATAATTTGTTTCAACTTCTCTTCTGAAGAATAAAAACACTTAAGTGAGACTGAAAATTTTAGCAGAAACATTTTAGACAAAAGAAAGGAATCAAGACTTTTGTACTTTCTAGTCTTCGGTGCATTAAAAAAATACAACATAAAGCAAGCAGCAAGAAAAAAAAAATTAAGATCTGAAAATAGTATGAGCAGAGTGAAATATTCTACACACTACTTTGACTGATCTTTGACTTTTAAAACTTACTTAACCTGGGAAAACATGAGACCAAGGACTAGCATACTACTTTTCAACAAGTTCTCAGTGCTTTAATATCATCATCCAAGTTTTGCTTGGATTAATTTAAAAAATTAATTTAAAAATATTTAATTTAAAAATTTTAAAAAAATATGAGCATTAGCCTAACACTGACTAGCTGTGGACAAATGTTTTTCTCCTCGCCCTTTAACCTCAAAGAGAGCCTATCTGGAAAATCACCAGGGGACGCTCAGAATCTGGAGGAAGAATGGGATTACCAACCAGAAAATCTTTTTGCTTTAAAGGTCTCTCTTCCTTTTAGACTTTACACTTTCCAATTCTCCCTTGAGATATACACATGACAGAGCATTGTAGAAAAATACTTAAAAGTATCACTTTTAAATACCTTCTTGAAAAGCAAGTGCAGAATTTTTTTCATACCTGTTGGATAGTAGGCTTGTGAGTACTGCATTGAAGATGTGTAGCTGCTGTATTTTGGAAGGGAGGTGGCAATGGTTTGAGACCCTTGCTGAAGAGGCAGCAGAGAGGCAACAGGCTGGAGTGTGTACGTGACCTCTGTTGGAAACCTCTGGAGAGCCGGAAAGGCAACCCCTCTATCTGGAAAAGCTGGGGAAGTCTCATGCCCTGGAAGCAGCCCCAGAGAACCCTGCCACGTTCTGGAAGGGACTGGAGTCCGATCGAAACTTTTTGTCGGTAAAGTGCTGTGGTTCTGGGATGAGGTCGATATGTAGGAGTAAGGAAAGAAACTGTCTTGACGATAAGGTTGATGAAACTGTCCTACAGTCACCAGTCCTGCAGCAAGTACAAAATAAAGTGAAACAAGCATTAAGGAAAGGAGTTTTCACAGGCAATGAAAGGCAATATAAGGAGCCAAGGCTCTACAACGTGATTTGGGAAGACTACCATTGCTCCGATATACTCAATCCAGAAACAGACCGTATTCTTACACCTGAACGCACAGCAACTGCTGCAGTGGCAGATTAGTGTGGTGCCAACACACAGCTGTAGCACTCAAACTCCTTAGACTTGCAGTAACAAGTTATCAGTGTTTAGAAATATGCTATAAATCAGAATGCATAACCAAACAAAAGTAAATTAGAAAGTACTGTGTGTGTTAAATCAGACAATTTGTTTAAAAAAAAAAAAAAGGAAATCGTTAAGCAAGACCAAGACTTGACCAAACTCCAACGCTGACAGCTCATGGACAGCTAAGGGAAAGGCAACACCAAAATCCTCCAACTGACTTGGAAACTAATTTATGGCAAGTCATATGTCAAGGAAAAAAAAAAAATCAACACCAACTCTTCCAGTCAGCGCAACTAGTTCAGTTTAGACTAAAATATCCCAAACTTTGCCATTTTGTTATTTCCTGTATGTTCCTTTTGTTCTTCCTTAGTTTCCTCTCTTAGTCAGTTATTATTTCATGAAATGGTACCTAGTCGTATATCATGACAGCTCAATTTCTATTACAGGTTTTAGTGACTTTGTTGAAACACTGACAGTAACACCAAGAATGCCTACGCTCATCGAATTGCTAAAAGAACTACTGCATCTGTGACTTTTCCACAGCATCGTATATAGTAATTGTAAGAAGTTTCAGGATAGTTTACCTCAATAGGGCTTATCTAGAAGCCAAGTTTTTCTCAGACCTGCAGTTCCAAATTCTCACCCTAAAGGACTTTTTACAAAAATAGCCTCACATTTACCTCTTTCACTCCTCTGGGAACTAATTCAAGAAATGGGTAACATATAGTCATTATTCTGCAAGTTCATATTAAATCATTAAGAATCACTAAATAAATACCACCTGTCCCTGAAAATTTAGTAAGAATTAACGTAAAGGACCATTTATTTCCTGTTCAGCATTTTTACCATATATAAAAAGAGAATGAACAGAGGAATGAGTATTCCTTTGTTTATATTTTACCTTTGGATAGGGAAATTAAGATTATCTAGTTTTAACATATAAACAAGACACCAGAGGATGCCAAGTTATGAAGCACCAGTTGTTTTACAGGAATTATTCCTGGATGTTTAACAGAGTTACATGTTACAAGACATTTGGAACAGACTGACTCTTTGCAAACAAAAATATCTTTTATTTATCAAATTACCTCACATTTACAGCAAAGACATGCCCCTAACAGTTAGTACAGAGCACACCAGAAATTGTCAGCCTGTCAGAACTTGACTGCATATAAAACCCAATGTTTTCCTTGTTCTTTCTGTCTTTCTAGAAACTGAGACTCCTGGAGCAAAAGCTCTCTAAAACTGCACCCATAAAAACAGAGGCCAAAAAATTAAAAGGCCTTTACTCTGGCAACAGCTTGCATTACATCAGTCAGCCCAGATTTCACTGAAGAAGTCTGCAATGACTCATCTTAGTCTTAACAATATTAACATCAAATCTCTAATTTAAATGCTTCCTAGCCTTGGTATCAAAGTAAGTTCCTTTGCTTCTCAAATGCTTAATTTTTTCTTGGTATTGCAGCTGTAGCTCCACACACATCATAGAAACCACCACACAAATGAGATGACAATTCCTACTCTGAAACAGTAACCAAGAACAAGTATTGTGATTTTCTACTCTATCCTAAACGGGCCTGGTGCTGGAAGCAGCAGTACTGCTCTTCCCCTTGTCCTGCACGGAGCCTTACAGCTCCGCACCCACACGCTGCATCACCCTGGCCTGAGAGCCAGCCATAAAAAGTCCACTCAAGTCTTTTTCTGGGATCCTTGCGCTGAACCAACACAGCTGCTCTACCAGCTACAAGGAAGATGATGGTTAACATGCAACCAAGGCAATGGGAAGTAAGACTGCTCTTTTGGTGGCAGCCTACAGCTCGATCAGCCTAAGAGCAAAACAAGATACATCTTCCTCACACACTGTCAGCTACAATGCTCTGCTGCTTATATGGAATTTATGGAATAATCAGACTTGTCCTGGAAAACTTGGATGCTCTCAAGGAGGGTCAGAAAGAAAGGAAACCTGTTCTGAGGCTTTTAAACTATTATTTTCTGTTTAGCTCTCACCTACTCTACTCTTTAAAAACTATTTAGCTTGTAACTCTTTTCAGGAGATAACTGACAGAAATCTTATTATGGGGTCTTTTCTAATTTGCACAAAACTGACAGCATGCTCTAGCTGTCACTTCACATGACCCATCCTATCACAGTTTTAATGAGAGCTTACTGAGCATCCCCACCGACAGGCAGGGAGGACTAACATTCATCTGGTAGAGCTGTGCCAGCTCCACAGAGATCGGGCGAGGGTGTTCTTAATGTAGTACACAATGGGGACCACATTGTAGTCTAGAGGCAGACTGAGATACATATGAACCACGTTACCCATGCTTACCGGCAGCAGATCTACCTGCACGAAGAACAACCGTTTTCCTACACCGGGTGAACTGAGCAGCCACCAGCAAGGACAGGTAACCCTCCTCCCTCAGGGGAGTGCCGATTTTCAGACCTCATGCCACCCAGCGCTTCTCAAAACCCACCGTGGCCCCACATGGCCCGCCCTGTCTCACCGGGCCTGTCGGCCTCGCCGAGCGTTGAGGGCGGCAGCAGCAGGTTCCCGTGCAGCAATGGGCCAAGCAGCCGCTGGAAGCGGTTGGGTGGGCGGCTGGTCACGTCCAGGCCAGCTGCCAGCTTCGCCTTGTTGGTGCTTGTCAGGCGCTTCAGGTTGACAAGGAGTTCGGGGCGATCGCGGCGAAAGTGAGGGCTGTGGAAGTGGTGCAGGGGCCCGGTGGAGCTGTCACCATCGCCAGGCCCCGGGCCCGGCTCAGGCCTGGGCCCCGCCACGCCGCCCGCCGGCCCCACCACCACCTTGCGAAAGCCATAGAGGTTGAGCTGCCGGATGAAGCTGGTGAAGTTCTTGGTCTTGAAGAGGTTGGCGCCACTGCTGGCCAGCCCTGTGGCATGGCCCGGCCTGGCGCCCAGCAGCTCACACTCGAAGAGCGGCTGGTCAATGAGCAGCCCCTCGCCGCGGGCGTCCCAGCGGATGGAGCGGAACCGCGGGCTGTTCACCAGCTGCCACAGCTTGGCCGGGAAGTTGCTGGGGTTGATGGCTGCGGGGAGCTGCGGCTCCTCCATGGCGGCGGCGAGGGAAGGACGCGGTGCCCGCTCGCGCTCCAACGGCCGCACTGGCCCCGCCCACCCCACCCCCCCAGCGCCGGGGCTGGCCCGCGCGCAGCCCGGCACGTGCCCGCCTCACGACGCGCGGCCCGCGGCCGCCGCTGCCACCCCGGGTCCGCTGTCCCCTCAGCGCCGCCATCACCCTCAGCCTCCCCAGCGCCGCCATCACCCTCAGCCCCCCCCAGTCCCCTCAGCGCCGCCATCACCCTCAGCACCCCCCAGTCCCCTCAGCCCCCCCAGTCCCCTCAGCGCCGCCATCACCCTCAGCACCCCCCAGTCCCCTCAGCCCCTCCAGTTTCTTCAGCACCGCCATCACCCTCAGGACCCTGTCCCCTCAGCTCCCCCACTTGCCCTCAGCCTCGCCATCTCCCTCAGCTCCCCCCAATCGCCTCAGCGCTGCCACCCCCCTCACCTCCACCAGCCCCCCCAGTGCTGGCGTCTCACTCAGCTCCTCCAGTCCCCTCGGCCCCGCCATCTCAACCAGCTCCCCCAATCCCCTCAGCACCGCCATCCTCCTCAGCTCCACCAGACCCCTCATCCCCCTGAGCTACTCCAGTCCCTTCCAGCGCCGCCATCCCCCTTAGCCCCCACCAGTCCCCCCAGCGCCGCCGTCCCGTCAGCGGCCCTCAGTCCCCCTCAGCCCAGCCGACTCCAGGCCCCTCAGCGCCGCTGTCTCCTCTCCGCCCGCCTCAGCCCCACCGTCCCCTCAGCGCCGCCGTCCCTTCACCCTCCACTGTCCCTTCAGCCCCATCGTCACCTCAGCCCTCACTGTCCCCTCAGCCGCCTCGTTCCCTCAGCGCCGCCGTCACCTCCACGGCCCCCCGCCTCCCTTCCGCCCCGCCGTCCCCTCAGCCCCGGTGCCAGCGGCAGCTCACGTCGGCCCCGTGAGGGAGCGGGCGGCTGAGGGCGGCGGTGACACCCGCCGGCAGCGCGGAGGGGAGCCGGGGGGGCCTGGGGTTCCCGATCCACAGCGGGTGGGCGCCGGGCCAGCAGCCCGGAGCCGGGAAAGGGTTAGAAAGGCGGTGAAGTGGGGAAAGCGTGTCCTCATGGGAGCCCCGGTGGCCGGAGGGGCTGCCGGGGCGGGGAGCGGGAAGGGGGGAAAGGTAAGTGGCAGGGAATAAAGAGCGCGGCTGAAGGGCCGGGTTCCACAAAAGGAATTAAATTAGATCCCACAGAGTAATAATCTCGAGGAGGGTGGTGGGTGAGGTGGTCTCGGCTGGCTCTGCCGCCGGCCCCGGCCTGAGGGGGAGCGCTGGGCCCGGGGGGTGCGCAGTGGTCTCTGCACTGGGGGTGGCCGCTCGGGGAAGGAAGGATGGAGTCGGAGCAAATGTTGGAAAGCGTCAGCTTAAAGTTCACTGGCAGTTGACAAAAAGGAAAACAAGTTTAGAAGGGGTTGGAAGAGGAATACAGAGCAAATCAGGAATTACAAGTATCGCGTTTGCCCTAAAAAACCCCAAACGTGTGCAGTTCTGATCTTCCCCACTCCAGAACAGACTGGGAAGATAAAAATGGGATGGAGAAAATCAGCATCAAGGATATGAACTAACTTCAACAGAAGGAAATACTGAAGAAGAAATCTTCAGAGTTGGTTGTGGTTCTTTTTAATATGAAAAGTTAGGTAGTAAAACTGCAGGTCGTATAAAGGAGGTGAGCATGACTAATGGAGGACATCAAAGAGAGGAAATCAAATCAGGTGCTTAACCAAAGGGAAGCTGGGGAACTAACTGCAATAGGATGTTTTGGGTCCTTGGCTGGAGGAGAGGGGGGGAATTAGCCATATCCACAAAGAACATAGCTCTTAAAGGCTTTTAATATAGGGCCTGTGTCCTTGCTAGTCCTCGAACCGTGCCCTGCTGGAGGCTCCCAGTTCAGACCTGAGATGCACTAGTACATGTCTGCCCTCTTAAACTCTTCTCAGGGCTCTGCTGTCAGAGGCAGACGGCAGGGGCTGCTTCTTCTCCCACCCTGGCATAACCATTCTTACTGTTTTAGAACAAGCATCTGCTATGAGCCAAAAGGGGAAGAGCAGCAAGGAGCTGGGAAAGGAAGAGTGTGGTGATCTCTGTCTCTCTGCTCGCATCCTACGCAGGGCTCACCAGCAGTAACAGCAGAAGACAATGACATTCCTCTACCTTGGCTGCCCTCAGAGCAAGAAAGCAGCAAGAACGCTGAGCAGGTGCGTGTTTCCTGGCCTTGAATACATTATCGTAGAGTTTCTGTAAGATTTCTTAGCAAGAAGGTACAAAACCAAACCCCTTCTTTAACTGAACTCATCCTTACTGCTTTGGTTTACAGCACAGCCCCAAACCAGCACGGCAAGCAATAGCGCAGTAAGTTTCAGAAAGGGGACAAAACTGAATAAACTGATGGGAAATCATTCCTATTTGTAAACTGAAAGCAAAGTCACTCTGCTCTTCCGCATAGCTGAAGCGAGGAAAAAGACGTTAGACTGATGAGCCTAAATATTTTGGGTGGGGTTGCCAACAGAGTTCCCCACTTCAAATTGAAGCAGGTAAAACAGGAAACAGGACAAGGAAAAATGATGATAAGGAGAGATTAGAAGATATTATTTTTGCCTCTTTTTCAGCAGACCGGCTGATTATTTCTCAGTCTCTGCCTGTCTTGGGCAGATTTAGCACATTTATCATTATTCTGAATCAGTAGCAACAGTGGGAAGGAGCAGAAATTTTGTCGGCATTGTCATCAAAGCTAAAATCCTGCGCCACAGAAGGATGTTGCTTTACCCAAGGAATTAATGGCCTATGATTCCTGTGAACTCATGCCGCCATCTTCCCAAGAAGCTTTGCATTTTTATTTCCTCAGTAATAATTTATTCTTTTAAGAATTACCTGATGGTTGCTGGTTCTCAGTGTAAACAGTCAAAGCTTCAGTAAAGCACACTGAACGCAGACCTGAAAGATCATGAAAAAAGTCCGCTTTACAAAAACCATTTTCTCAGCTTTCCTCAGATGGGCTTTTGCATTACTTCAATGAAAGGATGTAGGGCTTTCCCCTCTCCCCCTGTGCGGCAGGGGTGCAGGACGACTGTGACTATCTGACGGCGGGATGGGGAAGGTTTTTATTGTATCAACTGTAACTCAGAACTGAAGCCCAGAAACACAGGTCCCTTCAGTACTTTGAAGCTGAGCCTGTAGCTGCGACACAGATGACTTTTTAAAGACAGAACGATATTATCCACCAGCACCCAGAGCGTGGCGTGCTCCCAGCAAAGCCCTGGCTGGCACCATGCAGCGCCTCACTGCTTACACTGGGTCAGACAAGGCACAGTCTGACAGAGGAGGGACAGCCCAAGGGAACGGCAGCGTAGCCCCGGAGCGAGGGCACTGGAGTCGCCAGTCCAGGCTGGTGATGAGAAGAGGTCACGGTCCCTTGAGCTCTCCCGGTAGATCGGCCTTCGAACCGTTCGTGCCTTAGATGTCACACAGGGGCTCCCTGGAACAACCTGTTCTGGGGAACATGGGAAGCTTCCTCTCATTTGGAACGCATCGATAATACTGAAATGCTTCTCAGCAAGAAACGGTGCAGCTCAGTCACAAGCTGTTGGACTGCAGAGGGTTTACAGGTGACATTGCCAGCTGAACATCAGCCCAGCCTTTTCAGCCAGCCTGGCTGCTGCTGTTCCCTCCACATCTTCTCATGCTTCTCTCTCCCCCTCCAGCCTTCCCTCCCCCTGACCGCCCCACACTGACCTACAGCATCACTCTTTCTTCCCCAAACTGCCACGCTCTGGCTGTGAAGGGTGGTGAGGAGCACAACGCGCCCGGCAGTGTGGGTCTCTGCTCCCCGGGGCCTGCGTTTCTGTGGGTCCGGCAGCACCGCTGCTGCCTCCGCAGCTCAGTTACTGATGGGAACCGCAGATCCATGCGGGAATTCTGGCTTTACTAACTGTTCCTCTCTAAATGCTTACCTGTTACAAGCTGGTGATGCTCACATCTTCCTCCTTTCAATATCACTGAAATCAACTACTTTAGCAAAAGTCTCCTTACCCTGCGTTCCACAGGAGTCTGTCAAGCCACACGCGTTGCTCTTTATTTCTGACACAGCTGTGCCAAATGCTTTCCTCTGGCAATTGCCTTTGCAGCCATTAATAAATAAATAAACAAAAATTTTGTCTTTTTGCAAATCTATATGAAAAGAAGTCTGCATTTTTTTCCGACTATGGGTGAAGATACATCGCCACTATATCAAATTTTCCAGCTCGGTTTTGAACAACACAACTACTTTATTAGCAGGTGACGGGGAGCACTTTACAGTCGGCGGTCACAGAAGAGCAGTGGCAGTCCCAGTGATGAATACTCTGTCCCAGGACACACAACGCTCACAAATTCGTTCCCCCCAGGCTTACCCTTAGGCTGCTGTCACCTCTCCCGATCGCTCCCGGCCAGTCCAGCACGCAGCACCCGGCTTCCCAGTGCAGAGCGGGACACGGGGACGCAGGAGGGACTGGGCGTTCGGTGAGAATTGCCTACAAACACGTCAGGACAAACTACGCTTGTGTAGGAGGGTAAATCGCGTGACTGGCCTAACCTTTGTGAGGTTGAAGTTGTGTGTGGCTTTGGACAACTTTGGGCAACCTTTTTTTTTTTTTTTAAATTAGGATTTTAAACAAAAGATGCTGCGTGCAGCCTCCAGTGTATCTAAGGACAGTTTGGCAGATCAATTTTAACTTGGGAGATACAGAGCTACCCAAGGCACCATGAACTGGGCTGTGCCCGAAGTTCACTTTCGCAGAAGCCTAACATTTCGGGGGAGAAACGTACCCATTTCTCACTTACACTGAAAACGGAATGGATGGACACCCCCAAAGGCCCCCTCCAAAAGCCTTCCTTCTCCTTGTCCCCATCTCCTGCTCTAAGCCCTTCCCTGCTCAGCACTCACAGGGTTCCAAGGCCACACGTCACCTCCCTCCTTTCCTCAGCGTGTCCCCTCGCATCCCCTGCCGTTTGAGCATTATCTATTAACGGCTCAGCAGCTGAACGATACCGACCATCGCAGGCTTGACCGGGCTTCTCGCTACACCTAAATCTATGTTTATTTTGTTCAGTGGCTGGTGAGATATTATGGTACATCATAAGCAGCTCCGGTTGTTAATGTGCTAAGAATTCATGGCAGTTAGTGCACTGATAGGAGAAGGCTTTGATCTCACTGTTTGTGTGAGGTTTAGACACATTTCAGCACGCATATAGATTACCTCAGGCTAAATATATTGGCAAATAATGGCTTTATATTCTTTAAGTGATAATGCTTTATTCTGTGCTCAATAATCATGAGTTTCAAGTGCGCTTCGCTGGCGTGGCCAGCCTGACAGCGCAAGTCACAAGCATCTCAGCAAAACGCCTGGATTCAGCTTTGAATGCAGCGGGGGAAATTCTGCTGAAGCATGGTCCTGGCTGGCAATGGGAAGCCACAGGGTCACACGACAGTCCCAGCAGCTCGCCCTCCACTGCCTGCCGAGATGACATCGGAATTGTTAAGACCAGAGCCTGGAAGTTAATGAGTAGACTGTCCTTTTTGTAAAAACATAGTTCACGATGAATATTCAGCACCATTGCCTCCAACGATGACCTCCTCTCGTGTGACTGTTTCAGGAGCAATGGTTAATTTTTAAATGCGACAAGCTGTCTTGCCCTGAACATTTCCAATATAACAAAGCATTTAGGTAGAACCTGTCTGACACAGACACTGACCTGAACCATGGGAGTAGTTTACCAGGGATTGGCTCAATTTTAAGATCCCTGGATGCTTTAAATTGTGGACAGGCTTTCCAGAAGGTTCTCTCCAGCTCCACCACAAACTGTAGCTGATCTGCATCGCCCCTGGCACTTGGAGCTGGCTGGGCACAGCAGTCCCCATCCGCCGTCCTGCACGGGGGAACACCCCCACACAACCTGCCAGGGAAAAGCGGTAGAAACCTGTTGGTGAAAAGCCAGTGAATCCTGCCAAAACTTCCTTGGAAAAGGAAAATTCCTCACCGAGTCATTGCGGGAGAGGCTGGAAGGGGCTGGAATACCAGGCAGCTGCAGGTTTGTTCAGAAGAGAGCAGAGGGCCTCAGAGTTGTGTCCTACCCTTGATTCTTATTTGTGAGGAGGGAAATTAAATTCCTAACATTCCTTAATCAAGGGAAAAGGCAGCAACTGACAGCAGCCTGGGAAACACTGAGCAAGAATTCACCACAAAGGGAAGAACGGGTCCAAACACAGCAGCACTAATATAGAGATTTTATTTCGACTGTATTGAGCTGTACAGCACATTTTGTTTGTCACAATGCTATCGAACTGATTTTAGAGTTTTTTTGGCCAGCACATTGTGACGCTGAAACTCACAAGAGCTAAAAGCAGTTTGGACTAGTGGCCTGAACGGAAGGGCCAGGAGTACCTAGTTTCTGGCTTCCTTATTGCTTGCAGTCACTCCAACACCCACACAACAGGAGCGGATCCACTTTCTTCTGCCAGCCCAAGGGTCGCTCGTCCACGTCAGGCAATGACTGCAAGGTACAAGGCAGGGGAGAATCTGAAGCAAGGTGCCTTCTCTTCCCGAAGCCATATTGGTTGTTCCCAGTATGGAAAAGAAGCAGAGTCCAAGTAAGTACAGGGTCTTCCGATGACGCCAGCTTTGCTTGCACTACTGGGATTCACAAAACCAGAGGCTGACACAGCAAAGTGCAGGAAAGGGTCGTTGTTCCATTCCCTCCGACAGAGATGACAAACCATTAGCAAAAAATTTGGGAGATCACAACAGCATCAGGTACTTTGCCTCAGTAGCAGACCAAGTCCTCACAGGTTCCACCCCCCCAATACAAAGTCTCGGCTCATGAGGTGCAGAATGTATCAGCCATTTGCATTTGGCTGGAAAGAAAACCTGCACTTCTGCAAAGAAATGCCCCACTTTCAAACCCTTCTTCCTCATTAATATCTGCAGATTTCTCAGAAAGGAGGCAGGATGGATACTCCCCGAGGGATCGAGGGATTAAAAGCCCACCTGAAGCCTGCTTCCTTCCTAACCTTTCTTTCTTTCTAAACCCAGTTCCTTTTCCTTAGAATGAGTTGGGATCCCTGCTCTCTAGTTTAAAGTAGTAGAGAGACAATTACAAGTTGGCAACTCTGAACTTTGACCACTGTACAGGAGACAAAAGAGAAGTCAAATTCGAGAGGCATTTTAGGTAGCGCTGGGGCAAGTCAGACAGATTGTTTCCACCACTGAATGTGTCGTGTTTATCGCTGTAGCTTGGTTATACATCCTAAAGTGAAAAGCACAGACCATAGTGTCTCTGTCAGCCAGGGTCCTTCCCACCCCCGTTTTGGTATTGATGCTTCATTCTCCCTTCTTCGGGTTACATTAAGTGCACAGAAATATATAGCAGCATTTGGACTGAAACCCTCACATACACCAGACAGCACATTCCAGGAGGTAAAACAACACGTTATGGCCTATACCCTCAAGGTATCAAGTTTTCAGGATAAAGAGCAGTAGGAAGTGGAGAGCAGAAAAGGGGAGGAGGAGCAACACAGGAACACGAGTTCTGTTTCCATGCCAGGAGAGGATCAGGTGCCACTCCTGTGCCTGCACCAGGCTGTGACACGACTGCAGACAAAGCAGAGGGGCAGAGCAGAAGTGAAAAAGCCAATCTCCCCTCTCCCGCAGCGGGAGGGACGGGGGAAAGTCAAGCACGTTCACCAGTCCCAGCGGAGCATGAAAACGGGCAAAATCTGCTCGCCCTGTTTTCAGCCAGAATGAATTTCTCTTCAACACTCAAGAGAAAAATCAATTAGTGATGGCTAATGAGTCTTGTTCACCAAGCTGATCGCAAATCACACTCATGGAAAGAGAATCTACAGAACTGCTCCAGGCTGAGGCCCTTCCAAAGCACATGGTACCACCCGGAGCCTGCCCTCCCCGTCCCGCACAGCAGCTTGCCTTGGTGGGGGGAGTTGGTTCTAAACATGCCTTTCTATTGCTTTGGGGGTACTTTGCACAGGCAATAGCTGTGAAAACATCGCTTTCCAGCCCACAAAAGAAAGAGGGTGCAATCCCCTCTTCAGCCCTAGGTCGTCAGACAACAATGTACGGGCCCACCGGTACCAGAGTGGGGACACACCGCTCTCTAATCTGAGCTCCTCTGCTCCGCACTGACAGTACGACGGCTGAAGACAGCGCATTCAAGCTCGGTGTTCAAGTGTTGCACCAACAGCCTTCACAGCTACAGTGGAGGCAGAGTCACCCTTCAAACCCACGAGAGAAAAGGCTGGGCTTAGACAGGTCCCTTGTCTGGCGTTCAGCTGGAAGCTGTGGCGATGGGTTTCTTCAGGTGTTGGCTCATGAGCTCCCTGGCACGAGACACTTGGATGTGGTCATAACAGGAGTTACAAACGAGGACAGGGTCGTACAACTGCTGGTCAGGGATGGGCAACTTCAGGTGGCAGCAACCGGCACAAAACACATTCCCACAGTTCCTGTCAAGGAGCAAGAAAAGCAGTGAAGAGAGAGCTGGGAACACCCAAAAAACTTCAGCCAGTGCAAAGGATCCAGTTCAGGGGCAAAGCACCAGCCTCACTCACAGCTTATCAATATGTTTCCTAAAGTACGTGCTGTGGTCCCCAGTGCAAGCAACTGCCTGGCACTAAAAAGGGACTAATGGGCATTACTACCCAGGAGAAGGACCAAAGGCCTTGGAAAAATAGAAATAAAACCAATGTAGAACAGGAATCCGCAGGGAATTTGTGAGGCCTGATAAATAAAGGAAAGACATAAAACTTTCTCCTGGGAGCTGCAGGGAACAAACATCACAGACAGGCATTTTGTGAGGTTTGTGAGAAACAGGCTGAGAAGAAGAATGGAACTACAGCAACAACATTGTTTACCTGCAGTGGTGCCTCCGTTTGGCCAGCCAGAATTCACAATCGCAGTTAAAACAGTGCGAGGCCATGTGGTCCGGAACCCACCGCGTGACCTAGGGCAGACACCAGTCCTCATCAACTTTACGTTTGTACCACCACAACGACCAGGTCTCAGGACCCCAGCGCAGATGGAGACATGGCTTTGGACCACGAGAGGCCCGCTCAGAGCGAGCCCACCCCACAGGTCGCCTTCTATCGGGCACAGCAGCAGCAGGGGACGTGTTAAAGGACAGGGGTGGCCGCTCTCTGCCTTGCTTCCATCCCACTCTCTGCTGCCGTTACTACCAACACTGGCTGCAAAGAACCATCCTCTCCTGCTGCGTTACAGCTGCTGTAACGGGACACGTACCTCAGTCTCCTTCTTATCAACAGGCTCCCAGCTCGCTTCTGACAAACAGTCCTCGCTGTGATCGGAGCAGAAATCCTCAGTGTCGCTGCCATCCGATTCCTTCAGACACGTCTGCAAAGAGAGACAAAGTCAACAGATCTGCCTCAATCGTGGATTCAAGGCCATTCCCTGCTTCCGCTGCACTTGGTGCTTGGGGGGGGACACCTGGTGGCTCCACAGCTCCCCAACACAAGGGGGTAAAGCAATCATGACTGCACAGGAGCCACTGCTTGGCCCTCAAGAAGCAGAGATACCTCTGGGCAGCAGGAGGACACAGCAGGTGGACAGGAGGGGAACAGGGCTGAGGAAACACAGGAACGACCTTAACCCCCCCCACTCCGAAAGTAAGAGCGAGAGCTGTGGGTCGGGGAGGGCAGTGTGGGGGGCGTGGGGACCGTGGCACTGCCGGTGTTGGGGCGTGAGCGGCAGTTACTCACAAAGTCATCCTCGTAGTCCATGGGCGGCTCAGCCGGCGGGGCGCAGAAGTGGCGGATGTCCAGGCGCAGCTGCAGCTCCCGCACCTGCCTGCGGAGCTGCTCCACCTCCTGCTTGTAGCTGGCCTCGATCTGCCGCAGCCGGTGCTGGATCACGTCCGTGGGGAAGGGCAGCCCGTCATCGTCCAGGTAGAGAGGAGGCACAGGAGAAGGGCATTTTGGTGGCACGTGCTTGGGACCAGACGCTTGTTTCAGGTGGCAGGGGAGCCACGAGCGGCTGGGCTTCCCCGCAGGGCCTGCAAAATGGGCGCTGAGGTGGCCAGAGCAGCCTGAGGGTTTTGCGCCCTCTCTGGCAGCCCACTGGCCACTGAGGCAAAGACCCGGCGCCCGCAGCGCTTTGCTACTCAGCCTCTTGCTGCAGCAGCCGTAGGAGAGGAGGTGTCTGGGCGCAGGGTCCCCATTGGGGAACGATGTCACCATCCCTTGAAAACTGTCCCAGTTGGACCCCAGGAAGGAGAACTCGCTGCTTTGGCTCTGGGAAATGGGCTTGCGCCATTGCTCTAGCGGGACTCTCTCCAGCCGGCCAGGCTCCTCGCAGGGCACGCTCCTTCCACCATCGCCTTTGCCTTTCCCTTCATCCAGGCAGGCCGTGCCTGGGGCAGGGCCTGGGATGTCCTGGCAAGGGGCGCTTAGTGCCAGGGCCTCCTGGCTGGGAATGTCTTGGCAGGTGGCGTTTCTTTTGGGGCAGCCTTCTCCATTGGACACCACACCAGTAGCCTTCAGAGGTTCCTGGGGAGCAGTTTCTAACTGCTTTCCGGAACTACTGGAAACCCTATCTACATTTTTCTGTCTGGAAGGATTTGGAGCTGGACACGTGCCTTCTAGTTCCTCCGTGTATGCTCCATTTCCTTTTTCTGCCTCCAGAGAGACGCTGCCCGCTGGCACGGAAGTCCAGCTGCTCAGTTGCCCGCGATGCCCTTCATGCTCAGCACGGCAGCCATAAGAGCTGCTGGCTTGCACGGGAGTGTTTTCCTCTTGCTCCTCTGCCTGCACCATCTCTCCCACAGCCGCGGTGCTGCCGTCGCCCAGGAGCAGCTCGGTCCCCTCAGCGGCGCTGTGCCGGGCTTCCAGCCCCACCCGGACATCCTGGCAGTGGTTGTTCAGGTTGGGATCACTGGAGGTGCGGGTCAGGGGACTGCTGGAGTCGCAGGCTGAGAGCAGATCATCCATAGATCGTGTCTTTGGTAATCTAGATCCCAAAAGCAAACAACTCACAAAACAAAACTCCCAAAACTTTCCTCAATTCAACTGAAACTGAGATGAGGGAAGGGAAATACTCTTAATAACAGATGATGGGATGGGTGGAGAGGGGAATGAGCTGAAATGCACAACACTATAGCGTGGCCTCTGCAGTCGGCCTTTCTAGGTGCAGCAGGGAGCTGGACACGTTCTCCAAATATAGCTGGGACAATGCTACAGAGCTCTTGCTCTCCACAGGAAAGATGAGAACAGCAGGTAAAACAGAGGAACCACAACGCGGGGAGGAGGCAACCCAGGACTGGGGACCGAGGCTCTTACCTGTCCAAACATCTGCCGCTGAACTCCTGGCTCTGAGACCCGGGGGGCAGGTACATGTCCATATCGTCCTGTCCCAGGGGATGTGGCGAGGACGCTGGGAGATACACTGCTGTCCAGACGTGCAGCGCTCGCACGTGGCACACCGGGTGCAGCACCTGCAACAACCACTGACCATCAGAGATGAAAGCAAAAGGAAACCCCTCGAATCTCTCCCCAGACAGTCCCTGGTGCCTGGCACATGGAGAGCCTGGAAAGCTGGGCCAAGAGCTCAACTGACCTGCTCAGAGCCCGGCATATAGAGAAGGTTGTGGAAGTTCTTATTGCCAGCCCGCAGGAGGGACCACACAGAGCAGGTACGCTTGTAGATGTTGTGCATCTCCCGCTCGCAGGGGCTGTTCCCAAGGAAGGTCCCGTAGAGGCAGGAATACGTGTGCTGCACCAGCTTCACCTGCATCATCGGAGGGGGAACAACCGTCAGGGCCACTGGGAAATGGCATCTCCTGTCTACAGGGGAACGTCTTCTGCTCCTCTGGGATGGTTCTCGTGCTTCCTACCCAGCCGGTGACCCAACTGCTGTCCTGTCTGCCACACGGGGCAGGACAGTGAGGGGACAGCCACAGGAATCACTTAAAGCGAAAGCAACAGTCAACCAAGGCCATATCCATCCTCTGTAATCCCAGCCTGCATTATTTGGTAAGACAGAAATTAATAGCTATCGTTTCCTTAATTTATTTTTCAAAAATGTTTCAGGCTCATGTTGCTCAGATACGGAAATCAGGCTTTTAATCAAAACAGCGCTGCTGTTGGTATCTGAATTCACTGGGCTGGAAAGGGACCCGGAGAAGGAGCGATTCAAAGAAGCCAGAAAACATAAACCCCTCATCACTGAGCAACCTGCTCGGTACCTGGGGCTGCGGGACCCGCTGGGAGGAGGAGGGAATCGCAGGCAGCAAAAGCATCGCACACACAGAAACAGGTCAAAATACCACAGCCGAAGGGCAGGGCTGGACCCACACCGAGAAGGAATGTCAGGAATGCCAGCAGAGAGCCCAGGCACTACCCAGACATTTTTAAAGAATTCGATTTTTGTTTTCTTTCAACCACACCACTGTAAAATATCATGGCCTTCCTTCTGCCTCTGCTCACATCTGGCAAGGGATAGAGAGATGTTTGCATGTGTATTTCTTACCAAAAAAGCTTCGTTAAATTCAAAGAGGCAAGGAAATTGCTTCAGAAGCTGATGAACAGCATCCAGCCACTGGAGAAAAACTGGGCACTGCTCATTCTGATCTTCCACCTTCTCCTGGTGACCACAGCGATCACCAAACTTGTGACCAAAATCCAGCCAATCTGATTCAACAAGCACCTGGAATCCCTGTGAATAAAAGAAAAAAAAAAACCCTATTTGCAGATACTCGGCTGTGGGCGCGTGGCAGGACAAGGCGAGCCTGGTGCCAGCAGCGCCGGGCAGACGCAGGACTCCTCAAGGGCCAGAAAGGAGGGTGCAGCGGTGCCTGGTTTGGCAGCGAACCTACCTGAGCTTGGAGATTTCCAAACACAAACAGCTGCTATTTGTAGACAATAAACAGCTTGGAAAATACGTACAATTAAGAGCAGGGAAGCGGCTGAACCTTGAACACAGAAGGTTATTTACCGCAGCACTTCACCAAGCTGGGCAGAGGAGATCACCAAAACCAGGCAGGAAGAGAACATGGAAAAACCCAACACCCACAACAAAAGCTCCGAAACACCACAAAGTCATGACCAAATGCAATCCTGCTCCTTTCTCCGGATTCTGAGCCAAAAGCTGCCTTTTAGCAGACATGACCTAGCAGCACAGCAGAGCTCATACCTCCATCGTCCGGTAGTAGGGGTCCAGAAGGATCTTTGCCAGCGCTACAATCTGCGGAGTCCTGTCCCAGCCGTCTGAGCAATGCACCAGCACCGGGCGCCCTTCTCTGTCAACCGCGCTGGAGACCAGCACCGCTGCCTTCAGCATGACAGAGAGGTGCTGCAGCCACTTGGTGCTCTCCAGGGCAGAAAGCCAGCTAGAAGGTGTGCAAAAAGCAAGAAAATGGTTACTTAGCTCTCCAGTGGAAAAAAAACCCAACAAACCAACAAACAAAGGAAAAAAAGATATATTTTAACCTAAGTCTTCTTGGAGTCCTCAATGGAAATCAGTCTTTTCTAAAACGTGCTCAAGAGGAGCCAGCAAGGGAGTAAGTGCAAAGAATCCAACCCCTAATTTCAATTTTTTCCACATTTTAGACACCCTCAGAGGACACACAGAACCAAGTGACACAGGTAGCACTGCAATCCCTTCTGCATTACCAGTGAGCGCAATAAGCAGCATTCAGGCACTGTGAGTGCTTCCCTATCCCTACGTTTTCTGAGGAAAAAGGAAGGGATAAAAATTTTCTGGGATAGGAAAAAGGAAGAGGGAGGAAAAAAACCCAGGACATTAACAGGTACAGCATCAAACTCAGGCAGAGAACGGTCACTCACTTGCTGGGGTCTGGCACCTGGCTGCAGACAGCGCGCAGGTACTGGAAGCTGTTGCGGATGGAGTGGATGTTGGCCATGCCCATGAACACGACTTCGCAGTTCGGGTAATACTCTGAACACAACAGAGACGGAAACGCTCAGAGAGAGCTGCCACCACTGCAGCAACTGCCTCCTACGCTTGAGCTGTCCCCTCACCCCACCGTTTCTGGTCTCCAGGAAGGCAGGTTTTGTACAAAAGCCTTGCAGGCAACAGCAATACATCGGAATAATGGACTTTGCACAAGTGGGAAGGGGAACATGCTCCCAGAGACCAAAATGCTGACCCCCCCGAGCTGCGCTCCTGGACCCACTCAACAGAGCAGGTCCAAGAGGAAGATGTTCTGGGATGCGCTCAGCCCTCTGTACCTTCACATTCGCAGCCACCGCCCTTCGCTCTGTTGGCCACGGCCGCAGTGTAGGACCTAGCATCAAGGATCAGCAGCTTCTGAGGAGTCCCTGCGTTCTCCACACCTGAACATGCCGTCAGGGACGAGTCTGCAGAGACAGACACAGATTGAGCTCCCGGCACCTCCCTCCATCCTACAAGTGGCCTCCAGTGCCACCAAACAAGGCCAGATACCCGTCCCGACCACCGCGGTCAAGGTGTGACAGGGCCCAGATGATCCACCTGGAGACCAGGTTTAAACCTAGCATTGTAACAGCAACATTTAGGTGTAAAGCGCTGAATAATTCCCACGTTTAGGAGCAAGTGGAGGGGAGCAAGTGATCTCACCGAAGTCAGTGTCGCAGGCCTCGCTGCCGTCACTGTTCCCGTTGTGTGGGATGCCACCGGGTACCTTTACTCCAGGGTTCAAGGCACAGGCTTTGGCAATCGATGTCACGAGATACTCGTCGTCAGCGTTTCGCCAGCCCCACCAGCTGATCTCGGGCTGGCTGCAGCGGGCAATCACTGCCCCATTGCGCACGTGTCTGCAAAGGAAGCGAGAGCCTCGTGAAGCCCCTGGAGGGGTGAGGAACAACCCCAGCAAGGTCCACCTCCATCTAGCACCCGTGCAACCTCCTCACTGCTCCATCTGCGCCATTTACTCTGGCATCCAAGTGGTGAAACAGGGCAGGGCATTTCAAATAACCATTACTCATAACAACAGCAGTGCCATGGCTGTCACTCGCATCGCAGCAGTGAGGAATAGAAGATGCCTGTGAGTAGCCCAGGAGTGGCTAATGGGGCTGGGCATCTGGCACAAGATTGCAGAGGAACAGGTTGCAGGAGTGGCTGTCGGGAACCACCAGCACCACGGATGGTGGCAGCTCTGGGGTCAGCTGCAGCTCCCAGGGCATCACTGCCTCCAGCTCTGGAGCCCATTAGTAAGGACACGGACCTGCTGGAGCGGGGCCAGAGGAGGCCATGGAGATGCTGCAAGAGCTGGAGCTCCTCTGCTGCGAGGACAGGCTGAGAGAGTTGGGGGGGTTCAGCCTGGAGAAGAGAAGGCTTTGGGGAGAACTCTTTCCAGTTCTGGGGAGAGCCTCTTTCCAGTACCTGAAGGGGGGCTACAAGAAAGACTTGGAGAGGGACATTTTACAAGGGCATGTAGTGATAGGATGAAGGCTAATGGCTTCAGACTGAAAGAGTGGAGATTGAGATGAGATCTGGGGAAGAAGGTCTTTGCTGTGAGGGTGGTGAGACCGTGGCCCAGGTTGCCCAGAGAAGCTGTGGCTGCCCCATCCCTGGAGGGGTTCAAGGCCAGGCTGGATGGGGCTTTGAGCAACCTGGTCTGGTGGGAGGTGTCCCTGCCCAGGGCAGGGGGTGGCACTGGATGGTCTTTAAGGTCCCTTCCAACCCAAACCATTCTATGATCACCTCCAGGATGGAGGGCTGTGCCCTGGGCCATGACCACCACCAAAACAAAGGGGGAGTTTCTGCAGCAAGGGGGAAGCTGCCAGTTGTTCCAGCCATTGCTCTACTAAACTATTTTTATATGTTTATTTACAAAAATATAAAGATATATTATCTATAAACATAAAATACTATGTGCATATAGATATGTAAATATTTATAGATTAAGACAGAGAGGAGAACTTCAAATAATTATGGTTGTACTTTGGGAAAGTACTAGCTATTTATTTTAATACTGTTCTGTTCTTTGATTCTCTTTCTCTTTTTTTTCCTCCCTTAAAATACGTACCAGTTGTTAAACCATTTCATTTATCACTTGTCAGTTAGAAAGATGAGCTCACTCAGCATCAGACTGGTTGGTTTCTGGGTGGAGACCTGAGCTGGTGTTTATTAACAACCCCTAAAATGTGAACCCTCCCCCAGCTGTTGCTCACTAAGGCCTGGCAGAAGGCCCACAGCAGGACGAAGTGTTCATTTTTCACATCAACGCGGGCCTCAGGTCATTCACAAACAGTCTGGAAAGGGAATGGGCCATCGGGTGACAAAGCTGCTGGTGATACAGAATCATCCGGGAGAGTCTACAGCTCTCTGGAAAAAACTGCAAAGCATCTCGTGATACTGGGTGATAGAGTATGAAATTTAGTATTAGTAAATGAAAAGTATTTACAGATGATGAAAACATAACTCCAGCTATTGACACAGAGCAGTTCAGTACAAATCGGCAATTTTGAGCCAGCAATGTGCCCTTGTGGCCAAGAGGGCCAATGGAATCCTGGACTGCGTAGGGAAGAGTGTGGCCAGCAGGTCAAGGAAAGTCATTCTCCCCATCTGCTCTGCACTGGTGAGGCCACAACTGGAATGCCGCATCCAGTTCTGGGCTCCCCAGTTCAAGAGAGATAGGGAACTACTGGAGAGAGTCCAGTGTAGGGCAACAAAGATGATGGAGGGATTGGAGCATCTCCCTGCTGAGGAAAGGCTGAGAGAGCTGGGACTCTTTAGCCTGGAGAAGAGAAGGCTGAGGGGATACCTTATTAATGCTTCCAAATATCTAAAGGGTGGGTTGAAGGAGGATGGAGCCGGGCTCTTTTCAGTGGTTCCCAGTGACAGGACGAGGGGCAACGGGCACAAGCTGGAACATGGGAAGTTCCATTCAAATACGAGGAAAAACTTCTTTCCAGTGAGCGTGCCAGAGCCCTGGAACAGGCTGCCCAGGGAGGGTGTGGAGTCCCCTTCTCTGGAGATCTTCAAGCCCCGCCTGGATGCAGTCCTGAGTGATGTGCTCTGGGCAACCCTGCTTTAGCAGGGGAGTTGGACTAGATGATCTCTAGAGGTCCCTTCCAACTCTGACAATTCTGTGATTCCGTGAAATCGGTTGCCAAATTTCAAAGACTTTGAAGTCGCTGTGGAGCTCTCAAAAAGCCTCAGCTCCATGGTCAAGAGAAGCAAAAAGGTTAAGAATGTGCCAGCAGTTATTCAGAAAAGATGACAGGAAATATTATGGTATCACATCTTACGTATTGTTGAAATAACACAAATTTCTCACCAATCCATCTCAAAAAGGACAACGCGGTACTCGGACCTCCAGAGAAGGGTGACAAGGACAACCAGAGGTACAGAAGAGCTTTGCTATAGGGACAGCTTCAATAGGAAACAACTTCCCACCACAGCAGAATGGATGAGAGACATAAAGGTCATGAATGACATAAAAAAGCAAGTTTGCAAGATTAGTCTTATTTTTCCCCAAGACAAAGCCAAATGAGCATCGGAATGGTCCTGCCACAAGTTTAAGACAAGAAGTATTTTCTGGACAGCAAACGTAACAGACGGCGGACTCGCTGCCACAGGGCAATGGGGAGGTATAAATTGGTTCCGAAACACATGAAATTCACGGAAGAGAAGCCTAGCAAGTGACCGGGAAGCAAAACCACATATTCTCCTGCAGCTCTGTTGCAGAAAATCTAAGATACCAGCTGCTCCAAAGACGCACCAGGGCAGAACTCCTGCAGACCTGTCCCATTTCTTACACGTCCCCGAGACGCTGCTACCGGTGCCTGGCCCTTCTCGGAGCTGAGATGATAAACCGGACCTCGCTTCTTCACACCACCAGTGCCTGCCCCTCCCCACCCCCCCCCTCACGCAACACCTCCCTGAAGATGAACTGGGGTAAGGAGAAAGATGTAGCTAAAGCTCCTGACAAACCACATGAAAGTACTTTCTTTCTATTTGTAGGTCAGCACCTCTGAAAAGGCTGCACTGGTGGCGAGGCAGGGGACATACGCTGTAGATCCCGGAGCACACTGGCACAAGCCTCAGCCCACTACTCGGGGGCTGTTTGGCTGCCAGCAAGGGCTATTAGAAGTGCTCTTGAAGGTATCTCTTCCACCTGCTGCCACCCCAGAGGGGCTCAGAGGCCGATGGTGCCTGTTCACATTATTTGCTGTGAGCCAGCGCCCCAAGGCTTTGCTCCCCCCCAGCAGGGGGACACGGTATCTCACCAGCACCGACCGCGGTCTGTGGGAACGGTTTTGCTTCTCAGAGACAAGGTTCCCTTCTTCTCCTGAGGCAACTTACCAATAAACACAGTAAATGTATTATCATTAATGACATCTCATAGATAACAATGATGAAGACTCTAAACTGAAGACTTCCAAAGAAATAATATCCACGTACGGCTACATCAGAACACTGTGGGGCCCTTCTGTCGGTGCCCTCTGCTGCTGTTCTGTTTTGCGGGGTGACGTACCGAGCAGTCACTCCCGGGAGATCCATCCCCGTCTTCAGGATCACTCAAGGATGGTTAATGCCAAGAGCAGCAAAGGCTTTGTTTATACGAGTAAATGAAACGAATCCAAGGTGTGGACTCAAGCACCAGCCTGTGATCATCCCAGCGGGTTTCTCAGCACACCCACAGCCCTCGGCCCATGCCAGCCCGCTCCTTCCCAGGCAGCGCCTCAGCACATCCTGGGGAGATGCAGGAGCTGTGCCCGGGCTGCTCCCAACAGGCTGCTGGGATGCGATGGCAGAAAAAGAGTTTAGCTGTGTAGGCCACCTGAAGGCAGGGGGAGCCTGCTTAACACAAACCCACAAACATGGCCAAAGAGTCGCACGGAGCTCAGAAAACTTCTTGGGAGCACAAAACTCTCAGTAGCACAACAAGCGCTGGGCAGGGGATGGCCCTGAGGTAGCCAGTTGCAAGAGACAGAATGACGTGCCAATAAACACAAGGAAATCCGGCCACCACCGATGAGCGTGAAGCCATCGGCAAGCAGAAAGCATAGCAGGGGCCAACGCAGGGACCAACACCACAACTGAGCTGGCAACAAGCTCCCCAGGGCAGGGGAGCAGCCCCAGCTCAACTCTGCGTTCCCTTCCTCGTCTCCCTGCCACGAGCCTATGGAGCATTTCAGGTCTTTTCTTACTGTGGATTTTTGTGGAGGTTTGTCTCAAAGAAAAAAAGCTCCTTTCTTGAAACTGGAATGGCAGAAGGTGCCACTGTGTTGTAACTTTTGTGGACAAAACTATTCTTATCCTCAGTTTAGTTTTAATGACTCGAGACTCTTTCAGAATCCAAAGCTGGAGTATGAGGTGCCTTTGTAGCTCAGCAGTTGAGCTTTTACCCCCGGATTCATTCAGAGCAGGAGGCTAGAGCACTTCTGATACTGTTAGTGCAGGGTGGCCCAGAGAAGCTGTGGCTGCCCCATCCCTGGAGGGGTTCAAGGCCAGGCTGGATGGGGCTTTGAGCAACCTGGTCTGGTGGGAGGTGTCCCTGCCCAGGGCAGGGGGTGGGACTGGATGGTCTTTAAGGTCCCTTCCAACCCAAACCATTCTATGATTCTATGCCATTTAACAGATAACAACCATCCAGAAAGCATCAACTAACATTTCTCAAGTCCCCTGTTATTTGACTTTGCATATATCAATGCAAAGTCAAGCAGCTTTAGCTTAAAACACAAGAAAGAGGTGAGAGAGGGTTTACAGAGCTGTCGGCGAAAGGTTCCCAACTGTGCTGAACGTGTGTGAGTGCTTTCATTTCCCAGTCTCTGGGTTCAGCTCCTGGCTCGCCCTGGCATGATCTGAGAGCCTGAGACCGAGGGCTCAGGCACAGGGCAGGAGAAACATCCACCGTTTGCCCACTGCTTCCCTGGCAGCCACTGCAGCACCAACACGGGCAACGGTGGTGCGAGTGTCTGCGAGGAGCTCTCTCACTAATGTAGTCCCAAGGTCTTCTGAAGGTGGCTGTGCAGACAGAGAGTAATAAGGAGGAGCTGGCATCCAATGCCCGTCTGCCTCTGTAGTCAGCTAAATAATTAATTGCATCCTTTGCCTTGTTTTAAAAGTGAGTTGTGCCTGGAGGCTCCTGCATCTCTCCTGCACATCTCCACTGAGGACTCAGGGATGGAGACCTGAATTTCTGCTTTGCTTAACAGCTAAATTATATTTTTTTTTTAAAGAAAACTGATAATGTGGTACCTTTGGTGTCATGTTTTACAGATCTGACTATAACCCAATGAATCCAGCCTTGCTCTCCAAAAGCTCTGAAGTCTCCCTGACAGTGCTGTGGTTACAGAGTCCCTGGGATGCACACACTCGTCCATGCTCTCCTGAACTATGAGTGAGGAGCAGCTGAGAGTGAGGCTTTTCATTACTTCCCTTCCACATAGCACAAGGCACTCCCAAAGCAGCCATGGCCCTCACGGACCCTCCTGCCCAAAAGACTTCAATCTTGAGAGCAAAGGCTAAAGAGTGCGAGAAAATGAGATATACACAGGCAAACACTCGTCCCATCTTGTAACATCACTTGTCAGCATCTTCTAATCTGATCCCTGGCTGCACAGGGTGGCAGCTCAGCCAGTAAATTACTGGGTACCATTACAGCGATATTATAAAGAAGGAACAAAATAATTGTTAGAGTAGCAAAAAGAGAGGGCTTTGCCCTCGGGTGGGGAGTCACACTGGGACAGTCCCCAGTGCCAGGCCATTTTTAGCAAAAGTAATCACAAATACAATTAACTTCTTAGCTGACTTGGCTACCGAGAGGGAAGGGCTCCATACGATAAGCAGCGCTCGCTGTTACTCTGCTGTGGGATTTAGCGCCTCTAGAAGGAACACACTGTGCTTTGCCAGCATCTAACAGCAAACCATGTAACATGGAAACGGAGAATTAAGGTACCTGTAAACTCCCTGTGTTTGTTTCCTGGCTTTTGTACTTCCCAGGGCTGTCCTTCACCGTGACGCTCAGATATTTTCAAAGTTTTTTTATATTTGGATTTAGTAATTGCTACCACAGAGTTTAAGGCTAGAAACTTTAATGTACGTTTTACACCCACCCAACCAGCCTCCCGTGTGTTTCTAACGTGTCAGTCTCCCAGAAGATGCGTTAAATGAGAAAATACCTCCCTCCCCTGAAAGGCCCTGCTTTATTTGCTGCCTGGCCTCCTGCATCCCCCTCTATAGATTATTTTTGGAAGGCTGACCAGGGAACGGGTACTCCGTATATTTACCAGCTACTGAATCAACAAATTCAGCCAAACACAAAGGTTTCATTCCTTTACCTAAATGTTGTCAAACTCTCAGAACTCCATCAAAACAGAAGTGATTTGCACTTGGGTATTAAAAGGCAGGTCCAAGCCTGAAGACCTAGTTGAGAGCAGGGCCATAGAGCAGGCTCATTTTGCTGAGATTTTTTTGCGGAGCAGCAGCTAGGCAAGTACCAAACTGTGAAAAAGGTTTGAAACTCAAAGAGTGAACCTTAATTCGACAGTGTTCTTGCTGCATCTCCCATAGGAAGAAAGTCACCCCCATCTTCAGCTCTAACCGAAAGCAGAGAAGAAGCAACAGCTACTGGAACACTGTTTGTCCCTTCTGGAGAACACCCTGTGTTACCGCAGACTGTGCCTGGAGAGGCTGGTGTGTGTGTGCTGGGAGGAGGAGGAGTCCTGAGAGAGGCATATTTTCAGGTGGAAGGCAAAGGGAAGAGGCAGCGTGAGGACCAGGATCCTCGCTCCACAGCCCCACACACTCTGTAAACCCAGTTCCACAGCGCCCTGCGCAAGGGCAAGAGGACACGGGTGGCTGTGGTGGGCTCGGGGGAAGCACTGGTTGGGTTTGTGCTTACCTGTACACCACCACAGGGATCCTCTTCCACGACCTGAACGAAGCCACGTTCTCCAGCTCCTTATCGGTGATCCAGACAGGGACCAGCAGCTTCTGGGGATAACTGGAACAAAGCCTGGAGAGAAGAAAGCGGGAAGCAAGATGAGGAGTTGGCAATCAAAAATCTGCACCAGAGAAGCTGTGCAGAGAGAAGGTGGGAGCAGCTCACGTTTCCCCAAACTCAGCACGCAGGACTTTCGCTCTTCCTCTTCATATCTGTCTCAGCACAGTCTCAATGTGGGAAGAGTGACCCAAAAAGCACTGTCAGGAACGAGCTGAGAGAAGACAACCTCCTTCCTCCTCAGGCCTCACCTCTGGGCTCATGCCAAGTACCCCAGCACTCCCCAGGGTGCCTGTGGAACATCCTCTGGATTTTGGAATTCATAAGGGTTTAGGGGAACAGTCATTAACTTATTGGAGTTTTGGTTTTCTTGCAGCACTTGCAAACCCAGGAACACACACAGCTCCCGGTTAATGATAATTTGCCGCTTTCTCCCTTGCAGAAAACAGGTCACCACTGATAAACTTTACACACTTCTCTGCAAGGAAGCCATAACTCTGCCCAGAGAGACGGCGACACTGATTTGGTGTATGCTATAATAAAATGACATGAGGGGGATCTCAAAGACTACCTTGTTTGGCGGGGGGCCAAGAAATCAAATGCCTAACACACACATGGCAGCAGCGAGAGGGACGCGACGGTCAAGTCCCTGCTGATCCACTCCCCTGGGAACGAGCCTCCCGGCGAGCACAGCTAGTAGCGGGGCACCCCAGCTCCTCCATGGGCAAAGGAGACCCACAGCGGAACAAACCTGAAGCGTAAAGCAGTTTGGCCGAAATGGAAATTCAGTTGGTGGGGAGCGGGGGAGATGGGAAGAGGCAACAAAGCTGTCAATGCTTAAGTCCCAAGAAAAATGTTAAAAACCCAAGTGCAAACCCATGAGCAGCAGAGGAGAGCCAAGGGAAAGAGGGGGAGAGCCAAACAGTGTGCCAGGGAGATGGGGAGAGAGTGACACAAGTAAAATGAAGCACAGGTAAAAATCCAGGAGTGCTGGGGCTTCCCAGTTACTGCAGCGGAGACAAAGCCCTGCCTGGCCCCGCTGAGCTCCAGCAGCCGGGGCAGCCGGAGCCCCACAGGACAGGGAACATAAAAGGGCAGCTCCAGCTCCAGGCTACAGCCCACATCATTCTGAAGGAATGTTTCAGGGCAGATGGGAAGCGAACTGAGGGGGGTGAAACTACCCAGCTGGCAAGCTCCAGAGGGTGACCTGGTGTTCCCCTGAGCCCAGGCTGTCCCCGCTGATGGCAACGGGCACGACACAGCGCTTCATATTATTTAGTTTGTGATGCTAGTGAGAAGCTGCCTGCCAGGTTAGAAGATGGCACTTCACACAGCGTCTAGACAGCTTCTCAGAAAGCCCCAGGCAGAAGGCAAGGCTGGTCTCTGGGATAAAAACAACAGGGTGAGGAAGAGGAATCCAGGAAGCAAAATTAAAGCTTGTCAGGTAAGAAGCTGAAGCCCAGGATGTCTGTGGTAGGATGTCTAGGCCTGGACATCTCTGAAATGCCTCAGATTCCATGTGCAAAGTTGGTCAGGAAATCAGAGCACCATTGAAGTGTGACTGCGAATAAAGGTATGTGGAAGAGGCTTAGCACCTGCTAAAAGGTCTGGAGGAACTTTTGGAATACAGGAGTCTGTACAAGAAGAATGGGCTTCATCGAAATGAAAACAGAATCAGTTCTCTGGCACTTCAGATGAAACATTACAGGAGATGACTGGGACTAAAAACCGGGGAGAGTCAGTCCAGCAGATGTTCAGGAGCGTATCTTCTAAGAGTTAAGTCACTGAAATTCTGTAGCCATAGGAAAGCAATAAGACAGAATTCAATAATATTCAGGTAAGAAACAGGAGAGCCTCAAGAAGCTAAGCCAAATTTAAACAAGCTGCATAAAAACAGGCAACAAAGGCAAGACAGACCTGAGCTTCTAGGCTAGAATTCCAAAAAATAAAGTAGAGGAACTGAGAGACCAGGATAAATGAGTATGTTGATTTAACAGCATCTTATAAACTTGATACAAGGAAGATTATTAGTGGTACCCTAAATTTCAGAGCTTTGTAGGAAAGACCAGAGCTAGTGAACAAAGCGTGGTATGTTCCAGGAAAACATGAAGGTAGAAGCGTGAGGCCAAGAGTTCCCAGTACCCACAAGCAACACAGACCCTGCACGGACTCAAATCCCAAGCCTGAAGAAAAACAGGACATGGCTGAGGCCACGCTCCCAACCACTGGAGCGACAGTAATGACACCCACGAGAGGCTGGAAGAGATTCAGAAAGGCTGCGAGGGCAGAGATCACCATGGGAGACTCGTGCTGCTTCCGCATGAGACACAGAAGCGCCACAATAATGCACAAGACAAAGGCGACATTTTTAGACGCGATCAGCTGCTTTTTGGTGCCACCAGTCAAATAACGCAAGAGTACGTAACTCTGCCTTTGGGCCTAAGCTGCTCCTAAACAGAGAAACTGAAAAATCACTGCGTTACAGTATTCATCACACAGTAAAGTTCAAGAATATTTTTTGAGGGGACAAGTCTTCCCTGACAGTAATGATCAGCTTCAGAAAAGGGGAAGAAAAAAAGAAAAAGAAAAAAAGCTTACAGATAACGCGATGGTTACTTAAACACACTATTCAATGGTAGTATCAAACGCATCAAAAAGCTAGGGAGAGCTGGCAGAGTTAAACAGCGAACTAAAGAAGGATTTTAGAAATAAAAGGACATCCTTCAAAGAGGGAACATGTTTCCAAAGGACATGAGAGGAGCCAAACATGCACCTGAATTAAAAGAAAAAGCAGTAAAAAGGAGACACGTTTTTTTGAGGCAGTTTTTGAGAAATGACCTGTTAAGATTAAAACTCTGAAGACCTCTTCCAAACAGGTATCAGCCTGCCACCGAAGCTGAAGGTCTGATAGATCAGCAAGATCACAGCAGAAAATCAAAGCTATTTGCGTTGATGAACAGAAGAGCCCACAGAGAAGCTGCCAGACCTGACCCTGTTTTATCAGGAACAAGGCACAAGAATAGATTTCAAGTGGAAACTTCTGCAGGGGAAGTTTGAGAACCATCTGCCAGGAGCCAGGAGGAACTAATCACCAGGACTAGATAATGCTCAACATTTCTACAGCGCCCCAGATGGGCGCCGGGTGAATGATTAACTGGGATGTGTGAGGCATTGCTGACATTGGCCTGGGGCCGGGGAATTGGGGGTGGCAAACACGGGATCGGGTCTGTGAACTGCTCTCTGGGCCGAACGTGGGAAACAGCTGGAGTCCCACTCCTGTGCAAAGCCAGGGGCTGTCACAGAGGGTAGAGGGTAAATACAGCACACCTGGGAAGGGTCAACATGGCTTTTGTGGAGGGAGGTCACGCCGCACATACGGAGAGTTTGCTGGACACATCACGGAGCGAGGAGATACAGCTCCTGCGCCTGACACTCCACTGGGACTTTCAGAAGGGGTTTTATGAAGGGGTATTTGTGCGGCTCTGTGTGTGTGTAGGGGGTTTAACAGGTGGCTCACCAAGGACTTGATGGAGGCTCCCCTTCTGAAACAGTAAGTCTTGAAGAGATAAGACATAGTACAGAACTTCAACGAGTATTTTTCACAACACAGGGAGTCCTGAGGGGAACCACGCTTGTCCCTGCACTGTGCAATAAACTCACGTGCCACGGGGAAGAGACCAACAGCGAAGCATCGCAGGTCACGGAGGAGCGGCCTGAAACACTGCCGGGACTCAGGACAGAGAATGAGACATTTCTGAAACCGTGAGGTTTGGTCCCAGCAAAAGATTGCTGTAACCCCACAAATGTGTCCATCGGCACGAGCCATGGACAGGGACCTACCAAAGACCAGTGGGAAAGATCTTCCTCAGAACACAAAACCACCCGCTTTATCGCTAACAGTCCTTGCAGACTTGTTATCTACACATTCACATGGCAAAAACAAGCAAGAACACTAATTATCACTTTTCCAATAAAAGCAAAGGATAGCCTTAAAATTTGTAGAGAATTGGAACAAAATAAGACAAAATATGAATTAAGAGCAGCCACAGAAACAAGTAGGAAACATCAGCTGTCTAAACCAGTGACACAGAACTCCAGACAGCTTTTTCCTCAAAAAGTCAAAAATAAATAAAACCACAGTTGTTAAAACATGAAAGTTGAAAATGAGCATCAAGACTGAAGGAAAGGCAAAAGGTTTTTCCTTTTTGAAGGAACCAGGCGTGCACCGAACCCAGCAGCATTAATGCCGACAGGAAACAACTCTCATCTCAGACATGGGTGCACCGTGGGGAATGCCAGAATGTACCCCCTCCCCTGGGCACAGCGAGGATGGGAGAGCCACGGAGAGATCATGGCATAATTTTATTATCATTGTACGCTGAAACAGTAGACTTTTATCAAGACCGAAGGAGTGGTTGTTATATGCTTGTATTGCTCTAACTTTATGATGGCTGTCGCCAGGAAGAAGATAATAATTTCCAGATAAGGACATCTCGGAACAGACTTGAAAGACAATGAACAAAGCCATTACCTTGGAGTATCCTGTCTCTAACAACACTGTTTTGCCAATGCTGGGAAATAAAAGATAAAAGGACTATAAACAGTTAAAAAGTAACCCGATTCCTGTGAATAGAGGCAGGTGGCAATGATCAAAAGCCAAGGCAGGATTTAAAGACACACTCCCCGAAGCAGCGAGAGAGAGAACTGGTTTCTGAGTTGCACAAGCAAATTACACCACCTAAGATCTTGGGATGTCTGCAGGAAGCCCAGACCTGCCAAGATCCCCAGGTAGGAGCTCAGCAGATAGAAGGAAGCAAAGCCAGGCCTGCATCCAGCCTGCTGAGGTTTGTTTCAAGTTCTTCCTTCCCTGGTTTGTTTGGAAATAAAACATCTGTCTTTAGAGAAGTCGGCCAATGGCTATGTATTACTGGCCAGGAAGTGAACCGCAGATGGTCAATCCAAGTTGAACTTTCTGAAATAGTCAGAGGGAACCACATCCCAAAATCCAGCAGCAGGAGAAAGCCTGACCATCTCAAAGACATGCAGAAACTCTACCCAGGACAGGGACCTGCAGGCTGTACACTCAGGGCATCCTTGGAGAAAGTGCGTAAATGCCATCAAAGTCACGTTAAATGTCCAAAAGCAACAACGCGGTTCCAACAGCAATGATGTGGTCAGTATGGCCACGTAAAAACTAAAAATGAACACGCAAATCTAGTGCTTGCTGCCTGGATTCCGGAGGAAGAGAGCAGAGAAGAGGCAGCACACTGCAGAACTCCACGGGGATTTCCCCAGACTCGTGCCCAAGGCTTCCCATGGTCTCCAAAAGGAAGTGGTGACCTGAAACTGTTCGATGTCCAGGCGATGGGGATGCCTCTACTGGCCGAGACACAGAAAAAAGACTGAGGGATACCAGTCATTTCAAGGAAAGGATTATAGGGAATGCAGACATGAATACATCTGTCAAAGCTTAATAAAATCCTGTTGGCTTAATGCCACCTGCTGCAAAGAATGCAGCAGCGCTTCTCCAAGAGCTCCCATGCTCTTCTCCAGGAGCAGAAGATAGGCTGGAATCACTGACGTGCTGGTGGGAAAGACCTTCTAGAGATCTCTAGACACCCACCCACAGGGGCCACCTCCAGCACTAGATCATCCCAGACCTGAAATGCTGCGATTACAGAGAACGCCCACCTCTCTGGGGATCTCTCCCAGCATGGCACCGCTCTCCTGGGGAATGTTTTTTTCCCCTCCCACGTCTAGTCTGAACCTCCCAAACTGCAACTTGTGGCCATTGCCTCTGTTCAGTCACCGGACACAGTCAGAAGATGGGTTTCACTCTATCAGCTTTGTAACTGCCCTTCCAGCAGCTGTAGCCTGCAAGTAGATCACCCCTTGGACTCTTCTGCACCAGACTGAATGAGTCTTGCTCATTCACAGCACAGGAGGACATGGACCTGCTGGAGCGGGGCCAGAGGAGGCCATGGAGATGCTGCAAGAGCTGGAGCCCCTCTGTTGTGAGGACAGGCTGAGAGAGTTGGTGGGGTTCAGCCTGGAGAAGAGAAGGCTCCGGGGAGACTTTCGAGCCCCTTCCAGTCCCTCAAGGGGCTCCAGGAAAGCTGGGGAGGGACTCTGGATCAGGGAAGGGAGCCATAGGATGAGGGGGAACGGTTTGACACTGAAAGAGGGGAGATCGAGACAAGATGTGGGGAAGAAATTCTTTGCTGTGAGGGTGGTGAGAGCCTGGCCCAGGCTGCCCAGAGAAGCTGTGGCTGCCCCATCCCTGGAGGGGTTCAAGGCCAGGTTGGAGGGGGCTTTGAGCAACCTGGTGTGGTGGGAGGTGTCCCTGCCCAGGGCAGGGGGTGGCACTGGATGGTCTTTAAGGTCCCTTCCAATCCAAACCATTCTGTGATTCTATGACTCCCCAGACTTCCGAGCATCCTGACAGCCCTCCCCTGGCTCATCCTGTTTCTCAACTAAGCTGAAAAGCTGCCTGACTTTATAAAAACTTGGTATTTCTAATTTCAAACAGCGTGAGCATTTTAGAGAGAATGACTGACCAGAAAAGCAGCCCTATGAGGGACAGTTCCTCCAAGACTCCAGAACATCTTCATGGATGAATTATGGCCGCCACATTATAAACTACATGAGGCAGCATTTAGAGGTGCTGCTAGCTCTGGTGTTTGGGCTGCATTCCTTCCTCAGTTCCATCATGTGAAGGGCAGAACGAAAGGGGATCTGGCTCATATGCTGATCTGCCTGAGGGCTATCAAGGCAGGAAGGAGGATTAGCTGGGGTCTGACTCATCCACTGCTCCACAAGGGGATTGCAAATGGAAGAAGGTGAGGAAAGAGGAGAGAGGGGAGAACCTGGTGGTGAAACACTCACTTGTAATTGTTGTTGATGTCAGAGACGCGCCAGACGTTCTGCAAGTCGAAGCCCATCCTCACCAGCTCCATTTCAAAGCGGTATCTCACATGGTCTCCTGGAAGAGCAGAGCACAGGGCACTGACTGACAGCTGAGCAGAACTGATGAAATCTAACCCTGTTGGCGGTGGCTCCACAGCAACTGTCACAGGCTGGGGAGACACTCCCACACAGCTGGATGGCAGGGATCCTGCTTCAGAAGCCAAAAAGACTCGCCCCGCGTGTGGGTTCCTCTGCTTCTTTTGTCAAGTCGGATGACCTCCCAGTCTCAGAGCACACAGCAGCATGGAAACAGCCTTCTCACGTCAGTGTGGGAGTGAAGGGGGTTAATTTAACCCACTTTTGCCCTTCTGACAGAGATGGCTTCCAAAGGAGATGTCAGGAACCCCCGGGCAGAGGACTACTGAGCACCTCCCCCCCGCAGTTCCTTCTCCCAGACTGCGCTCTCAGCCTGACTCAGGGTTTGCTCTCCTATGTTTTGGCCTCGCCGTACAAACTCTGGATGTCTTTGTTGCTCGAGTATCAAAAGTTGTTACTAAATAAATACTACAAAGCTCTTTGCCTCATTCATATCCTGCAGCAACAATTTTCACAGATAAGTTTGTTTATACTCCAGAATAATACTTCCTCTGAAGGAGGCGGCAGCAAATATCTCCCAACTGTTGGTGTTTGGGACAGGGTAAGAACAGGCAGTTTGCCTTTCCTCTCTCCGTTTCTGTTTGGTATCCCTTTCAGCAACAATCCTCAACCCCAACCCTCCAGCCCAGCCTGTGTACGGACATTTAATCCAGGCCACTGCTTCTCTCCTCTAACACCAGCACATTCTCAAGTCTAAAGACAGGCTTGTCGCTCATTTTAATCCCCTTTTATTCATGCTGAAGCTGTTTAAAGACAAAGCAACTGTCAGTGAACTTTGTGTTCCCAGAGAAAGGAAACTCCCGATCCACACGAGGGCACCATCACAGCTCTGTTTTTTTTTCCTTATGGATTCAAAGATTTCACTTCTGCCTGTGTAAGCAGGAGCCAGACATCTCCACGGAGCTGCTCATTGAATGTCATGGCATTTCGAGGTGTTGGAGAAGAGATGCAGATGGACTCGTATTAATTATGTTGCCTCAAAGCTGCTGATGTTTCCCAGCCAGGGACAAGACTGCTTGAGCTCTCTGTCATCATGCTGAGAATACTAAAGTTTGTTTTCTACATTCACAAGGAGAAAGGGAAAAGCTGCTTATGTGTTGCTGGCTCAGAATGCTCTTTATTGTGCTTATTACTATTATTCCTTTTACTGTGCTTGTTATCCAGCTGCATTTGGCCATCAGCTGGATCTCCAAGCCAGGTACAGGATGTCCCTCAGCAAGATGAACTTAGGCTATGGCCACAGCAGAGCTTAAGACCTCGCCAGACATCAGGTTATGAACAAGAGTTCAAATTGCATTGCAAATTCTGGCCAAAAGAGCAGGAAGGGGACTGTGGGGCCAGGACCTTACCTGGACGGCAGAGGTGTGCATGTTGATCCTCCTCATCAACACAGACTCCTAAGCACCATGCATGGTAGGCGAACGCAAAGAGGTCCTCAGGCTTAGCAGGGCGGGCAATGGCTCGAGTCAGCCTCTTCAGCCACTCCTGGCACTGCTTAAAGGTGGAAAAATGGCACCTGCAAATCCAAACACAAATCATCCTTGGTGGGTACGTTCACACAGACAAGGAACTCTGCTCCACTTAACCAGGCTTAATCAGGAGCAAAGCACCGAGTCTTAGTAACCTCAGCCATGAACAGCTCGATTCCAAGGGCAGCACAGGGGCAGACAGCAGAGCTGATGGTGGCAACTGGCCTGCAGCGGCACCTACGGCAGAGCAGTAAAAGGGATACCTGATCACTTTGGAGTCCTTGCAGACGATGTGAAGCTGGAACATATCCCGACACTCCACGCTTTCCATCATCCTCAAAGGCACCTGCGAGGGACAGATGTAGGGCATGACAAGACATCCCACATCCCACGGCAGCCTTGCCCGCGGGCCCATCACGAACAGTCACGGCTCCATCAACAATCGTGAGCTTCTAGTTCCAGCTACAAACCCACTCCGAGGTTTATGCAGCTTCATGACTCAGCGCAGAGCCTCCTTCGACAATTACTATTCCAATTTCTATTCTGTCCCTGGGTAGTTTCCCACCTGGGGCCAGTTATTGAGTAAATGGCATCCAGACAAGCAGAGGTAACGGAGCCAAACAAAAGCTGCAATAAAAGATAGCAAGTGAAGACAGTGAAGAAATGCCTCAGGCTCTCACTGTCTGACTCTCAGTTACTGGTCTCCAGGTAGGAGAAGTCTCATTAAAACTGGCCTGCGAGTCTTAAAAATGCCAAATTTAATGCTTGAATTTTAAGAGAACAGCAAAGGAAAGATCTAATTATTACCCAAAAGAAAGGCCCATCCACACCCCCAAATGCAGCAGCAAAACAGCAACAGCATGAGCAGCAGTAACGAGAGGCAGCATCAGGCTTGGCATCCTTCAAGAGGCCCAGTTCCCGCACCACAGACCACAGAAATGGCTTATCTCACCCCTGCCCACCCTCCCCTACCCCCCAAACACTGCAAGAGGCTTGGTCCAGGCAGCAGGAACAGGCAGATCCAGACTTACATTGATCACAGAATCCTTGAATTTGATATGAAGCCGGTAGTTGGAGATGGCGATCACAGCATCGTTTGCATGGCCAAGATACTCCACTCCCTCGCCCTGCAACACGGTGAACGGGACCTGGAAGGGAGACAGCACCGGTTCAGGACACACTTTGTGTACCATAAATACCATGAACCGCTCTTCCAACTGCCCCTGGGGGACATCTCCTGCGGGAAATCAAGCACAGCAATGTGCTCGTTGTGCACTGAGAGCAGGGACCACCAACAGCACCGGTACCCACTGCCCAGCCCCACGTGGTGGATCTTCTTTCAAGAATGCCTTGGGAACCACCGGACACCTCCTGATGGACAACTGCTTGTCGAGGAGAGATGTGACCTCAAACACCATCTGGCCACGAGGGTGCTGCACGGGGGCAGAGGGCTTTATGGTCCCTGCTTTTTAGAGAGGGTGAACACAGCCCTGGCACGAGTGGGGTGACGAAGGACACAACGTCCGGCACCACTCAGACCCGAGCTGGGGAGAGCTCTGCACAGCTCCAGGCAGAGCCGACAGGATCGGAGCCCTCTGCCCCAAGAGATAGGTCCCACATGGGGTCCTGCTGCGGCATTTAAACAAAGGGGGCTCCTAGCAGCATTACAAGACCCACTGATACCAATCCAGGTAAGGAAATGAATCAAAGTTTTGCCCAGTATCTGCTAACAAGGCTCAGAGGTAATCTCTATCTATAGAGATATATCCTGACTGTGGAAACTTCATTAAAGTTACCTGTATTAGATTTAAAAAAAAAAATAAAATAATCCAGATAATCAAGTGTCTGTCTAGTTTTCCCTATCAGCCCAGACACACCGTAGCTATTTTTAAAACAGGGGCTCCTGGGAGGTGGCCAAGAGTGACCTTTCTTTTCTTGTATTAAAAGACAAAAAGAAAAAAAGAAGGCAGAACAGCCTAAAATTCACCAGCCCCCTTTTTCCTTAGCCAAGTAAACTCCTCACTCTTCCCTAAAGGCCACCTACACCAGGTGATGTTGGTAATCATTTATGCAAAAAATGTCACGAAGAATTATTATTTCAGCCAGAGCCTTTCACTTGCCAGACAGGGCATCTGATGGAACCAATTCATTACACTGTAATTAGTACAAGTCAGACGGCCTTGTCTTTATCACTGAGTTGTTTCTACGCCTTGGGTATATGCTGCCTAAACATTGAGTTTCCTGAATTTCAGACTTCATGTGCAAGTGACAGTTGTATGAACAACCTCTCCCTTATTTGTACAAAAATAACAACCTTAGACTGGCACCTGTCTGAAAACCCTTTAAAAATGTTAATTATTTGACATTAAGAGAATATACTCTCTTGATTTCTGCAGTTTATTTATGCATGAGAGCCAGAGCTGTTTTTAGTTGGCACATGTTTCTCCTGCTTACGTGGCTCTCTCACACAGCAACAGAAGGGAGACAGATTAGAAACGGGATGGTAAAACCGCAAGAACTGACAGAGGGAAATCCTGGAATAACCTGACAGGTGCCTGAATGCAGCCTGTTATCGAGCCAATGGCATCCTTTTAGACTTTGCTTTGCATTAAGAGAATAACAATTTACTGAAGGCAAATTACCCTTTGGGAGGGGTGAACGTAACGGTCCTCCACACAGAAGACTAAAGCAGATTCTCTTCTGGTGGTCCCAGCTCAGAAAGGGCTCAGCAGCTTCACCTCCTGCTGCCCACAGATCCGAGCCATGGCCCCTGCCCCTGCCTGGCTGCCTTAGCTCCTCCATGTTTCACTCCTTGCTTTTATCAGCACCGTTTACAGACACGATACCACTCAGAGCAAACCCAAACACTGCAACAGCAGCAAGAACATACAACGGGAGCGTGGCTCCAGCCACAGGAGGAGGATGACAAGCACTGGGACAAGGTGGCAGTGGGCTACATTAAAGGAGGTGACAAGGCTGAGAGAATTGGGGGGGTTCAGCCTGGAGAAGAGAAGGCTCCGGGGAGACCTTGGAGCCCCTTCCAGTCCCTAAAGGGGCTCCAGGAAAGCTGGGGAGGGACTCTTGATCAGGGAGGGGAGCCATAGGACGAGGGGGAAGGGTTTTAAACTGAAAGAGGGGAGATTGAGATGAAATCTGGGGAAGAAAGTCTTTGCTGTGAGGGTGGTGAGAGCCTGGCCCAGGCTGCCCAGAGAAGCTGTGGCTGCCCCATCCCTGGAGGGGTTCAAGGCCAGGCTGGATGGGGCTTTGAGCAACCTGGTCTGGTGGGAGGTGTCCCTGCCCAGGGCAGGGGGTGGCACTGGATGGTCTTTAAGGTCCCTTCCAACTCAAACCATTCTATGAAACAGCAGGAGGCTTTGGCTCCTGCCGCTCAGAATATCGCCCTTGCTGCACAGGGGGCTCTTTCAAGGGCCTTTTTCAGCAGGAGGCTGGCACCACACAGAGGTTTCTCTTTCCAACAGCTCTGCAGCAGGAAAATGCCAGGAGCAACGTATATCAGGGCCAGATCATCCATCGCAATTAACGCCATGACTACGCAGAGCACAGCCTGGCCCTGATGTTCGACCTGTCCCAGCCAGCGTCTACCTGCTGCAGAGCTCCGCAGGCAGCGTCATGATTTCTCACTGTCAGCACAGGCAGGGAATGCCCAGGACAGCTCTATCGCATCACGCTCCAGCCGTCATTTCCAAGCGGCAGAGGCGATGCTGTAGGAATCGCAGTGTCCTGGCAGGGCTGCGGAGGCAGGGCCAGGGTCAACAGAGTCGCCGTCAGCTGCCTCCAAGCACACGGAAGGACTCACTGGTCCGAGTGTGACCTACAGCACCTGCTGCCGCCAGAACCTGTCCTGGACTGGAGAACTGCCCTCAGGTTTCCCACTGCCCCAGTCCAGCCTGCCGCAGCCCAGAGCGGATGGATTCGGTTCTCTTACTTCCTTACCTGCAATGACTCTTCCTCCTTTACAAGCTCTTTCGGGGGGAACAAATCCTTGGCCTGGATGTACTCCAAACTGGGAGGGCCCTCCTCACCCTGCATTGCAAACAAAACACATCGTCAGACAGCATTTTTTATGAGAAGACAAAAATCAAGGCTGCTGGATACTCTTGGCACCCCAATACCATGGGGATCCCCTGGACCTGTGCATGGAAACACCTCCGGACCGAGCTCTCTGCGTTGCAGGAGCCCGGCAGCTCCTCCTGCTGTTGCAGAATTACCCACCGCACAGTGACAGACTGAAACAGGTCTCCAAGTCCCTTCCAGCTGTGTGGTATTTGGAAAGCCAAGAAGATACAGCTTGACAACGCATAGGATCTCAGACCGATGGGACAGCAGTTTGTCACATCAAATGACAAATTTACCCTGCCACCTTCACTACGGCATCGCAGCAGAAACTCCGTAACACAAAGGGTTTCCATCTACAGCCCAGCTTTGACCTACTCTTCCTCCTCTTACTCTCACAAGGACTGTGTTCTTTGGGGAGTCTTCATTTTGGTGATGGTTGGACTCAATGATTTTAAATGTCCCCTCCAACCAAGATGATTCTATGATTTTCACTCTTGGCCCCAAGAAACCTGGGAAGAGCCCGAAGCTTTTCCAGGAGAATACGCAAGTGTGAAATGTAACCCTTAAACAAGAGCATCTAGTGCACCCAACGTGCACTGCTGACTGGTTACAGCACCCAAGCAGGGCATTTGTCCTCAGAGCAGCTGAAGGTGTCCAACCTGCTCAGACGGACACCCTGGAAAGCCCATGGAGGCCTCAGAGAAGTGGTCTGAGAGGAGACATGGAGCCCAGACATGCCATCTTTGGAAAAGTGGAAAGGGTGTCTCAGTTTGGGACCCGTGAATCTTCAGTCACTCATGAAAACATGGGTCCTTCTTTTGTCCAGCCCTCACCCCACGCTCTGCCACACCACCATCTCCCTGCACGGGTGAGCAGCACCCAGACCCTCAGCTGAGGACAATCGCCTGCTGCAAGACCAGGACAGTGCTACTTCCCTGGGTATTTGGCGTGGGAATGCACTCTTTGGAGTGCCTCTTGCTCTCTAACTACAGTTCCTCTAGGGTCCAGCACTTATTAGGAAATACTCTGTTCTGTCAACATTAAATAATATTTTACAATGAAATATCTTTCTGGGTAAGTCACGCAAGCCAGAACCCTGAATTTCAACCTGAAGAAATGAGAACCTGACCCTTTCAGCTCAGTTATACAGTCATATCTAAAATCATGCTGAATCCCCTCACTTTGCCAACAGCCACCTTGGCACCCCCTGGTACCTGGGGTGCTCCCCAGAACAGGGCAGCCAGACTCTGCAGCCCGTCTCCTGCCCGGGAGCAGCGGTACCCGTGCACACACCGCTCGTGGCCAGCAGTGAACTCGGCATCAGCCCCAGCCAGAGGCGATGGCACTGCCCCCCTCCTCACCCATTCACCTGGTCCCTGTTGGGGGCTGGAGACCATGGGGGGTTCAGTAGCCCCTCCTGTCAGCGGCTCGCTCCGAGACCGAGCTGCTAGCCCAGGAGAGCACAAAGGGATGGTGGGTGTTGCGTGCCGGTGCAGCGGGCAGGGAGTAGAGATGCCCTTCCTCTCCCGTCACCACTTTGCAGCTTGCAAAGAAATCCCAGTGAGTAGCCGGAACTGGAACAGGGCAGCCCGAGCCCTCCGCCGGCCTGGGTGCCCTTGAGCTCCTCCTCGCCTGCAGCAAAGGCTGGGCGGGCGGCTGAGCATCCCCTCCCAACACAGCCCCGTCTGGGGGCATCAGCAGGGCAGGGGGCTCAGGAACCCGCTCTTTTCATAAGCCACCCATCTCCTGATGCCCTCAGAGCCCATTTGGCCAGGAGTCATTTTTAGGGGGGGGGGGGAGGGGGCCTTTCTGCAGAAAGGGGCATCAGATCTGCCTCTGAGCAAGGAAACTCCTTTCCCCGAAGGTATAGAAGATGCAGAGCTCAGGACTCCCCCCCACAGCACCATCCTGGCAGCATCAGCACAGGAGGGGGCCTTGCACCCCCGTGCCTTGCAGGCCGTAGCCATGGCGGGAGCACAGGGCTCCCCTGGGGCTGCCTGCTCTCTCACGGTAATTTTCCAGCTCCAAGCAAGGACTGGCCGGAGCCTGCGTGGCACAGAACGGCACGGAACGCTTCCTGGGGCCTTCCGGCCGACTCAGCCCACCGTGCCCTTGGGCCCAGGCAGGGCGGCAGCACAGCACCGGTGGGGACCACAGCATCCTGCGGCAGCACGTGGGAGGCAGAGGAGATCCCCCGTGGCAGGGGGGCCGCGCGCCAGACCGGGCAGATCCAGGGCAGGAGGATCCGAACGCAGCCCCCGCCTCAAGGACAGGCCTGATCTGGGGCAGCCGACTCAGCACAGGAGCTGGAGGGAGAAGCTGGCTTACATGGAGGAGAGGAGAGAGGGGGGGAAAAAAGCAGGACTTACAAAGCAGTTGAGCATGGAGCAGGAGACGCGGCCTGGCAGACTCATGTTCATTTCCCCAGGCGGCAGCAGGGCCGGGCAGGCGCAAGCAGCATCTCCTTCCTCCGTCCCTGTGCTGCTGCCGGCAGCGGCTCCGAGACCCTGGCGCGGGGACTGCGGCAGCCTCCCCGCTCCGCCGCGAAGGGCAGGAGCATCCCTGCCACCGGCGGCCCCAGCAGGTGCCCGCCACCACCACCGCCGGCTGCCGCTGACAATGGAGGGAGGGCGGGCGGAGGACGGCCAGACTCCACCTACCTCCCCAGGCCGCCGAGCAGGGCTCTGCCATCTGAGTGTCTCCCTGACAGGCGAGACAGAAAATGGAGAGAGCGATGGAGGGATCGGCCCTCCCCACAGGCAGGGCCGGCATCCTGCCCATGGGCGGACACCAGCCACGCAGCCCCTTCCTCACCCAGTGGCCGAGCGGAGTGGCTTCTCGGGAGACACAATCGTGGCCGCCACGCTCCGAGTCACCGGCACCTGCCTTGTGCCGCACCGATGGCGTGTGCAGGACCACCGGGAACAATAGCGGCAAGAAGGCTTCGTGCCCCGGCACCGAGCCCTCCACCCCGGCCGATGCTTCCCCATGCCCGGCTGGGATCCGCCTCCGCCAGCCCCAGGTCCTCTCTGCCTGGCCAGGGAGGGGAGGACAAAGGGACTGCCCCGATGCTTTCTCGCTGCTGAACACTCCCCAGCCTTTAAGTCCTCCTTCCCAGGAGCTGCCGTGGGTGTGGGGAGTAGCTGGGTGCCTCCGTCTCCCACCAGCACCCGGAGCTTGGCCCCGCTCCCCTCACTGACCCCCGGAGGGTTGGTTCCCGTGGGAGGTTTCAGCCACTCTGGTTTAGCAGAATACCCAGCTCTCTGCCCCCAGAAGCTGATCTTTACTACCTGTTCTTCGTCAAGCCCATGAGCAACCAGCAAGCTGCCCAGGTCACAGCCCGTTCCAGAAGCCTCCTGGGCAATGCCATCTCCATTTTCATCACCAGCTGCCACTTGGCCCCTCTGCCTCCCACCACTGAGCCAGAGTAAGAATCTTTCTTAAAATGCAAAATTAAACTTTGGCCCTTCATTAATCCTCCAAGGCCCAGATCCAACTATTGTGCCCAAATTGTACCAGCTTTTTTTGCTCCTGGACCATCAAACCAGCACACAGCCTGCAGCCATTAAGCTCCTTTTAGATGCGGTTGCCCCAAAGCCACCACAGACAGCTCTACCCAGCGATACCAACAGCATCTCAAAAGGTTTTCCTCAAGTCAGAGAAAACATCGGGACATTTCTCCACAAAATCCTTAAGGGTTAGATTATTCTGAGCTGTTTCGACCAAGAGACAGCTTTGCAGCACCCAGATCTGCTCCCCGCTGTGCCCCGGCAAGAAGCCCATCAGGGAACTCCCTGGCTGAGAAGCCAAACACAGAGACCACCCCACAGCCCGCGGTCACACAAGCTTCACCAGTCAGGACAAAAGCCCTAGAAGAAAATGCAACCACACCAGGAGGTCGGCCCTGAAATCCCATCACCAGCTCGGCTCCGTCCCGCTCCACCTCCAAGGTGCAGGGTGGGCCAACGTCAGGCTCTGCCCAGCCTCGGGACACCCAGCCCCAGCTGGCACCCACAAACCAAACACGTTTGTATCACAAAGTCAACACGAGGAAGACAGCGGGTTATGGACAACGCTACAGATTTGTCTTGGCCAAACCGGAGTGGCAGGAGAGGTGCCCCGCTCCCCACAGGTTCTCCTCTGGGAGAACGCCAGGGGTCTGCTGAGAAACTAGAGCAGCAGAAGGTAGAAGGAACTTTTTATACTGGAAAAAAAGCTTAGCTATGTTAGACCAAGAAAACCAAGACTAAAGAACTGTTAGACCAATATTTTTCTTTTTTTCCTGACATTCATCAGGAGAAAAGCAACACAGCACATCTGTGGGTAACGGCTGAAGCACAGAAGTCTCTTCAGCACGTCACTACTTAACACGTTAAGTGCATACAACACGTGGTCAGTGTTTATAACACACAAAACCACAGACAAGGCAGGTGAGAGCTCTGCTCCGACCCACGGTGAGATTCCTAGGACCCGTGCTCAGTCCAGGGCCTGGCACGGGAACCGTTTCAGGTCGAGTTGCAGAAGGACCTTTGTAACCCTAAGCTGCAGCTGCGCAGAGTTAAAAGGTGGCTCAACAGATGATTACTTTGAATCTCCAACCTAAGCTGACCTGAACATCCACAAATAGATCTTCTCCCGCTTTCGCTGAAATATTTTTGCACTTTTAGCTTTAGAAAAAGGCTCACACACGGCTTAGAAACTTCTGTCCAGGAGCTGAGCCTGGGGCAGAGCAGAAGTAGACCTTGCCCTGAAGTTCAGCACCATCTCAGATGCTCAAGGAGTTTCAGGAAGAACCAGATCAAAACGCCACCGCTCTCACCTCTTCCTCCAACTGTTAGCAATACCTGCTCTCCTTTCCATGCAATCAGCCAGAGGAAGCCGGGAGGGGTGGCAGTGAGCCCACCCGGTACCAGGCAGCCTGGGTGGCTGGGAGCAGGCACAGCGAGCGCTGGCAGGCTGGTTTAGCTGGCTTAGCTGCAGGGATGTCCTAAATGCCACCTCAGATGCCTCCCCGCCTGAACAGCTGGTACTCGCTCCATTAGCACTAACCACCACCAGCCTGAGCAAGGAAGACAAGGTTATTTTCACATAACCAGGCTCCTCCGAGTGTCACACACACACACGTTCACGAAGGGGGAGAGAGAAACCTCCCTCGTTTTTTCACAATCACAACAATCCTAAAGGTCTCATGTACTTTGAGGAAGAGAGGAGGCGAACAGAATATGGGCAGCATGTTCCTCAGGCCAGTTGGCAGTAATTAACCCTTTTTCCTCCCACTAGCAATGCACGCTGTTTGTGCTGCAATGGCTCTCTCCTGTGCTGCTGCTTCTCCTGCCTCTCCACACCTCTGTTGCCACCCTGCACAGCTTCCAACCTCTCTGCAAGGTCCTAAAAGGGCTTTGGAGGCTCTAAGACAGCATGGAGCTCGGCAACGACAGGGCTGGCGCTCAAGGGGCCATCCTGCACCCACCGAGGGAAATTATATTCCCTATGGAGATGTGCCTGCATGTGCTGGGAACCCAGCACAGAGGTGAGCTACCATCTGGTCCCACACGCCCAGGGAACCCACCCCCAGGGAACTGGGAGCACAGGACAAGCCACTGAGATGCTGCAATCTCTCTCGGGGCCTGGAGCCAGTCCACACCCTGAACAGCATCTTTATAACCAAGGGTGAGCCCGGGTTTCTGCAGGACACGGAGAGGGTGGTTCAAAGCGCAGCTAATGCCCACCCCTCCTGAAATACAGGCACGTCTTGCACTCACAGAGAGGTGGAAGCAAGAAGCCAAAGGGTGAGACAACTGGTCCTGTCCTCTGCAGGGAGGTGCCACTGCCCAGGACAACGGACTTGGACTTCTGAGTACAGGTGTACCCTTTCCAACCCTGACACATTGTTATCCTCCATTTCTGTTTGGCACCACAAATAAAATTGCTGTAAATACTCTTTTACTAGGCAGAGGGCACCACTTCCATCCTTTCTCTGTATTAGCATAGAATTATTGAAAGGGACCTCCAAGATCACAGAGTCCAACCATCAACCTAGTACTGCCAAACCCACCACTAACCCATGTCCCTCAGCACAATGTCTGCCCGGCTTTTAAATGCCTCCAGGGATGGCGACTCCACCACTGCCCTGGGCAGCCTGGTCCAAGGCTTGACAACCCTTTCAGTGGTGAAATTTTTCCCAGTATCCATCCTAAACCTCCCCTGGCACCACTTGAGGCTGTTTCCTCTTTTCCCATCGCCTGTTCCTTGGGAGAAGAGACCGATCCCCCCTGGCTACACCCTCCTTTCAGGGAGCTGTAGAGAGCGAGAAGGGTCTCCCCTCAGCCTCCTTTTCTGCAGGCTGAACACCCCCAGCTCCCTCAGCCGCTCCTCACAAGACTAGTTTCAGGTCCCTCTACAAAAATAGTCCATTTCCTCAAAGCCTAAAGAGCTCCTTGGGTGAACTGAAAGGTTGCTGAGCCACTGAGGTGGCCTCCCAGAAATAAACCCCTAGATTTATGCGAAGTTACTATTTTATAACCCATAAATCAGGACTGGGACGGTGAGTGCCATCTTTTCATCTTTACAGGATGACAGAAGAGCTTACAGATCTGTAATACCGCATTTAGTATCTGGTCAGAAAGGTGCCCAGAGGTGAGCATGTAACAGAAATATGAAGCAAGAAGCCTTTGAGAAGAGGTACAAAAGGACAGAAGTTCAGGGCTATCAACTCTGTATGCCAGCAAGAGGGGACGAGAGATGGCTGACCTGCAAAACCCTCCTTAGATCAGCAGTCATGGTCCCCTCCAAAGGGTACAAGCCATCGTGGAAATCCAGTTGTCGGTGGTCCCGGCATCCCCAGCAGTAAGAGGAGGGAATGCTGCTGTGCGGTAAGAGCTGAGCCCTGAGCTGCAGCAGAGCAGCTGCACTAACTTAGCCCAGGGTAGCTTTAACTCATCTATTAAGGTGCTGGGTGCTCATTAGGATTTCCATGAGCCAGGGTTAAGGATTAAACCACCACTACTGCTGTCTTCAAGGTCATTTCCATCAGCAGTTAGTCCTTGGGGAAGAAATGAGGAGTCTTACAACCAAAGCAAAGAAAGCTCTTGACCGACACTAGCCCAAGGGCTCATAGCGGCAGAAAGGAGAGAGCAGCCGGTGATCCACGTTTGGGGCGCTGCTGAGAAAGGGAGAAGCTCTTGGGCAGGCCCTTGCTGAGCAGAGGACATCGGTGCTGTGCCCTCTGACTGCCGAGGCCACGGGTAATTAACTCAGCACTCAGCATGCCTGCAGGGAGCAGGGTTTCCAGCCAGCCCTCCAAGCAGCCCCTGAAGAAGGCCAGCCCTGAAGCACCCATGGGTTAGCAAACCATGGAGCACCCATTGGCCACCACCGGACCTCTATCCCTCCCGGCACACCGGCGTTTCACGCCGAACTCGCAGCTCTCCAGAGAGGTCACAAAAGGACTCGAAGGAGGTTGTCAAGAGTTTCCACCAGCTCTGCCTCCAGCTGCTGACAGGAGCTCCGGGAGGCAGGTGGAGGCAAGTGCCTATTTATACAACTCACAATTTGAAGTGGCTTTCTCTCCCTTGCCATGGGGGTCAAAAAGCCTAAACTTCCCAAAACAGTAGGTGAGGGGTGTGGGGCTTTTGTTGGTTGGTTAGAGGGTTTTTATCCTCCCAAAAGGAAAAAATAATTCTAAAGAAATTGAAGGAACATTTTGATAAAATATGAAAAACCTTTTCAGAAGGTCCTTTGAAACTGTAGTCATCTTCAGGTATTCATAAGGAGCAGAAGACGCTTTTGTCTAGAAGAAACCAAACCATCTGTGGTTACAACTAAGGGGAGGCCAGGGCCAGGTCAGGATAAGTGTCCCTACACAGGAAAGAAGCACAGTGAAAAGCAAAAGCTTCCATGGTTTACTAAGTCCAAAGTTCCAGCCTACGCACCCCAAGAATATCGGTCCAGAGATGGGTGACAAGGATTACAGACGGCTTCTCTACAGGGGAGAATTTCAGACTAGAGCTCATCAGATGTCCAATGGGAATGTGAGAGATCTACAGAATCCTGAAGGGCATGGAGATGCTCACAGGCAGCGCCACACCTCACCAGTACTCCCAATACAAGAACTGGGGTCCATCAATCGAAACAATGTGGGGCAGATTGAAACATAAAGCAGGAGGGGCTGCCCCCCACAGCCCGGTAGTGCAGCTCTTTGCCGCAACGTGTCACAGCTGCTGATCTTTACCTGGCTTCGGAAAGCAGCCATGCGAATTCATGGAAGAAAAGTCTACCAAGGGCTCATAAAACACCGATAAATTGTTTCTGGGTTACCAAATTGCTGAGCTGCAGATCCTCACAGGTGGGGGCGTATACCAGAGAGATGTCCCCCCAGGCTCTCCCTGCAGCATCCCCTGGTGGCCTCTGTCAATGGGGCTTTCAGTGGACCAGCCTGGCCTTTTCCGTGTTACCTGGAGAGACTTTTGATGGATTTTCCATGTGTTCACTGACTTTTTTTTTTCCCCATTCATACCTGGATACATCTGCATCAGTCTCAGCTCAGTCTCATACAGAGAAGTTGTTGAGTTTTTCACACTTCCAGTGTGACACCAGGGTAATTCCAACTTGAAGTGTAAGACCCTTCACCAGGTCACAACAAGGCCTTCATCTCTCCCCCACCAGAGCCCACTCCTCAACCTGAGGCGTAGCAAGAAGCTCTTCCAACAAAAATCACGAGATGTTGAAGTCAAACCAGAGAGGACGGGGACTACACCAAAAACGCTGCGTGCACGACTGCCAGAGCTGATAGTTCAATTAATGCAGAGAGCACGTTTCTGTTTCTATTCCAGTTGCTCGTAGATCACATGGGGACAATCCCACAGGAGACGTCACTATTTCCTCAAGCAGTCTGCCAGATTATTTTTTTTTATTTTTTTTTAACGTTTTTAACCTAATTTTTCATGTCCTCCATTTGAATTTCCAGCCCTTTGACTGTTTCTGCGGCTCTTCCCTGTGCTCCTTCCAGCACAACAATACGCTTCTGGCAGTGGTGAGCCCGACGCTGACGATGACACCGTGTTACTGCAGCAACACCCGGCTCCTGCCCACCCACAGCCCCATCTGCAGAGCTCCCTGTCACCTTCTAACCCCGATTCAAACTACGCCCCAACGATGCTTTCAGCGGATCTTCCAACATTCCTGCTCTCCAGCTTTCTTCCTCCCATCAGATCATGCAGATGTTGGGTTATTTCTTCCTGGAGGCATTAGAGGCACTTCACCCGAGTTTATCGGCAATCTGGCTGCTTTGGCCGTGTTTCAGTCTTTCCAGATTCTTTTACACCATATTTTTCTGTGAGTAATTATTGTGAAATTTCTGCTACTTTGGTGGCACCAGAGCACGTTATTAACATGATCTTAAATCTTGAGAGGTGACAGAGGAACAGAATGAGAAACCCCAGCATTAACTTTTAAAGCTAAAATAAATCAGCAAAGCACAAAACCTGGATGACTATGTCAGTAGTCCAAAGAGGGAAAAGGGGATTCCAGTCTTATTTACTTTCTTCCCCCCAGTATGTTCCAGTAACAAGTTTAGGGGTAAACCTACCCTACCAACAGCATCTTGGCCACAGTAATAGAAGTCCTCTGCATGATATTATTATATATAATACACAATAATATAGCGCTCTTCTTTCCCTTTCTTGTATTTAGTCTCATAGACTTAGCAGCTGTACAAAAATCTGGACACAAAGACAGAACAAAACCACCCGCAGAGGACAGGGGCAGACTAGAACAGATACTCACCATCCTCAGACACCCTCCAAAATCTCTTGGTTCAATCACAGCTCGATCTCTTCTTGTTCTTCCACTAGTTTCACCTGCAGCAAAAAAGAGACAACCCAGAGCAGAAGTTTAGGTCAACAGGAATGATACTTCAGCATGAACATAAAGGGGGAAAAACTCAGTAGCCCACGAGGCCAGCACCCTGTTCCTATCGCTGCCAACCTGTTTCGTGCCCTTTCAGGAGCTGCTGGAAATCAGACCCAGCACCACAGGGGAGATACCAAATCCCTTTGGTCAGGCACCACATGCAGGGCTTGTTAGCCACCAGCACACATGGGCCAGTACCCCAGAGGTGCAAAACACAGCCCGGGGCAGCGGGAGGGCACTGAAGGAGGACAGACTCGATCATTACGGTTCAAGGACCTGGGGAGGATCCTTCCTCATATGAAACTCCAGTGCTTGGAGAAGATCGCTGTGGTTTTGGGAGGAAATCATCTCTAAAAATCAACTCTTGTCCTGCCTAGGAGGTACGGCAGGATGCAAGAGCTCAAAGTGCCACGCAAAAACCAGCAGCCCCTTCTGCCAAATTTGTCCCAGCTAGCAGGGGACAGGTGCCCCACAGGAGGGGACAGGTGCCCCACAGGAGGGGACAGGTGCCCCACAGGAGGGGACAGCCAGGCAAGGCTTGAGCACGGTCCTGCTCTGAGAAGGTCCTTTCCAACAGCACTGGATGGTCCCAAGGTGATCCTGGGATTTCCAGGGAGGAAGAGATGCTTCCTCAAGGATTTCAGATGTCTCCGATATGGGCTGATTTGATCACCAACATCTCTCTCCTCTGTCCGAGTTCTGCCCTCTGCTCTGCTCTTCCAGCCCCACGCAGGGGATGGAAGTACACACAATTAAGCATTGCCATCAGAAACAGGTTGGCAGCTGCTCTGTGCCTTCCCGCTCCCGGTGCCGCTCACCCGACTGCCCGGCCCCCTCACTGCAACATGGAAATCTGCACGCGTGTCCCAACCATTTTTAAAAATAACAATGTTTTAAGTGGGGATGTTCAGTATTTAAGTGTAGCCTGAAGATCTCTGAGAGTTCATCAACCAAACCTGATTTCTGCCAGCCACCAGCAGCCTGTAGCACGCCAAAGCTCCAGGAACGCTCAAGCTCTTTGGTAAGTTTTGCCACCATTTATTTTTACCCTTTTTCCTCCTTAGATGAAATACAAATGTCAACAAATGTGGAACTGGAGATTGTCTAAACATCTCCCACAACATACCTCACCTGAGAATCACCCCTCCTTCCGCCACTGGGGAATGGGGTTGGCACGAGAAGAGTTTTGGAAAAGCTACTCAAGGCTTTTCTTCCACTCAGGGACTTCTCTCCCAGCCCAGAATACTTAATTTGTTTATAAAAATTCGTTAATAATGCGTTTGACACCCACGCGTCAGAAGGCCAAGCGGGATGCCAGCACTAAGGAGTAATTTTCGAGACGTAACCTTCACCGTGAGCCAGCAGCACACGCGTCCCCCAGCTCCTCCAGCCCCTCACGGGCGGGAGCCCGGCCGCACACCCAGCCAGCGACAATTGCCCTTGGACTTCCAGCTAATTTCTCCTGTCCTGCCACGCACTCAATGAGAAAGGACAGGAGAAAGGAATGGGAGTTCAGAAAGGATTCAAACCTGTGCACTATATTACCTGACATTGAAAAGCTGATCACCAAGTTCCAGGAAAAAAAGTAAAACCCCACAATGGGAATTAACTTTTTTGCTAGAAAAACAGAAAAAGTCAAATACTGTGATATCTCCCTTCAAACCCAGATCCAGCCTGGCTCTTTTCAACTATAAAAGCCTTTTTCCCCACTATTTAGGAAAATGATCAGGCTTAGCAGACTTCATATATATAAAAAAAATAATCTAGTAGCAGCTTACCACGCCACTGGAAAGAGCCACTGCCAACTGGTGACGTACAAATTAAGTGAAAAGCACAATTAGCATGGGAAGTAAAATATTAAGTCTGCTTTGTTCACTAGTCTGAAGATACCTGAATTATTGATAACACCAAATGACACACGAGTACTTTTCCTGCAGTACACTCTGTACCAATTTATTGAATCATTGCTAATGGCTACTTCAGTTTCTTACTTCCTTCCTTGTAGGAGAAGTTGGTAATCGCTAGAAACTGCGACTCTCTTTGGCTACGTCATGTTTGAGGATGTTCCTCCTCGCTCCCACCCCCGGCTGCTCTGCTCTCCGAAGCCACTTGCCCAGGGGAAGGCGGGCCAGGGAGGCTGGGGCTCCGCAGTGCCTTAGCTCAGCCGGCAGGAATGTTCCTCTGCCCCAGGCCTTCCTCCTCCTCCTCCCCCAGGCAGCCATGAAGCAGCTCCTGAGGATTTATGGGGTGAAGGAAGCCAGAAGATACCACAAAAACCCCAAGTGCTGCTTGTCCCACCAAGGACCTCCAGCACTACCCGAATATAAACATCTGTGGGCGGCTTTGCCTGTGCACTGGTGCAGCTCCACAGGCTCATTCCAAAGGCATCCCCTGCTCCAGGGCTGGCCGTGGTCCTTCTCCTGCTGCTGTGTTCAACCAGCTCCCGGCTCTGCCGCCGTGGCCCCAGCTCTGGGGAAGGAGGATGGAGCTGCCCCGTGTCACCTCTCCGGGCTGGCATCTGCCACCTCTCCTGCGGGAGCCACGCGTGTGGCCTTGCGGCTGCTCAAGGGGCAGTTTCCCGTGCAGGAGGTTGGATTCCCCCAAAATCCAGGTCAGACGCTTCCCTAAAATCTCGATCACAGGGGCTGGGCTGGAACTTGCCACCAGCTGTGCCCAGCTGAGGCGGAGGCTGATGCTACTGAATTAAACGAAGAGGGGACCGGAGAGAGAAAGGATGACACTGGAGAGAAGATAAGAGTGTGATGCCCTTTCCCACTCGGATGGAAAGCAGAGACCAGAGTCCCGGCTGCTCTGCTGCCACGCAGTCACGGGCAGAGCACGGAGCTTGTGCCCTATGGCTGGGGGCCAGCAAAGCTGGCAGCCCACTGCCCTCCCCACTGCTCGGCTGGCGCGGGACAGTGCTACCGGTGCCGGTCCTGCCGACAAGGCCAGAGGGGTGACACCTGACACACCGGGGCTGGGGGAAGCAGAGAAAAGAACTCGCTTCACTTGAGCATTTTTATAGCCTGTATCCTACCCTGGAACTATAAATCTCGGAGCCAAACCCTCAGATAATAAGGAAGTGTCAGGGTTGAGAACACTCGTAAAACCCTTGGTTTGCTCTCCCCCAGCCTCTTGCCTGCGTGACTCAGCTCGTTACTGCACACTTCGTTAGGCAACCGCGTTAATTCCTCTAGGGAGCTCTGCCTCTCCCAGGGTGAAACAGAGCAGCGGGGACCGAAGCAGCGTCTCGAAACCCCTGCCCTGCTTCGCTGCAGATGCCGACGGAGACACGGGGACTGCGAGGGAAGAGCCGGGGCAGCAGGACCGAGCCCTGCCCACAGAACTGGACCCGCCATCCCCCTCCGGGACCCTCACCCCCCACCCCAGCCAGACACCCCCAACACCATCTGCAACTCCTCTCCATTTTCTGGACTGCAGCTCCGGACTCAGACACCCAGGCGTGCCTCTCAGCCACCAACCAAGGCAAGGTGCAATACAAACCAGACGTGCGCTGGAAAACTCGACTCTCCAAGCAAAGAATTAGGCTCTCAAAAAAGCAGAAGAAACATTTACTCTCTCTCTGCATCTTGTGGAGGTGCCAGGAAAGCGTATCACTGCTTCATCAGCGTGTATTTACAGGAGCCTCACAGAAAAGCTTGTGAAAAGCTTAATAGCCCTGCCTTCAGCACAGCTTGATTAACGACAGCGAGTGGGGCTTAGGGAACGCTGAATAATAAGAAATGTCACGGCCGGTCCCTGCCACGGCTGCCGTCGGCACGCTGTGGGAAGCGGGGTGCCTCAGGAAGGAGGGAGGATGCTGTTGGGGCGCATGGGGGTATTTCAGATGCGCACATGGAGCTTTGGAAAGGTGGGAAACGCAGCAAGCGCCCGTTACAGCTTCCAGCCTCGTTAGCGCTGCTGGGACACGGCTCTGGGTGCACACCCGGCGAGGTGGGTGGCCTCTCTGGCAGCTCCCTGCTACCAGGCTCGGTTTTAATTGCTTATAAAACTTCGTCAATTGTTTGCAGTCGGAGCGAAGCTCTCTGTGCTCAGTGCCTGCCCCAGGCAGTGATTTTGTTTTAATTTCAGCTAAAATAGTAGAGTTAGTCCTGATGGGGAAAAACAAGTCCTAATATTAAACAGGAGATGTTAGAAGAAACAACCAGGAACCCCATTAGCCTTATTTTGATCCCAAATGAAACAGAACAGCCATCTCAAGCCTCTCAACTAATTAGAGGCTAAAAATATAATTGTCAGACCACATAGTTACATGCAAAGCAGATTGTACGGGATGGTCTTTGTTATTTTAAGCAAAATTACAGGTCCGGCTCCTTCTAATGAAGGCCGCTACCAGCTGGTCTTCAACGACAAAAAGCTTTTACTGATGAATGACTATTAAAAGAAAAGCTTGGGCTACCAGAGCTTCAGAATGTCGGGGTAATAGCAGATGACGATGACAAGTTGCCAAAGTATTCAGATTGCTCTGCAACGCTCAGTGATCGTAATTTAACTGTGGACAAGCACAACCAGAGGTGAGGTATGAGTTCAGAGACCCAGAACTACCCACGGGACGAAGGGCTGCTGTTTCCCAGGCCCTGTACCTCAGAGGACCCCATGGTCACCTCCATACGAGCTGCCCCAACAAGGAGCAGGCAAAAAGTCTACTGCACTGATATATAAAAGTCGTAAACAGCAGAGGCGGTGAATTGATGGCGTTTCTGTTCCCAGCGCTGCTGGGGCCATGGCTACAACTGCCTCCGGGTGGCCAGGGCTCAGACAGCGAGTTTGAAGCAGAAAGACAAAACCCATCCAGTGATCCAAAGCAAAAACCAAGCTCGTGTATGCAGCTTAAAAAAAAAAAACCAAAACCAAAAACAATAAAGAGAAGCCTTGCTCAATATGTTTAAGTATTTATGCAAAGTATAGGCAGCTCTGGGCAACTCTGCTGACAAGGATATAACTCAATCCAATTACTGGTAGATGAAGTTTCGGAATTGGATAAATTCCATCAAGCTTATGAAAAAAAGCTGGTCTTTTTACTGCTTAGAGTGCTTAAAATGGATCAAATATTATTTTTTGTCCAGGTCTGAATACGTGAATCCCGACAGGCCTGTGAGTAAGCAGAGCTGCCCATGATGCCCTCGGCACACCCCAGCTCTGGCTGCTCTTCCTGAGGAGATCGGTGGCTCGGGATTACAGAGCGTCTCACACACCCAACATCAACCTCCTGCGAGATGTGGGGAGGGGAAGGGGTGTTCCCCCAGGGGAGAGGGGTACCCCAATGCTGCACATGCATTACCCGTCCCAAATACCAGGTGACAGTTGACGGTCTCAGACCAACAAGGACCAGGACATGGGCATCACCTCTCTCAGCCTGTGGCGCAGAACCACGTCCTGCCGAGAGCTGAACCGCCTCGGCTTCTCCGCAGCCACCGTGGCAGCTGGGAGAGGGTAACAGCCTGCAAACCTTCCTGCCTGTCCAATCTAAGAGTCAGTTTGGGATTAAAATGCCCTAAAAGTGTTTTCCTTCCTATTTAAAAACCTCTTTGAAGACTGATTAGGCTCCTCTTGCATTTAAAGCAGGAACATCAAACACGGGATTGCACCCAAGAGATCAGACCGGGACACACAGAGCAGCTCCTTGCAGGATGGCAGAGACACCGGGGAAAGCTACCGCAGCCAGAAACGCTCCTGACCACACAGCACGATCCTACAGGAGAAATTCACCTTTTGGCCCCCAAAACATACCCCGATTTGGCTAGTGTGTTGCTAGTCCACATGCACATTCTCAGTCCAAGGTGACAAAGCTGTGCAGTGAAGATGTCAGAGGCCTTGCTCTGAGCCAGCACCCGGTACCGGTGACAGTCACACGGGTGACATGGGGACAGGTTATCCAGCCCTCTGGACTGACAGCTGGGCATCGAGGAGGAGAGAAACAGGAGCTGCATGTGCCAGCTGCAGAGGAGGGCGGCCGAATGCATGCATGGGTACGATTACAGAGAGCACAGAGCCATGGGAGGATGGAAACCAGAGCCTCACTGGGGAGCAGATCCCCGAGGAAACACTGAAGAAGCAGCAGAGCGAGGGAGGGAACAGGCAGGGCAAGTTCAGGGAAGGGATTTCAGGAGCACAACTGCCAGGGAGTCAAACCCCCCACACGGTGAAAGGGGTGATGATTTTAGGGTTGTTCAGACTGGAGAAGAGAAGGCTCCGGGGAGACCTTAAGCAGCCTTCCAATATCTAAAGGGGGCCTACAGATGAGGTGGGGAGGGACTCTTGATCAGGGAGGGGAGCCATAGGAGGAGGGGGAACAGTTTTAAACTGGAAGAGGGGAGATTTAAAATAGATATTAGGAAGAAATTCTTTACTGTGAGGGTGGTGAGACCCTGGCCCAGGTTGCCCAGAGAAGCTGTGGCTGCCCCATCCCTGGAGGGGTTCAAGGCCAGGTTGGACGGGGCTTGGAGCAACCTGGTCTGGTGGGAGGTGTCCCTGCCCAGGCTAGAACTCAATGATCTTTAAGGTCCCTTCCAACCCCAACCATTCTATGATTCTATGATAATTGGGAGATTTTGCCAAGCTCAAGGGATTTGCACCAGCAGTTCTAGTAGAGCAGGTAAGGCAGGGTGAGGAGGGGAGGGACTTCGGTCTGAATGGGCCACATACCGGGACTTACCATGAAAGTGGAGAAAAGTCAGCCACGGGAGGTGAACAGGAGCAGAGATGAGCTTTGCCTTTAAGAAGGGAGATACTACAGCATGGGGAAAGAGGCAAAGGCAGGTGAGAAATTGAGAACAAGGGGGAAGGAGAATGGTGTAACGGGGAGGAAGAGACAGGATGAGGTCAGAGGGAAAAGGACCAACCAGAGGAGAATGCGTGCCTGGGCAGGGAAAGGAGAAGAGTGAAACGCAGGGAGGAAGGAGGGGACAGTGACACAGTGTTTTGCCTTTTTTCCCTCCGCAGGAAAAAGGAAGGGGAAAGAAAACTGGAGAAGTCAGAGTCGTGTCTGGAGCAGCCACAGGCTTAATGCCCAACAAAGCCAAGCTCGTGTTCAGCAGAGAACAGAGCAGACCACGAGCCTTGAGCCTGGCCCCCAAGCGCTGCAATGGATGAACGGTGTAGAAGTGAGCACTGCCGAGGGTGGGAGAAACAGCGAAAGCAGCAGCCGTGGAAGAAAGGATGTAGGAATGCAGAAGAGGGTGTGGAGAGAGCCGGAGGGAGAAATGGGCAAACAAGACTAGAGCTCGGGGGAGGAAAACACCACCAGAATTCAAAAAATGCCTAACTCAATAGGCTGGGCCAGATAGAGGCATGCAGTGAAGACCTGCCACCCATCTCTGCGCCTCAGGCCCAGGAACAGTTCAGCCTGGGGACTATGGCAAAGCGGGCTAATGATAACTTGTTTTGTGGAAGAGTGAAGAAGGGGAGGGGGAGATCCTTACAGCGCACCAAAGATGCAGGACCACTTCTCCACCACCACTGTCTCCATCCCATCCTTGCTTCTGCCAAGGTGACCCTGCCATGTCCCGCTCAGACAAGAGTCAGGAGTGATGGATACAGAGAAGAGCCAGGAACGAGCTTAGACTACGTGCATGGCCAGACAGACTGATGGACTCCAGCTTGTAGGACACCTACGGCAAGAAGGGTCCAGCAGTGCCACCCAGATGTCATCAACGTGTGCAGGATTATGAGGGAAGGGAACAGAGACCAGCGCTTTGCCAGTCCCCTAACGAGCACTGCTATCCATCACTGCAATGATTTTAAGCATAATTAATTTCAGCAGCAAGCCCGCCTGCCAGCTGACTCCACTCTTCACATTCATGACAGTGAAATCAGAGTTTCAAGGGGAAACCAGTAACTGCTAAGGAAGCCCCACACCCCACAGAGCAAGGTCCGTTGGCGCACATTACTCAAGACCATCTCCTTCCCCTTACCAAGGCTGTGGCAGAGAAATCCCTCGCTCTGCCAGAGAAGCGGCCAAGGGGCTGGGGGCAGCTGGTGGCACCAGGTGGCAGCAGCACGCCAGGGACGCTCCCCTGCCAGGTCAGCCTCTGCCACCTCCTCCATCTTCCGAAGGAGCTGGCAGAGAACAGGCCTGGCGAGGGCTCTGTCCCATGCCACACGCCGTGCCACATGCCCTGCCGTCCCTGCGCCCATTCATCTCCTGTCCCAGACAGCGAGGAGCCAAGACACCAGCAGAGAGCAAGACGGACCCCTCATTCATTTCAGGGGCACACGGAGGAACCACGGACCTAAAGAGCCCCCACGGCTCCTGTGCCATCCCCACCCTCATCCCGAGCCGGCAGAGACAGGATTCGAAGCCAAAGCTCTGGCCTGAACTTCATAACCACTGGACTACGGGAGACAGGAAGCACAGCTTTTTGGCAAGCAGTTCCAAAGCCCCCTGTAACTCCAGCCTGTTGTTCTCCAGTTTTGTTTTCTTTTCTTTAAGAAAGCAGTTGGGACATTTCGAGTTACAATTAAGCCTTTATTCAAATACAAACAATTGCCTGGTCCCTACCCAAAGCAGCACAGATGGACCCATCCCAGCTGCAATCCAGGCTCCTGCCTGCTCCTGGTCCTCCTCCCACAGCCCCAGGGAGACGCATGGGCTCTGGGCTCTCTCTGGCTCAGCCACTGGCAGCCCCGTCACCTCTCTCCACCCTGTCCCAAGCTCAGATTTTAACTCAATCTCAGGAAGGAAGCAGCAACAGCTTCAAGGAAATGGTGCCTGTGCTACTGAGGTCGCATCCCAAGTCTCCAGACTGGAGAAGCGCTGTCTAAACCGCTCTCTGTGCAAACACTCATTTCTTCTTATGCATCAGGAGAATTCACCTTTTAATTCCCGTCAACTTGCGGAGTCTTTGACAGCCGCAATTCTTTCTGAAAGGCAGTCTTTGGGAATACAGAAGAAAGCCTAAAATATGTGAGCCAAATGCAGCAGAAGCCTCCAAAATCAAAAAATGAAATTCTGAAGTGGTGCCACTCCCCCTCTCCACCCCACACCAACTCTCCCCAGCCAAGCTCACGGCTCTTCGGAGCTGCGATACGCTTGTACTCACCACCCGGGTACTTTAAAGTACTTTCAAGTAAACAGCAGCAACACAACTTCAGCCCAGTTGCTATTACAAATATAACTTCCATTATTCTTTTATACAGGTGTGTAAACATACTCATCTGGTATTATTTTAGAAGTCCTAAGGTTTGTAAGGCATCTGCCTGCAGCCAGAAGACAGGACTGTTGGGTAAAGGCAGTTGCAGGCCAGGCAGGACACCTTTGTCATCCAAACTGGGACTACGCTAAACTGGTACCTGCCTGCAAGCATCTGAATTCCCCCGGGATTCAACAGAAAGTGTCTGAAAGAAAAAAAATATTGCTGTTATTCCAGGTGACCATATGCCCTATAACGTCCCTGCAGCACCACTGGGGTTGGCAGCCCTGAGATGGCCACACTTCCCGCTGTGGCTGCCTCTCCTCTGCTAAAAATGAACCATTTTTAGTTACCCGCGTAAACACGTATGTGAAAAAGCTACAACAAAACTAGAGCAGGTCTGAGAGGACAATAGAGCATCGAGGTTTCTCCTCTTGACTCACCCAAACCAAGTCACTCAAACCAAGCCCAGTCTCCCCAGCAGCCTCCCCACAACCAGCCGCACCGATGAGACGAGGAGGATCCTGCGCCAGGCTCTGCGGCACTGACAGCGATGTCCAACCACGTGAAATGTGGCTGGGGACACACGTCTCTGCTGAATGCTCCTTCCTGCTCCTGCTGGAAACCCAGTTAGTTCCTCTCTAAAACTTGCAATAATTGCACCTTTATCAAATTAAATACACAAATCCACCTTCCACAGGAAGGACGCTCTGCAACAGAGCGACAAACATCTGCTCAGGGTTTCTACCATCAAGCTACAGGAAGAGAGATGACCACAAGATGAGAGGAAAACCCTTGAGAGTTGTTATTAATAAGTTAAGAGCTCACTTTCGATTACATGTTCAGCTTGAAATCTCTCGCTTTTTGCTGAGCACGGTCACCCAACGGTCAAACCTGCCAGCTCCTACGGAAGCTTCTCCGGATGGTACGTTATGACGACAGCCTGGACATCCTCCTTCCCCACGCCTCTGCAGAGAGGAGCCCTCTCAGGGCTTTGTGTTGTCACTGCTGGCCTTCCCAACCAGGCATGTATAGCAATGAACTCAGAAACTTGCCATTTGTGAGGCTTTTCTAGTGGTGGTTTCCCTCCCGGTCCCAAGGAATATCTAACCTGGCTTTAACAATTCCCCTTTCCCACCCCAAGCCCCTGAAATCTCTGGTTTAAGAAGGTTAAACTTGAGCCTCTGGTCTTTCATTTCTAGGTACCAGGAGCCTTCAAAAATGTTTTACACTTTAGCAGTGGAAAATCATCTGAAGGGATTGCCTCGCACACTGACCTGCTTTCATTAATAAACTCACCTCAAATGACGTGGGCAGGACACTAAGTTCAGGTGAGCTTAACTGCTACCATCTCTGCGCTCTACCACGAGCTTAACTGTTTCTAAAAACAGTGCTGTCCATGACGTCCTCCCAAAAGGCACTCTGAGAAAGGGAAATCCCCAGCCAATCAATAAAGGAAAGAGAAGGCAATTCGATATATATAGCAAGGCCCCTGCTTATCTAGCAATAAGAGCTGCATAAATTCACACGCGCTGTCCCTTCCCCGCTGCCAGCCTCCAGCAGGACAGGGTACGAAGACGGCCCGGTGATAACCTCGGAACTGAAAGGAGCCTGAGGATTTATACTCACCTGCTATAATTCACATGATTTTTTTTTTTAGTGCAAGAAACAGAGTCTGGGATTTCTTACCTTTAATAACTCACTGTATTAAAACTCATTAGGGATCAAATTCCTGCCTCTAAAACGTTTAGGATAAAAATGAAGCGCATGAGTTACTACACCTAAACACAAAGCCAAATCTCAGGAGACAAGGGGATTTTTATCATCTTTGCTCAAATACGAGATAGGCACCTTCCTCCCGTCAGCACATCACTGACACGCACAGATGAAACCCCGTGGCCGCTGAAACCAGTGGCAGATCTATCTCTCAGCAATTCCAGCTGAAGCCAGATTTCCCCAGCACATGCTCTGCAAGGCCAGCCAGTGCCCGGGGCTGCAGCACCTCTGAACCGCAGGACAGGCAGAGCCAAAAGCTGCATCTTTGAAAGAAGTGGGAGTCACAGCAGTTGAGGAGGTCCCGCTCCCCATCCTGTGTCGCTCCAGTAACATCTCTTTCCCTGAGATTTTTGGAGCCCCGGGGAAGCAGGAGCAGCAGCACAACCCTTCGCAGCACCAGAGTGGTGGGATCCCGCCCGCTGGGCTCCTGGCTCCCTGGGAACTCCCATGGATGAGCCCAACGCTCGTTCAAGCTCTGGTTTTGACTGCTTCATCATTAGTAACACACCCCGAAAATGTGACTTCCTCTGCTACAAGACCTACTGAACCTTTTCTGAGAAGTCTCAGTAACTTCCTCTCACATTTCAATAAAAGAAGGCAAGGCCACGGGCAGAACAGTTTGTGTCACACTTCTGGAAATTCCTCCAGTAGAAACACCTGCTGAAAAAGGAAAGACGCAGTAGAAGAGAGAGAAAGGGAGGGAGGGGGTTTCGCTTTTCACCGAGTCTGTGTTTTATTATAAAACAAAACTGTTAGTCCACTTCATAGGACGAAAACACTTTTGCTTCCTCTTTTGCCTCATTTAGCAATGGCAATGAAAGCTCTGCACAGTGTTTCCTAACGAGGCAGTTAGAATGTCTGCGCAGAAACTCTGCATTCAACAGTTTTATATTTAAAAATAATCTCCATTTACTCTCCTTGCTGAACAAAACAGGATCTGTCTAGGATCATCTCATTCAGCATCCAGAGGTGCTTGGCTATCCTCTTTCCGATGGAAACGCAGAGAGCAGGCAGCGGAAAGGTTCTGTCTGCCCACCGGCGTGCCAAGGGGAGGTGACAGTCCCCAGAGAGCAGTGCCAGCAGGCTGCAGACACTGACTTTTAGAATTACAGAAAGGGGAAAGAGCAAAGGACAGAGAAGGTAAGAAACTATCTTGTGCCAGTCCAAGGAGTGCAAAGGACAGGAGGGAGGGGTGCGAGTCACTCGCTTGCTGGCACATCCCAGCCCTGGCATCCACTCCTTCTGCAGAGCCTCATCCAGTGGGTGCTGGCTGCCCGCCGGCAGCACGGCATTCCCGCCGGCAGCTGCCTGCAATATGTCTCCAGGCTGCCCCGTAATGAGCACAGTACCTCAGATGCTACCGGCTCTCCTAATGGGAACAGTCAGTGGTGTGACTCAGCCACGGGCACAAGAAAGGCCATTACCAATTCTTCAGACAAAAGCGCGCCTGTTCAGTCATTTCTTCTGATCATTTATTTGTCTTAAGGTACTACAGGGGCTTCCCTGAAGGCCCTGCTCCTCTCTAAGTCCATCAAATTTCAGCCTGAGGCAACTCCATTAATTATCTCTTCCTGCCCCAAGTCTCATCCCTACCTTCAGCAGCCAGAATAGCTCCTCCCCAACATGGTTCTTCATGCTACCAACCTGCTGTACTACAGAAAGAAAGCATCTGCTCATCTAGGGCTGGCACCCTGATAACTCACAGTATCACGACATTATACAGGAACACAGAGTCAACATCGTTGCTCAACGATTAAGGTAAAGATTAATTTTGCCCAGGTCACCTCTCTGAATGACACTGCCTCCCCAAGGCCCCCACTGGGTGTTCTCACCAGGCACGGTAGATGCCACCGGAAGGATCACAGCCACCGGGCTGAGGAACAGACACGGAGCTGTGACAGCCACCAGGCCAGCATCAGCAGAAGGACCAGAGCAAAACTGCTCCAGCAACAGCTTTGCTTAAGGTACCACTTCCACTGCAGGTAGAGAAGCACTTGACCCTACCCTATGAGATGGTGCAATCTGGCAAAGCTGCAGGGAAAGTCTAGGACTTGCTCTTCTGTCCCCTCGGGGATTTCTGCACATACCTCAAATACACAGGGGTCTCCCGGCACAGCCCCTTCCCTTCCGCAGGACTTCTCAGGAAAAGATTGTGTATTTTTGCTGTTACGTGACCTTTAGTTACAACTGCTGGTAGGATGACGCACCACAGGTTCAAAACTCCCCAAAAAATAGGGACTTCACAGCTTAAACAAGCACTTCTCCTTTGAAATCAAGGTACTTTCTCTTCCCAAAGGCAGCTAAATCCAAACGGGAAAGCCCAGCCTACAACAATAACAGACATTCAGAGCCCAATATACTTTTCACCTGCCTGAGTCAGAGGCAGCAATGCCCCGAGAGGGGTGGCAGGGTGGGAGCTGGAGCAGGAACGGGAAGGATACACAGCGCTGGGTTATCCCGGGGATGATATAACTCCCTAAATCTAGTAATGAAATTACTTTATCAAGGCACTGTACTGCACAAGCTCTAGTACCAACCTGAGCACAGTGGAGTCAGAGCTGGCATCAGTACCAAAATTCACAATTGCTTCGTTAACAGACCATCAGCTCAGCCAGGCTACAACTTTTACGCAAAGAGCCACCTCTGACCTCAGCTCTGTCCATCCCTGGACACAGCGTTATTCCCTTCTCCTGCAAAGGGGAAAGAGGCAGCACGCAGAGCCTTGCGTGAGGAAATCAGGTCTGCAGATGGAGGAGTTGCCTTGCTGCAAGTAAGATGAGATTTCTCTTTGCCCAGGCCCTCTCTCTATACCCACAGCTACTTGCTGGGTTTGCACGCATATCCATGGCCTCTGGATGTCACCAGGTCACCGGAGAAGGGGCACAGAAACAGGAGACACAGAGCTTTCCTTCCTAGAGTAGTTGCCTCTTGTCAGCTGCTTGCAAAGGGCGTGGATATGAAAAATGCAAACCAGTAGCTCCCCTGACAGAGAAATATTAAGCACTGGCACTTTCTAGAAGCAGATGATCTCCTCTCCATACCAGGCAGGCAATGAACAGCCTTGTGCAGGTGAGAGAAGCGTTTGCAGAGGACCAGGAAGAACCAAGCACATTGTCCAGAAGCACAAAGGACTCAAACACACCAAAAGAAATGCTGATAGCCCAGAAAGAGGAGACAAAGTTAATCGCCCTGCAGGGATCCCAGCCATCACGGGTCCAACCCATTGGGATTGTAGGGAAACGGCTGCCCCAGGAGCATGGCAGACACTGAGGCAGGCAGATCCTCATCACACCAGGACTCAGCAGCAGTTCCGCAAGTCACGAGGATCTCAGCTTTAAAAACAAACAAACAAACAAACACCCCCCCCCCAAAAAAAACCAAACCAGCACTGAACTGTATCATCAAAGGAAATAACTCCCACATAGAAAGGACATAAAAGTATCAGGCTGTGACAAACCCTCGAGTCACGCCACTCGTCACGCTGCGGGAGCGCCAGAGGGGGTGCGAGGGGCTGACAAGGGCCCAGACCTACCCAAGGGCGCAGGAAAGTTGACAACAGGACTCCAAAACATGAGCTGCACTTCAGCACAGCCAGAGGGAAAACGTAACACCCCAGGGACACTGGTAATACACAGCAGACACAGCATCCTCAGTAAAGCATCTCAAAAAAAAAAAAAAAAAAAAAAAAGAGTAAATCTCTGATGCTTCTAGGAGCTCACCAAATCCCACTTCGCTGTGTATCTTCCCACCAACCCCTCCAAATATGTTACAGCTGTTCTTCCCCTTCCCCCCAAAACACAGCTTTCTGCCCCCCTCCCCCCCAGGCCACTCCGTTTCACACCCAACTTCAGCTTCCCCAAGCCCCGTGCCTGAAGATACTGACTTCCACCAACAGACCCTTCAGGGCAGCACAGGCTTTTTGGTTGCACCCAGATGCCATGGGCTCACTCCAAAGATTTCAGCAAGATGAAAGTATTTTAGCCTTTGGGGAATTCAGGGAAGGAAGGCAGAAGTGCTGCAGCCCTGACCTGGTGGGAGGCAGGAAGGGGGCTGTGCAGCCCTGGCCAGAAAGCAGAACTACAAGCCCAAACCGTGCCAACTGGGGTGAGCGGCAACGACTCTGGGGCTCCTTATGTCCTCCTAAATCTACAGCTGAACCTCTGGGGTGACGAGAAGCCCCTCGGGTGACGATGACACCGGGTGGTAGCAGTACTGGCAGCCAGCTACACTCTCCCTGAGCACCCTCAGCGAGATGTTCTCAAAACTGGGTGTAGGTGCCTCATAAACGAGATACTGAACAGGACAATGGCTTCTCTCGGTCACCTTAAAAAGACTGACACGGAGTTCTACCTGGCTCTGTCACGTCGTGTGCTGGTGGTAGCGAGTGCTATATGCCAGCAATAAAGTGAACTTCCACCGACTACTTTGAAAGATTTTAAAAAATATAATTTATTGTGAATCCAGGCAGTACAGTTGAAATAACAGAGGCCACTGAATAGATTTATGCTGGTTTGCCACAAGGCACTCATCCACTCAGAGAAAGCCGGCTACTTCAACAAGTTTCTAGAATAAAACAAAAAAACAAAACCCTCTGAAGCTTCCAGAAGGAACAATGCAAACTGCAACCCTCGCTCGGAGCAGTCCTCGGTTTCAACAGAGACTGTCAGAGAAAGAGGCTGGCAGAGTTTAAGCAATTGAACTGACTGTAAAGTAGAAATGCTTTGAGGGTCCTTACCATAAAGCTGTCACTCACAAGCAGTGCCATGTCCAAGCACGTTCTGCCAGAGAGAACAATTCCACAATTTCATTTTGCAACGAAGAACTGGTCAGGTTGGAAAAGGAACAACAACTCCGCTTTCCAGTCAGTGCTGTCTGAGCCATGAAATGGAAGAAAGCCGAGCCGTAGCGAATCCCCTGCCGTGAATGTGGGCTTAAGTTCAGATACAAGACTTTGCCCTCGAGCAGATAACTTGTGAGCCGTGTCTACCTATGCCTCTGCTGCCAGGACAGGCTCCTCCAAAGAGGGGTGGAGCTGACAGCACTCAGCAAAGTCACCAGATTTGGCCTCTTGCTATGTCTCAGGCCAACACAGAGCTCATACTTTGCTATCAGAACAGTCCCATCTGCTTTATTCCTAGCTAACACCATTCCCAAGGTTTTGGTAAATCCCAGTCCTCATCACCATCCCTCCTGTGAATTCCGTGCCCGCCCCCCACAGTGCACTCAGATCTGCACCCTTGCAAGAGACAGCGTGATATTTCTTTCCCCCAGGAAAATAAATATTGGCAAAAGCCAAACTCTATTGTGCATGGCCAGGACAGATGACCTTCACGGGGTTTAGATGCATGAGATCAGCTGGATCAAACACGCTGTTGAGCAAAGACTCCACCTAGAAGATAAGTGATATGATCCACGAGGGACGGAAGGTTGGTACTGCTCTAAATCACAGACTAAAAGGAATAAGGCACCTACAAATGCACTCAACAAAAAAGGGAAGGTCTGGGGCCGATAACTCGATACGTGTTGAAGCAGAATATACAGACACAAGACTCTCTGTTCAGCTTTGTTGTTGGTGTGTCCCATCAACACTATCTCCTCCAGGAGAGGGAAGACCCTGCCTTCAAACCTACCACAGATGACCCAGGTCTGCGGAAAGATGCTGCAAAACAAATCCCCCACAAAACTGTTCCCATGATTCAATTCCCAACCCCAGGGAAGGGGAAGGAGCAGGACCCCCTCCCTCCAGCCCAGAAGCAGACCCAGGCACAGCAGAGAAAGGGAGGCCCCAGGCCCAAACCCCAGCATAAGGAGGCCGAGCACAACCCCGGGGGAGAGCTGTTGGGGGCCGTGTCAGAGGAGTCTGAACAGACCCTGAACCTCCACGTGTGTCAGACCCTCCCGGCAGCTGCCAGAGTGACCAAGCCAGAGAGAAATGAGGCAAAGCTGGAGGGAAAGAGATGGCAGGTAAGGGGTGCGTGTGCGGCTCAAAAAGGACCCCAAGAGCTTAGAGACACAGGCTCCCTGGTAGCACGTGCTCTCTGGCAGGAAAACGGGCTCATTTCAACCGGGATTCAGCCACTGGATGCTTTTCAGTTTTGTTTCAACTCACATTCCCGTTTCCTGTGCAGGCAAGGAACGGGGCGCCAGGCCGGTGCACAGAGCAGCACAGAGCATTAACTGCTGCTGGAGCCTTTCAAATCCATCACAACGTCCAATGCTCCGGCTGCAAACCAAAGCACCTCACACTGGGCAGTTTCCTTCCTCACAGAAATTCATGATCTCCCGCGGAAAGTACGCCCCATTTCCTTGGATCCGAGGTGCAGATGTGGTTGTACTTGTTGCAAAGGCAGAGAGCAAGACAGCAACCAAACAACACGCACTCGAAAGTAGGCCCGAACAGGCATTTACTATTTATAAGCTAATCATCTGATCCCTCCTCGGGGAAATCCTATCCTTTCGGGCTGGTGGGAGCGCGTGTAACTGCACAGCCACGGCAGGACTGCCAGGGAGGAACAGAAGGGAAGCAATTACACTGGCAAGGAGCGCAAAGTGCCCAGGCAAAATTCCTCCCTGCTCTGTAACAGCGCAGGCATCCTCCTGGAGAACAAGCCAGGGATTATGAGCAGGGATTAATCTGTTACGCTAATTTGCTAAGAGCAAAGTAATTTTTTAAATAGCTCTCTTCTCCATTCATCATTATCTAAAAAGGGCTCTGATCTCGTTCTGCAAATGTTGATGTTTTCCTGCAGGCAGTGATAGAGGAGAGTCTCACGATAAGCACCTTCATTGGGCTCCAGAAACATGGCAACAAGCAGAAAACTGTGGCTGGAGCTACATCGGAGGGTGGGCAAGCAAGGATGGAAGAGACAGGTACAAACTTTCATAATTGCTGCCAGTTATTAATTCCTGGGGGAACATTCCTGCCCTGGGAAGTTGAGCGTGATGTACAAGTATGCAGCACTGATTTTTTTTTTTTTTTCCTGCTCACACTTCTCCCTGATAAAAATAATCTGCCTTAGATTATACTGCTTGACTTTCTTGTAAAACAATGCTCAGTCATTTCCAACGCAACTGCACACACTCAGTGCAACCACACACCCCCAAGAAACAATTTTCTCTCTAGCCTCCTTTTTAATTCACTCACCAAACCATTACTGAGAACAACTCTCTCCCTCAGATGACAGCAACCTCTAAAGATGAGCTGAGGCTACAGAACAGGAGTGGAAATAGCCCTGTCTCAAACAGCTCAGGTCGAAGCAATGTCTCTTGGAGGAGAAGGCCCAGCTCCGGGAGCAATCCTCAGACGCAGGATAGGCAAGAGCCACCCAGGCCCTGGTGCTGGCCTTCAGGTGAGCAGAGCTCAGCAGGACACAGCCATCAGGAGTGGACATCACCACACACACACACCATCCCCTTGGCTCCCACCACAGCCACGACAAGGGCAACTTTGAAAAGCCCCACGTGAACAAAAAAACCAAAAGCAAGCGGTGCATATTTTGGCAGATGGAGATAACACTCAAAGCTGGCAGAGTGGCATTCTCCAAAGCCTCCATATCGCGGCAAGATCTAACCCTAAAGCTTCCCTTGAATTTGGGGGGTTTTTTTCCCCCCTTTTACCTTGCTACAGAGGAATCTAACAGTTGACTACATGACCCTGTTGGCGAGACAGAAGGGCTGGAAGGACACTGCCACAAAACTAACCGCAATGGTACATCTGAGGAAATTTCCCTGTTCAGGCTCTCTCAGAAAAATGAAATTACTGTCACTGCCAGCGTAAACAGATTCCTGTGAATGCAGCAAAGGAAAGGGGAAAACAGATGTTCCTAGAAATTAATAAATAAAACTTAAATTTATTTCCCAGACTTTATCTCCGTTTACTTAGATATTCATCTTCCAGCAAACACCCTGAAAGACATCACGGCCACCTTACAAACTCCCAAGCAGAGCAGACCACAAAACTTCCCAGGCTGGTAGCCCAGCTGCAACACTTGCCGTTGCTTTCATTAAAAAAAAGAAAAGTATTGAGACTCGATGGAAAAGTTGCCAGCAAATACAAAGTCATCACTGACTTTGGGAATCACTTCAAAATAGACACTTTGGTTTCCACGCACACACTGGTGTACCACAGCCAGCCGTGCTGAACTCCCACCATCCAACTTCTGTCCTCCACACGTACACACAGACTGGCCAAACCTTCTCTCAACTCCTTGTTGGATGAAGCAGATGGAGTTCTCGTCACCACACGGCAGCTTTATTTTCACCTTTAATCCCACCCTCATACACCATCTCTGAACTCTGCCCAGCTTTCTACCAGCCTTTGCACCAAACTCGGGCCCGGCAGCACTTGCACCATCGAGAGCTGAGCAAACGCATCCTCTGCTCCTTCTCCAGAGCCGCAGTGAGGTACCAAAGCCCCCCTCCGCGTTCCACACTGCCATGAACCCATGCAAAAACTAGGGACAGGCCTCACCCCTTCCTCCCTTGCTTCTCTGTTGGCGTAACAGACTATTCCCCAGCAGTTTGCTTTCTCTGGGAAGAGATGCGTGCCCTCACCAAAAGCACAGCGCCAAGCAAGTCAGACCACCATATTGGATCCTCATGTCTTATTTTCTGCTCAGCACTCCCAGTTGCTTGTGCGCTTCAGCAGGTTTTAGATGCAAACTTTCTTCAGGTCACTGACAAAATGAGCGGTAGGGCCCTCACCAGGCCGTTAACATCATGTCCCCAGTGATGTTCTGGGAGCCACCAGTTCAACACAGGTTATCATCGTTTGAGCTCATCCCCCTTCAGTTAATTCAGCAGGAAAACCCAAAGGCATCGAACCAAACGCTTCAGACAAACCCATGTTTACAACACAGAGTTGCTTGAGGTTTTTTCACCAAGTGTCAAACCTGCAACAACGCTGTCTCTACACCAAGCTCTGGCCCCCAGCAGTTTCAAACCTGCACAGAAAACTCCACCGGCTTCTCCCCAGCAAGGAGGGGAGGCACTTTCTCCAAGAACCAGCAACGTCTTGGGGGGCACCAGGCAAACCCCACCGCGGGGGCTTCCCGGTCAGACCCCCCGCCGGCTGGGAGGCAAGCCCAGCCCTGGGCAGGAGGGCAGCGGCCGCGCTCCCCTCCCGGGGCCGGGGCAGGCGAGCCGGGGGGCGGCCCGCCGCGGGGCTGGGGCAGGGCTGCCGGTACGGCGGGGCCGGGCCGGCTGCCTCGGCCCCAGGCCTGACCCAGCGGCCGCCCCGTGTCCCCTTCCTTCCTTCCCCCGGCGGCACCTCGGGGCCGCCCCCCACCGCTACCAGCCATCCCGCAGCGCGGCAGCCCCGCCAGCACTGGGCCCGTCACCATCGCCTCAGCGCCGCCGCCACCGGGCCGGCAGCCACCCTTCACAGACAGGCCCCGGGGAGGCCCCGCTCACCGGGCAGCGGTGAGGCGGAGGAGCGGGGCCCAGGGGTCGGGGTGGCGGCGGGGGGACGCCTGAGGAGCGCGGCGGGGCCGGGCCGGACCCGGGGGGGGTGGGGGGACCGACAGGGTCTCACCTGGCTCCGTCCGCGCCGCTCCCGCCTCTGCCGCGTGCAGCTCCCCGCCCTGCCCCCCCCCCCGGCCCGCGCGGCGCAGCCAATCAGCGCCCGGTGCCGCCGGCACCACCGACCAATGAACGCAGCGAACGCGTCCCCGCCCAGCACGCCCTTCTCCTCGCCCGCAAGCCTATCCCGTGCGCGGCGCGGGAGGCGGGAACGCGGCGGCCCGACGGCCAATGAGAAATCACAGCGCGTCCCGCCGCAGCCAATCGGCGGCCGGTCAACCCTTCCCCTCAGAAAAGGGCGGGCGGTCACCGGAGGGGGAGGAGGGGGGCGGAAATTACCGTGGGGGCAACACCGGGGCGGGGGGAAGCCGTCCCCTCACGTGACCGCCCGGTAACCGGGCCCCTCCTTTACCTCCCCAGCCTGCCCTGTTAGCCCCCCCCCCCCCCCCCCGCCCCGCCCCGCCGCGGGGTCCGCGTGAGGGGGGCGGCCCGAGGGGTCGGTGGAGGCGTCCCTCTCACACCCCACGCCACACCGCCCTCCGCGGGCCGGAGCCGCCGGTCGGGGCCCTGGTGCGGGCAGGCACCGGGGGAGCCCCTCGCGGGCAACACCACCTTCCCCCGAGCGATGCCCTGGACAGGGCAGCATGGCGCTGGGGCCTTGTGACAGCGTCAGGGCACCTCAGGGTGTGGAGCGGCTGTGGAACGGGCCTGCCGAAGCCTTCGGGGCTCTTTAGAGCTTGTAAGGCCTCCCTGTGTTACGGCCCTGCTCCGCAGCCAGCCGCTGCTTGCCTCTGCCTCCCCAAGCGCTGGATGTCCCTCTCTCCAACACCTCGTCCCTGGGCTTCCCCATCATTGGTGTGACTTCTGCCATTCCCACCCAGGTCTCACCCTACCCTCAACCTGCCCTGTGAAACAGCCCTGCTGATATACTTATGGGGCAACCTCAGGCTTTCTTACAGTCCAGATTTTACATTTCAGGCAGGCTCCCCTTCCCCTGGCATCTGCGGGATGGAGACGGGGATGGTGGTCCCTTGGGTGGATGAGGATGCTGCTGCCCATGGTGGTGTCTCCCTGTCAGTGCCTGGACAGGACAGCATGAGGAATTAACGAGCTGAGCTCAGCCCCAGACAGGTCTGGAGGGTTTGAGCGTATAGGGACGAGTGTGACATTGGTCCTTGGCAGAGGACGGCCACCTCTGCCGGGCCCAGGGGCCACGAGCTGCGAGCGGAGCTACCCCGTGCCTGTCTCTGAGAGGTGCAGGAGGGCTGGGAGCCCCCTCCTTGCCCCATGGGTGCTGGGTGTTGGGGCGCTGGGGCCAGTTACATGCATTCACAATGCCCCAGTCTCACGGGGATGTGCTGAGCATGCCCAGGAGGAAATCCAAGTGTAACTGCCAAGGGCACCCGGACTCTCACCCCACAGCCGTTGGGTGTGCAGAGGTGTGCTGGGCGATAGGTGACCATGGGGGCATGGAAGGGGTATGGCAACAGCCAGGGAGAAGGGACCTGGGCGGAGAGACAGGAAATGAGGATGCGAAGTGGATTTTTTTTTCCCCTGAGCGTTTACTTTCATTTTTCCCCTCGAGGCAGAAAGTCTTCGTGGCCTCTTCAGCAGGCCCGGAACTGAGGGGCAATGGCTGGTGAGTATGACTAGCAGTGCTGGGGCTTTGTGCTGGGATGGGGTCCTGCCAGGGTCCTCCACAGGTCCTGCTTGCCCTGGCCAGCCTGATCCACAGGAACATGGCGCAGCACACCAGCAGGAACCCGTGGCACTGTGACTCTGAGTAGCCTGCGCCCTGCTCCTTGAAAATGTGTCCTCTGGGGCACACCCTGTGGGTGTGTGGAAAAAAGGGGAGGTGGGTGATGGCAGGGGAAGCCCCTGGGCAATGAAGGAGGGAGCAGCACCCTGGGTGGGCAATGAGGAGGGGGAGCACCCGAGGTGGCTGTTGGGGGAGGGATCAGCAGCTGGGTGGGCAATAGGGATGGGGGCAGCACCAGGGAAGCGATGGGGAAGGGGGAGAAGGTAGAGGCGTGATAGGGAAGGGATCAGCACCCTGGGGAGGCAATGGGGAAGAGGAAGCACTCAGAGCGGACGGTGGGGCAGCAGGAGCCGTGGTGTGGGGGGGTCCGGGCACTGATGGGGCCACTCTTGCAGACCAGTTGCTCCTGAATGTGCGGACAGACTTCGTGGAGCGCGTGACGAGGCCAGTGATCTCTGGGCTGCTAGACGACCTGCTGAACCAAAAGGTGCTGAACCTCGACGAGGTGGATGAGGTGCAGGAGAGATACACAGTGCGCGCCGACAAGGCCCGCTGCCTCATCGACACCGTGCGCCTGAAGGGCACCAAGGCCAGCCAGATCTTCATCGACAGCCTCAAGAAACGCGATGGCACCTTGGCAGAGCAGCTGGGTCTGGCCGCTCAGCAGGGTGAGAGAAGCAGGGCTGTGGTCTGCTCCTGGCCATGCTGGGGCTCCCAGGGCCTCCAGTGAGGTGCTGGAGGGGGCCTGGCCCTGGCGAGTGTCCAAAGCCTGAAGGCAAGGGGCAGCTGGACGTCCCTGGTGTCACTGCTGTGGCACTGAGTCCCCCTTGCCATGCGGCAATGACAGGGCTCTCAGGAGCGGCTGTGCCCTGTGTCAGTCTCCTCTTGCTGCAGGTGCTTCCCAGTGTAACTGCGGGGCTTTCTGCTTGCAGGGCCCCCCGGTGATCAGCTGCCCCCCCCCCAGCCCCCCGTCGGCATCCAGGGCCAGCAGCAGTGGATCCAGCAGTGCTCCCTGAGCGAGTACCAGTGCATCAGGGACAAAGAGGGAGACCAGGTGCTGCAGGCAGAGAAGATGAGAGGATGGCTGGAGCATGGCCTGGCCGCTCTGCTGGGGCGGGCAGGAGCTTGCCAAGGGGAGACAGGGTCTTCGCTGACCCAGGAGCGGGGCAGGAGATGTGGGGAGATGCCCCAGGGACAGGGAGATGTGGTTGCTGCACCCATGGGCCTTCTCTGCTATTAGTTGCCTCCAAAGAAAGGCCCCCTGCACCCACCCACTGCTGAGTGCTGCCTCCCTCTGTCCTCACAGATCTATCCCATCCACCTACCGCGGGAGACGCGAACCCGTAGAGCCCTGCTCATATGCAACATTGAATTTGAGCACTTGAGCTGGCGGAAAGGGGCTGAAGCTGATGTGGAGGGGATGACGGAGTTGCTGGAAGGGCTGGGTTACGTGGTGGACATCCATTGCAACTTAACTTCCCAGGTAAAGGGCCACACAAAGCAGCTGCCACCGGCCCCAGGACTGGCATGTGATGGGGCACTCACGCACCATAGGGACACCTCTGTGTCCCCAGTGGCAGTGGCTCCTGTCCACAGCTGGTAGCTGGGTCTTCACACAGCTGGGCACAAGTGGCTCACGTTCCTTCTTTGTGCTGGTTCCTAGGGGATGGCTTTGGTCATGAAGGATTTTGCGGATCGCAAAGAGCACTGCACCTCTGACAGCACCTTCCTGGTCTTCATGTCCCACGGGGTCAGGGCTGGGCTCTGCGGGATCACGAGTCGAGATGAGACCACAGACATCCTTTCCCTCGACACCATCTACGAGACATTCAACAACAAGAGCTGCCGTGCGCTGTTGGGCAAACCCAAAGTGGTCATTATCCAGTCCTGCCGTGGAGGTGAGTCCCTGCTCCGAGGTGCCTGTGAAGCAAACGAGCTGGCCGGGCTCTCCCAGGGCACGTGAGCCCTGGGCACAGGGTGGGGATGGGACACTCCGTCATCGCTGATGCTGGCCCTGCCTTCCTAGGAAAAGTAGGGTCTGTGTTGATGAGCGACTCCAAAGACCCTGCCGTGCCCAATCCCATTGCGGCTGACAGCACCCCTGCAGGGCTGGAAGATGACGCAATGTTTGAAGTCCACCTGGAGAGTGATTTTGCAACTTTACATTCCTCCACTCCTGGTAAGCAGTTCCTGGAGACAGTTGCCCTGCCTGAGGGCCAGCAAGGGGGACAGGACTCCCATTCCTGATGCTGTGGGTCTCTTCCACACCTCCTCCTCCTCCGGGAGTCCCCTCTATCTGGTGACCACTTTGGCATTGCTCCAACAGCCTCTGGAGAAGGCGGTGTCCCCTGATGCCAGGGTACAAGGCTGCTCTAGGACACCCACAGGTCCCTCTTAGCGGCACCAGGCCCAGAGCTTTGTGTCCCTGCCTGGCTGCCTTCCCTTGCCTCTGCTCCAGCCCTCCCCACCGGCTCTGCCTGGCTGCCTTCCCTTGCCTCTGCTCCAGCCCTCCCCACCGGCTCTGCCTGCACTCCTTCCCCAGCCAATTTATCTGGCTGCAATGTCTGGCCAGGGGAAATTGTCTTCTCCTGCTGGGTCACAAATGGCTCCAGGCCATGCCAGCCTGGCAGCTGGCATGGCTGGGAGCATGGGAGAGCAGAGAGCCTTGAAGAAAATACATCACTTCTGTCTTCCCTGGGATGCCCTGTCCTTTTCCCATGCTGTGGGTCAGATGGGCCAAATACAATGATCTGAGGGAAGGTGCCCCAGTCTCCTGCTCCAGCACCCAGCGTTAATGACTGTCGTAGTGAGGGACACCAGTGAAATCACACTTCGCATCTTCTCCCTCCCCAGACACTGCCTCCTGGAGACACCCACAAAGAGGCTCCCTTTTCATCCAGCACCTGATAGAGCAGTTTCGAAACCATGCCTGTAACAGCGACTTACAGGAGATCTTCCGAAAGGTGAGGCTTTGTAGTTAACTGCAGGTGTGTCCCAAACACTGCTCAGAGCAGAGCTCGGGCCAGGGAAGGTGGTTTCTCAGCAGGCCCCTCGGGAGCAGGCTCTGTCAAACAGGGGTCTGGTTGGCCTGGAAATTCATGTGGATCTCTGGCATCAGCACCCTGCTGCACTGTGCACATGCACGAGCCCAGCGTGTTGGCACCACCCATGGCATCCCTTGTGCCACCAGACACACCTGGAGATGCCCTTGGAGATGCCTCCTGACTTCCTGCACCTTTCCCACGCTGGGAATGGAGCTGCTCTCATTTCTCCCCGCTCTCTCTCTCACCCCAGATCCAATATTCCTTTGGACAATTCCCTCGCCAGTTGCCATCACAAGAACGGTCTACGATGCTCAGGAAGTTCTACCTCTTCCCAGGCCACTGATCTCCTGCCCATGGTGAGTCTCTTCACCTCACACCTCTGCGGCAGCCTTTTGTCTGTGCCCCAAACCCGGTACCCAGCCAGCGGGGAGGAGCGGGGAGAAATTCCCCATCTCTCTTGGGCTCCAGACCTCGCGGCTCAGTCATGAGATCCAAAGGACTTGTGTGCTGGTAGCCGGGGCCCGGCAGTGGCCTGACTCCGTCCCCATCTCCCGCTGGCTGTAGCAGAGACAGGAGCTCAAGGAACTCATTTCAGTAGCCCGTGTCTCAGGAGCTTCTCGGTCTAATGCTCTTCACAGGTGAAAAAATAATACACAGGCAGCACAGGTGTTTGAATTTGGGATAACACAGCAGAAAGCTCAAGGCGAACGCAGCCCTGCTCCAGAGACATGCGCTACTTCAGAAAAGGAAAGGACAAGAGGAAAAGCCAAGACCAGCTCTGCAGAAACGCAGTCAATCTCCACACCAGATATTCGTGCCCCTCTGCCAGGCAATCCTAAACCTGGAATAAAACACTCCTTGGTCTGCTCGCCTCCCTTCCTTTCATGTCCTCCAAACAGCCCCAAACTGAGCAAACTCTTCCCAGGGAGCAGCAGAGACACCTGGCTCTGGAGCACCAAATGCAAAGCTGGTTAGTGTCTCTCTTAACTGTCCCCAGACAGATCCTGTCCCCAGCTGTGACAGAGATGATCTGTCACCCCCAGAGCTGCTTTCGCCCCATCTCAGGCTTTACCCATCCTCTAATAAAGGGGTTTTCACCGCAGACCTCTGCCTTTAGCCCACAGTGGGCGGGTGGTCCTTACGGCCAGCAGTAGCTGCTGTTCCGTGTCCTCTGGGGACACTGAGTAGGCGGGAGGTGGGAAATGAGAGGGGGCTGAGGGAGGAGGGGACGCCCGCCTTCAGGGCAGGCTGGGCAGGCTCGGGGGGGATTTCCGTGACTCGCAGCATCTCCTTGTCAGGAGGCAGCTTCCCCCACTCCCCGATCCTCCCGCTGCCCCTGAGGTGGAGGGAGGATGTGACTTCTCCTGGGAGCCATGAAAGATCCTCAAACCCATGTCTTCGTCAGCTCGGCGCGTTACAGGCCCAGCCCAATTGTCACCTCCCACCAGTGTCCCTGCTGGCGAGAGCCCCTTCCTGTGCCACCACTGCCCTTCCTGTCCTCCACAGTCACATCCAAACCATTTTCTGCCTTGGCGCGGATTCAGCTTTATTGCACATTCTGCAAAGTCACATCCAGCTCCACAACCAGGTGGTCTGGCAGCAGGAAACCGAGAGGGCGCTCCTGTCCCCTCCTAGTGTCCCCTCCAGCGCAGGTGGGACAGGCTGCACCAAAAGGGCAGTGTCCTGGGCCGGTGCCACCCCGTGTCCCTGCAGAGTGGCAGGAGAGCTCAGCGGACTGGAGGTGCCTCCCCACTCCATCTCCTGGAGACCCGGGGTGGGACAAGGCTTGCAGGCAGGACCGGACTGCAAAGTGGGCAGCCAGGCTGGGCCGAGCCCCTTCTCACAGAGCCCCACGTCCCCGCCCGGAGCTCCTCAGGTCCCACGCGGTGCTTGCAGAAACCCCGGTCCCCAGCACTATGGTGCTGGCAGGAAATTGAGGACAGCGGTGATGAATTCTTCAAATTTATCCTGATGGACTATGTGGCCTGCGCCTTCGATGTGCTGGACATCTGCCTTGGGGAAGAGGCGCTTGATCTCGGGGTAGTCTTTGGAGCTGCAGGATGAGAGAAGTGTGGTCAGAGGGCCATCCAGGTGCCTCCCCTCACCCTCCCCAGGGAATTCCAGCTCTGAGCATGTCCCTTTCCCTCCTGGGAAAGCCCCCAGGTTCCCCCTGGCTCTCCAGCACGTTGCTGTCACCAGCTGCTGGAGGCACCAAGCTCGCTCCAGGACCTTACCCATCTTGGTGGCTTCCTCCCACCCTTGGCAGCCGCAGAAAAGCACAAGGGCTCAAACCACAGACTTTGAACTGCATCTCTTCAGTCCCACCTGATATAGGGTGAGTTGGATCCTCCCAAGAAGAGTGTGGGGCCAGGATAAGGCTTGTGGAAGACGGGGAAGTTCATGATGTCTGCCAAGTGGTGGGAAATAGCCTCCAGGTTCACCCGCCAGACGTAGTGGCCCTCCACCTCCACCAGGTTGGTGAGGAGGAACTGTCTCAGCTGCGGGAGCTGCCATAAAAGGGGATCACACGCTCTTCAGTAAGAGCAACAAGCCCTCAAGATGTCCTGGCACCCTCTGTCCTTCTCTCCACCCCTTGCTGCTTGTCTCTCATTTGCCATCGCCCCTGCGGCCCTGGTGAGATGTCCTCCAGCAGCGAGTGAGCAGGGGTGGAAAGAGTCCTGCTGGGACCGTGGCCCTAAAGCCCTGTGCGCTGGTCCCAGGGACAGGGTGGAAGTGGAAACCCCATCCGAGGAGTGGGATGTCCTACCTGGACCACCGGACGCAGCTGATCGTCAGCCACCTGGCGGGCGGCAGAGCGGGAGAGACCATCTGGGATCTTCACCGACTTCATGGCAGAGATGTAGGCAGAGAATTCGGAGACGGGGGCAGTGGAAACGGGACTAATGTCTACAGAGATGAGGCGCTCCACCAGGTCTGGCTGGGGACACAAGCAGGGCAGATAGATGCCAGTCGAGATGTCCCCAGCAGGGATGGGGCTCTGCTCCCACCCAGACTCCCTGGAGGTTTTTCACTCCTTCCTGCTTCCGTGTCCCCTTCCCCACATTCCCATTTCCCTGGGCCTCGGCACGGGTGATCTCCAAGCTGCTTTGCAATCAGCACCAGAGCATGGGCTGGTGGACAGAAACTTCTCTTGCTCCTGGCTTACAGTGGGACAAGACCCCAGCTGTGACGGAGAAAAGCCACCCCCTGCGGGGCTGTGGGCAAGGCTGGCACCGGTGAGCAGCCCCCGCAGGTGCCACCCCCCTTCCCGCAGCCTCCCGCTCCCCCCCCCCAGCCCCGGGAGCCCTGCGCCTGCCGACCCGCTGCAAGGCCAGTGTCATGGCCGTCTTGCCCCCCATGCTGTGTCCCAGCAGGATGCACTTGGCGATTCCCAGGCGGGTCAGGAGGTGCTGAACGTCCAGGCTCATGGCTTCGTAGGTCATCAGGGGGCTGTGGGGGCTGCCGCCGTGGTTCCGGGCGTCCAGCGTCAGCACCTGCCTGGGCAGAGGCACCCCGTCACCCCAGCCCTGGCTGTCACCCGCCCCTCACACCTCTGTCCCCTGCCCCCAGGGCCTCACCTTGCCGCTGCCGCCGCGCACCAGCGCCTTGGCCACCGTCTGGAAGTTGCCGTGGCTACCGAAGAGCCCGTGGAGCAGCACCAGGGGCGGCCGGTCCCCGCGGCCCCCCACCACGGCGTGGGCCAGCGGCACGGCGCTGCGGGGAGAGGGGCGCGTGGGGCGGGGCCGGGAGAGGGGGCGTGGTCAGGGGCGCGGCCTAACAGGGCGTGGCGGGGGGTACCGCTACCCCGCGGGCAAGGAGGGGGTCTGGGGGCGGGGCCAAGGTGAGGGGGCGGGGCCAGCGCCAGCCCCCAGCCCCTGCTGGGGGGAGACCAGGGCACGGGGGCGGGGTTAGCGAAGGGGCGGGGTCAAAGCCCGAGGGGCGGGGCCCATTCCCCGGTACCGTCCCCGCCCGTCCCTTGCGGACCCCCACCGCCACCCCCGCCCCGCGCGCGGCCGGGCCCTTACGTCACCACGGAGCGGGAGGCGGCAGCGCCGGGCGGCGGGGGGGGGCGCGGCCGCCGCGGCGGGGCGGGGGCGGGGAGGCGCGGCAGCCGGCGGAGCATCATGGCGGCGGCGGCGGCGGCGATGACGCAGTGCGCGCGCGGCCCCGCCCCGCCGGCGGAGAGCGCCCCCTGGCGGCGGGCGGGCGCCTCGCGGCGGGTTCCGCCGGCGGCAAGGTCAGGGCCGCCCCCCCCCCCGCCCCGCTCCCGGCGGGCGCGGCCGTAGGGACGGGGCGGGGGGGGGGCCCGGGGGCCATCCGAGCCGCCGGCCCCCGGGGCGGGCCGCGCACCGGCACCTGCTCCCCCCGCTTTGTCCCTGCCTGCCGGAGCGTGGCGGGGAGGGCGGGGGCCGGGCCGGTGGGAGCGGCCCGTGTATGTTTCGCCCCCCCCCGCGGCGCAGCAAGACTTTGGCCCCGGGAGCGCCGCTCCCCACGGCGGCGGCTGCCCCGCCGCCTCCCGCCCCCCCCCCGGGCAAGGACCCCCGGGGAGCCCCGTCCCCAGACCCGGTGCTGCCGGGTACCAGAGAGCGTGGGGTGGCTCCGGGGGGGAGGGCCCCCCTCCCCGTTCCCGGTGGTTGCCCCCCCCCCCCCCAGCTCCAGAGATACCGGTTCCCGGTGGTTCCTCCCCCCCCCCCGCCCCAGGAACACTCGTTTTACCAAAACAGGACACGTTTATTGACAAATGTAACCGGTACAGACCACGCGTAACAGGGACAGGCGGTGCCCGGCCGGTGGCGATGGCGGGGGGGGGGGGAAACACACCCCGGGGCGGGGGGGCACCGTCCCCATCCCCGTCCCCGTCCCGTCCCAGCGGCGCGGGCAGGGGCACTCCCGGCCCCGCCGACCCGAAACCGCCTCTTGTTTAACCGAAACTGTCTCTATTTACACAGCCCGGCCCTGACCCCGCCGCCGTCCCCTCCTTCGCGTCCCCCCCCCCGCGCCGTCCCCGGTCCCCGCGGAGAGCGATGAGGGCGTCGGGGTGGGGTCGGGAGGGGGGTATATGGGGTGTCGGGGGGTGCCGGGATTGGGGGGCTCAGACATAGTTCCTCTTGTCGTAGCTGGTGACGGCGGAGCGCGGGGCGGAGTAGGCCACCTTGCCGGTGGTGTACCTGTCGTCTTTGGGGGGGCAGGAGCAGCAGAGCAGGGCCCCCCCCAGCAGCAGGAGCGCGGAGGCCGCCCAGCCCACGTAGAGCGAGGTGCCCAGCTCCCGCTTCTGCGCGTCCAGCACCAGCGGGTTGTAGAAATCCCGGATGATGGTGTTGGCCGACCAGGAGACGGGGATGAGGGTCATGATGCCGGAGAGGAGGAAGATGACGCCGGAGACGATGGTGATCTTGGCTTTGGTGCTCTCGTCCTCCACGCAGCGGGTGCACTGGGCGCCCACGATGGCCACCATTAAACCCAGGACGGCCAAGACGATGGCCACCACCAGGAGGGCGCGGGCGGCTTGCAGGTCCTGCGGGAGGGCCAGCATGGAGTCGTAGACCTTGCACTGCATCTGCCCCGTGCTCTGCACCACGCAGTTCATCCACAGCCCTTCCCAGATGATCTGGGCCGTCACGATGTTGTTGCCGATGAAGGCCGTCACCCGCCACATGGGCAAGGCGCAGCAGATGATGCTGCACAACCAACCCAGCACCGACAGGGCCACCCCGCCGATCTCCAAACCCATCGACATGGTGGCCGCCGCTGCCTCTTCGCTTGCCGCTGGCCGGGCGATGGCGGAGAAGAACCCAGGGAGCGAAGCTGTCACCGTCACCCTTCGCCGCTCACAGCCCTTGGGGGATCAGCTTACACCTGGGTGCACCTGCGCTTATAAGGGCTTGGCGGGGGCCACCTCCAGCGCCCGCCCGGGGTGGGGTTTCGCCGCTGGACGCTCCTCTCCGTCACCGTCACCCGCCGTCCCACACCCTCCCCTTTGTTTGCAGAGATGGCGCCGGGTTACCGGAGAAGGGCGGGAGACGGGAGAGAGAGAGAGAGAGAGAGGGAGGGAGAGGGAGAAACGCCACCTTCCATCCCTTTGGTTTCGGGGTGATGGATGCCGGGAAGCGCGGCCGCCATGCTCATTTCCCGAACTTGGAATTCCCGAACCTGGAAGTCCCTTCAGCGTCCCCATTTCCCCCCCCCCATCACCACCTTTCCTGGGGTCAGAGTTTGGTTTATTTCTGGAAGGTCCTTATCAGGGCTCACGTTTTTCAACCGGGGTTGGGGTGAAACTTTACCGGCCGCCTTCGCGTCGCCGTGCAAAGTGCAAGCCCTTCGCCACGCCGGGGATGCTTCGTGCTCCGATTCCACCATCCCATGGGATCCATACGGGCTCCCTGCCCGGCGGGGTGGGAGCACGAGGGGGCCGGGCGGGGGGGGTTCCCCCCCCGCCCGGCCCCCTCGTGCTCCCACCCCGCCGGGCAGGGAGCCCAAGCGGGAATCCCCCAACCCAAATAATAAATATATTTATAAATATAACTTCTCCTGCACTGAAATCTCCCTTTACGACTCATTAACTACTCAAGAGCGCGGCGGGATGCTGGCAGCCGGCGCTGCCGAGGGAGGCCCCCGCCGGCATCTGCAGTGGGGGGGAAGCACCCCCCAGGGGGGGTGGGGATCGGTTTTGGGTGCCCCTCCCCCCCCCCCCCCCCCCCCATGGCACCCCGACACCCCAAATCTGGCTGGGGTCAGCTGTTGTCACCCCAGCAGCCTGTATCCATCCGGGTTGGCCTCCGGCCCCTTGCAGCACCCTGTGGCTGATGGTCACCCTCTTGTGACACCCCAAAACCCTGTATCCAGCCAGGTTAGGCTCTGCTGACCCACGGCACCCCCAAAATACCCTCAATCTGGCCCCAAAACACCCTGGATCTGGCCAGATGGGGCTTCTGCCACCCCATGGCACCCCAAAGCCCCTTGTATCTGCCCAGGTGGGCTTCTGCCACCCCATGGCACCCCTAAATCCCCTGTGTCCATCTGGGTGGGCTTCTGTCACCCCATGGCACCCCAAAACACCCTGTATCCGTCTGGGTGGGCTTCTGTCACCTCTGTGGCACCCTGATACCTCCTGTATCTGCCCAGGTGGACTTCTTCCGCCCCATGGCACCCCAAACCTCCCTTTATCAGGCCAGATGGGGCTTCTGCCATTCCATGGCACCCCAAACCTCCCTGTCTCCATCCTGACGGGCTTCTACCACCCCATGGCACCCATAAATCCCTTGTGTCCATCTGGGTGGGCTTCTGCCACCCCATAGCACCCCAAACCACCCTGTATCTGCCCAGGTGGGCTTCGGTCACCCCATGGCACCCCAAGACCCCCTTTATCAGGCCAGAGAGGGCTTCTGCCATTCCACGGCACCCTTAAATCCCCTGTGTCCATCTGGGTGGGCTTCTGCCACCCTGTGGCACCCTGATACCTCTGGTATTGGCCCAGGTGGACTTCTTCTGCCTCGTGGCACCCCAAAACACCCTGTATCCATCCTGATGGTCTTCTTCCACCCCATGGCACCCCAAAACAGCCTGTATCTGCCCAGGTGGGCTTCTGCCACCCTGAAACACCCTGTATCCATCTGGGAGGGCTTCTGCCACCCCGTGGCACCCTGATTCCTCCTGTGTCTATCCAGGTGGACTTATGTCACCCCATGGCACCCCAAAAGCTCCTATATCCACCTGGGTGGGCTTCTGTGACCCCACTGCACCCCGAAACACCCTGTATCTGGCCAGGTGGGCTTCTGCCCCCCCATCATACCCTAATCACCTCGCCAAGGGCACCCCAAGCCCCCACAGCTGGCCAGGGTTGGAGGTCGTGATGGTGCCCAGGGGTGTTCCCATAAGTGCTGCCGAGGGGGAGCCCATGCAAGCAGCACCCTAGGGCCTTGTGTCCTTGTCACTGTGGGGTGCCGGGGGTCCCAGCCCTCAGGGACACCTCGGGGTGTCCATGATGCCCGTGGTGACAGTGGATGCTGGCAGTGCGCACCGCAGGCAGGGCTGTGCCAGCAGCCTGGGGGTGCGAGTGCACACAGGTGCACTTACACACACACACACACAAACACACCCCCTCTGCTGGCAGGGACACCCAGACAGACAGACACACGCACACAGACAGGCACACGACGGCGGTGTAGGTGCACACACGTGCATCCCACGGCGCACCCACGGCTGCAGATACACCAGCACCTGCAACCACGGCTGCCACACACATGGCTGCAGGGGCTGTGGGGCAGGGGGTACCCTGTGTAGATATGTGTGGCCATAGGGACACTCCAAGTAGGAGTTTAGGGCAACGGGGATACCACAGGCAAGGGTGTGGGGTAGGGGATGATAAACCTGGGTAGGGATGTGGGGCAGCGGGACACCCCAGGCAGGGCTGTGGGGCAATGGGGATACCCCAGGTGGGAGTGTGGGGCAGGGGTAGGGGCAGGGGCATATCAGCAGGGGCATGGGATAGAGGAGAAACCCAGGACAGGGATGTGAGGAAGGGAGGTACCCCATGCAGATGTGTGGGGCGATGGAGATAGCCCAGGTAGGGGTGTGGGGCAGGGGAGACACCCAAGATAGAGATGTGGGGCAGGGGATACTCCATGCATGTGTGTAGGGCAATGGGGATAACCCAAGCAGGGGTGTGGAGCAGGGGGGGATATCCTGTTCAGGGGTGTGGGGCAAGGGGGACATGCCAAGTAGGGATATGGGGCAGGGGGGTACCCCATGCAGGTGTGTGGGGCAGTGGGGATACCCCTGGCGTAGGGTCTACTGGGGCGGGGATGGGGTGAGACGGGGCAGGCAAAGCACCGTAGCCCCCGACCCTGCAATCAGAGCCCCACACGCCGCGTCCCCACTTCGTCATCCCAAATTGCCCAAAGTACAGGCTGCGCGCGGTGCCGAGCTGGCCCGGGGCCGCCGGCCGCCTGACTCACGGCGGAGGAAGGGGCAAATCACTGGAGTTTCGGGGTGCCGGCTGCTGCCACGCGCTTCGGGGTGCATTCTTGTGGCCAGCAAACCAGCTTGCTGGTGTTTACCCAAAACAGCTGAGCGGGGCCAGCATCCCTGTGGGGGTCCCAGGAGCATCCCCATCCCTCCTGCTCTTGCGTCCCCCACCCCAGTGAAGCCCCTCTGCTCTGCCCCCGCAGCTGGGAAGGGATGGGGACCACTGCCTGCAGCAGGTGCCCCAGGATGGGACAAGGTGGGGTGGCCACATGGAGCCACCGATGCCTGGTGACCCCAGATGAAGGTCAGACCAAAAGCCACGGGAGCATTGCCGGTTTGGTGCCATGGGAAGGACACCTGCGCTGGCATGGGGGGGACACCCAGGGTAGGCATCCCCCCTGTCCCCACCGTGTCCCCAGCATCCCAGGGGTGAGCAGGAGGTGACAACAGAAACTGCCCCGGGGGCTGCATCCCGCTCACGTGCGCCTGGCAGCCGGCGCAGGGTTTGGGGTGTTCCCCCTCCCCTGTGGTCTTGGGAGTGACGGCACGTTTCCCCCCCCCGGGGGAGCTGGGCCGGGGCGGTAAATGCTGCCTCGGCTGCTTATATTTCAGGCGCGGGGCTGCTGGCTCTGCCCCGGCCAGGGCACACAGGCAGCCCATTGTTGAAGCCCCTTCGGCGGTGGCGGAGAGCAGGTAAGGCGGCTCCGAGCATCAATGGTGGCTCTGTCTGCCGGCGGGGCGGGGATGGAGCTGTCGGCACACGGGGAGCTGGGGGGCGGCGGGGGGCATGGTCCAGCGGGACCTGACAGGGGTCTGGCAGCTTGCCCGGGGGATGCTGGGACGCCCAAAATCTCGGCGAGCCCGGGGCATCCCCACCCCGACGGCTCTGGAGCAGCTTACTCGGGGCTTCGCCGCAGCATCCTGCTTCCCCTGAGCATCGCCCATGGGGGGACCCCCATTGCGCCACTCACATCCCCCTTCCTCAGCCATGCCCGTCATCTCCCCCATCCCTTTGACAACCACCTTGGCCGCGCTTGGGCATGTTTTCCCCATTCAGAACCATTTTTGCTCAGGGCTTTTGTTTTCGGGGCGACCTCAGGCTGAAGGTCCCGTTTCTTGCAGCGGCTGCGTCCCCACCCCCAGGGACCCCGCGGCTCCAGCTCCTGCCGAGCCGATAAGACTCTGCTTTCCCGTAGCGGGAAACAACCTGACTCTGCATATTTGAGCCGGTCGGGGGGGTTTTACGTTGGGCAAGGACGTCTTTTGGGAACATTCAGTCTCTAGGCTGCCAGTAACTAATCCCCGGCCGCCGGCAGGGAGAGGCTGCCCCGCTCGGTGCCGGCGCAGCGGGAGGGCTGGTGGCCGTGCCTCGCTTGGTGGATGTGAAGGCGGCGATCCTGGTGGATCACCGCTCGCCGGAAAGTCTCACCCGCCTTTTCGGGACCTGGAGGTAGCCGGGGTGGCGAGTTCATGTGCAGGTGCCGGGGGATGAGGGGCTGGTGCTGGGTGTGTGTGTGAGGTGGGAATGTCACCTGTGTCCTGGGTGGGGATGTCCCTGAGCCCTTTGGTGGAGGATTTATGCCCCGAGCCCTCTCACCGTTGGGTGTCCTCTGCCCTGAGCAAGGTCAGAGTAACACAGCCTCCCCGTGCACCTGGTGATGCCCAGCATCACAGTGGCACCAGGTTTAGTGCCACCTCCCTGCCTAGGGGTGGCCTCGCTGCCCAGCCGTGGGGCTGTGGCATGTCCCCATCCCAGGGAAGCAGGGACAATGGGCGGAGGGCATTTCCTGAGCCATGAAGGGCCAGTGGTCTACGTGCTGGATGGGAGCTCTGCCCTCACCGACCCCGTTAGCGTGTGGTGGAGCAGGGATGGGAGCTCAGGTCACCCTGTCCTGCAAATCCTGACGGATTTGGGGCAGGGTACCAATGCCTGGCTGGGTGCTGGCTCAGGTGCCGGGTGGAGAAGGCTTGGGATGGGGCAAGCACCCTGTTTTGGGGTGGAGGAGTTCCCTGCTGAGTGTGTGGGCTGTGATCCCACCACAGCTTGTCACTGTGCCATGTCCCCTTGCAGGTGGGGAGCCAGGGGTGGAGCCAGGGGTGAAGTCCTGCTGGATGCACCACGGTGTGGGTGACTGGAATGGGGCTGTGGGGATGGTGTCCATGTGGTGATGGCCCCGACCAGTGCATGTTGAGGTGCTTGGCGGTGCTGTGGTCCCACCTGAGCTCCACCAGCATCCTCTGGTTCAGCGCTGGGGACAGGGTGCTGCCCGAGGGTCAGCCATCGCTCCCCAGCTCCCCGCCGAGCCTGTGTCTGTCTGTCCCACGGTGCCGGGGACACGGACCTGGCTGTGCTGGCCGGCAGTGCCCTGCTGGGGGACGTGGGGAAGGGCACGGGGGCTGTTTCTGGGTGGCAATTTGAATATATGTCACATTCTGGCTTTAATTACAGTAATTGGCTGTTGGAGGGCCGTGCTGGCGCCGGCTCTGGCTCGGAGGGGGAGCGTGAGCAGCTCGGGTGTTTGATGCTCCGCACGCGGGGGAGTCCCTGTCCCCACCTTGCTATTTGTCCCCAGCCCAGAGGCATGTCCCCACGCGCCTGCGGGGACACGGCCCACGCGAGGCACACTCACACGTGGGCACCTGCCTCTCGCCAACCCCAAATCAGGCGGTGGTTGCGGCAGGCGGCTGGGAGGTGAAACCACGCTCAGCCGCAGGCAGAGTCCGGCCCCGGCGGGGGTGCTCCCCAGCCCCACAGATTAAAGGGAGCCCTTGACCACAAGGCTCCAGCCCCGGGGTGGGCACGCTGGAATGCCAGCAATGCGGGCGCTCCAGCAGGAGAGACGGATGGATGGAGCAACCCAGCACAGCTGGGTGCCTGGGTGGCTCCTCTGGCACAGGTCGGGCAGGCAGGACACGGGCTCGTCCCTGTGGGTCAGGGTCTGCGGTGAGACCCGAGTCTTTCCTGTGCCAGCCACAGGCACCCCCAGCCCAGGTGCCATCGGCATCCTCATGGCAGCGTGGTGCGCCAGCCACCCGCCTTGTCCCACCGCACTAGGGCACGATGGCTGGGGACGTCATGGTGTAGGCAGCGGCACCTCTAGAGCCCGTCGCACCGAACAATTAGCACAAGTGATTGGATCGTACCGGTAACCCCAGTGCCTGGAAAAACCAAGATTATCTCAGGTCTTGTTATCTCTTCCAGAGGCCCGGGATTAAGCCGGGGTGGGGGAACAGTGCAATGTCCATCTGGCCGTCCTTGGGCTCTGTCTGGCCTCGTGCTGCGCCTGCCTGAGTGCTGGAGGGGTTTGGATGTGTGCGGGGGAGCTCAAGGATTAGAGGAGAAGAGGTTGGGCAGCGCCCAAAGCATTGGCATCAGTTTTGGTATCGGCATTGGCATCGGCACTGTTATTGACATCAGCATTGGCATCGGCGTTGGTATTAGTGCAGCCTGGCCAGTGGGTATGGCCAGCTGTGCCAAAATGCTGCCAGCCCTGCTGCCCTGGCTGCCCCTGGCACCTCGGTCCCCACTGGGCCACCCCTCGCAGCCCTGACCCACCGAGCCCATCCGGCAGCGCAGGCAGCGGGACGTCGGCAGGGCTGGGACCGAGGGCTGACGTGTGAACGCCATCTGGGCGGTGGAGTACAAGGTGGGGTGGGTTTTGGGGTCTGGCCCCCCCTCGCCCCGGGCAGTGCTGTCTCTCTGTGCGGAGCCAGCAGCTGCTCCGACCGGTTTGTGGGTCTGGGCGGTGACACCTCCCGCCCGAGGCCCGATGGAGGGCTGGGAAGAGCTGGTACGGACGCCAAGGAATAAACAAGAGCCGCTTGTGTCCTGCTGGGCACCGAGCCTAGCAGCGGGGCAGGGACGTGCTGCTCCCCCGGCGTGGGGGTCAGGGGGCTGGAGGCTGGAGTGCTGCTGGAGCAGCCGCCCCACCAGCTGGGGGGAAACTGAGGCAGGAAAGCATGGAGGGACCCCATGTGGGGGATGGAGCAGGAGGTGCTGGCAGTGATGGCAGATATATCCTGGTGCCGGGACGCCAGATCTTCCTCATCAGCATCCCAGGCTGAGACCCAGCACCTGCCCTTGGCATCTCCTGCCCACCCACAGGCAGCGATGGGACACACTCCCGCACCTGGGTGGCCTGATCCCAGTCCCCTGCGTCCCCCTCCGTGGGAGCAGCCGGGATATTAAGTGTCATTGCTGTGGGGAGAAATGCAAGCGGAGGAATCCCGGGAAACTGGTTCTACCCCTCCGTCCGGTGCCGGCGGCAGGACGGCGGCGGTGGCGGCGCTCCTCCCTCGGCGAAGGCATATAACGCCTGCCATGGTCCCGGCAGCCGGCACTGTGCTGCGGGAGGCGGGCAGGGGTGCCGGCGGTGAGCCATGGCCTCCATGGGGATGCAGGTGCTGGGCATTGCCCTCTCCGTCATCGGCTGGTTGGCTGCCATCCTCTGCTGCGCCTTGCCCATGTGGCGGGAGACGGCCTTCGTCGGCAACAACATCGTGGTGGCCCAGATCATCTGGGAAGGGCTGTGGATGAACTGCGTGGTGCAGAGCACGGGGCAGATGCAGTGCAAGGTCTACGACTCCATGCTGGCCCTCCCGCAGGACCTGCAAGCCGCCCGCGCCATGGTGGTGGTGGCTATCGTCTTGGCCATCCTGGGCACCCTGCTCGCTGTCGCCGGTGGCAAGTGCACCAACTGCGTGGAGGACGACACCGCCAAAGCCAAGGTCATGATCCTCTCCGGAGTCATCTTTATTGTCGGCGGCCTCCTCATCCTCATCCCCGTCTCCTGGTCAGCCAACACCATCATCCGGGACTTCTACAACCCACTGGTCACTGACTCCCAGAAGCGGGACCTGGGCTCGTCCCTCTACGTGGGCTGGGCGGCCTCCGCGCTCCTGCTGCTTGGGGGGGGCATCCTCTGCTGCACCTGCCCCCCCCGGGGCGAGAAGCCCTACTCTGCCAAGTTCACGGCCGCTCGCTCGCTGCCAGCCAGCAACTACGTCTAGGAGCCACCGTGCCCACCTGGACCGGGACCTCCCGGGTCGCCCCTGGCCCGTGCCCCCCCACCCTGGCCGGGCTGGGGGCTGGCTGGGAGCCGGGGCTGGGAGGGCCGGGTGCCGGGGCGGTGCGAGGGAGCGCAGACAGAGCCGCCTTTGTTCACCGGGGGATTGAAGCTGGTTCTTTAATCTCGGTTGAGACAGGGAACTGGGAGATCCTGTCCTGGCCACCCCCCGACCCCGGTGGGGGTCCCGCTCCCCCCGGAGCACCCAGTTGTGGCATCTTCTCCGAGACACCACCCGTTCCCTCACCCGGAGCATCTCCTGGCTCCCGGTATCGGGGTGTGCCGCGCGGTGACGCAGCTCCCGGGGCCCGTCCCGCGGGTGACACAGGGTAAAACCCCCCATGACGCGTCCCTCGGGGTGGGCGGCGGTGCTGCTGGGGACACAGTCCTGTCCCACGCGGTCATGGGGACGTGGTGGCTCTGCGAACCCCGGCAGGCTCTCGGGGGGCTTTGACCTACTTTCGGGGCTCGGGGCGGCTGCACCGATGTGCGATTTCTCGCGGCGGCTCCCTGGGGCGGGGGCATCATTATCCTGGGAGTGGGAAGGCAGCGGCCGGGCTGGGAGAACCGGTCGGGGAGGCGGGAGCGGAGCGGGGCTGTGCACGGAGGGGAGCGACTCCCGGACCCGACCCCGTCCTGTGGGGTGTGCCCAGCCCCATGGCATCCCCCCCAGTGGGCAGGAGGGGCATGGCTTGCGGTGTCCCCCCGGCTGTGCTGCCGTCCATCCCCGCGTCGCAGCTTTCCCACATTAAATGGCAGCTGCTCAGACCGCGCTGTGCTTCGTTTTCTTTACCCTCTCCAACGCCTGCCTTGGTGGTGGGACAGCCCAGTGCTCCCGTGCCCCCATCCCCCTGAGATCCCCCAAATCCACTCTCCGGAGCCTTCCAGATCCCAGCCACCTCCTGAACCTGGCTCCAGCCCTGCCATCCCATCCCTGAGCCACCCCAGGCCCCAAGGAGTGACAACGGGTGCCTCCGTGGCACGATGACTTGGTGGTGTGATCCTGGCATCGGGGCTGCCCCACACCTGTCCCACCGGAGCAGGAAGAAGGTGATGGGTGCCTGCAAGGGCAGGTCGGGGCATGCTGGCCCTGGGGCCACCCGGCAGCCCTGGCTGGGAGCACCCCGGGGCCGGCGTGGGCAACGCCGGGTGTTTTGCCTATCTGGCTTCTGGCACGGCAAGCTCCGTCGGGGTGCAGCTGGTGCTACACCGGCTTGGGAACATCCTTCCCTCCCGCCTCAGGGTGTGCAGGGACGACGGGTGATGCCGACTGCCTGGCTCTGGATGTCTCATTTGGGTCTGGGGGCTGGAGGGCTCCCAGCTCCCCCATCCTTTCACTGGGAGATGGTGGAAAAGGGTCCCACAGCCCGTGGTGCCGGTGGCTGGCTGGAAATGTGAGCACAATGCTCTGGTGAGCAACCCTGCCGGGAGCCATGGGGCCACAGCTCGTCCCCACTGTAGGCGGTTGTTTTGGGTGACCCTTTTGGTCCAGGTCCCGCTGGCTCAGGAAGGGTCACTGGGATGGCTTCCCATCGTCCCGGCCTCCTGGGAGGCTGGTCTTCCTTTTGTGGGGACAGAGACTTTATTTTTTGGCCCACACTGGCTTTCGTGGACCATGGGAGACAGAGTCCCTGTGTTGGGTGTCCATCAGGATGCTGAGGGATGAAAGGTGCTGCAGGAGGAGTGGGGATGCAAGGGGGGACGAGAGAAACCGAAACCGGGAACAGAGAAACGACGGCGAAACCTCCGGCAAGCGCGGCAGGGTGTGCCGGGCACAGCCGATACCCTGCTGCTGCTCGGGCTCATAAAAACTTGGCTGGTCCTGGCTGCCAAGAGCGGGTGCGAGCACCCATGGGTGCACTCTGCCCCATGGCGCTACGAAGGCTCTGCTCCATGTGGGGCTGAGCAGCGATTTGGGCTGAGCCCAGGGCCACGGCAGCCACGTGTGACCATGGTGGAGCCACCAGTGTGTCCCCTGTACCAGCCACCCCTCTTACAGGGGTGATGCCCGTGGTGACCCCGGGCTCCGTAGCCCCTCGCCGGGGGTTTGGCCCCTCGGTGCTGCTCCCGGTGCAAAGGAAGAGCAGGTGTTGCTGAAAGCGCTGAGCACCACGGGCAGGACGGGAGGCAGACCTGAGCTCTGACCCATTTCCAGAGGAAATCCCGGGTCCAAAGGGCACTGCAGCGCGGCGGCAAGGGCAGAGCAGGACCTGTCCTTGGACGGGGAGCAGCCGGTGCTGCAGTGCGGGCAGGGGGCTGCTTTGCCTGTCCTGGCCTCGCCGGCACCGTGCTGTGGCCAAGGAGGCTGAAGCAATGGAGCAGGGCATGGGATGGGCGCTGTGGGGTGGGTGCCATGGCAGGAGTGTGGGGTGGTCTGAACTTTGGAGTGTGCCAGGATGGGCACAGTGAGCCCCTTGTCCTGCTCCCCGAAAGCCATCCCCTCCCTAACACAGCTGGGATGGGGCGATGGCAGGGAACTGTCCTGTGCCATGGGGGTGTTGTAGGGGGAAACATGACACACGGGGCCTCCTGCACTTCAGCCTCCTCAGGACCTGGGCGCTCAGTGTCACACGTGTCCCCATGCTGTCCTGCAGCAATTCTCCATGCCACACGTCCCCATGTTGACCTGCAGCAATGCCCCATGCCACATGTCCCCATACTGTCCTACACCAATGCCCCATGTGTTCCCATGCTGTCCTGCAGCAATGCCCCTTGCCACTCGTGTTCCCATCCTGTCCTGCAGCATTCCCACCCAGATGGGAGCAGTAGGCACCCAGCATGAAGGCCACGCTCTTCAGAAAGCCTCCCCTGGCTTGGGGCCGTGTCTGTGATGGCTGTGCCCTATCCCCGCAGGTGCTGTTGATGGCGACGATGACGATGCAGCTGGGTGGGCTGACGCTGGCCGTGCTGGGCTGGATGGGCTCCATCCTCACCTGCGCCCTGCCCATGTGGAAGGTGACGGCCTTCATCGGCTCCAACATCGTGGTGGCCCAGGTCTTCTGGGAAGGGCTGTGGATGAACTGCGTGTATGAGAGCACAGGGCAGATGCAGTGCAAGGTCTACGACTCCCTGCTGGAGCTCACCTCTGACCTGCAAGCAGCTCGGGCCCTGGTGATCACCTCCATCTTCGTGGCCTTCATCGCCTTCCTCACCGCCATCTCAGGTGCCGACTGCACCCGCTGCGTGGATGACAAGAGCACCAAGACCAGGATCTCCATCGTGGCAGGTGCCATCTTTGTCCTGGCCAGCATCATGCTGCTCATCCCTGTCTCCTGGTCCGCCAACACCATCGTCAGCAACTTCTACAACCCCATGGTGCCCGAGGCCCTCAAGAGAGAGCTGGGGGCTGCCCTCTACATCGGCTGGGCCTCCAGTGCCCTCCAGCTTTTTGGCGGGGGCATCCTGTGCTGCTCGGGACCCCCATCCCAGCAGGACCCCTACCCCAAGAAGTACAGAGCGGTGAAGGGCAGCACCCCGATGGGCTACCCCATGAGGGACTATGTATGAGCCACTGTGCCCAGGCACCAGCCCAAGGGAGAGCACCACCGTCCCCATCCTGCCACCACATGTCACCCCTCCCTGCTCACGTGCTGCCTCCTCCTGCCTGTCTCCATGCTGGCTGCACCCCTGGCATTGTCCCCTGCCTGTGCCCTTCCACGGCTGCGCTTCCCATGGACTATAAACATCTTGGTGCCACCGAGGCTGCCTGGGCTAATTTCAAAGTGGCGTGGTGGGGGGAAGGGTGGTGACATGTCCTATGGGTTTGACACCCTGCCATCCTGCTGCCAGCTCGGGGGCTGTTGCCCTAGCGCCTGGCACATCCCCATGAGGATGTGGCAGTGGTGAGCCAGGCTGCTCCCCACACGTCCCGGGGAAATCCAGGCAGGGAGAGGGTGCTGACAGCCAAGAGGGATATGGGGGGGACACCAGGTTCCCAGATCTCGGTCCTTTGAGTCCCCAGGGGCTGGGAGGGGACCCAGTAGAAAGGCCAAATTCCCCCTCCTTGACTCTTGGCCACCCTCCCCTGCCCACGGTCCCCACTGCTCCAGGAACAACACACAGCAGGCAGTGGATGCAAAGGGTTTATTCAACAGCCAAGCGCAGGGATGGGGAGAGCCACGACCCCCCCAGCTGCCCAGGGGACAGTGCTGGGGACAAACGGGGAGAGAGGGGAGCAGGGCAGCTACCCACATCGGGCACAGGGACCCCAAGACCTGGGGGGACAATGTGGAGGGGTGATAGCAGCCACGGGGAGGGGGAGTGTGGGAGATGTGAGATGTCCTGGGTGGGGGACAGGGAGACACAGCCACTGTCTCCCGCCTGAGAAGAGCTCCTGAGGGGAAGGAAGTAACTGGTTCCCCAGGGCCAGGGGAACGGGACGAGCAGGAACAGGTCTGGGGGGAAGAGAAATGGAAAAAAGGAAATATCCCAGCAAGAGATTTGGGTAAAAATCTTCCCAAGGGAGCGGCAGAGGAGGAGGGGTGGAGGCAGCATGGCGGGGGGCGCGGGGAACAGGCTGGGCAGGCGATGCTGGGCGGCTCCTGGGTGGGGAGCAGCCACCAGCTCCTGAAGTCCCTTCCAGCTTCATTTCCCACTCAGACCATGAACTACAAAGCCGTAGGAAAATGAGAGGCTTCAGCAGCTGCTGTGGGATGAAAGGCCGATGGGGTACTGGGAAAGCTCCTCTGGCTTGGCGTCGTGTTGGCACAGCTGCTCCTGGGTTGGATGTGGAGGGATGTGCTGGGTTGTCTCCTGGGGAGGACGAGGATGGGGGACCGCAGGATGTGGCAATGGGGACCCGCCTCCAGCTGTCCCCTGGTAAAGACCACAGGGGCCTGGGGTGGGGAAGATGAAGATGGATCTAGATTTTGATGATGGCTATGTGGGAGGGCTCCTGGGGAGGATGAAGAGGGGGTCCGTAGGACATGGCAATGGAGAACCACATCCAAGAGTCCCCAGGTCAAGATCACGGGGGTCTGGGGTGGGGAAGATGAATGAAAATGGATCTAGATTTTTGACCATGGCCACATGGGCGGGTTCCTGGGGATGATGAGGATGGGGATCATAAGACATGGTGATGAGGACCCACTTCCAACAGTCCCTAGGTAAAGATCACAAGGGTCTGGGGTGGGGAAGATGAAGAATGATCCAGATTTTGACCGAGCGCTGAGAGGTGGGCTCAGTGGGGAGAAGACAACCCAGACAGGAGATGGCTGTGAAGAGCCAGGTGTGTCTGCGAAATGTCATGGCAAGGACTGAGGTGTTGGGGATGGTACCAGAATGTCACAGCTAATGATGGTGCCCAGGAGACCCTGGTGAAACCAGGAGACCCTCCCCACACTGAAGAGCAGGCAACACCCACAGGACCCAGACCTCAGGGGGAAGGAGCCGGGGAAGGGTATGGGGATGTTTTGGCTCCAGATGCTGCCCATGACCCCTGTTGCCCCCCATCAGCCACCCTGCTCTGGGAGGGGGTCACTGGGCTGGGTTTTACAGGGGGCCAAGTGTTCTCCTCCCACCTCCCCAGAGCCGCTGGGGCTCTCAGCCCTCCTCAAGTGGTGGGACGGGACATTTCTGGTAGACGTAGACCACCCCGGAGATGTAGCCAGTGCCCTGGGTGCTCTCCTCCTCGGAGGTGGCCCTCTCCCAGCGCTCCACCTCCTGGACCAGCACCTTCTCCCAGGCTCCCCGTTGCTCCAGCCCGGCCAGCGCTGCCTCCAGCTCCGCCTTGTACCGCAGGTTGGAGGGGTTGCTCCTCGTCGTCAGGCAGAGGAAACCCCCTGTCGGGAGAGGGGACGGGTGATGCCGCTGCCGGCTGTCCCCCCGCTGGGGACGACATCCCCTCGGAAAGGAGCAGGGCAAGGGGAGGCTGCCAGACCCTGCCAGGAGTCAGCTGGCAGGACAGCAGGCAGGGGACAGGGAGGCCATGAGGTAGGGGACAGGGAGGCCAGGGACAGGCAGGCCAGCAGGCAGGGGACAGGCAGGACAGAGGGCAGGGGACAGGCCGGTGGTCACGCCTGAGCACTGTCTGTCACGCATCAGAAGTGCCTCAGCCACCTCCTGCCAAGTCCCTGCTGTGCCCCGGGGCCAGCACCCAGCCACCGGGACCCAGTGTATGGCCACCCCGGCGGTCCTGTTGGGGAGGGGACATCGGGGGACACCCCCTCACCCGGTTTGGTGACGCGCAGCAGCTCGGTCACGGCCGTGGTCGGCACCTGCCCTTCACCCAGGGCCCCCACCACCGTCACGGCGTCGTAGTGCTCTGCGGAGACACGCGTGGTGTCACGGGGGGGGGGGGTGGTGGTGTCACCGGCAGCACCCGCTCCCCCCTGCCCGGTGCCGTCCCGTTACCTGCGGGCGCGGGCAGGGGCTCCTGGCCCAGCACGCACCGCCGCAGCTCCCGGTACAGCCCGGTGCTCCGCGCCCGCTCCAGCATCCCCGGGCTGCCGTCCACGCCGTGCAGGCAGCGGAAGCCGCGGCGGTGGAGCTGCGGGGACAGAGGGACAGACGGACACACGGGGGCACCGTTACCTCCCGCCCCGCTCCGTCCCGCCCCGTCCCGTCCCCTCCGGTACCTCCTGCGCTACCAGCCCGGTGCCACAGGCCACGTCGAGCAGCCTCGCCCCGGCGGGCGGCGCGGGGAAGGCGAAGGCGAGCGAAGCGGCGGCCAGGTGCGGTGCCCGGTACTCCAGCGCCGCCACATCCTGCGGGGACGCGGCGGGTCAGCGGCGCCGGGGAGCGGAGCCACCCCCGGTCCCCGGTCCCCCACCCGGTACCTGCTCGTAACGGTCGGCCCAGCCGTCGTACAGCCGCAGGCGCTCGGGCAGCGCCGCTCCGCCGTGCACCGCCGCCACCCGCTCCCGCACCTCCGCCGACGGCCGCATCCCCCGCCGCGCCGCCACCGACACGCCCCCCGCGCCCCATTGGCTCCGTGCGTCCTCCCCGGACACGCCCCCCCAGCGCCCTATTGGCTCCGTGTTCCCACCCTGGGTACGCCCCCCGCGCCCCATTGGCTCCGGCGGACCTGCGCCGCCACCGCCTCCGTCCCGCTCGGAGGGGGAACGGCGAGACGGGCGCGACCAAGTGCGCCGGGGGGGACACTGGGTGGGCCGGGTGTGACCAAGTGCCCCGGAGGGGGGTGACACCAAGTGCCCCGGGGGTGACACCCAGTGCCCCAAAGGGTGACCGAGTCCCCCTGTGACACCAAGTGCCCCGAGGGAGTGGCACCCAGTGCCCCAAGGGGTGCCCAAGTGCCCTTGAGGGCTGACACCAAGTGCCCCACATGGGTAGCACCCACTGCCCCAGGGGGGGAGTGACCAAGTGTCCTGGGGAGGGTAACATAAGTGTCCTGGGGGAATGACATCAAGTGTCCTGGGTTGGTGGCACCAAGTGCCCTGGGAGAGTGGATACCAAGTGTCCCAGGGCCACTGCCCTCTCCCTATAGTGTCCCCAGGCCCTGTCCCACCATGCTGAAGATCTGCTCTGTCCCTGGCACGGGTCAGGCACTGCCTTCTTGCTCCCTCGTGTCACCCATACACAGTGACTCTGCTCCCTGGACAGGACACCTCCTGCCCCACCACTTTCCCCAGCCCTTAATGCTGTGCTGTCACCTCCATGCCAGCATCTGCATCTTCTTCTGACGTTTGGACCCACCACACAGCGATGAGCGAGTGGTGACAATACTCCTCTGCCACCACCTGAACCCATCCTGTCCCACCACATGTAAAGGTGATGTCCTAATGCTGAGCAGCTCTCCCAGCTCCCAGGGAAGTGGGCACCCACCACCGGGGCAGGTCCATCATGTCCTGACACGTCCACCCATCTCCAGCTGCCCAAGGACATGGTGCCCATGGACAAGGTGTGTAGCAGCAGCAGAGCTTGGGGACAGGACAGGAGTGTGGCTGTGAAGCAGGTAGAACATCTTGGCTACGTCAAGTTTGGGTTTTGCTCAAGGGAAGCAGGATAAGAAACGTCACTGAGTGCCAACACGATGCACAAGGAGGTGGTAAAATGTCTTCTCCCTTGATCAGGGAGCCCAGCATTTGTAACATACCATATCTGGTTGATTAATGAGAGATGTTCGTTAGCTCTCGGGTAAAAAGGACCCCAACCGGAGGTGCTCTCCGTAGGAGGTAACACGCTCGTTTCTTGGTGAGTCTCCACTGTGTTGGGAGTGACTCTTGTCTTCTGCTAGATCAACCTTTGACGTTTGTATTGGAGGATGTGGGACAAGCTCTGGCTTGTGGGACCACCCTCAACTGCTATCACCCATCATTTGGCTTCTGGCTTTTTCCAGGAGCGAAGCAGACAAACCCAGCTGCTACTTAATTTTGGAAAGAAAATGAGAGTGCCCGGAAGGAGGGGGTGGCTGCCCTGAGGCCATGCTGGTGGCTCTCATCACCTCCTGCTGGGCAGCTCAGGTAGACTGCTGATGCTTCTCCGTTGCCCTGTGTCCTCCTGGCCACCACACCCAGTGGTGGCCACTTAGCCTCCATAGGATCATAGAATAGCTTGGGTTGGAAGGGACCTTTAAAGGCCATCCAGTCCCATCCCCTGCCCTGGGCACGGACACCTCCCACCAGACCAGGTTGCTCAAAGCCCCGTCCAACCTGGCCTTGAATGTTTCCAGGGATGGGGCATCTACCACCTCTCTGGGCAACCTGGGCCAGTGTCTCACCACCCTCATTGTGAAAAATTTCTTCCTTGTATCTAGTCTAAATCTCCCCTCTTTTAGTTTAAAGCCACTACTCTTTTCCCTGTCACAACAAGACCCTGCTAAGAAGTTTGTAGCCCCTTTAGGGACTGGAAGGGCCTCGAAGGTCTCCCCAGAGCCTTCTCTTCTCCAGGCTGAACCCCCCCCAATTCTCTCAGCCTGTCCTCACAGCAGACGGTCTCCAGCCCTCTCAGCATCTCTGTGGCCTCCTCTGGCCCTGCTCCAACAGGTCCATGTCCTTCTGCTGTTGGTGGCCCCAGAGCTGAAGGCAGCACTGAGGGGGGTCTCCCCAGAGCGGAGCAGAGGGGCAGAATCCCCCCCCTCTCCCTGCTGGCCACGCTGCTGGGGATGCAGCCCAGGGTGTGGGGGGCTTTCTGGGCTGCCAGTGCACGTTGTTGGGGTGTGTTGAGCTTCTCATCCACTGATACTCCCCAAGACCTTCTCCTCAGGGCTGCTCTCCATCTCTCCATCCCCAGCCTGTGCTGAGACCAGGGGTTGCCATGATCCAGGTCCAGGACCCTGCTGGTTGAACCCCATGAGGTTCACACATGGGCCCACTTCTCCAGCCTGTGCAGGTCCCTCTGCATGGTGTCCCATCCCTCAGGTGTGTCACTGCACCACTCAGCTTGGTGTCATTGTCAAACTTGCCGAGGATCCCACTGTCTATGTCATTGATGAAGATACTGAACAGCACTGGTCCCAGTACGATCCCCTGAGGGACGCCACTTGTCGCCACTTGTCCAGCCATCTGCTGTGGATCCAGGACCCCCGTGGGGACCTGCCCGCGGTCACACGTGAGGGCTGGGGGTGCCCCTGCCCCTCGGCCGGGCAGTGCTGGCCGGGGACCTCGAGAGGGAGCCCTCCGCCCACGCTCGGCCACCGCCGCCGTGACACTGCCCGCCCCGGGACCCCCGGCACCCCCGGACGGCTCAGCCCCGGCCGCCGCGCCGGCTCCCGGCGAGTAACACCCCGGTGTCACCCCCCGGTGACATCCTCGGAGCATTCCCCGGGGTGGCAGAGAGGACGCGTGGGGCTGGGGCGGGCGGTGAGGGGTCAGACCCAGGAGAGCAGGGGTCATCCCACCCACACCAAGGCACGGGTGGCTCCTGGACGGGGTGCACAGCCCTGCCACAGCTCGGGCCACCCCATACGGGCACTTTGTCCCCTCTGCTGCCACCAGCACGGGTTCGATCCTGCCCCCTGAGTTCTGCACCTCCTTCCTCGTCTCTGCGGTGACCACCAGACCGCTTTGTGGCCAGGCCTCTAATAAAAGCTTTCACACTCCCAACGTGGTTTCCACCACTAATTAGAGCCTGACCTTCATTTACAAGATAAACCAGAGGTAGGGTACACTGCCAGCATCACCTGCCCCTGGCTCTGCTGCCCCTCTGGGCTGCAGCTGTGTCGCGCCATCCCTGAGCCTTGGCCCGCACGGATCCAGTCCCAAATTAGCTGGTGCTTTTCCAAACATCTCCTTCCCGGGGCTGGCTCGCTCCGCCGCGCTGCACACAGCTGTGCAAACACCTTCGCCTCACGGCACAGCGGCTTTGGGCTGGCTTGGACCCAGCGCTGGCCAGACAGGGCTTGGACCAGATCCACTGCCAATGTCGGAGGACCCAGGCTGTCCCCTGAGGATGCGCGGTGGGACGGTGGGGACCCTTGTGAGGGGTGGCAGCAGAGGGGACAGGTTGGAACTTCTGCAGAAGGTTGGAGCTTCCCTGTGGCTGGTGCCGGTGCCGAGGCTGGACTTTGTCCCAGCACGTGCTACCAATTGGGCAGATACCATCCTGCTGCTGTGGTGCAGTTCCTTGGGGTGCTGTCCTCATCCCCTGCCTGGAGATGGGGTGTCTCATCGTGCCCTGGCTGTGCCAGATGCATGGAGTGCATCGCCATGTTCTGCTGGGACCCTGCGGCTGGGGCTGGGCCATCTCAGTGCAACCACTGTGGTGGGGTGTCCCCGTCACCCCTTAACAGAGAGGCTGGGGGGATGCGTGTCCCCAAGGCAGGGGCTTGGCTGGCCACCCTGGGCTCACAGACCTCTGGCATGACCTTCCTGCCCTCCCTCACCAGGAGGGAGCTGCAGGGGTGGAAGGGCAGCTGGCGTGGGTCTCTTGCCCTTGAACCTGCCACTGAGCTGGGACAGGTAATGGGAAAGACCAGGTCTGTGCTGGGTTTGGATCCTCTGTGGGACCAGGCATCTCCAGGCTGGGCTCTTCCAGTTCTAGCAATGTCCTAATCTGCTCCTAACCTGCCTGCAGGTCTCACGTCCAAGCCAGTCCTGGCCCCCCAGGTAATGTGTGGTGTCAGTTGATGCAGCAGGCAGGTGAGCTTGCATTTCCAAAGACCAGTACTGGGCATCCCTGGCGTGGCCTTGGCCCTTAGGGCGGGACTAACGCTGTTCCCTGGACAGACTGATGCTGGAGGGAAGTCCCTAAGCCTCTCCATTGAGGCAGAGCCGTGGGGATGCCTGGTGTCATGGCTGCACATACCCCAGGGGTTTGCTGGGTTGCCCATGTGGCCATGCACGAGCCCAGTGGCAATTAAGTGATGATCTCAGCACAAGAGCGTGGAGGGAGGCACATGCACGAGGCTGTATGGAGGTGCTGGTGGTTTGAGGTGACATCCATCAGCGCTCAGCTGAGAGCTTGAGAGCACTCGGACCTGCACGGTGGTTTGGTCTGCAGAGGAGGAAGTGTGATCACACATCTGTCACTGTGTCCCAGGCCACCAGCAGCCACGATGGCTGTGCTCCTGGGGTGAGGGAGGGGACGCAGGCTGGAAGCTGCATTGAGCAACCCCGTTAGTGCCCTGTGCCTCCTGCTCCTGCTCTGGCATCAGCTGCTGGGAGCTCACAGGAGCTGAGCCCAGCTGCTCCCCTGCCTTGGCACCCATGTCCGTCTCCAGTTTATGGACCCGTCAACCACCTTCAGCTTGCACTTTGCCAGCCCTCCCAGGTGCCTCCCCTCTGCTTCCCACACCCTGGTGCATCACCCTGCCCCGGAGCTTCTCTGCCCCACACAGCCTTGGATGGTCCTGGGTGCCATGATGGCCAACCCCCCTCCCCGCCCAGAGCAACACAATTATGCTTTCATCAGCAGCTGAGTGTCCAGCTTCTCCACATAGCCATCAGACATGGTCAGCAGGCGGGAGTGATGTTCTGCAGGGGCTGAGACACACTGCATGGGCTGTGTGGGTGGCTCTGTGCCCCACAGGGTTTTGCACACACTTCTCTGGCCCCAGATATTCACACTCACAGGTGCTCAGAGCTTGGCACTTGGGTGTTTTCCAGCCCCTAGGTCCAGCCATGGGGTGGATGTGTTCCCTGGGGTTGAGCAGGGGGACAGATGCTTGATGGTGCCAGCTTGGCAGCTTCTGGCCCAAGGGACTTGGGTGATAGTCACCATGGTCTTGGTCAGGGTTATGGGCTGCATGGGTATTCCCATACCCCCTCCCTTCTCCAGGTCCTCCTTGGTGGTGGATGCATCTGGAGGATGCCAGAGCCAGGGAATGTCCTCAGGGCACCCCAAGGCAGGCACAGCTCTGGGAAGGGACCCCTGATGGTACTCTGAGCTTGCTGCCACACATCCCATGGTGCTCTTGAGCCCCACACGATGCAGAACTTGCCCTGGGGTTCCCTATGGCTCGCTCCATGGTGCAGAGTTGGGCCATGAGTAGGGCAGAGCATGAAATCCTGTGGGGTGACAGCCAGGTGGGACCTAGAGAGACCCTGTGGGGAGGTGGAGGCAAGAGGGTGCATATCCCTGTGGCCGAGGAGGTGGTGGACAGCTGGACGGCCGGGGCAGCCGGTGGGGTTTTGCCCATCAGCGCTGCCGTGGGCTGGGATATGGCTCCACGCTTGCATGCTTGGAGGATGCAGTATTTTCCTTTCCCAGCCTCTGAAAGTGGCTGGAGTCCATCGGCCCCTGAACTGTCCAGTCCTTCCCCAAAGCCCAGCCCTCTGGTGTCCAGGGACAAGTGGATTTTGCCCCCTAACACACACCACTCAGCACCACGAGCTCTCCCGGATTGCTGGGCTCCTGCCCGACTTCTCAGTTCGTAAATCCGAGCGTTGCTGTGATTGATGGCGGATGGGGCTGCTGTCACTAAACCATCCGCACCGGCCCCTAGCGCCCGCATGGCTCATGACCAGGTAGCAAGAAGAGGCTGAGATATAAATCAGCACGGCACGGCGCAGAGCTGGCTGGAGATCAGACTGGTGGAGCAGGCAGGCAGACGGGGGGAGCAGCTCATATAGCTGATTCATGACTGCTCGCATGGCCGGGAAGGGCTGTCCTCCCACCAGCGAGCCACGCTGCCCAGGCCACATGCAGCCCCCAGGGACCTGGTATGGTCCCCGGCTGTGTCCTGCCACCCTGCGGGGCTCTGACCATGGATGCGCCTCAGGGTTGGGTCACAGTAAGATGTCCCCACCATGCTGAAAACATCCCCAGGCCATGGCACTCCCACATCAGCCCCAGCCTCCCTACATGTGTCACCTGCATCCCATCCTACCTGCACCCACAATGTGTGGTGCTCCCATCCCTCCTGTACCCCAGTGTACAGTGTTCCCATCCCTCCTGTAACCCAAATGCATGGTGCTCCCATTTTTCCTGCATTCCCAATGTATGGTGCTCCCATCCCTCCTGCACCCCCAATGCTTGCTGCTCCCATGCCTCCCTGCATCCCCAGGGCACAGCAGTCCCATCACAGGGCACCCGGCACATCATGGGGGCACGGTGCTGCCACACTTGCTGACATTCCCATTTCTTACTCTCCCCATCCCAAATGCCAGCAGCTCTGCTTGCAACCTGTGCTCCTTCTGCAGCTCTCACCACAGCCCTCACTGCCCGGCTCAACCTCTTCCTCACCACAGACCATGTCCACCCCCCAGCCCATGGACATCACTTCTACCTCTGCCCCAGCTGCACTTTCCCCCTTCCCTCCTGCTCCCTCTCTTTGTCCCCATTGCCATTTTCTCTCTTCCCCTGACCAGTGACTTCCACTTTCCACCCTGGCCACATCCAACACACCTTGACAGCCTGCTCCTCAGCTCACACCGCCCTCAATACAACCCCTGCCTGCTCTGTTGCACCCATCATGTCCCATACCCATCTTCCCCCACCTCACAGCCCTTCCCACAGCCAGGCACCCCACGCCGCCGCCTCCCTGCTCCCACGTCCTCGGGCAGTGCTACGGCATGGTGAACACCTCGGCAGACCTCAGCCCTGTGACTCAGCATCCCTCGTGGGACAGCACCCTCATGACTCGGTGTCCCTCCCCAGGCACACCTGAGGAGCTTCCCGGTCCACCCCGAGATTCATCGTGACTCGCTGGTCACGTCCCTGTGAATCCCAGAGCGTGTCCCTGAGACTCCAGGAAGGGCTGCGGACCACAACCCCATGGCTGGGTGTGAATCCCCCTGACCACCTCCCGGCCACCAGCCCAACTGCCCTATTTGCTCCCGTGGGACTCGGCCCCGCTCCAAGATCCCATTCCCAAGATCTGTCCGTGTGTCTCGGGAAGTGACTGCCCCCTCCTGGGAACTGTCACGGACAGGCTGGATGAGAGCCAGGGGGTGGAAGCTGGAGTCATTAAGTTCAGCTCAGTAATAAGGTGCAAACTTTCACTGGAGTAGGAATTAATGAGTGGATTAGTGGCCATAAATAAACAAAGGATTTCTTGTGACTTGTAAGAGATGACTCAGTGCGTTCGGTGAGGCCGGGTGCAGCCCGAGCAGACAGCGTGGTGAGCCCTGCGTAGTCTGGACCTTGTCTGTTGAGGCCCATATCAATGATCCTAAAGCAATTCTGGACATTTGGTGAGGTCAAACTGTCTCAGCTCTGTCTACACTGGCACTTAGGTGGCATTCGGGTACCTGAATATTAAAAAACAATTTGTAATTCCCTCCACCGGCACCCAACTCCGCAGATATTCAGGAAGCAGGATGGGTTGCTGCACCCAATTATCCCTATTTATTTTATCCCCAGGCTCTTGCTTTATCTCCTGGAGCCCAGGCCTTCCCTTCGCAGGGGAATCTGAGAATCCAGCTCTGCTGTGGGCCCAGCAGCTCGCCTGTGGTAGGGAGGATGGAGGATCCTCCGGTTGCTTCACCCCCTGCCCATCCTGTCCGAATGAGGATTGGGGGGTTCCCTGGGGGAGTGGAGCCAAATAGGTCAGACCATTGTTTTTTTTCTTGAATTGAGCTGAACCTGAGCTGAACTTTTCCAGTTTCAACTGGAACCAAACCACCAGACATGGACCATGTAACACATCAAGGAAAGCATGTGCAGAAGACAGAGAAAGAAGTGGCTTTGAGTCTGGGTTGACCAGCAGAGAGCAATGGGCTGAGAAAGTGACAAAGGTTCGGGTGATGGTGACCATGGACTGAGAGTTCATCCATTCTAGAGCTCGATGGCATGTTCTCTTGTGGTTGAAACCATGTCAACCCAGCGCTTCCGGCTGCTGAGTCTTGCCCTGCCTTTGCCGGAGGATTTCAGCTTTGGAGAATTGTGCCGGAGGATTGCATCTTTGGATTTCCTGGCTTGAGCTGCTTGTCTGAATGCTCTCCAGCCCGTGTTGATCCAAATGACCTGGTTAGGCAGTGCAGTGGTGGGGCTATCCTAACTCACAGTTGCAGCTGGAAGAGGATGTGCAATTAATGTCTTGGAAGAGGAGGGAGGGAGAGCAGCAAAACGAAGGCTACGGGCTGAGAACTGCTACGTAATAACTCCTGGGAAGCACGTGCGAGGGAGGATACCGCGGGGCAGCTGCCTGGTCCTTCAGAAACAGCTTTCAGGGAGTAAGTTCAGAGAGAGGCTAGGAATCTGGCAAAATGGAAATCTCTGCAATTATCTCAAGAACAAGGAGGAGGAGCCCAGACAGCGGAAACAACACTAAATCATTAGAGGTGGGGTAACATGATTGCATGGGCAGATGCAGCAGGACCTGCTGGAGGTGGCTGATGTATTTCCATGGGTCTACAGGGAAAGTGAAGGAGGTCCCAGTGGTCCTGGGGAGGTGTGACCATGGCTGGCTCTGGGATGGCTGTTGGTTACTTTCCTTTTCTGCTTTGGCGTTGTTGAGTGGGGAGCACAGCCGATGTCCTCCTGTCAGGGCTGAGAGCTCAGCCTGGGGTGGGCTGGAGCTCTGGGCAAAGGGCATTTGGATGAACCCCATGTTTTAAAAAGCCTGATGATGGGCTTTTGTCTTACGGCACTTCGAGCACTGGCTGAAGAAATCTTGTCTGTGGATTATCTTTGAGAACAAGTAAACTAGGAGCTCATGTGGGTTCAGAGGGTGAGTTCAGCTCAAGTTCATGGAAGAAAAATCCACCAGGGATTATCACATAAAAAGGCTCAGGAGGTCCATGAACTGCAAACTGCTGTAAGCTGGGAAAGTATTTGAGGATGTGTCACCCTGTGTGGGTCCTGTGTTCCTGCTGCTCACCGCTGCTGGTGGCGATGTGCAGGGCTGCACGGTGTCTCGGGGCACTGCACCCACCTCCCAGCGCAGGGGGAAGGCGGCAAAACGCCGCCTGCAGCCAGTGAAAAGGCATCTGGAAAAGGCACATGGCTGGTCCTTGACCACAGGAAGGCGTTTGGTGCTGTTTCACACTGGTCAGCAGGAAGCACGAATCACCTGGGACTGTTACAACATGTGCGCAAATGTGCTTCCCCAAGAGCAATCCTCAGAAGACATGCTCTGCTGGTAGGGCTGGGATGTGGGAGTTGAGATGGCAGCAGTGAAGTACCAGCGTTGGAGGAGACTTTTGTGCCCAAAGCCTTAGGAGAGTCTTTCCAGGTTTATCTTATCCCTCCTTTTGAGGGTTGGTGTCTTGCAGCCCACTTGGCATCACACGCTTGGCCAAGCCAGAGACAACCTTCTTCTTCCACATTGCTCTCCACTGGAGCTGCCCTGACACAAGGCTGGGGCAGGGAGGCCACCTCTTGGTGCCACAACCAGGTGACCTTCACCAGCTCTGGTCTGCAAGCAGTAAGTGTCCAGCTGGCACGGCGGGCCTTGGAGGAGGATGTCTGGTCTGGGGTTCACCACAGGGTGTCCAGGATGGATGGCAGAGCTTAACGTGCGTTGGCTCTAGGATAGAAGCACTGGCAGAGCTGGGTGGAAGAGACCTCAGGAGGTCCCTAGTCCAACCTCTACTACTGCCAACACCAGAGACAGTCCCGTGCTGGGGCTCAGTGGGCTGTAGGCATCACCCCCTGCAGTGCAGGAGCAGTGAACTGCTCTGTGGTGATGTCCCAGCTCATGGGATGGGAGGAAACACAAGGACTCCACAGCTTCTGCTTTGGACCTCTCTCCTATGGTCCCCATGGGCTGTGGAGGAGCCTGGTCCCTTCTTGGGCTGTGGGTCAGCAGATAAACCAGGTGTTGGGGATGTGAAGGGATGTTGTAACCCACCCTGAGGTGGTAAGGTGGTTGGGCTCTGTGTGCTCGCTTGCACCTCGCTGGAGAGCTGTGCTTCACCACCAGGTGGATGGAGCTCAGTGCTTCACCTCAGGACACCCTGCAGATGCTGGCTGCTCACCACCAGTTCCCAAAGTGCTGGCCATACATGGGGGTCCTCGCTGTGACCCACCGCTCCCCAGTCAGGCACGCAGCTACACAGGCAGCCCCGGATGCTTGCAAGCTGTGTGCAGCACAGATGCTTCAGCTGATGCCAGATCTTCTATGTTTCTTGGCCCTCAGTTCCTCGTCCATCTCGCCAGGTATGTAACTATCCCAGCTATTTCCTGCTGTACTGCAAAAAAAAATAATTATAAAAATTAAATAATACAACCCTTCCCCCTGTTTGATATAAATACCCGCCGCGGCTGCCCAGCCCCCTGGCTGGACAAGCAGCATTGCAGACGGATTGCGTCTCGCAGCCGCGCAGCCAGCACCCCCGTGCCCTGCTTGTTCCCTTTGGCACGGGGAGCAGGAGGGGCTGCCACGGTCATGGCCCCGACCCAGCTCCCATCACAGCTGGAGTGATTTACGGTCTGCTCTCCTCCTCCTGACAAGCATATCCTGGGACAGTGCTTCTGCAGCGAGTGGGGAGAGGGCAGCTCGTGGCTGTCTGGGGCTGATGGTGCCCCGTGGAGCTGCTCCGTCCCCATCCAGGGGCTGGTGGGCAGAGAGGGGCAGCCTCCCGCCAGCCCTGGGAGCCTCCTCAATGTATTTTCCCAGGGACTAGCTTTATGTTTTATGTCCCATCGTGAGAGTGCCAGGGGTCCAATGTCCCAAAATTACACCCAGGCATCCCAAATTGGCAGCCCCCTCAGTGTCCTGTTCCCAGGCTGGTGTGATGGGTGCTTCCCAGCCCAGAAACCTGCCCAGGCAGGGAAACCCACCAGCTGTGTACAGCAGGGGTCTGTCACTGCTGAGACGGGGGTGACAGGCTGTGCAAGGGTGTACAGTGCTCCAGGACCTTTGCTACATGTGTGCTGGGCTGTGGAGCTGGTGGGCATGCATGCATGGCCCTCAACAATGTCCTGAGACCCTAAAAACGCCAGTGACGTAGGGCTCAGGGCAATGCATCCACAGCAGATGCTCCGCTCCTCCCAGAGCAAAGTCAGTGAGCGGGTTTGCTGTCCCTGATTGCCCTCTGTGAGGGTGAATGATATTGGTGTGGGAATGAGTTAGTGACGGGACACACCAGCAGGACTGCAGTGGGGAGCAAGACCTGGAGACCTGGTGGCCACCAGGCTTGCTTCTATTTTGAGCTCTCTGATGGGGCTTTGGGTGGGAGCAGCCTGTTTCCCCATGGACCTGTTGGACCTCCATCCTGGCTCGAAGCAACTTGAGACAGGCTCGAGCTCAGGGCTGCGTCCCTGGGTGCTTCGAGGCTGAGGTCAAGGTGGAGGGCAGGGTCTCTCCTCCATGTGCCTCCAGCTCCCACCCCACCAGTCCCCAACTGCTCGCCCCCTTGCTCCCTGCTGAAAGTGGGGCTCAGCGCCCCGGCTCTCCCCTGCTTGGTCCTCAGTCTCCTGCTTGCGCAGAAGGAGGAGCAGCGATTGTCACAGTTATGGGGTGCAACCTGGAAGAGAGAATTGCCTCAGATCACCCCCCCATGGCCAGAACTGTGAAACACCAGGGGTGTGTCTTGCCAGGGCTAAGACCCCATGACTGCAGCTGGTTTTGCAAAAAAAAGAAATCCCAGCCACTAATTAAATAAGCAAGGTCCTGGGCACCCCTTGCAGCCCTGCTGTGAGGGGCAATGCAGGGAAATTGAGCTTCTGCAGGCCCCTGCCCGGCTCTGCCCTGGCTGCCCACCCCCACTGGGTCTGTGGCTCCAAAACACGGTGGAGGATCAGGGCTGGTGCTGGCCCCGTGGCATCTCAGACCCCTCTTTTCCCCACCCTGGGTGGGGGGGATGCTTAGCCAGCCCCCAGGCTGACAGTGCTCCACAGAGCTCAGGTATCATAAGGAGCCCCAGGAAAGCACCCCAGAGTGTCACCAGCCCCATCCGACTGTGGGCATGACCTTCTGCCCTGGCTCCTGCCAAGGGCAAGCTCTCTGGGCCAGTGCCCAGCCGGCAGCGGCTGGTGCCCGGGCCCGTGTGCGTGTGGTAGGGCTTTTGTTATTTTGTCTGCTCTTTTCCTGGGCTGAGAGCAAGCAAGCCACGGTCTGGATTCCAGTTTCACTGTAATTATTCTGTTATCTCTCCGCCAGGGTCTGGTTTCACTCATGCTTTGGGTCGCTGTCTGCCGTGAATGGATGTCTCCGTTTGCAAGGGCTGTTCCAAAGCTTTCCCTGTCTCTGCCCTTTTCCCCTTCCCGCACTGCCCTCACAGACCTCTGTGCTCTCCTCGGCACCGAGCCCCAAGCCCCTGCAGCGCAGGAAGGGCAAGGACTCCCGGGATGCACAGCACCTGCAAACTGGCACCTACCACAAGGGCAAGTGTTCCCACCAGCCACCCATCCCCTCGGCAGGGCACAGGTCCGCTTTGGCCAGGAGACTGTCTGGGGTGATGTAGCAGGACCATGGGGGTGAGGAGGAGAAGAGGAGCAGCAGGGAAGGGGCATTAGGGGCTGCACCGCTCCCTGCTCCTCACGGTCTGGTGGCCTCAGCTTGCTGGGGTGCAGGAGGAGAACCAGAGGTGATGGGTACTAGTTGCAACACAGAGAAGTGTCATCAGAATTTTTCCTGTTGGATTTTTTTTTCCGTCAGTGAAGGTGGTCAAACATGGGAATGAGAGCCCAGAGAGGCGGTGGGACGTCTGCTCTTCGAGATGTTCAGGACTTGACTGGACATGGCCCCAGCCAATCTCATCACATTGGACCTGTTGTGCTGGGGGGAGCGGGGCTGGATGCCTCCACAGGTCCCTTCCAGCCTCACTTACTCATTTATTTTCTGATAGCAGACAGAGACATTTCCCCAGTCATTCCTGAGGGGCTGAAGGCACTGAGAGATGGCACCACCAGGGGCTGTCAAAGAAAGGGCAAACCATGAAGGAGGCTTGCAGAAAAGGGGTGGAGGAGCTGCAGGATGGGGAACACTCCTTGAGTGTGCCCCAGGACCCTGACCTCGTTACTGACCCCTGGTCTGTTTGTTGTCTGGGATGTGACCCAGCCCCTGGCTCCAGCACCCGACCCGATGCCAGGATGGTCCCAACTTGACAGCGTCCCTCTGCTGGTGGAGCTGCATGTCCTCTCCCAGGTACCAGAGCTGGTCATGATGGGCTGCTCCTGGACACAGTGCCCCTGAGCACGAGCCTGCAGCCCGGGGACAGTCCTGCTGTCCCATCACGATGCAAACTCGTCTGTCCTCACTGTCCTCTCCAGCTCTCAGGGCCACTCTCCCCAATTCAATTTCCCAAACACTTCAGAGGATGTCCCCCATGGACCAGCTGTGGGATCCCAGGGTTCAAGGGCTTTGCTTTGCTCGTCTCATGTCTCCCTTTGCAATAGCTGTCCATCCCCTCCTGTCCCGGTGTCCCCAGGGCTGAGGAACAGACCCTGCACCCCCTCCTAGGGTGGCTGATGGACACGTAAACCAGGACACATCTCTGTGCCCCCCAGCAGTTCCCAGGCATTGCTGGGCCAGAGCTGTTGTGACACTGCTTGGGACACTGGGATGCGTGTGGGTGCTAATCTTTGGGGCCATCAGACCAGGCACTGAACCAAAATCCAGCTCTAATTGGCCTCGTCCTGTAATTCTTCCTGACAAAACAATTAAGTTTCTCAGGCAAGAGATGTTCTTTGCAAATGGACCGTGCCAGATGCTTTTGCTTTTTTTATCTGTGGTATTTAAGGATCTTTTCCTAATACTCACTCATTATTTTATGAGGCACAGGCCGGTTCTGCCTGCCCTTTTGAAGCTCAATATCACACTCATGTTCGTTTGTTGTCTCAGGGCTTCCCTAGCTCTACGTGAGGATTTTTTTTTTTTCAATTATTTCAAATAAACATTCTTGATTTGTAAAGGGCTGGGCCCTGTGAGACAGGGCAGGGAGCGGGACCGGCTCCAGCCCTCCCAAGCCTGCCGAGGCTGTGTGTACTGCAGCAGAACTGAGGTCAAAGCTGGAAAAACTTGCAAGACCGCATGGCAGAGAAGGCCAGCGGGAGTCTGGCTTGTGGAGGGGACAGCGGCGTGTGGAAAACACGAGCTGGGGCCGCGTGTGGAAAACACGAGCTGGGGCCGGTGGCAGTTGGTGTGGTTTTGGGCATTCAATGCCCATTGTCTTTCCTCTCTCCATCATCCCCCACCTCTGGAAATCATTTGGCTGCAGTGCTGCTGATGGACTGATGGTCCTCTCTCTGCCCACCTGGGAGTTTTATGACTCCAATCTGTTCCTCCTTTTCCTGACATCAACTGTCAGTGGCTTCAGTCCACCCTTTGGAGCAATCTGTCCTTTGTTTTTCCAGCCTGGGTGCCCAGTGGGGCTGCACATACATGTCTTAGCATCTCGATGAGCTGCTAATCCGAGCGTTGCCAACACCTGTCCTTCCCTGGGCCCTTCTCCCAGCAGCGTTTGCACCCCATCCCCACTCACAGCCCCTTCGTACCAGTCCCAGTGCTGCCATTCCTGATCCCAGGAAAGGGAGGATGCACCTCTGGGGAATAGCATCCCAAAAGGGTGCAGCCCTGGTCCCTTTGGGGAATGGCACCCCAGGAAGGGACGCAAAGGTTTTCATCTCTTGGTGTGTGAGCAGAGCAAAGCAGAGCCCCTGGATGGGATGTGCTGTAGGGTGAGACCAGCTGGGTTTTGGGGTGAATCTGTGCTGTCTGTGGGGTGTCTGGACACTAGTTCTGGATATGCCCTAGACTGCATAGTCTCTAACATCTTGCCCAGTGACTCCCGCACTGCTGGATGCTCGTTGCAGAGGACCTAGGCTGGCTTGGGTGCTGTTTGACCAGTGATGTCCCAAGTGCTACATTGCTTGGCCATTGATGGAGCCAGAAGGGGTGTGAGGGACTGCAGAGGGAGAGAGTGGGGCTGTTGGATGGGAGGATGCCAAGAGAGGGTGCAGCTGGTGTGCAAGGTGTGGACTCAACACAAGCATCCCAATGTAGCAGCCCCACAGCAGGTCCCAGCCCTCTCATACCACCAACGCATTCCCCCAGTCGAGGGGAAGGAGCTCTGGGGGAAGGGGTGATGGCACCCCTCCTCAATGCACATCCATCACTCTCAGCCTGGGGCTATGCCGGAGGGAAAGAAAACCCCAGCATCTACGTCCATAGCAGGTGCTCCTGCAGCTCAGGATGACCTTTCCCAGTGGGCTCCGTCCCAGGGATTCAGTCACTCCATAAATCTCCCTTCCTCTGCAACATAGACCACGCAGAGGCAGCCCTGACTCAAGGCTGGGAGTGTCCAGCTGCGGACGCTATCTCAGCGGAGGAGCTGTGTGTGGAGATGCCAGCATTTCCAGGCGAGAGACAATCGTGCTTTATTTCCCTGCCACATAGGAAAAATAATAAACATTCCTCGGGTTTGTTTTCAGGCTGCTTTGTGGAATAAATCTCAGACTGTTGTTGTCTCCCTGGGCTCCCTGGTCCCACAGAACTGCCTGTTCTCACTCCATGAGTCACCAACGCCTGCGCTGCCGCTGACGGCACCTCCGAAACCCCACGTGGTGGTCCAGGGGCTGCTCCATGTTGGATGTGCTGTGGACACCCGGATCAGAGCTGCTCCACACTCGTGGGGAGCTCACATGGGCACTGGTGTCCATTGAGTTCGATGACCCCACTGGACATCTCCCCTGCTGCCAGCAGCAGCCTGGACAGCCCTTGTCCTCTGGACCTGGGTCTTCCTTCCAGGATCCTGAGGCTGACAGCATGACACATTGCAGATCTTCAAGGTAAAGGGTCTGTCCCATGGGACAGGGGCTCTCCTGGAGGAGACCAGCATTATGCTAGAACCAATGGCCTTTCCCGTCCCCTCTGCCTGGGCGGGAAGGAGATCCAAGGGATGCTGTGGCCTCTGTCCTTCCATCTGTGGGAACATCCGTCAGCAGTGCCCAGTTTGGTGTGGTGGGATCTGGCTCATGGTGCAGAAAGCTTGGCCTGATGCAGACCCTCATGCCAGAGATAGGTCTCTATGTGGGAGGAGGTGACCATACCCCAACCCTGGCTGATCCCCACAGAGGCATATGGACACCACCAGAGGTGTGTTGAGAGGGAATGGTCCATGCAACATGCTTGGAGGAAGGTTCATATCACTGATGATGGACTAGGCACACGTGCTGTTGGATAACATGGGGGTGGGAGACAGCAGACAGCGCTGGATGAGCATCTCCTGTAGCAGCAGTTCTTGGTGTGACCAACAAGCAAGCACTACCCACATCATCTCCAATGCCTAGTAAAGTGTGCCCGGTGCCCAACTCCATGTGGAAACCTCATAAACTTGGCATCCAATCCTTGCCAACTGTCCTCCTGCAAATGATCCCACCACCTGGGAGATCAAGGAGGTCCCGGGAGCTTGGTGTAGACCAGTGTGTGGTGAGGGGAGCCTGGTGGGCACAGGACCCTGGGTCAGCTGCTGCCAGATGGTCCCCACTGTGAGTGACCTGTGCTGATGAGTGGAGCCCTTTGGCACAGGTTTGGGGCACCTGGGTGTCAGAACATGTCCCACGAGGCGGGAGGGGGTAGAGGAGTCCCCAGGAGGTCGGCATGCGCGCGTGGCTGGATGGCTGACCTCATCCACAGCATCGCTACACACGTGTCCCAAAAATAGCTGGTTTTAGAAACATGAAGTCTCCTCATGCTATTGCCCAACACTTGATACAAATATAGTGGCAGCAGTCAGTCTAGTGAAACTATCGCCAGAAATAGCGCGAGTTACGGCAAACAAACCAGCTCTTAGGAACGAAGGCGTCTGGGAGGGACTCGGTCTTCAGGGCTGCCAAAAACGTGGCGAAGGACTAGTCCAAACTCAGGGTGTTTGCAGAGCTGTCCGTGGCGAATAATGGGAAAAAAAAGAAAGCCCCAAAGGTAAAGTATTTTACTGCCTCACAGGGAGGGAAGGACGGGATGAGGAATGAATGAAGCGCTGTTGCCAAGAAGGGCTGTTCAAGCACTGGAACAGCTGATAAAAAGGCTTGATGAGCACTGTGACCCCGGACACGCAGCGGCTGAGGAGATGCACGGGCTCAGCCCAGGGGCAGGAGAGGAACAGACACTGTCACCAAGAGCTCTGGCATCCGCATGCAGCCCCGTAGACAGCCGAGCTTCTTTAATTAGAGACGGGGTCATTTAGGGGAAGTGTGATTGCAGCTTACAGGAAAGGCTTGTGGGGGGAAAGAGCTCTTTCCCTGGAGATGCCTGGTAGAGGCTTAGCGGATGTCTTGTGCAGCCAGCAACGCAACTTCTCGAGAGTTTCTAAAAATCACAGATAAGGGTCGGTCATTACGGAAAGGTCTGGACACTGTCAGGGTAACAAGCAAGTGGGCTCTGCTCTGTTAACGACAGGCTAATTGCTGGGCTCGGGTGCGGGGGATCTGTAGGCACCGGAGAGCAGCGTGGCTGCACTCGCCTTGGACATCAATGAACAGAGTGTTTATTTGGACATTTGAAAGGTCAATTTGCTAAAATGTGAAACAATCGCTGGCGTGACCGGCTGGGACTGTAAATTTAGAGTGGGAGGTGTTAGCAACAACTGGGACTCGTTCAAGGACATCCCAACAGTGCCCCAACAGCCATGATTTCATAGACCAAAATAATTCTCCCAGGGAAGAAGCTGTCAAAGGCGGTTTGGACGTGTAAGTGTGGCGGCCCGCAGCCGGAGGGGGAGGACCACTCTACCGCGAGTCATGCAGCAGGTGGGAACCAGGCGGGAGCCTGGATGGCATCTGGGGCAGAGGGAAGGAAGCTGAATGAAGGCCGAAGTGTTTACTCTGTTTCGCTGCCTTGGAGAGGGCAGTGTGCCTTCCCCTCTTCCTCCTTCTTCTGCTCCAACCACGCATTTTGGAGGGGTGACTTATGCTGAGCAGCCAGTCAGATGATGGGAAGGCTCGTGCTGTGGACCAGAGTGGGCATCGGAGAAGAAAAGAGACTTTTGTGATATCTCCTGGAACCATGGGATGATGGCAGCTGGTGAAGACCTCGGAAAAGGTCTGCCCCTAGACCCAGCAGAACAACCAGCCTCCTGGTTGGACTGCTCTGTCCAGCTTGGGAAGAGCTCTGGCTGTGAACAGATGCAAGAGAAGGCTGTAGATGTGGTGATTAAATACCCAGGGTTAGCATGTCAAGCAGAGTCCACCTGGTCCAAGGGAGGCTCCCATCTGTCCTGCCATCTCTTGTGCAGAGCAGGCAGGAGACATCTCCTCCTACATGGAGAAGGCTTCCCGCCGAGAGCCTGGGATGTGTCAAAAACCAACCTCCATGGGCTGGAGAAGGTGGAGCACCCCAGGGAGGATGGGGAAAAGGGAGGGCTGCAGAAATGTAAAGAACTGCTGGTGGTAGAAGGGGAAGCCAAAGAAATCAACAATCTGTCACTGGCTAACGGCAGTGAGAAGTCTTTGAACATATACATTTAGGATGATCAAATCAAGCCAACCCCCAATTCCAGTGCTGCGCAAAACAAATGGAGTCTAATTGTAACAAGCAAAACCATAAGTATTCAATAGATGACTCCAGCTGGTGCTTGGGTCAAAGCTCAGAGACACGTTCAATCCTGGGGGGGCGGAATTTAGGAAATTAACATTTGTAAAGGAGAAGGCTGTGCAATTGCAGACCAACCGACCCGGTTACCTTACACCCTTGAGCCGGGAACGAGCTGCTGGAAGAGTCCCTGGAATGCTGACACTGACATTGAACAAGTCTTGGAAAGACAGGACAATACCGAGGGTTTGGAGACCTGCCAGGAGCCAGGGCGTCATGGCCCAGGGAGGGGGATGTGTAACCAGACGTGGTGTCCACTCATCATGGACCCCTGGTCCCACGGGCAGGGAAATGAACTGCAGAATGCGAGGCTCAGTTTATCCCGCTCACTCAGAGAAGCCTGGGAGGTGACGTGATCATTTTTATAGGTGCTTGCACATAAAGATGTTTCCTGGTGGGGGAGGCTTTGGGGAGCGTTGACAAATGCGTGCTACGGTCCACTGGCTGGAAACCTAATTTAGAAAAATTTGGTCTTGAAATAAGCTGCAGTTTCCCATGCCTTGAGGGTCACCAGGCACTGGAGGAGATTTTTGGATGCTGGGAGGATTCACCGTTGCTTGGAGCTTTGGCGCTGCAGCACAATGTCTTCCTGCAAGCCAGGCTTTGGGCCAGCTTGTAAGGAGAAACTCTCCAGGTAACCTTCGCTGATGAAGATCACATGATGGTGTGCATGACATTCCTTCATGGCCCTTGTGGGGAACTGGCTGGTGTGCTCATGGTGTGCACAGCTTTTTGTTAAAGGGGGGCTTCTGGTCAGCCTCAGGGCTCCAGCCAGCACCAGGGTGGAAGACATGGAGACAGCGTTGTGGTTGAACTGGAGGATCTGGGACCATGTTGCAGCTCCCAGGGCTGGGAGGACACCTACTGTGACCCAGGTCCATGACAGGATGGAACACTAGTTGTCACCTCCCCACTGTCAGGGTTCACGCACAAGGCAGTGCAGGCACATGAGTTGAAGAGTGCAGCTCTGGTACAGGAGTTGGGAACTGGAAGAGGATGGGAACACCTCAGCCAGGTAGTGCAAGGCCACAAGCTGCAGAGGAGAGGGAGGTATGGTCCCTACTCACATACCACAGCACCGTCACATCGCCGAGAACCACTCCAGACTGTTCGACAGGACCAGAAAGACCATGCACGGAGGAGATTCCCAGAGCAGAAGCAAGTACCTGCTCATGTCCCCTTCCTCCCTGGTGAGGCAAGGCTGCCGAGAGGGAACAGAGCAGTTTTAATGGGGGGAAAAGGTAGGGGGTCTCCAGCTAAGCAAAGGGTCAGAGTGCCTTCAGGAGAGTGGGTCTGCGTTCAGGTCCGGCAGCAGAGAGCTGCTTGGGCCACAGGCCGCCCCCAGAGGACCATGGAACCAGGATGGTGGTGGACATTGGAAATGATACGGGAGACAGACAAGACAGTGCAGAGAATGGAAGATTCTATGGGATGGAGATATGAACTACTAAACACGATAATAGAGACACGTGGCAGATGATGCCGGGGTTATGGGTACAGCCGGTGGTGCTGACACCCACCCATGTGTCTGCAAAAGGAGCTCACTCACTCTGCAGAATAGTCTCCAATCTGCTCCTCATCACCCAGCAGAGGTGCCCAGAAGATGGCACTGGCATGATTAGGCACTGGGTGCTGCTCTTTTCCCCCAACAACCACTGATATGCTCAGATGCTTGCTGCTGTGTTGCCCATCTGCCTGGGGACATCCGTGCTGTCCCACCCCTGCCTGCTCCCACCTCTGCTCCCTCCAACAGCCCAACCTCAAAAAGCAAGGGAGGATACCAGAACATGCCATAACACCCTCATAGGTTGGCTTAAGAAGTGTGGATTGCATGAGTGGACAGTGAAGTGGATGGAGAACTGGCTGGATGGCAAAGCTCAGAGAGTTGTGATCAGTGGCTCAGAGTCCAGCTGGAGGCCTGTAGCTAACGGTGTTCCCCAGGGGTCAGTACTGGGTCTGGTCTTGTTAAATATATTCATCAGTTACCTGGGTGAGGGGACAGTGTATCCTCAGCACATTTGCTGATGACAGAAAACTGGGAGGAGTGGTTGACACACCAGAAGGCTGTGCTGCCATACAGCAGGGCCTGGACAGGCTGGAGAGTTGGGTGGAGAAGAACCCCATGAAGTTCAACAAGGGAAAGTCTAGGGTCCTGCACTTGGGGAGGAATAACCCCATGCACCGGTACAGGTGAGGGGTTGAGCTGCTGGAGAGCAGTTCTGCAGAGAGAGACCTGGGAATCCTGGTGGACAAGTTGACCATGAGCCAGCAATGTGCCCTTGTGGCCAAGAAGGCCAATGGTCTCCTGGGGGACAGCAGGTGGAGGGAGGTCCTCCTCCCCCTCTGCTCTGCCCTGGGAAGGCCACAGCTGGAGCACTGGGTCCAGTTCTGAGGCCCTCAGTTCAAGAAGGACAGGCAACTGCTGGAGAGAGTCCAGCAGAGGCTACAAAGATGATGAGGGACTGGAGCATCTCTCTGCTGAGGAAAGGCTGAGGGACCTGGGGCTGTTCAGCTGGAGAAGAGCAGACTGATGCTGAGCAATAGCTAAAAGGCAGGTGGCAAGAGGATGGGGTCAGACTTTTCTCGGAGGAGCCTGGGGACAGGACACGGGGCAATGGGCGCAAACTGGAACACGGGAAATTCCATCTCAACATGAGGAAAAACTTCTTTCCTGTGAAGGTGGCAGAGCCCTGGAACAGGCTGCCTGGAGAGGGTGTGGAGTCTCTTTCTCTGGAGACATTCAAACCCACCTGAACTTGTTCCTGTCCAACCTGCTCTGGGTGACCCTGCTCTGGCAGGGGGTTGGACTGGGTGATCTCCAGAGGTTCCTTCCCACCCCTACAATTCTGTGATTCTGTGATTTGCTGATTCTGTGCATTGCCATGGCTGGGGCACAATTTACCTCCACCTTGTGGGTGCCCCTTCCTCCAGGAGCTCTGGGGAAGGGGAGGGCTCTGGTCAGTCTCTAAAGAGCCTGTTTCAGTGCCAGAATAATACCGGGCATTTTGCCTGGTGCCATTTGCACAGCTCTTGCTTTGGCCAGTCCCCAGAGCCGCCCAGTGCTTTATTTCTGTGGCACTTGTTCAACGGGTGGGAGGGAGCGACGAAAATAGATGTTGAGAGAAGAAGCAGATGAAAGACCACATCCTGCAGGGGAGGGCATGGGGTCAGAGTGGTGCACCTGAGCCCCATAGGACACTGTTGTGGGAAGCTCACAGCACTGGATCGCTGACTGGTACTGAATCACCCCAGTCTGGGGTGATTCATTCTCATCAACTGGGAATGATGAGACCTATTCCCAGTCTCCCTTGGGGATGGGACCAGACGAGCCATGACTGCCAGGGGATGGTACCAACTGCTTTGAAGCTCTGCCCAGCATCGGGAAGATGTCCTGGCAGCACGGGAAGGGCTGGCAGTGGGAGTGTGACTCTGCAGAGGTGTCTTCCTCCATCTGAACTGGGTGGTGTTCCCAGGGAATAAGTGTTGGGGAAGGTCTCCTTTCCCTTAGTGCTGCCCAGGGTTGTGAAAGGGCTCCCAGGGTGCTGGGGTGGTGGTAGCACCCATGCCAGCTCGCCTGAGGGGACACAGCTTCCCGCAGTTCCCATGTCCCCAGCTGAGCGGGCTGCGCTATCCCCGACCTGCTGCTCCGCCTGGGCTGGGAGCTGGGGTGGTCTTGGTGGCCACCCCGCTGAGACGTCCCCATGCAGCTCCCTGGGGCTCAGTCCAGGTGTCTCCTGCTGCCGGGCGCCCTGCCCAGCCGGGCAGCTCTGGGCTCCGTCCCTTGCCCTCCCTGGGGAGCCAGTTCCACAGCTCCCATCCAGCCCCTTCCAACCCCGGGGAGAGGTGTCCACTGCCCGCTCTATCTCACTGTCTGGGAATTTCTCCTGAGACTTTGCCTGCATTTTGCTGTCCTTATTTGCACCTCTTTAGGCTCATTTATACCCTTGCATCATCTTCTCCCCTCCTTGGTGCATCTCCTTCCCTCTACCAGCTGCTCTCGAGACCCCTCTTGCTCCTGGACCCCTTTTGGTGGCGCTGGGGCCATTGTCCAGCACTGGTGGGAAGGACCATCACGTCTCCCTGCTGACCCCCATCTCCAGGGCTGTTCTCTGGACCCACAGATCTGCCTCCACCCCCAGCCAGTTCCTCTCTGCCCTGATGCAATCTGGCTACCAAGTCTCCCACCCTACTAGCCCATGCCTGGCCTGGCCCTGCTCACAGACCCTGGTTTTGAGGCTGCTTTTGGCTTTTCATCTGTTTCTGATCTAAGGCTGGAGCCAACCGGGTGCCTGCAGTTTGAGGTGAGGTGCAGCCTGCACATGTCTGCCTCTTTCCCATCCCTCCCTGCAGCTCCAGGGTAAGGCAGCACATCTGGATTCCTTGCATCCAGCCCCCATCTGATGTGCCACATCTGGATTCCTTGCATACAATCCCTGTCTAACAGGCTGTGTCTGGCTTCCCAGCATGTGATTCCTAGATAACAAGTCACTCCTGGATTTCCTACATGTGATTCTTGGATAACATGGCATATCTGGATTCCTTACATTCAATTCCTGGACAATATGGCACATATGCTCTCTGGCCAAGACTGGGGCTGGAACATGACTTTCTCTTTACAGTTTAAAAGATTTTTTTTTTTCTGGAGAAGATGAAGCTTTGACCTGAATTGCTGGCTGCCTCACAAAATCTCCCTTCTACCTCAGTTTTGGCTGCTCTTGGCTGGGAGCCTGGCTTGAAAACAAAGATCCTATCTCCCCCCACCCCCTGGGCTTTCGGATTGCTGGCGGTGGACACACCGCCCCTCGCCAATCACTGCTTACAATAATATTTTTCTCTAGGATTGAGCTTGGAATAACTTTGTTTTGACATAATCTGAACTAATGTCTCCCCGGCAATGACAGTAAACACTCGACAATAAGTCTCAGGGCAGCCCTGAAGCTCTGCAGAAGGGGCTCCAGCGGCCAGACACAAGGGAGAGGGTACGGGACAGAGCTATAGGGCAGGACCTGGTGATGGCAGGGTGCACCATAGCCCCAGAGGTCCACTTTGCACCCTTTTCCCTCCAGCCCCATCCCTCCCTCGCTCCACAGAGGGTGATGGAAAATGCAGCACGGGGCCATTGCTAATCAGCTCCTTGGGCACGAGGAGTTATTGTGTCTGCGGCGGTGGCAGCTCCAATTTAAACACTGTCACTGCACTATTAATGGTCCTGGCGCTTAGTGACTTGACAGCTAAGCTGGGGAGCTAGGAGCAATAATGTTTGTGCAGCCCAGAAAGAGCTGCTGAGCTCTTGTCTCATGTCCGTATCTCGTGCCGACAGTGCCCTGCTTTCTCCCAGTGTTGTCCCCATAAACTGCTGTGCTCAGGGTGCCTGGTGCTGCCACCGACTGACACTGCCATTGCACATCACATCAAGCCTTGATTTTTCCCTGTCCCTGCTGGGGGAGGATCTCAGGAGGTCTCACCTTCATGGGGTCAAACAGTACCCACCAAAAAGCTTTACAAATACTTAGCAGCCACAGAGCATCCCCTGGAGACCAGCTCACTGCTGGACTGATGCATCAGAGAAGATGGTCATGGTGGGAGAAAGACAAGGGGCAATGGCTGGGTCCTATGGGGAGGGAGCAGATAAGGGCAGGAGCGTCTGAGAGTTCCCCGAAGAGAGGACATGTGGGCAAGAGGTAATGGGGACAGGTTCCCTGCCTGGATCCTCTTCCTGTCCCTGTGTTGGCCATGCCCTGAGGGCAGGCTCTGACCTGTGTCCCTTTTTGAGTGTCTCCTGCTGTCCAGCCGCGCATTGAGCAGTAGCTGCACCTGGACCTGGACCTGGACCTGGTGTTAGCCTTGGGGTTGCACATGGGGTGTGGACAGCTGCCCATGTGCCTCTGAGCTCTCCATGTGCCCCAGAGACTTCTGGCTTCTGGGCACCAGGCAATGTCCCACTGGTGCTTGTCCCTTCACTGCTTTCTTCCCCCACCATGATGATGCTGTGACCTTGTGAGACAGTCTCCCATGGTATCTCTCGGGTCACACTGGTCCCAAACTGAAAGCTCTCTTAAGCCCATTCTGATTTGTTTTATGAGGCACCAAAGCCTGTCCAAAGGCAAAAGCTGCTAAAAGGGTCTGTCTCCCTCCCTTATGGAGAGCTCTGTTTCCCCATTGCTTCCCATCCACCTGCACCCCCTTGTCCGATCGTGCACTGAGACAGCGTGGGGTGGAACCAGTCCTGATGGCAAACAGCATCCTGCTGGGTTGGCTCCACGGCAGGAGCAGGACTGTCCCATGTGGCAGCAGCTGGCCATGGAAACACTGGCGGTGCTGTAAAATAGTGTCCTCAATGCAGCAGAGGTCTGTGCACTGCCGAGTGAGCTGTGCCCAGGTGCTGCTTCTCTCCAGGAAGGCAGTGCTGACTATGGGCAGTGTGGACCTGTTTCTGTCCCTGTGGCCGGAGATGGGGTTCAAGGGTGTAATCCTCCCTCATCCCTCTTTTTTGTGGGCCAGACATCTCTGACCGTGAGCCTGATCCTCACAGCAGTGAACAGTGGCTCTGAGCTTCAAAGCAGAAACTGAAAGCAAACTTCAAATCCCAGGACACTGAGAGTGATACCAAGTAGACCCAAGCAGACATCTCTGCAGAGAGAGGCAAAGATGCAGAGAGGAGGTCCACCAGGGCAGGGAGGACTTCAGGATGCTGAAGGTGTCTTTCCTAGAGATCTGCAGCCCCATCCCTGCTCCTCGCTGGGGGTTGCAGGGGTTTCAACAACACGGGAACTGGAGGGTCATCCCTGCCTGGGACCTCAGCACTGCAGTGTGGGGTTTGTAGACCAGTCCTGAGCACCTCCTGAGAGACGTGAGCTGCTCTCAGCATCGTCCTCCGGTGGTGTCCTTGGGTACAGCTAGAACTGTGGCTCCTCTGGTTGTTCTGGAAGACAATAGGTTGCCCTCATTTTTATTTTTTTTTATAGATGAAAGTATGTGCTTGATACTGGGGCAGAAAAAAGGAACTGTGGAACAATATCTGGGAGACTTCCGAATGTCAATGGAGTGAGCTGTGGAAGATGGATGGATGTGTGGACTGCCAAGGACAGTAAGAAAATTCTGCCTTGGGCTGCTTGTTTCATGCAAAGAAAGCAAGAAGGAGCTCCTTGGGGAGGATGTAAGAGGGACAGGATGAGATATGAGGCACATTTAATAGCAGCAGAACCATTAGAGGCTCCACGTGATCAGGGCAGAGGTCAGGGAGTTAAGGCACAATGTCCCTGCTTTGCAGAAAGGAGTTCTTTACTGATGAAGTTGCATCAAATGGCTTGTCTGACTGCATGTCTTAGAGAGGAGGAACAGAGGGGACAGGCAGGCGGTGACAGTCTGGCCACTGAGCAGGTGCTGAGGTACCTCTCTCCTCAAGGGGATGGTGGGCTCCCAGAAAAGCCTGGGACCTGTCTGGGTGGCCTTATTCATCCCTGTCTCCTTTTCTTTCCTCTTTGTCATGTTCCAGGAATCCTTTCATCCGCGTGTTTGTTTTTCTTTCCCTCTCCTTGCAGATGCTCAGTAATTCTTTGAACATATCAGATGGGTTTGTGTATCCCTGTATCTGAGCTGTTCTGTGGATTCCCCCCAGAGGAAAACAGGCACCTCTGGAGCATGTTGCACACTGGCCTGAGGTCATGTCTAACGGCAGCCTGGCAAACTCTTGCTGGAAGGCTTGCTTTGCACGGAGGGCAGGCGGCAAACTCGAGGGGAGAGCGATGCTGCATATGGGAGCACTTTCCAAGGCGAGGAGAGATGGTGGACTCTGGTGAGAATAAACATTGAGGTGCAGAAAGCATAAGACGGCGGCGACTTGTGAGTGCAACAGCCCGAGGCCATGGTGGAGCCGTGGAAAAGTCTGGCAGCTCCTTTGGAAAAGTGAATTTATAGTTCTCCTTGGCCTGGATGCTTTGCAGAGTGTGAGATGGTGGCTGTGGGATGCGGTCTGTTTTGCAGGCATGTCTCCCCTCCAAGGCCAGCCTGGCCCAGGAGTGTCAGGACCATCTCTGCCCACAAGTGAGTGCCAGGACATCAAGTCCTGAGGATCCCTCTTACTTGGTGTCTTAGCCACATTGGATGTTTCTCTTCAATGTCTGAATGAAGAGGTGCCCCAAAGCACCCACAGAGAGCCATGGACACATGAGCTCTCCAAACACTGCCCTTGGCGTGCCCCAGATCAGCCACTCCATGCAGTGTGGGTCTTGTGCCCCACTTCTTCATTTTCTTGAATCCTCAGGTACCACGGTGACCATGCAGCACCTGAGGAGCTCAGGGAGCAGGGTCCTGGAGATGCGAAGCCAAGGAGTTAAGAACAAGATGTACAAGACAAATCATCAACTGGGAGAGTGATGCTGCTGAATGAATGCCAAGTGATTCAGCGACAGCTGCTGCCCTCATGCTCCTGCTGCTCTTCAGTGCGAGGCCTTTGGACGTCCACAAGCAGTGGAGTGGATGTGGGTCAGCAGCGAGATGAGCTGGGTGGCTGGCTGAGTGATGGGCACACTGGGGATGGCAAACCAGTGATCCCTGTTAAATTCACTGTCTGAGCCAGTCCCTTGCTAAACTGCTGTTCGTACCCCCAAAATGTCAAACTGTTTCCCCAGAAAGCTTACAGCTGTACATGTTGAATGAGTTTGTAGGCAAGGAAATCAAGAACAAAGTGACATGGAGACAACTGCTAAACCCTCGGGTCATGCTGGGTTGTGATAAAAGGGGTGAGACAGAGATGCAACAAATGTTTTGGGAAAACTGTGGGTGATATATCCGAGTCCAGCACCCAGCGTGGTCCCTGAGCAATGCACCCCCAGGCATGGAGGGGTTCAAACCACCAAGGTCAGCAGAGGGGGCTCCTGTGGGCAGTGGCTGAGCTCAGCAGTGGGATTTGGGGAGGGGAAGAGGGTCCGTCCCAGCACAGGCAGGGATCCCCATGCAGATGCTGCCAGTCCTGCCTGCCTGGACCTGCTTCACAGGATCCTTCACTGTTGGATTTATCTGCCTTGGAGCAGCCTTGAGTGCTTCGCCGGTGGGACCTGACATATGAACAGACGAAGAAGATCCCCGTGTCCTTATGGTAATGGCATTACCATAAAGTAATGGTATGGCATTATGGGGGGACAGGAGTCAGGCAGATCCTTTTCAAGTGCCTAGTCCTGGCTGATTGGGGCAGAAGGAGTCTTCCTCGGGACCCCCAGGGCAGCCTTGCTGCATTGCACAAGAGCTTGGCTGGTGCAACCCTCCCTCACCACACTCTATCTCTCCCTCCTTCCACACCCCAGTGTGGCTCCCAAGCCTTTCAGGTTGGGAAGGACTTCCCTCACAGGTTGATCCTGCACCTCCCATCACCTGCAGAGGGAAGGGACCCATCCTGTGGGTGGAGGATGTAGTGGTCACTGTTAAACATGAGAGGAGCTCACGGGTCCTGCCAAGAAGTCTCTGGTGAACCAGGGAGGACTTAAGGGGCTGGGAGGGACATCAGAGGAGGGGGAGCATCACCAAGTGCAGAGATGCAGTGGCTGAGCATGGTCCTGGAGGGCAATGGCAGCTGCCATCACAGGCTTTCTGGAGGGGCCCCGCAGGGACAACTTCAGAGGGGCCTGCAGATGGACCTTGGAGGACATCTTCAGACTTCTGCATGTCTAGATCTGAGCTGCATCAAAGAAACAAAGGGACTGTCATTGCAATCCTGGCAAATGCTGGTGCAAGACATATTTTTGGATAAATATTTACTCTGAAGACTGCCATCTTTGAAGACATCCATGATCTCGGTGACAAAATATAGGGGTCCTCCTGCCTTTCACGCTGAGCACACATCACTGTCCTCAGCAGGTGACAAGAGGATAAGGACAGAGCTACTGGCCCTGTCACTCCCCATCACTCCTAGGGATGGGATGTGCTTGTTGGAGCTCACCAGAGTCAGCTCTGCAGCCACCTCGTTCCCATGGCCATGCCATGGCACGGGCAGAGCAGAACACATGGCATCAACCGGGGTCTCCCCCAGCACCCATGTAGCCCTTCTGCAGGCTGTGGCTGCCTCTCCTGTCTCCCCAAAGGAGCAGTGCGAGAGCAGCATCCAGGCGCCTGCCTCTGCCCAAGTGCAAAGGAGGCCTGAGGACATGGATGGGGAGGGGGGAGCGGAGGAGGCAGCACAGAGGAACAATTGAAAAGAGGAAAAAGGAAATCCTCCTGGAGCTGCGAAAGTGTTTTCCCAGACTGTCTGGCCGCTACGATGACCTCATTCTCTGAGGTGATGTTAATTGGGCTGAGAGACTGGAGAACAGGACGTCCAGCCCAGCCAGCCCCACTGCCACGGTCACCTGAGCAGCCCCTCCTGTCCAGCATCTCTCCCTAAAAACTTGACCCAGGCTGCCCCCCGCGGGGACACTGAGTCCCCGGGCTCCTGCCAGTGGCCATTAACAAGGGTTAACAAGCCACACATTTCCATGAGTTCATCTCAACTGTTTATCCTGGAAAATCCTCTTTGCAAAATCCAGTGACACACAGATCTGGAGGGAGGGGGGAGCATCCCAGTGCTGTGCCGGCGGAGAGACTGTCTCCGAGGTCTCCGATCATCCCAGGCACCGATACCCCAGGGTGTGAGTGCTCCTGTGACAGCAAGGCTCAAGGGACAATGCACCGAGGAGCAGGAACCAGCAGCCAGAGCTCGGGCTGGATGGGAGACTGCGGGATAGTTCATTAGAGGTGACAAGGAGCTCGAGGGGTGGGTGTCCTGTTCCATGAACAAGGTTTTCAAGGGGATGTCTCCTGGTCGATCAATATTTTAACTGAGATAATGGAGGTCTGAGTAACGGATCCCCTCCTGGATCACCTACTCTATAAAGTTGTAGGCACCAATGAAAACTTTTTCCATATTCTTCCCTGGAGGAATTTTATGGGGAGGAAGAGAAACCAGCAGAGCTTCTCTCCTCCCACACATTTGCCCGACTTTAAAAATCCTTAAAAGGTACCTCCTAAGGCCACTAACTGTCAAGTTTGGCTGAATTTACTTCACTCATTAGGAAGGTATGACAAACAGACTCAGTTGCATAAGGCTTGCTTCCTCGCAAAATCAAACCACAAAGTACGTACTCGGGAGCTCTTTCATTTAGCAGAGAAATTAATATGAGGAGACTCAAAGGCTGGGAGTTAAAGCTAGACCTGCTCAAATGTGGACTAGTGCATACTTTTACACTGACCATGACTGGAACTAATTGGGCAGAGGTTGAATTCTCCTCAGTATCATCACATGTGGACTGGCTGCCTTTCCAGCAGAGGATCTTAAGCCAAAAGATGGTTCATGATCTGGATGGTCACGGGGCAACATTGTCCGGGCTCTGATGTTCAAGTCATATCTATGGGCTCGTGGCCATAAAGTTGGTACATTTGAAAGTGAACATCAACACTGCCCTGCTGCTAGCTCCCATTCAGAGATGCTCATCAGCTGCCTCGTTGTCTCCAGGCAGTCAAGTGACCACATCAGTGACCATTGCACATCTTCTAAGCTCTCTTTGCCTCCCCAGACAAAATATGGGTCTTTTTAAGGTGGGAAAAGGTTCCTATGGGCTTTATATTCCTGTTAGAGAGGGCATGGTCAGAGCCAGACCCCCCGGGACATGGGCTGGAAGTGGGAGAGTAGCAAGTCCATAGACCAGGACCTCGTGCTGAGAGACCATGTTGCCAGTCAGGCGAGCTCTTCCCGTATCACCAAGCTTCAGGCACCGCAGGAAAAGCTACAATATTTGCTAAGCGCAGCCTTCACTGGTGTGCTCGAGTCGCTCAGGGCAGGCCACCAGACAGGGACCAAGCCTCAGCCGTAATTTGGTTTTCTCTAGAAACCTGCGGTCACTCCTCTGGGGATCCCTGGGCAACAAGAGCTGGGTCAGGGTCTCACGCGGGCTGGAGCCTCCTCACTGCACAGGGCTGCTTGAAGCTCCTGTCTGCAAATACGAGGGCCCAGGATGAGAGAGGAAACCAAACCCACAGACCAAAACCACAATTCGGAGTGTGACCCAGCAGGGAAAGGAGCCAGCCCTGTGGCTAGACCAGGCGTGTGTTCCTCTGCCCACCCTAGAAACATGGTGAGTAAGAGCCGGGAGAGCATGAGCTGCCAGAGCAGCAGCTTTTGGGGGACCAGCGGGCTCAAGCAGCATCTGCAGCAACCCAGGGACGGGACCGTGCAGGGTGTAAGGATGTCTCTGCTCCCAGGAGCTGAATGAGTGCAGACGGGCAGCCTTCACCTCCATGTCCTTCTGTTTCTTTTCTTCTACATTTCTGCTTTCCACTCATCTGAGATCAGCTTCATACCTTCTCTGAGAGCCCCTAAACACAAAGGCTTTCTGCTTTTCTGTGCTTTACTTGCTGCTTAGGTGCAGATGTGCTGCGAGCACCTGCCCTCAGGTCATGATGGCTTATGTCGTGGTCATCCCATCCAACCACCTCAGTCCCTCATCTTGCCACACCGAGACCACAAGACATGACTAAGTAAAAAGTGTCTGAAATAGGTTTTTTTCACTGTTTGTCCTTCAAGAGTTAAAAAAGCTTCTCTTTACCATCAGTGTTGCTGAAACACACACTTTAAAATGCCAAATGCCATGTGTTTGTAGCTTTCTTTAAAGATAAGAGAGGGTTCCCCATGGTATTGGAGACTCCGTTCCCACCCCAACTGGGTGCCTTTGTAACGGTTGCAGCATCATATTTGTCTATTCCAAACTGCAAAAGGTCTTCAGATCTCCTCCAGTGCTGGCATATTGCTATGGGATCTCAAATGCCAGTAATGAGCAGGGACTGATAGTGGCATTTTTTGTGGTGGAGACTCATCAGCTTTTCCAGATAGCAGTAAGCAAAGCCAACAAGTCCTCTTGGGAGACTCCCTGCCAGAGATGAGCCATGTCTACATTGCAGCTTTGGATTGGAGATCTGGCTTGCTGAAAGTAAGCTATGATAGATACCACTGACAACACTTGCAGTGCCTCTCACATCCATAGGAGTGGAGCTGGAGGAGACACTCATGTCACATCCATGCAGAGCCATTGCACTTGACAGGCAACCAGAAGTCAATCTGCAGAGTGTCTTATTCAAATGTCTCCATTTTTGTTCCCATGGGAGATATCTCTGTCTGCCAAAGTGGTCATAGCTCTCATCTGATCAATCCTAACTTTTCAAACAGTTGAGAGACATCTCATTAGCCAGACACTTTGCTGTCCAAACCTTCATTCTTCATTGTTAGCTCTCACCTCCCATGTGTCACTTTGCAAAACCCCCTTATAGGGCTGCTTGGAAAGTTTTGCAATGAAGTGACAGACATAGAAGTTTTGCACAAAACCAAGTGCAATTAAGAAAAGATTTTAAGACAAACAACAGATGACACCTGGTCCCAGTGCCCCCAGTACTTGTTTTTGTTGTACGATTTCTGAACCATTTCTGTGACCATCCTTAAGTTTTGGTTTTTGAATATCTTCTTTTAAAGTGGACAACACTATTGTCGCGCCTACAGTCTTCTCTGGAACTGGGTAGTCTCTTCCAAACCTGGATGGTTAGGATCTGCTCCTGATGACCTTCAAGACATCTTTTCTTTGGTTGGTAGTGGGGAGAGTGTTTTGTCCATGGGACTGGATTCTGCTGCAAGCGTTTTGGTTTTTTGACATTTGTCTTAGTTCTATCATGACCATTTTGAGTTGTATGACTTTCACATACTTTTTATTTCCTACTAGTTTAGCTGTTATTCCCTTTGGAAATGGCTTTAGGTTGAGACTTCAAACCTTCTTTTTTTTTTCAGGATACCGCTGATTTTTCTTATGGGATGACTTCAGCTAATGAGTTATGACTTTATCTCCATTTTTCAAACTACTTGGGAAGCAGCTGATGTTAATTGTTGAGTCTTAGTGATGTCATGGGATTGCATTTGGAACAGAGCTTTCATTATGCTCTGTCTCAACATAAATTGCAGATTCTAACAGCAAAATCTTGCTGTCTTCTTTGCTGTCCAAATATGTTTGAAAAGTCTCTTGCAGTACCGATGAGTCCATCTCTTCCTTAAGGATGTCACTGAAAGCATTGTTATGAGGCATGAGAGTATTGACCTCTGCATCTGGTTTTGTGTTGTTTTGAGACATAACTTGAGATCCAGATTCTTTGCTAATAAAATCATCATCTGAGGCAGAATTTAGGGCTGGCATATTTTGTGCTAGTACTTATGTTTTAATTTTCTCTATTTCTGAATAAACAAACCAGACCTGAATATGGTATTTCTTTTTTTTTTTTTTTTTTTAGTTTGTTTTTTGGTCTATTTGAGCCAATAACTTTACATGGGTCCAGCCCACGCTGTTACTCACCTCTCTTGCCTAATCTAGATCTGAACTAATTGAGAACAGCCTTGCTTTCCCCCAATGAGCTACTGATGCTTTGTTAATGATGTTTTCTACTCCAGCACTGGGACACCACTCCCTCTCTCCCTTTCCCTTGCCAGCTTGTTGGTGGGCAGTGGTGGGTCCTCCCTAGCTGGAGAAGGGCTGGGGCTCAGCAGATGCTCTGGAGGTGGTCCAGCTGCCTTAGTAGGCAGCAGAGACTCCACCACATGTACCGGCAAGAGCCTCCCTGGGCTGGCAGGTTGGTAGAAATTGGCCAAACTTGGCACGCAGAAACCACCTGTATGGAACCCCTTTGCTCTAAGGCAGACAGCCATGCCTTGGAGAGGTGAGGGGAATATCTCTTTCTGATGGCCATGCTCTGCTCCACTGTGTTCACCACCGTGGTGGTGGGGAGCAGGGTGCTGGTGGACTGGCTGTACCAACTTGTCCTTGGGGCCAGTGCTTGGTGGTGCCTGGTAGGGAAATGCATGGGGCATCATGGAAGCTTGGCTCATCAGCTCAGGAAGCAGAACAGGCTGATCTGGGCTTGCTCAGCAGCAAGACCAGGAGACAGGGTGGGTTTCACCTCTGGATCTGTGCCATATTTCAATGTAACTGGCCCTTTTGCCTGTTTTACACAGAAGTGATGTTTGTGGCTCTCACAACAAGAGCTGACAGATCCAGCATCCAGCTCCCAGGAGGGCATCCAGGTGTCATCTGCTCTGGGGAGCTACACCATCCCCTGGTGGAAGCTGGTATGAGAGGACTTTGGCTGGCCAGGTTTTGTCCAGAGGGAGAGGCAGGTTGCCAAAAGAGGGATGGTGAGGTAGAAGGACTGTGCTGGGGCTCTCCACTGGGCTGCTGGTGAAGTTGTTGGACAGGAGTGGTTCTGAGAGATGTTTTTCCTTGTGCTGGTAGTCCCACTCACATATCTGCCCCCTCACCATGGGGTGACCGTCTCCAGGAGATGCTCCAAATCCTAACTGGGATCTTCTTGGCTCCTCACATTGGAGGACCCAAGAATCCCTGGCAAATGACACAGGCTGCATAGGAGGAGGACCCCAAAGTCCATAGCGACAGCTGATACTAGTGCCCAGGTCCAACAAGACAAGGGGAAGCTGGGCTGCTCTAGCTGACCCTCACCAACCAGTCATGCCCATGCCTTGCTGCCATCCTCCCTCTGCACTTTGCTCATGTCCTTTGTTCCTGTCCATCCATCTGTCTGTCCTCCAGGAGACACCCATGGGCAGTGAGGGGGTGCTGGCAGAGCAGCCCATCCGTCCTGGATGGGGTTGTTGTCACAGCAGCCGTTCAGCACATTGTCCCAGCTGGTCCCTGCAGCCCAGCCCTTGTGTACCATTCCAGTGCTGGGGACAAGGGACGAGATCCTCTGGCGATGGGGCAGGGGAGTGAATGGGGACAGCAATATGCCCTGGTGTGGCTCTAGTGGGGTGCAGTGGTACCCCCGTTGCCCTCCCAGAAGAGCAGCCCTGCCCTCACTGCTGTGCACTCCGTGGGCAGCTGCCTGGACCTGCCTGAGTGGCTCCAGATGTGCTGGCGGCCAGCGAGCCAGCTGTGCGCTGCTGCCGGGAGTCCTCAGACCGGCTGTGTCTGAGGGATGCTGCCAGCACACCCCCACCCCGACACGGCAGGGGACTGGGGGCACAGCCCCTGGGGCTCCCCCTGACCCCCAAGTGCTGCCTGTCTGGGGGGAGCCCCTCCGCACGGAGGCAGGATGGGCTGCACCTCCCTCCAGATGTTTGCCTGGCCCTTGACCCCCTGTTCCCTCGCAGCAGGGCCTGTCTGGGTCACACGAGGGGCTGGGGCTGGGCAGGCTGCGAGAGAGTCAGCTGTTTTGGTTGCCAAAGTGGAGATGAGAGGTGATGCAGAGCAGCAGGAGGAACGTCCTGGCAGGCAGTGGTGGCCGTATCAGCCCCCATCAGGCAGTGGGGAGCTGGACTCCCAGGGCGCCATGGGGAGAGCATCCCTCTGAGATGTACTATAGGGAAATGCAAGGTGCTGGGACACGGCAGGAGGAGCAAACCAGCCTGTGGTCTGAGCGGTGTGTGGAAGCATGGAGAGCAGAGGGACAGGACCCCACCTGCTACAGCCAAGCAGGGCACGACAGCAGCATGGGACTGCTCTCTGCACTGCCCCATGGCTCCCTGACCCATGGCTACGGCACCAGCCAGTGTCATCCTGGACCAGCCAGTGACATTCCCTTGGGCAAGTGCCAGCAGGTTCCCACCTTGGCTGAGGTCCCACTGTGGTGCCCTGTGGATTTCAGATCACCTTCTTTCCCCAGTCCTGCTCTGCCTGGACTACCCAAGCTGTATTCAACCCCTGGTGTCCCATCTGCCCATGTTTAGGATGATGGGGGAAACTGAGGCACACAACACCACTGTGACGGTGCCAGACCATCCCCTTGCCTGCAGATTGAGGGGCTGAGCACACCCAATTATTGGTGCACTAGATGGCCATGGGCAGCACAGCACTGGGGTGGGGATGATCTTGAGGACACATTCAGAGGAGCCATGGACTCTGGTATCCTAGATAGACACTGAGCTCCAGCCCAAACCCTTTGCAGTTCCAAGACACAGAGGTCCTGTGAGCAGTGAGGGAGGACAGAACAAATGTGCAGTTGGTGACAAGCAGACCATGACTGCTCTGGTATCTTCATGTCTCTCGTGCACAGGCTGCTCAGGGGACCCGAGTGCTGGTGCTGCCCCGGCTCCCCGAGCAAGGCAGGTTCACCTGAGCCAGCCCTTCCCCCGCAGGGGGACCCTTCCCACTTGGTGAGGACACCATGGTTCCTCCCCACCAGGCCCAGGAAGGTTTGTGCCTATTCCCATCCTTCACCCTGTGGTGCTTCGACACCCCCCCATGCCAGGATCCTCCTGCCCCTCAGCTGCTGCCGACCCTGAGATCCCGGCTGCGACCACGGCTCTCCTTGGGCAGCCCGGAGCCAGACCCACGTCCCCACCCTCCGCACCCTTTATCAAGTTCCTGCAGCCTTCCCCCCGTGCCCGCCTGGGCCCTGCGCCAGGCTGGACCAGGATGGAGAAGGTGGCAGCCTGCCCGCAGCTCACCTGCCCGCCTGCTCCTGGCTGCTCACCATTTCAGCACACAGCCTCCTGTCCTCCTCTTTGCCAGCATGCAAGCCCATGGGGGATGCTGTCCTGGGCACGAGAGGGTCCAGGCATCTGGATGCTTAGGTAATGTGGGAAATGCCTCCAAAGAGCTTCCCCCAGAGGGATGATAAAGCGCCAGAGCAATCCCTCTGCTTGCTGCCACGCTCTGGCAGTGCTGTCGGTGGCTGCTTTCAGCACAGGGGTCCACCAGCACTGCCAGCCCCTGCTCCCCCTCCCAGATGCATGGAGGGGCAAAGCCAGATGGACATGGGCTTTCCTGGGTTCAGGGAACACCTTGCACAGACCCAGCCTCTCTTCCTCCTCACTTGTGCTCCATGGGCACCTCCAAATGGCATCGATGGGCTTGGCACCCTCCAACTAGTGTACAAGCAGTTCCAGGCCAATGTCTTGGTGGCCAGTCTCGTGCCCCCACTGGGGACCCCTTGGACTCTTCTCCTCCTTCCTGAAGTTCTCCTCCTTCCCCATGTGGCCCTGCAGCCTGTGTCCAAACCCTCATTGCCCTGGTCCAGCCCTTTCCTTTGCATCAGGGCTGTTCAACCTCCCTGCAGACACGTGACAGGCAGAACCATGACCCTGACCCTCTCAACAAGCTTTTGGTGGTTTTAGGACAGCAGGGCTGGGCGACGGGATGAAGAGGCCATTATCTGCATGAGGGAATTTTGGGTGACAGCAGCCTTGGAGACAGGACTGGAGGAGGATGGGTCTTTCCAGGCTTTCCGCCTTCCCACGGCCCCTTAGCTGGCTGAAATGCCTGTAGAGGGTTGTACAGGAAGCTCTCCCTGTCCAGGAGTCGCCCGAACTATCAGGAGTTGTTTCTGGATGAGAAATTGTTCAGCAGTGGCTGCCAGACGGGATGGGATGGGCAGTGTTCAGAGGAAGCAGAGCTGGGATGGGATGGGATGCCCAAAGTACTGTCAGGCCACCTCCAGTCCCCTAAGATGCCCCTGGCAGCAAACAGAGGTTGGGCTGAAGCAGAAGCTGGTGCTAAAGAACACGCTCCTGATGCTGAAGAGGGATGTGGGGAACAAGTAGCTGGAAAAGCTGGAAAATACTGTGTCAAGGCACTGCGGGATGTGTCTGGATCCAGCTGCCCAGGGATGGGGCAGCAAAGAGTTTGGATCCCTGGCCACTGCCAAATCATAGAATCATAGAATCGTAGAATCACAGAATCGTAGAATCACAGAATCATAGAATCACAGAATGGTTTAGGTTAGAAGACATCTTTAAATCTCATCTAGTTCCACTCCCCTGCCATGGGCAGGGACACTTTCCACTAGACCAGATTGCTCAAAGGCCCGTCCAACCTGGCCTGGAACCAACAAGAGAGAGACCTCTCAGTGATTTCCATCAAACTGTTGTCAGATGGAGAGAGTCATGAGGAAGTCTGAGGACCCAGATGCTCAGTTATAACAAGTCTTGCAAAATAAAAAGTTCTTAATGAAACTTTTTTCACAACTGCTGATCAAAAACCAAAGTAGCCTCAAAAAAAGCACAAGATGTGAGGTGAGAAGCTAGACCTGGAGCCCCACAGGTCACTTTTTCCATGAGATGTGCCTCTGAACAGGCATGGCCCTGGGGAAGACGTGGTCTGTGCTTGCCGGGTTCCCTGCACCTGGATTTTCCTCATGGCTCCAGTCCTCCCATGGCTGGAGAGGACTCGGCCCACTCAGTGCTTTCTCCCTTCTCCAGACCCCTCTTAGTGTTGGGGCTGCCCTATAGCCTTGCCCCTGGGTCCTCACTCTGCTGGGTTGGTGCTGAGACCCCCAGCCCGTGCTGGAGGTTCTGGACCCCCCCATGCAGAGGGTTCCCACGCTTCCTGCCCAGGGCTGAGCCTTTCATCCAGGCACAGTCCCTGTGGCAAACCCCAGGAAGCTCTGGTAACGCTGGAGGCTCCTGTCCAGCCACAAAACACTTGCTCAAACCTCAGGTTACTCCAGGTCTCTTGCTGCAAGGAGCTGGGTGAGGTGGCCAAGCCCTGGGCTCTACATCTCTGCCACAAGCTGGGAGGCAGAGCCCAGCAGCAAAGGCCTCTCCTTGCTTCCCATTTCCACTGTCCTCTGCCACCCACCAACCCTACTTTGCAGCCCATAGCACCAGCAGGACACAGGGGACACTGCAGCAAGGTGTCCCCCTATCTCCAGCAGCACCAGGGCATGGGGGGGACGTCCCGTACCCAGGGGCAGGGACCTCCCCTGGCCATGACCTCCCTGTTAAGGACAAGGTGTCCCTGCGGAAGGTGCATGTCTTGAAATCTCCCGTCCTGGTGCCTTGGCAGCCTTGGCTTTGCTGTTATTTGTGTCTGGTCCCCTTATCTCACTGCCCCACCTAGCACAGTGCTAGCCCTGCTGGCCCCCGTGCCAAGGCCATGGGCTAATCACAGACCCGTGCCCAGCCCGGCACTGCAGCTTGGGGGGACAATTGGAGGAAGCCGTGTCCCTCGGCAAACCATGAGATTTCTTCTGGAAGTGACAAGTGTCAGGAGAGCTGGCAGGGGATGACGCCACATGCAGGGACCGGCACGGTCCCAACCATCCCTTCAGGAGCTGTGTCCTCCCCCGCCCTGCGTGCAGCCCCCTGCCCAGACCCCCACGCCTGCGGGGGGTTCAGACATGGTGGACAGGAGTAGTTCACTTGTCTCAGGACACAGACAGAAACTGGGATGTACGGAGGCACCCAGGCAAATGTGCAGCAGCAGGACCATGTCCACACACATGTGTGTGCAAGGAAGGAGGTGCAATGGTGTGTGTGTGAGTGTGTGTGTGCTTACACACAGTCATGGATGCCCTCCTGCCATGCCACCCTGTGTCTTTGTCCCTGTGTAGACACACAGCCCCAACCCAGCCCCTGTTCCACCCATGCACACTGTGGTGCTCAGTGGAGGTGTCATGGTGATGCACCTCAACAACTTCTCCTGGCTCTCAACCCTGTCCAGGCTCTTTCCCACCCTGCTGCCTTCAAACCCCAGGTGCTGCAGGGTCCCTGGCTCCTCCTGCCCATGCCTAGTGGTGCTGGCAGCCTGTCCCCACGGTGAGGGTTTGGCTGTGCATGGCATGCTGGAGCACAGCTGGCCATCCATGCCTGCGCCACGCCGTCCGGGATGCTCGGAGAAGGCAGGGGGATTTCAGCTGTGGAGGATAAGCTCCTTAAAAGGCTGGAGACGCGCAAGCGGCTGAGGCTTTCCCAGGCAGCCAGGAGTTCCTGGAAGTTGGCTCCTGGTGCCAGAGAGTGAGTCCTGGAGAGCTGCGCGGGTGAGCCTTCCTGAAAGGAGTTGCCCTGTGCCAGATCTTGCCCCGCCATGGGCTGCCCTGGCGGGGGTGGCTGCTCTTCCCACGTGCCCCCAGCTTCCTCACGTGGGCAAGGGGTGTGTGTGCAACCAGTGCCATGATCTCCACCACAAGCTCACCTCCCAGAGGAAACCAAGCAAGCTTTGCCCCAGAAGACGTGTGGCCAAGAACTGCCGTCATTGCTGTCCCCGTCCCCAGCCTCATGCCTTTGCTGGCCCTGTTCCCCATCTGGGAGACTGTCCCAGGCTCAGGCTCGGGTATCTGCCAGCCAGGACGTCCTATGGCTGATAGTGGCCCTTAGTTCGTAGTCCTGTATCTCCTTCTCTTGCCCTGCACCCTCCTGGGTTCCCAGCAGCAAGTGGGGTCCTCACAACCTTCTGAGTGGGATAAAGGTAGGTGTCTCCTTCTGTTCTAGTCTCCCCATGACTTGGGAGCCATCCAGCTTGTCTCAGCCCTACCACGTGATTTGGATACCCAGTGTGAATCCTTCAGGAGCTCATCCCATGGGTCAGAGGCACCTCCAGTCCCACACGGACACTTGAAAAGTGCCTATTCCCCATCTGAGACATCCCTTGGCAGTGGCCAAGGTCTTGTTTCCTTGGAAGCTCTCACAAAACCCCAACCATCAGGTCCCTCTAGCAAGCCAAGACCAAGCAGTACTTCTGTCCCCTCCTCTGAGTGGTCCAGATCCTCCCCCAGCACGTGGCTGGGCAGGAGATAGCCATGAGACAGTGGGCAGCCTTCAGGACCTTGGGGAACTCCATGGAGACCTGTGCACAACTCCACCATGGATCTGTACTTCCTAGGAGAGGGAGAGGGCAAGGGCACATGGTGGACAAGTAGCAGCACAGAGGTGGCAGATCCCATCCCTCAGGATCCCATCTCCTTGATCCCAGGACCCCAGCCTTGGTCATCCCAGGATCCTTTTGACCCTTTGATCCTCCTGACATTGCTGGTTTAGGGTTGACATCTGCAGCCTGGCTTTGCCTCAGGGGCTTCCACTAGACAAAGTCACCTCTTACTGCACAGCTCCCATGGGTGGCTCTAAGCCCAAAACCTTCTTGCAACATCACACCGTGCCTGTTTTCTCTTACTCCATTTCTCAATGTCACCCATTCGCTGCTCTCATGAAGCCCCCTGACACACAGTGTTCCTTGCTGTGTGTCTACAACCCGTCCTCTCCCTTATAGCTCAGATGATCCCGTGTCACCCTCCTTCTCCTCCAGCCTTCCTTCTAATCACCTCTTATCTAAAAAAAAGTAAAATAGAAAAAGCAAACCAAAAAATGAGCATTATTATTTTTTTTTTTAAAGATGCCAAGTCAATCTGGTACAGTCTATCCCTGATAAACAGCCCTCCTTTGGGGCCTCTTGGGATCAGAAATAGCGCAGGGGCTGGACCCGCTCGGAGCAAACATTCCTCCCCGCACACGCACGTCTGCTTCCCCTGGCCACCGGCAGCCCGGCTGTCCCCCAGGAGCAGTGGGGCCTCAGGGACCACTGCCACGACTGCTTCCTGTGGGTCCCAGCAGCGCTCGGGGGGGGGGGAGCCATTATTCCCCAGGCATCCGTGCATCCCCTCTGGGGTGCCCCCCCCCAACCTTCCCTGCAGCACAACTTGGCCGGGCTCGCTGTTTCTGCAGGGAAAAATATTTATTTATTAAAGTGTGCCACTGAGTCATGATAATCCCTGAGGGGCAGCCGGCAAAGCCCTGCTGATCCACGCCACGCTGGCCCGGCAGTCGCTCGCGGCTGGTATGTGCTGCTAATCCCCCTGGCCACCTCCTGGGGAACGGTCATTATGGGAGCCGGGGGGACTCGAGATGGTCCCGTTCGCTCCCAGGGAAGAAAAGAAAAACCGCTCAGGTGTCCCCTCTGCTCCAAGAAGAGATGTGGGGTCTTTCCCAGAGCTCAGGAACCTCCTCTGCCCTCGCTGTTGGGCCAGTTCCCTTGCTGGGACCACTCTCAGGGCACCAGGACCTACCCAGTGCTCCCAGGAGGGGTTGCCTGTTTCCAGCCCTCTCAGCACTCTTGGGTGAAAAGCTTTTGTATTTCATGCAACAGATTTGCTCCCCAAATCCTTGTCCTGCTCATCCTTCCAAAGGTTTTCCGTGAGCTCTGTCCCCTTTAACTTGTGAGGGTTTCAGCATGATGAGCTGTCCCTTCCCAGGTCCCTGCTGGGACACCAGCTCCTGCCCACCCTGCTGCACCTGGGACCTTCCCTCTCTGTCATTCCCTGGGGACAGAGTTTTGTCCTCCTCTTCAAGAGGGGCTCCTTAATGCAAACAGTCTCTTGAAGGACTGGGGCTGGAAGCCAAGCCTGCTGGGGGCATGGTGGGTGGCAGCAGGGAAGGGTCAGTTCATCAGGGTCTGGAAGTGCTGCAGATGAACCTACCTCCACCCAGGGCACCTGGTGGTCTGCGCACAGGTCCTTCTTCTCATAGAAGCATAGAATGGTTTGGGTTGGAAAGGACCTTAAAGCCCCCCCAGTCCCACCCCCTGCCCTGGGCAGGGACACCTGCCACCAGACCAGGTTGCTCCAAGCCCTGTCCAACCTGGCCTTGAACCCCTCCAGGGATGGGGCAGCCACAGCTTCTCTGGGCAACCTGGGCCAGGGTCTCACCACCCTCACAGCAAAGAATTTCTTCCTGAGATCTAATCTAATATGTAATATCTAATATCTAATATCTAATATCTAATATCTAATATCTAATTCTTCTTGGTGACCAGGCTGCCCAACCCCCTTTATTTATTTATTTATTTATTTATTCACAGTTTTGTGAATAAAGATGTAGAACCCCCATGTATCATCACCACCTCTTTGTGGACACCATATAGTGTCCCCAGTGTCTTCTGATGCTGTCTGCTCTGTTCTCTATAATCATTTTTGTGACTCTTCCCCGACTTTTCATCCAGCCAGCCTGCGCTGTGTTGGGTGTGAGCTGAGCACAGCCCCTGCTGGGGGCACACCAGGACACTCACAGCCTTCCCACTGCTGCTCCAGCTCCCCTGTGTCACTGCTTTGGAAAGCATGATCACCAATTACCTGCCAGACCGCCCAGGTTACCTCCTGGGAGGGAGACCCTACCCGTGGGAATGGGGGTCAGGACCCTCGGTCGGTGGGTATGGGGCCAGAGCCCCATGCCTTGCCCCTGCTGGAGTGGCTTCAAACGCAGCTAGAAACACACTGCTTCTCACAGGGCATAGCGGTCGCTCTCTCCCACTGCAGCCTGTGCCATCTGCAGACAATATTAATCATGTCTTTCATCCATTAATCACTTTTAACATTAATCATGTTGTCTTCATGTTAAATAACGGAGGACTGAGACTGCAGGAACTCACTCACAAGTGACGGGCCTCATCTCAGCTGCTTCTGAGAGCTGACAGCCAGCCAGCATTCAATTACATTTCACGTATGCCATGTGGCTTTTATATTGTTTAGTCTCTAATGGAGATCTGGGGCCGGATTGAATTACCTGTCCCACAACAGCGGGCTGCGTTGACACAACTACCGCCTCTGGAGTTACCTCGCAGAGCCCTGGTGTTTGCTGGAGGCAATCCCTCACCCTTAATAGTGCAGCGGCTCCTCAGCTGTCAGCTGTCCATGCATCTCTCACGAAACATGGTCTCTCTGCCTGCTCCATGGCTGCCCACGACTGTAGCTGGGCTGGCAGGAGTGTGACTGTGGAGAAACAGCTGTGTGAGGCCTATTCTCAGCCTGTGTGCAGAGCATGTGGATCTCCTGGCAGGAAAGGTCTAGCCTTTGAAAGTACCTCCTTCTTGGAAACCCCCCAGGTCTGGTGGGATGGGGGGCTCTGGTAGCATCGAATCCAGTCTCTGAGGCACAGTAGGACCATCCCCAGCATGAGGTCAGAGTGTCTGTGGCTTTGCCTACCTGAGGCTTGAAAGTCTCCAAGGATGGAGATCCACCACCTCTTTTGCTTGTCCCTGCACTGGGATCCTTCCCAAGAGTCGATATTGCATCTCAGGCACAGGAATAAACACCCCAAATCTTGGCCACAAAATGTGTGGTCTCTGCTTTTCTACCAAGAGCAGAGAAATGCTCTGCTCTTTTGAACAGGGATCCAGCCCGTTTCATTGCCACAACAACATATATAGAATCATAGAATCATAGAATGGTTAAGAGTTGGAAGGGACCTTAAAGATCATCGAGTTCCAACTCCCCTGCCCTGGGCAGGGACACCTCCACTAGAGCAGGTTGCTCAAAGCCCCATCCAGCCTGGCCTTGAACCCCTCCAGGGATGGGGCATCCAAAACCTCCCTGGGCAACCTGTTCCAGTGGTTCACCACCCTCACAGTAAAGAATTTCTTCCTAATATCTAATCTAAATCTCCCCTCTTCCAATTTAAAACCATTACCCCTTGTCCTGTCACTACATTTCCTGACAAAGAGTCCCTCTCCGGCTCTCCTGTAGGCTCCCTTCAGATATTGGAAGGCTGCTGTGAGATCTCCCACGAGCCTTCTCTTCTCCAGGCTGAATATATATACTTCACATCTTCACAACAGAAGGATTTATGCTCATTACTGACACAGCACAGCTTTTGTTCACCTTTTACCCAAAGTTTGTCTCTGAACCCGCCCAGGGAGGACTGTCATTCCTTCAGCAGACAGACACAGGGAAGGCAGCTTTCTCCTTCACTCCTCCCCAGGGCCTGAGCCCCTCACGGCTGCTCCAAGCTCCTGGAGCTGCTGGAGCCTGGTACCAACACAGCGCTTGTGGTCGCTGGGTCCGGGTTGAGCAGCAAGCCTGGTTTCCCCAAAAAAATACGACTTCTGGAGACTTGGTTTTGTTTGGACGTAGAAGGAACCCAAGTCACAGAGCTTCTCCAGTTGACAAATTTTTTTTTTGAGGGGCGGGGGGCCTGGATCTGAAGCTGGCTGCCCTGACGCCCAGGCCCAGGGAATTCCTGGGAACGCTGACTTCATGCTACTCCTCTTGCTGCTCTGTCCTCCAGCCAAAGCCCAGGCCAGCCATGGGAGCTGAGCTTCTCATGGAGCGGTGAGTGGAGACCTGGGGCTTGCAGACTCTCTAGGCTGTTGGGCTGCTGCCCGTGCCCCAGGCAGCTGCTCAGGAGCAGGGGGAGAAGGAGTATTGCCAGGCAGCAGGTCTGGCAGTTTCTTGGCAGAGTTCGACTGCAATCAAACTGTCTCCACAAAACATTGCGATGAGCCAGCACATTCCAATGGAGAAATGTCTTGTCTAAATGTTTCTGACCAACTCTCGTGCGGCGGCTTTCTCACTTTTCCTCCTGGCTGTTTCTGAAGGAAAAAACTCTTCAAACACATGGCCCTGGCTAAGGACGTTGTAGGTGTGACTGTGCTGTCTCAGCCCAGGTCCAGACCCTCTGTCTAGGGTCTGATGAGCCTCAGAAGAACCCCACCAATGTTTGGCTGCCCAAGGTGCCCTAAATGGATGTGAGAGGATCATGGCATGTGCGCCTCATGGGTCAAGGAGCCCTTCTTGCAGTGGGGAGCTGCATGGACCAAAGCCTGAGAAGCCCCAGGTTGCATGGACCAACCTGAGGAGGTTGGTCTCAGTGTGTGTGTGCATATGACCCAAGAGAGCCGAGGTGATGCCCAGCAGCAGATGAGACCCAACCTTGAGGTGTGTTGGATGTGTACAGGACAAGATGTCTTATCCACAGCAAGACAAGCTCCAGCTCTTGGTGCTGGTGTCCTCTCTGGTGGAGGATGTAGACCTCCTCCCAACCTCCCATTGCAGACTCAGCTCCTCTGCATCCCTGTGAGAGGCACTTGGGGTTTCCTCCTCTACTGAGAGCTTCTAATGGTCCTCAGGGCTCTGGTGCATTTTTAGAGATTTCCCTCACCCCTGTTGTCACTCCTGGTATGGGCAGCAGAGCAGTACAGGGTGTCCTGATGCCTTGAAGCTGATAGACCAGCTGTCCCTCACCCCAGTGACAGGTGATCCCTGCATCACCAACTACACCAGGGAGCAGGAGATGTCCCAGGACTCTCCAAGTGCACTGCCCAGCCCCAGCCTTTGGCACTGCCATCACGAGGGAGCTGGACAGGACAGGAGAAGACATTGTTCCCATGCAGAGGGCAGGTCAGCATGGGGGGGCTGGCTGGAGGTGTGTGTGCTTCCAAGGGGGGGACGAGGCTTGGGGGGGACACAGTGAGGGCCGCGGGGAGCGCGTCGGGCAGCATGTGCCTGGCGGGGTGTGCGCGCCATGTGCCAATGTGCGTCCCTGGCGACGTTGTGCCGGTTCTGCGCAGGGTGGGGGTGCGCGCCAGCCAACATGTGGTTTGTGTTTAGAGTGTGTGTCTGGTGGTGTTTTGTAAATGAGGTGCACTCGGCGATGTGTGTGTTCATTCTGGCTCGCCCCGGCCGGTGGTGCAGCCTTCCCTGGCCAGCCAAGCGCTGTTTGTGTAACGAGGCTCGTGTTCAGTGACGCGGGGACGCTCCTGAGTGTGCCCGCCTAGGCATTGCAACGTGTGCTTGCTGCGTGGCCACCCCACCGTGGGACCCCTTCTCATTTCGGGGATGTGTTTGGGGCTGAAACCCTTTTTTCCCATGTGGCTGCCATTCCTAGGTTGGCAGTCCCCGCTCCCTCCCTCCGCCGAGCTGACCCCGACCGGGATGTGTGAAGGGGGGAGTCCCTCCCCTGCCGCCCCCCACCGTGCTGCACTCCCTGGGGAGCTGATGAAGTGCGATGTTTTGTGGGCTGGTGGCCCCGGCTGAGCCCAGCAGACAGCCTCTCCCTCCGCAGCACCCTTTCCGCACGCGAGACCGGAGCGAAAACACCTGGAGCCAATTCCCAGCCCCGTCGAGCCAGCAGGAAAAAACGAGGCATCCGAGGCTCGCTTTGCAAACGCGCGGTCACTGGGCTGCTCACTTTCCCCCCCCCCGAGGAGGAAGGAAGGGTGGTCCAGTGGGCTGGCTGGACGGTCCAGGGATACCTGGAACAAGATGAAGGGCGGCGAGGTGATGTGCAGGGCATCTCCACGCTGTGCCTGGGGACACATGGGCCTTGGAGAGAAATGGCCAGTCTGCGAACTGAGCGGCCGGCTCGTGGCTGGCTTTGCAGTGCTTTGGAGAGGAGGAAACACCGTCTCCGTGGCGGTGAAGCTGCTTTCCAGCACTGGCGAAAGTTCAACCATCCCGAGCCCAGGCGGGAAGAGAGGCTGAGGGAAGGCAAGGGGACGTGGTGGGAGAGGAGGCAGAGATGCACCTGAATAACCCCAGAAAAAGCCCATCACCTCTCCCACGTGCTGTCCCCTGGGCAGCAGGGCCAAAGACTCCCCGCACCCCCAGTTTGGGGCATGGTAAGCAAGTCCTGAGGTATCAGCACCAATGGTGTGGCATGGGGGCCACCAGCTTCTCGGGGGCCAGGACAGGTTGACAGCACAGGGACACAGCAGGGGCTTGGCACCTGGTGTAGGCCAGGAGCGGTGACTCGTCAGCAGGAGCAAACCCTGCTCTGGCAGGAGCAATCAGGGACCCCACCAGCTCCCTATGCCTGGATCAGGAGGGGGAACAGGGCTGTGGCCCAACGTGGTATCTTCTTTGCTTCTTGGCCAGGTCCGGGTGGCATTGAGGTGTCCTCCTCCTGACTGGGACAGTGGGCAGGCTGCCAGAGGGCAAACCTGGCAGACAGTGGACAAACCCTCCCAGTGCAGCTCCGCAAGGCCAGGGACAGGCATGAGAGGAGCACAGAAACTGCCTAAGGAGCCGATCACTGCACTTGTGTAAAATCATGAGCAATGGTGAAAGCAGCAGGACGTGGGAGGGACACTGATGCAGAGCAGCTTCAGAAACAGCAAAGGATGGAGGGAGAGTCTGGCAATCAACATCCAACTTTTATTCCTAGTTAAATAACAGAGCACGTTGTATGAAAGAAAGTCATTAAGTGTCAAGAGCCAGATTTCAGAGGAGCTCGGTGCCAGGTTTCCCAGCGCTCGGCACCACAGCCAGGGCCAGGCTTTCCGAAAAGCCAGCTCCCATTCGGAGCCGCTGCAGCAGCCAGGCTTGAAATGGGGCTGGCTGGCGCTCCCGGGGGACGTGTCTGGATGGACTTGCAGGGGAGCCGAGCGCCCAACCTGCTCTGCTTTTCTCTGAAACGAACGACCAGTGCCTGGTGCCCACGGGATGCTCCCCAGCACCCACCCTGCGAGCTGTCCCCACCAGGCGAGAGGAGTCATGTCACCTGGAGGGCTGGGGTGGTTGCAGTCCCCTGTCAGACTGGCTGAGGCTTTTCAAGCAGGAGACTGACAAATTGCGGGTTGTCAGCTTCCTGTGGGAATTTCTAAGTGAATAATCATTGTGAACATCATGAAAAGCATTTTAATAGTCAGAGAATACCATCTGGATGTTCACAAACAAAGGCGATATAAATCCACAACTGACAGCGCACTGAACTCACTGCTTTTATAAGTAAAAGTATTTCCAAATTGTTTCCCAAATTATTTAAGCAAGTCTTTCCTCTAATGAAATTCAGAAAAGATCCTAACATAGGCAAACAGTGCAGACTGAGCACAACAGAGACTTTATACAGAGGGATTAAAGTTTGGGTCGGATGTAATCAAATGACATCCCCTGCCTACGAATGCAGCCCGTGTTGAGAGATAAGAGGAATCCCAAACACTTCTGTGATGGGAGGAATAAATCTGGAGGTGCCAAAAGGGAACTGGGGGAGAGAGCAGGGGATAATTCAGACTGGTTTTTGTGGGTGTGAAGGCCTTGCGCGACTGCGGGGAGCACCGTGGGGCTGGATGGAGAGCCTACCGGGAGGGATGCGCTGGGGCTGGCTGCAGCTGCCCCCAAGGTCCTCTCAGCGGGGGGACCTTGGGAGGGGCAGAAGGGGAGGGATGGTGCTGATAAGAAGAGGAGAAGCCGCCAGGCACAAGGCTGCTTGGCAGGGAGGAGAGAGGTGCTAACAGCCTGGCTGGGTGATGGCTCCAAGGTGATGTGCCGCGTGGGAGGAGAGTTGGAGAGGAGAGGTCCCAGTAGGAGAAACCGGCAGGGATGGGAGCGGCGTTGTCTCCGGCAGCAGGGATGGACCTCACCACCACAGGATTTGGGGTCAGAGGTGCACAAACCAGCTCGAGTTGGACTTGGATGGGGAGGCTGCGGGACTCCCAGCTTGTCCTGGATGGTGACATGCACAGGGCTGCTGCTTTCCTGGACAGAAACCCTGGAAATTAGGCAGAAGCACAGATCCTGACCTCCATGTCCTTACGTCCTGGAGAACACCTCTTGACAGCCCAAAGCGGCCGCTGAGCCAAGGGCTTTGTTCAGCATGGGCCTCTGCGGAGAAGGAGCTGGGAATGGAAGCAATGATCTGGAGCCAGTGGAGGCCACACCGACAGCAGAGCAACCTCAGACACATTGGAGGCAGAAACCGGCCAAACCAGGCTGCGGGCTAGCTACCAGTGTGCTACAATGGCCACCAGGGAGGTGATTTGGCCACCAGAGAGGTGATTTTGCCAGCGGCACCTGGATGGCTGTGGCTGGCAGCATTGCTTTCTGACTGATTGTAACCCAAGGACAACGGTGCCTCTGTCACTCTCAGACCCCTGGCCAGACTTCTGGATCCTGGCAGATGATACAGAAACATCTGCTCTTGCTGGCTTTTCCTGATCCAGCTCTTGCAGCAACGGTTGAGGGTCCTCCAGCCAACAAGGGCTGGGGAAAGCTTCAGGCTGTGGATGAGGGGTCCAAAACCACTTGTATCATAGCATTTGCCTGCAGATGTACCCTTGCAAACGTGGGACAAATCTGTCTTGCCCTCCATGTAGGAAGATGACCTCTCTCCGCTCGCTGGAGAAGCCTTAGTTTAAAAGTGGGCAGTCCTCAACCCCTCCGAGGCTCCCCAGCACTCCACCTCCTCCGCATCACCTCAGAGCAGGGGATGTCCTGCTGTCCAAGGGGACAATGAACCGCAGATCCTGGATCGCATCTGACTTCACCTTGTCCTGTGGTGCTGGGCAGTTTTCTGAGTGAAAAAAAGTCATGTTTATTCATCACTGTTTCAGGCCAAGTTCTGAATGGGAATGGGTACAAGGTCTGGAAGCAAAAAAAAGTTGCTTGCAGAAAGAAACAGGAAATAAAATCTGATCTCTCCACCGTGATGGGATGCCTGCTCGTGACAGGACACCTACTGACAGCTGGACACCCCCTCTTCCAGACCCTCTCTGCTGGTCCTCATCTCCTTGCCCCAAATACACCACTCATTTCCAATGTGAGCTCGGCCGAGAGAACAGGGCCCAGGGCAGGAACGCAGGAGGAGGACATGGCATGGGGGCGCTTGGTCCTGCTGCCTCTTGGCTCCCTGTCCTCCCCAGTGCCCCACCTTGTGCCAGGGTTTGCTGCCTCCACAGGGCTTGGAAGTGGCTACGAGAGCTTTGCAGATTTCCAGCCCCATGCCTCAAGTTCGTCCTTGGAAATATTAATTGTACGTGCCTTGTGTTCAGCCCGTGGGCTCCAGCACGGGCTCGGCTTTGGACTGAGACCATGCTTGGTCTCGTTGGACGCATCGGAAAGATTCCAGACGCAGGAGTAAAGTGTTTGCCCAGACACGTTGCTGAGGGCAGGCTGCCCCACACCAGGCCGCCTGCCAGCTTGGGGGGTGCCATGTCCCCAGCTGCCCCCCAAACATGGTTTCTGTAGGCCCCAGCAATGAGACCAGTGACTGGACCACTCCTGCCTGGGCAAAGGGGACAAGTGGTGTCACCAGTGGTGGGAGATGAGAGGAGCTGCCTGTTCCCTTGCAGTCACTTTGCTAACATGCCCCTAAGCCTTCACCCAGCCAGAAAAAGCATTAGTCACCGTTACAAAGTCGGGATGAGCAGACAGAAATAACAAGTGCGTTTGTCTAGAGCAGGTCCGTGCCAGGCAAAATATTGTGGCCGGGACTTGTTCTGGGGAAGGGGCAGAGAGACTTGCTCGGCTGGAGTGAATGGTAGGGCTTGTGGGACATCACCCCAACACCTGGCCAGCTGTGTGGGGCACTGGTGACCACCAGGGCTGGCCCTGCCCAGGGCCTTCACGGGTCGGTAGAGATGGACAGACCTGGCAGAGGGGCTGGTGAAATGGTTGACTCCCAGGAGTGCTGTGAGATGAAGAAGGACTTGGAGAGGCAATGCTGTGATCTCCTGGCCATCAGAGACTCTCTGGGCTAGCCCATGGCCAATGAGCTGGTGGACATTTTGGAGGGAACCACAGCTTGGGACCTCCTCCATCCCACATCAGCCCCGTCCATGATACCAACAGCCCCACCCCACAGTGGTGCCAGGAGCAGGAGGGCAGCAAGCTGGTTGTGAGGAACCAGGCAGCCCACCCCAGGGAGACTCCTGCCCCTCCAACGTGGCCCGTCCGCCTGATTCAGCATTACCGCAGAGAAGCAGAGACTCTGGGAGCAGGACAAGCCAGGACCTGGATACCAGCCGACGAGGGGAGAGGATGAAGGGAGTTCTGAAGTCGGCATGCGAAAAAGGAGAGGAGCAGTGAGGATGCGGCCGGGCGCTGATGACGGGGGTGGCTGCAGACAGTATCACAGCAACGTGCTGGCATGGAGCAGGGGCCAGTCTGAAGTCAAACATAGGGAACATTTCTACCAGACGGGACAATTACACACTGGAGCTGCTTGCCAGTGAGGCCCCATCACGAGTGGAACAGATCCCATAAGATACTTCTAAGTTTAGAGTAAAGGAGCCCTCTCCAATAGGGGAGGATGTGAGACTGGAGAGCTAAATCCCGCATGTCACCGCCAAACCGCACTCCCCGGAGAAGCACACACGAACCACTCTTGCAACACTCGAGTTACGGCTGAGACACACATTCCAGCTGAAACCCCTATTTTCAGTTGTTTATACATCGCTCAAAAAATATCCTTTTGGATTGAATTTGTTCATGCTTGATCTCAGCCCAAAAAACCGAAGAATTATTTGGGGATGGTTTGAACAAAATCCGTTCAGCTGTTTCTGTGTTATGTAAGCATCAGAATAAATATGTTTTCCTCTTTTCAAACATTTTTCTCATCCTCGCTAGCTGTCAGATAGCTCAAAATCAGCTTCATGATTTGGAAGTGTACACTTAGCCCATGCCTGGCTCTCAACGAGGGACCAGCCTGCTCATCAGCAGGACAAGACCTCCTCAGGGAGCGAGGAAACCAGAAGGGACTACAGCTCTCGCAAGTGGTGCTCGACATCCTTAAAGGTGGTCTCCAGGGGCATGGGATCACAGCTGGGCATCTTCTGAGAGTGCTTGGCAAGAAGGGGTTGGCCAGTGCCAGCTGAGGGTTATATAAATAGATATTGAACAAGGATGTGGAAAAGAACTGTCAGGGTTTGTGCAAAGGGGAGGTAAGCGCTGTGCTGCTGCACAGACTGGGCAGTAAGAGGAGGGCTTTTTGGCCAGTGGTCTGACAGGGGCTGTGCAAGTCTCACTACCCACCTACCAGCTCCATGAGAGCTCACATCCCGCAAGTTGCGCTGGAGATGCTCCCTGCTGTTTTGTTGTGCCCTGCCAATCCTCATTGGTTGGTGGATTAGGTCTTCAGGAGCGGAGAAACGAGGGAGAAGAGCTCACGGACTTGGAGAGACTCTTTCACCCCAAGATCACGCCCAGGTGCAGAGAGATGGTTGGCAATGGGCATTGCAGAAGGAACCCCAGTGAGGGCTTGATGAGGTGGATGAGGCAGGTGTTGAGAAGACTTTATGCCAGTGTCTTTGGGGTGGGGCAGAGCTGTTGGAGGTGAATACAGAAATATCCTTGAAATACAGCTCCAAGGCTGGAGAATACCATCCAAGTTTTAGGAGTTCACACCAAGTCAGTGTAGAGATGATGCCTTGACCCAGCAGATCCATGCATTCCTAGGACTTCCTCTTGGATGAGGGGATGAAGAGGCAATGTTCACCCCCATGATGTGCTCCACAGGAGTGAGGGTCTCGAAGACACTTGGGTGCTCACCTCTTCCCAGTGTGAAGAGGAGTTAAATACCTGTATGCCTGGCAATGGCTAGGACGTCATTCCTGATCCAGCACCTACAGAAACCAAGGGAAGTCTGTCCAAGTGCTGATTCTTAACTACGGGGCATTTGTTCAAGGAATGACATTCAAGTAACTACAGACAAAGTGTTATAGCAACAAAAACTGAGCTGCCAGTAATAGACACTCCAACATCGTGTCAATGTTTTGTGGAGAAACCATGGGAAAAATGCGAAGGATCATTCTGAGCCGGAGACGGGGAATTTTCAAGAGAATCAGGAAGCTGATAAAAACGCCCTAAGCACAAAAGGAATTAAATTAAAGTCCTTCAGCTGAATGTAGAGGCTGCTTCAGCATCTGTACAAGCCACTAAGGGCTCACAAAATTTGAGTGAAGAAAGAGGGGAGGAACAAGAATCACTTTAAGTCTGTCAGGAGAGAGAAGGCTGTGAAACCATGAGCAGGGAAAGGGAAAATAAGGTATCAGGGGAAATCCAGAAACATCTTGACTTTGACTAAGTCCCCAACCCAGGGAGTAGAGGAGCAGGGAAAGGCACCAGTAGTCAAGGGGAGATCTCAGTGCCTCCAAGGAGAGACCACTTGACAAGCCTCCTGGAGCTAGTGTGAGCCTGAGACAGCTCCTTGGAGCAGAGGCATCACTTGGACCCACAAGAGGGTCTGATCCCCTTCGAAAACTTCAAGTACCTCTAGACTGGCTGCACTGGTGAGAAACCAGCATCTCCAAGGTCCTGGGGCAGGAGGGATGATTTAGCTTGAAAGGGAGCGCTGAACACTAGACAGGACTGAAATGAAGTCATAACCAAAGCTAGGTGAAATCTGCCTCTACCTCCTTCCTCCTTCCACTGGAGGATCCCGTCAATGGCTTCAGCAGTAGAAAAGGACATGTGAAGGGCCCCAGATTTGCATCAGGGCAGCAGAGGCACCTGGAAACTGTTTCCTTTTCCTTTTGACAGTTCAACTTAACTTGGGTGACTTTGTACTGAAGCAGATAAAGAGTACTTCCATGATCCATCCTGTGAGCAGGGAGAAATACATTCTTAACCCATCCCAGATGTTTGCAAAGGAGACATATAGCTTAGTCCTGAGCTAGCAGAAGAAAAAGTGCTGGAACAAAACGATATGTTAAAAAAGAAAACGCCAGATCCACATGGTAGAGCTGAGAGTGCTCAGGGAGACAAAGAATGTAGCAGCTGCTCTGTCAACTGAAGCAGGCAATTTAACATTAAAGCTACTGCTTTCCAGAAGTCTGGAGCGAAGCAAATGTTGTACTGGTCTGCAAAAACGGCAGCAGCAATGATCCTGGGAATAGTCCGGCAGCTCTTTGTTCAGGAAAACGTGCTGGAAAGAAGCAATCATTGAGGTTCAGATAAAGCCAATCAGAGGGACCTTGAGGTCCCTCTGTCTTGCTGATAAGCTGGATGGATGGGAAAATATGAATTTCATGAAGTTCAACAGAAGCAAATACCGTGTCCTGCATCTGGAATGGAGCAACCCTATGTGTCAGGACAGGCTGGGGACCAACCAGCTTGAGTGCATTAGCTCTGCAGCAAAGGACATGGGGACCGGGTAGAGAATTTGACCATGAATCAGCAATGCGCTTTTCCAGTGATGAAAGCCAACTGGTCTGCTGTGTTAGCAAGAGCATAGCCAACATCTTGAGGCAAGACGTATGAGAAGAGGCTGAGGGAATTGGGGTCGTTCAGCCTGGAGAAGACAGGTTGAAAGACGGATCTGATTGCATTTTCCTCTTTCTAAAGGGACAGAAAGAGGAAAGAAGACAGAGCCAGACTCTTCTCAGAGGTGAACAATAAGGGGGAAATAGGCAGCAAGCATAAGTTGCAAGCAAGGGAAAAAAATGTGTTTTGCAGCACTGGCACAGCACCCTGAGCAAATGGATTTGGCTTTGGAGTTAACCCCTCTCTGAGCACGACTGGACAAGAGACATTGGAGGTTTCTCCAAAAATAAGTTATTCTCTGATCCTATGGTTCTCTGAGAAAGGAAGATGAAGGGAAATCACATTTCTCAGCCTATAACACATCCTTGAACATATTGGCAGAGCCACGGATGCAGAAAGACTGCTGCTTGTTCCCTACACTTTAGGGTGTGAATGTTGACTGGAGAACACCTGATATTTCTTTCAGACTGTGGAGAAGCATCTCCGTGTTGGATGAGGCCACAATAGCAAATGGTCTGCTCCCTCTGCAGCACGATGGGCTGCTGCTTGGGAGGAGCATCAGAGCCCCTGGCCCTAGGATGCCCACGATGATGTTGCCTTCTTTTTAAACTCCTCTAGCTTGCAGCCTGGAGAGAGTTTCTGAAGATGCTCCAGCCATGGAAGAAGAAAGAGATGGTCACCATGCTTGCTCTGCTCAATGTTTGTTCAATCATAAATTGAACAGAGGCTCAGAGAGAGAGGTCTGGCATTGCCTGAGGAGAGCTTGACACCTCTTGGCAGCACAGAATAAACTCTCCAGTGAGGGACACCTTCAGGCCTCTTCCCCCATGCTCAGATTTCTCTACTTCTTGGACAAGTTTTCTACCCCATCACCTTTCCATTGCAACCCTGGAGAGGAGCAGATGCCACCTGAGCACCCATCACAGCATCTGAGCTGCTGGTTGTGCACAGGTAGTGCCAGCTACATCCTCACTCTCCTTCAGTGACCGGGATGGCACAAAATCCTTGCAGACATCTCACATGTTGACTGTTGCTGGCCTTATCTCCAGGATCAAGACCATATTTTTCTCCTCGTTCCAGGAAGGACAAGTTTTAAGAGGCCCAGAATTGGAAACAGCTCCCCGCACATTTTTTCATGTGGGGAGGTGTTTACTGCAGTTATGCAAGCGGAGGAAAAGGGCTGGGGTGAGAGCAGAGTCCTGGCCGCTGGGCAGAGCCTGGCTCCCGCCGCCCTGCACGGCCTCCCTGGCCCCTGTGACACACGTGTTGCAAAGAACAGGGGGAGAAGGAAATGCCCCACTTCCCTGGTCAGAGGGAATGGCCCTCTGGCACTGGAGAGGACTGGATCCCAGGGTGAAACTCGGGGGTGTGTCCTGGACTCTGTGAAGTGGACACCCAGAGGTGGCTGAGCTCCCCAGCTCCTTTCCTTGGATGCTGGTCACAAGCCAGTGACTGCCACCATGCCAGGACAGCACGATGTCCCTGTCCCCCTATAAGAGTCCCATGCTGAGACTGGTGAAGGACGGGGGCAGGTGGAAGGGACACAACATGCCTCCAGTGCGTGGTGGCCGGGTGAAGGGCTGTGCTGTGGGGCTGAGCATGGATGGTGGAAAGGGGACAGAGACGTGGTGGCACACTCTAGGGGTGTTCCCTCCTTTACACAGAGTTCTCTGCCCATGCTGTGGGGTGGATGGGGCAATGAGAGGCATGGGGAGGACTCATGGACCCCCACTGCCATGTGGGAACACGGCATTCATGAGCCTTGCTCCCCACATCCCAGGGGGGACCAGAGGGGGAGAGGGACATCCCACTGTGGGGCTGGAGCACAGAGCCATGCTGTGGGGCTACAGGATTGGGGCTGGGGACACACAGCAAGTGGCTGGGATATGGTTTGGGGTCCTCACTGCCCCATTTGTGCTGCAGAAGGCAGTTTCTCAGGTGCATCCATTCATTCACATCCCCATGGGCTTAGTCAGTACAAGCTCTTGCTGCTGGGACCAAAATCACCTCAACCATGAACCAGAAGGCTTGGCAGGAGCGAACTGCTGACCAAACAGCTGACCAAAAAACATGAGCTCATCATCCTTCAAGAGTGGAAGGTTTGGGGCGATGGACTCATGATCTCCATTCGGCGGGGGCTGCAAGCCCTGGGGGTAGGGGCAAGGGGAGGCAGGATGCGGTGGGCTCCTGTCGGGAGAGGGCGAGGGGCAGTGGGGGGATAGGCAGGCAGGGGAGCTGAGCCAGGGAAGACGTGATCCATATAGCCCAGCTGGGGGAAAATGGGCTGGGAGGACCAGGAAGGGCACCCAGATGTGGGTGGCAGCCTGGAGGATGGGAATGAGCAAGGGAGGACAGCGTCTGGACCCAATGCACCCCTGGGTTTGGGGTTTTGGGGAGCCATGGAAGGGCTCAGCCCTGCAGCTCCCTCTGGATGCTGAACAACCCAGCAGTTTTGGGAAGAGCTGGGCTCTGCTGTGGTCAGGATGACATGCTCAGCCCTCTTGCAGGGCTGCATGGCAAAGGGCTCTCTTGCACAAGAGTGTTTGCAGAGCCTTGAAGTCAGCATGTTGCCACCAGCCAGCCTCCCCCGGGCTCTCCCAGCACCCAGCGGAGCCCCCCCACATGGAGCTGAGCCCTCTCCCCACCTTCTCCAGGCTTCCACCACAGCTGTCAAATGTGCCAAGGGACATTGATGGCTCTGGCACCTTAAGCAGGACCACTGCTTCCCCACCTGCTTGAAGGTGAAAGCACTTGGATTTATTCTTTCCACCAAGGGATTTATGTCCCTGGCAAAGGTGATGTCCCATTGATGGTGCCATCAGCACTTGCAGAAGTCCAAGCACCTTGGGTTACTCCCTGAGCCCCACAGAGTGGAGCATGCAGTATTCCTCCTGCAACCCAAGCCAAGCCAGCATGCGGCTTGTCCTGCATGGCATGGATGAATCCCTCATACCATACCCTGGTGTAAATAGCAGAGGAAGCCCAACCTTCTAGGCCAAGAAGGAGCTTTGCAAAAGCAGATGCTGACTGAGATCTCCTTCAGCCTCTGTTTGTATGCCCAACTCAGAGTGGTTGTCTCCTACCACCATCACTCCTGTTTGTATCTGGAGGTTGTCAGGGCACTGAGAGTACTAATAGGCCTTAATTGTCACGGTCAGCCTCACATGGTCCCCATCCACACCCCTGCCCATGGGCCAGGAGACCCATTTAAGCCCTGGGGCTTCAGGAACTTCCCGACTAGTGCTATAGATGTGCTTGTGTCCTGCTCTCTCCTGGATGGACCCTGGACCTGTGTTGTAGACAGCTTGCCTCCAGCCCTGTCTCCTGGATGGACCTTGGCCCTATGCTGTAGATATCCTATGTCTTGGAGGGACCTCTTGGGGGTGTGTGTTGTAGCCATGTCTCAATCCCTGTCTCCTTTTGCTCATGATGGAACTCCTTGGATGTGCCCCAGCCTTGGTTCATTGCTTGTGTCATGTTCCCACCGTGCCAGGGAAGTGATCACTGCTCAAGACTGGAATGTTCTCCCATGCTTGCTAGAGGAGTGATGAAACCCAAAGGTGAGGACTGGGTGGCATTCATTGCTCATAGGGTGATCAGAAGGGATCTCTTGCCTCTGGAAGAGGCATGAGTGAACCCAAATTATGCTGAGGAAGATCTTCCAGCAAATACAGGAGCATTCATGCCACAGCAAAAGAAAAGAAACAATGGAGACAAGCTGTGACAAAAACCAGCTCCTACTGGGCATAAAGGTGATAGTTCCCATCTTGACAGTGATGCAGGAGGAACGGGACTGTGTGGCATGGCAGCAGGTGGAGTGACAGCCATGGAAAACTGTCCTGGTTTTAGAAGGAGTGAAGGTGGCCGTGGATGAAAGCTCCCTGAGCAAATGGCTCTCCTTGTCATGGGAAGAAACGAATATTGACTAGTCATGAATAACCTGATGTGGAAAAGGAAGTCCGTATTCCCCTGGTGTTCTGGAGCTTTTCCTTAGGGAGATGTCCAGGCAAGAGGAGGTGGCACTTGTGAAGGATGTTGAGTAGTGAGGTGGTGTGGGGCTCAGGGCCACCCAAGTCCTATATTCCCATGAGCATGGGGCTGTACTTGGATGTGATCAAAGGGCACACGGATCCCTGCCCCAACCATGGAGTTGGCTTTGAAGTACCCAGAAGTGGACTCACTGGTGATGGTAAGGCACTCTCCTCACGTGCCAACCATATTCCTCCTCATGCAGCCCAGCCTGTGGGTGCCTCACTTGCAAGAGGAATGCAGTGCTGACCCGTATTCATGATGGCGACTTGGCCTTTCTATTTACATATCTGCTGCATGGATGTCTCTGCCTGTCCCTGTCCAGAGGGTGGCACAGTGTCCCATCTTCCACAGGGGACATCATCCCTTCTGACACATTTCCCATTCACCTCTCAGCTCTGAGGAGCTCCATAGGCAGAGCTCTCTGCAGTATGCTCAGCCCCTCCAGACCGTTTCCCTTCATGCATCCTGGTGTGGTTTGTGCAGGAGGGATCCAGCTCTCCCACCATCACCCCAGCATCATTCCCCTGACTATATCCCACCCATGCAGTCTTGTTTCCATGCCCACAGGCTGTGTTCAACCTTCCCAGGGCTGGTGGATCTTCACTTTGAGAACATGTTAAAAGTCCTGCTTCTGGAGGATGTCTCAGCCTGAGGCACACCCTCCTGCCATGGGCCAGGTTTCTCCAAAGCCCTGAGCAGCACAATGGTCACTAACTCCACATGTTGTTCCGGGGAAGGTCCTGGGTTGCCAACTCAATCTCCAGAGCTGGATATTGTTTGCCTGACATCCACCTGGAGCTGGGAGATGAGCTAGGGTGGACATGGAAGGGAGGGATAGGCCAAGCCCCTCGGGTGCTCTTTGCCTGTGATTTTTCTGGCCTTATGGGCTGCATCTGCAGAGTCGGGATCTCCTGGCAGGTCTAGAGACAGCTGCTCGCAGGTGGCTGGGCCAGGCTGACCCTGTGCTTCGGGTAGGCTGCTGGTCACCCAGGTGCTGACACTCTGCAGACTCTCGGTGGGCTGTGAGATGGCTTCTCCCTCACTCACAGGACAGGAGATGCTTGGATGCAGAGAGGAGATGTCCTTGCAGCAGGAACTGCGAGATCTGGCAAGCCTCCATGACTGACTGAATTGGGGTCTTGGAACAGCCCCTCCACTTCCCCCCCACAATGCATCCTCCTTCCACCTGCAGTGCAGCCAGGGATGGGGTGGGATCTGCCTCCTGTGATATGATGCTCTTCTCCCTTCCTCCTCCTGCACTTGTCACAGTGTCTCCCTGCCTCGGCCCCTCCAGCCAGCTCTGCTTGCTGCTGTGGGCTCTCCAGGGTGGGCAGCACCTGCAGAGTACCTGAGTTCTTGCAGGGGGTGTTGATCTGCCTCTGCTCCTCATCTGGAGGAGAGAACAGGTTGTATTGGGGCAGGACTTTGTGCACAGCCTTGTGGGGACCATTTCAGACCCACCAAGATTCACCCTGACTCCTGCAGTGGGCAATGTCCCCAGCTCAGGGCTTATCTGGGATGTTTAGGGAGCTTCACACTTCCTAAAGAGCTGAAAGAGGTAGACAGGGATGTTGGTGGTGAAAAGACCCACTGTGGTGTGATGATGTTGATGGATCAGCAGGCTGATGACTCCATGACCGTGCCCGTGGGTCTTGGCCCCCTGAACCCTACAGGGACCAGAAGACAGGGTGACCCTAACCAATTGTTCTCATGTCTGTAGTCCTGTACTGGGGAGGCGAGCAGAGCTTGCAGGACGATTGAGAAAAGGCCAGAGCTTTTGGCAGCCCTTCTGCAGCCAGAACAATGGCTGACATCATGTTTTATTTAAGAGGCAGAAGGAAAAAAAAAATTGCGACCAGAAGGACTACGGCCCTGTAGCCCTGAGAGAGACGGAGTTTATTTTTCTTGCCTTCTGGTTCCTCTCGTGCTCCCCTCAGCCCTGGCCGTGGCACAGCACATTCCTTTGCCGTGATCTCCTCCCTCCCATGCAACAGCACATTCCTCCTGCACTGGCTGCTCCCCTCTGCTGCGACCATGTCGTAGCCCTGCTCTGGCCACCCTGGCATGGCTGGGGATGGCAACCGCCTCTCCTCCATGCCTGTGGACAGCTGGAAGGTCTCTGCTTTCCACCATTGCTGGAGCTCAGGCTCATCCATGGTGCATGTGGCCATGCACCGTCTTGCTCGTGGTCTGGGTCAAGTTCCACCCCGTGCACAGGTGTCTGTCCTGGCCCTGAAGAGCTGAGTGTCCTGGAGCGATGGGTCGAGCCTCACCATCTGTGTGGTTCCCTCTACTGTTGTGGCCCATGGTGCTTGCCCCCATGGCACCGGAGGGGTCCCAGTGGCATGGGTCAACCTTGCAGGTGGGCATTCCCACGCACCCCAGCCCGATGAGGACAGAGGAGCACGGGGTGCCAAGCATGGCTCGCTGTCTTCCCACGCTGGGTGGAGCAAGACCAGCCTGGGCTTGGGGTCATCTGTTTGGATCCCAAACAGGCAAGAGCACAGGAAGGTGCCTGCCAAGTCTTGTGAGCAACAGGGAGATGAGCTAACGCCTCGCAGGGCTGAGTTCACGGGGCTGTCAGCAGCTCCCAGTGCAGGGCCACCCCAGGCAGGGCAGGTCACCCGAGACGCTCCGGGCAGGCATGGGTGCTGCAGCGGATCACCCCCGGGTCGTGCTCCCCTCCTGGCCAGTGCTGGTGTGGGGTCGAGAAGGCCAGGCTGTGGGTGCTGGTACATTCGTGCCAGACCAGTGCATCCAGCCCACCCAGCCCTTGCAATCCTGCCAGCCTCACTGGGTTTTGTTGGCAATGCACTGCTGTGTCCCTGTCCCCTCCCAACACACTGCTGTGAGCCCAGACACGGGCCTGGCTGCTTGTCTTATAGCATTTTTCTAGTGGAATCAGACAAAATGAGGTGTTACCTTCTCCCAGGATATGGCCCTGTGCTCACCCCGAAGCCCCTTCCCAGGATTTTGTTCTGTAACCAACCACAGGGGCGACCAGCAATGTCCCCATGAAGCCCACTGGGATGATTGGGAGGTGAGGAAGTCCCTTCCTCCTGGTTTTTTCACCTGTACCAGCTCTGTCTTGTTCCTGCTCATGCTGGGATGTGCATAGGAGAGAGCTGGGGGGCTCTGGTGTAGGGTTATGGGGGGGCTTTGCAGAGGTCTGGGCCTTGGCAAGGCTGTGGGGTCTGGACTAGATCACAAGGGGCTGAATGGGGACATGGGTGCCCCATCTTCTACCAGGCTGGGCTAAACCAGGGTTAACCAGCGGGGCGGCTGGGAGCTGCCACATGCCAAGAATGTTTCCAGGCTGAGGAAGGGCTGGACATGAATCACCCGCTCCCTCCGCCAGACACTGCGTGGAGGTTGGGCTCTGCACTGTGCGGTGCCGTGGCAGGTCCTGCAGCTAGCCTGGGGAACCCCGTGCAGATGAGGGGTCTGCCAGCCCCACCAGCATCACCCACCCAGGTGGCTCTAGCCCAATTTTGTGGCTCCCGGGGAGTCCCAGCTGGATGTGGGACCCAGCACTCACCTCTCTGGTTTGGGCATTGCTTGTCTGGGAAGCCCACATGTGGATGTAGGTTGCAGCCATGGGACACGCTCCTCCCACGCTGCTTCAGCTCTCTGTCTCCACCACTTGGGTCTATGCTCCTGAGCCTGCGTTTTCGGGAATTGTAAATCAGCCTCTGGAGATCTCTCACTTTTGCTGGTTGGTACTGTGACCCTGCTCAGCCCAGTTCCCATTCTCCTGCTGCTCGTCTTTCTGCCTGCCCCAGTCCCAGCACCCATCTGCACGGGGGATGCTCTCCCTTCACCTCTGATAGCAGCCTGGTCCTGCTGGGATCCCAGGGAATCCCAGCAGCTTGGGAGATGGGGACCTGCAGCCTTCCCACAGCCAACAGGCTGCGGGAGAGCCAGTGCTGGGGAAAGGTTTTGCACTGTGGGGTGCTCCTCTCCATGCCAAGCACTGCTGGTCCCCTGTGCTGGCTGCCCAGCCAGGTGGGTGGCAGGTCCCTCTACAGGCTTCAGAGATGCCCATACACCTTAGTGCATCCCATATCCAAACCAGTGCTGTACCTTTGAGAAGGCAGGCAGCCCCACGCCCGCTGAAGTCCAGTTGACAGTGCTGGGGGAGCCAAACTCTCCCCACAACCTCTGTCCTGGGCCCTGAGCAGCAGCCAGTGTTGCCTTCCCCAAGGCTGCAGGAGGAGCAGGCAGAGCTCGCTTTGCAGCAGGGACATGGTGGCTGCCCGGCTCTGGCAGGCAGAAACACTGGTTGGCATTAGCTGATGGTCCTGGAGCAGCTGGCTGGTGACTCCAGCTGGTGGCACGGGCTTCAGCTGCACCACATAAACGTCATCCATCAAAAGTACTCCACCCATCCATTTCAAAGTATTGGTACCAGCAGGGATCTGGAGAAATGCTGCTGCCTGGTCCACACCAGTGGTGTTTGAGCAGCGTGGCTCTTGAGGAGGTTGGACCTGGTGGCTTGGAGAGGTCTTGCTTAGTGACAGACCCTCTCATTGCATGCTCCTCGCATGTGATGGGCCAGGGGACAGTGGCAGTTTTCACCTCCACCTACTGTCATTGCAAGGCTCTGGGTGGCATAATGGCCTGGAAGGACACAGAAGGATGACTGTGGCTCCTTTTCCCAGGTGAACGGGAGAAGCCAGGCAGTGCATTTCATGAGGGATGCGTGAGGGTGCTGCAGCCACTTCTGTGAGCCTCAGGTGGGATGGGGAAGAAGACCCAGGCTGGGTACAGAGAATAAACGCAGTGTTCCTGAGGGACCTGCCCTCTCTGCTGCAGTCTGAGCCCTTCCCATAGAGTTTATACCGCCTGCACACACCAGCAGGTTTTGCAGGAGCAGGGAGTGCTGGCCAGTGTGAGACTCCATGAGCTTTTGCCCTTGAGAGCCTTCAGGGAGCTAATCAGCCGGAATGATTCATGCTCTCTGTGGTTTGGAAGCAGTGGCCAGTGCAGGTTGGAATATTTCACACTTGTGGTTTGCGTGTGATGTGGTGCTTGTCCCTGTGTGCCCCTCCTTCATATGTCTTGCTCCCTACCTTCCCGATGTGGGGAGAGGTGTCTCTCCTCCCCGCAGGCAGGTCGGGGTCTCATGCTGCACGCGTCAGTTGGCTGACACCAGCCCAGAGGTGATGGCCCTTCTCCCCATCCCTGACCATTCCCATGTGACCTCCTGGACTTGTCCTGCAGATAAACTGGCAGATCCTTCAGAGCAACAACGGGAAGGGATTGGAGGCAAGAATGAGGCTACCTTGGACCTCTTGGCAACCAGAATTCCCCTGGCACTGTCCCTGCAGGTCCTGGTGTGCAGATGTCTGTAATTCACCTGCTTGCCGTGCACAGCAAGGCAGTGGGGCGTCTGAGCACCAGACCAGCCTCAGGGACATCTGCGAGACAGTGGCTGAACGAAGGGAGCAGGAAAAACATGGGCAAGAAGGGCTACTGCTGCCCAGTGCCAGGCTCCTTTCCTCACCAGCACGCTCAACCGCTTAGGTCTAATGTCATGCTAACTCCTTTAATTCAGAACATCTCCATTTTAATTTGGAAAAAAAAAAAAAAAAAAAAAAAGAGGTTTCCACGTTTGCTTCACCCCTGCTGAAGCTGGCTGGAAACACTCTCCCTGTGGATGGCGCCAGGGAGAAGGTCCCTGCCTGAGGATGCAGGGATGCTTCCCGTTGGATGCGGCATCACTTCCTTCGCTGCAGCAAGAGCAAAACCACGACGTGTTTTGCAACAAGGCCCGTGTTCAAAGCGTTGTGCAAACACAACAATCAGCCCTATAAACTGCGCCTGGTGACCTCACTCCAAGGGTTCTGGCGAAGGATGTGATCTCTAGGACAGTGTTTTTCTCTTGCTTTTCTAACACTTTCCAAACAAGCTCTGAAAGCATTGACTCAAGGGTTTCAAGAGGCTGTGCTGAGCATGAAGACATGAGTACAGAGACTGGTGCTTGCGGACTCGTCGACTCAAGAAATAAACAATAAATGAAGCAGACCTCTAAACATCTGGTGGAAAATAGGAGCATGTTCCACAATCTGAGTGTCTGAAGGATAAATGGGGCTGGACCGAGTCACAGCTCCATTCTTGTCCGCGTTGCAAATGGGGCAAGCGTGATATTTACAGGCTTCAGTGATGCTGTGACTTGGCACTTCTCTTTCACCAGCTTCTGGGGAATAGTGACACATGTGTGAAAAACATGCTGGGGCACGAAGTCCCGGGTCCAAATGGCAGCGGAGATGGGGAGGGAGAAGCTCTGGGGACAAGCTGAGCTCTTACCCGTGAACGTGATCGGGCAGGGCATGCTGTGCTGGGAGACGAAGAGAAGCTGTCAGTCTTGGAGAGCTCCAGCCACCTGGAGAAGATACAAACCAGGCAGAAAGTAGCCTTGCAAGCAAGTTGGCTTGCTCGCCTGGCGCTATTGCTGGGGAGACTTCCCTAGAGGTGGGTATATAATACGTGGGCCTGAGCAGGAGTGAGCAAGGGAAGTTGTTGTGAGCTCCTCAGTGCTCAGCCCCATAGCTAGGTCCTGCACCTCCCTTGTTTTCATGGGTCTGGCCGAAGCAAAAATAAAATAAAAGATCAGGACCTTGAGGAGCCAAGGAGCAGGACTTGGAGTCCGGCACGGAAATACATAAGCCAGTGGGTCTGGTGATCCTTGTCTCAGAGTTAAGTGCGTGAGTGGTCCCACTGATTTCACTTAGGGAGGAGTGTGCACTTAAGTGCTTTGCTGGATGAAGGCCTAGGAGATGGGAGGGCTGGACTCCAAGTGGAGCTGGGCAGGAAAGAGCCTACGCACTTTGTTGCAATGGTTGGGATTTCCAGGCTGGAAATCGGCTGGAAATCTCGGAGAGCCCAGCTGGTGGTTCCCAGCATGCCTGGGATGGGGTGGGGAGCTCTGAGGTGCTGTGCTGTCCCCAGGAAGCACAAATATGGTCAGGCAAGTCAGGCATTTCTCCATCCTGAGAAATTTCTCCTTCCAGAAGTTCCAGCAAAAGTGACATAACAAGCTGGGCAGGGGTGAATTTTCTGAAAAGACCTAGATAAGGATGGCAAAGTGATGCAGAAACTGTGCGTAACTTCAGAAGAGCAGGGACAGTCTTAATGAGGACAGTATGAGGAGGAAAGGGAGTACGACTCAGGAGAGTCACAGTGAGCCAGCACACTGGGAGAAAGACCTCAGCAAGGAGACTGATGGGCAGATGGTCTTGATGTGCCATGATTGTGTCATGGTTAGGTTCCCACCTCTCTGAGTCCCTGTACTGTGCAGCTGGGAAGCTGTGGGTGCCATTGGCTGTGGCACTGACCCATGTCTAGCAGTGGACATCTCCAGGTGAGCATGGCCTTGACATGGCTCTGGGAGCTGGGCAAGTAGAAAGTAGTAGTAGTAGGAGGCACCACTGGCCTGCGGAAGGGACAATGTGGATTGCGTGACGGTGAAAGGAAATGATCTGGTGTTTGCTGAGGTGGGGCCAGGCCATCCTCAGGTGCTTTAGAGGTCACCCATCCCTGTGCCCAGAGTGCTTCTTGGAGCTTCAGAAAATGCACTTGGAGCAACAACATCTCTTGCTTACAACCCCAGATCTGGGGCAGGGGTCTCACGTCGTTCCCACAACCACAGGGGAACAAGGATAGCCTCTGCTGTAAGCTTTGTCTGGCAAGAGCGCCAGCCCCCTACCCATATTCTACCAGACCTCCATTTGCCCCAAGGCCTTGGACCCTGGCTGTTTCCCCCCCAGCGCCACCATGCCAGGCAGGAGATGCCATGGGTGGCTCAACCCTATGCCTGCATCTCCCTGGTGGTCTGGGTAGCATGGCATTATGCAGTCCTTCTCCTGAACCACATCTCTGCTCATGTGGGCCAGGAGAGGCCAACCCACTGCCACCGCCAAGGCTGCGGTTGGGCATGACATGCAGCATGCCCATTTGTTGGGCTGTGCCCATCAGCATCACCATACTCAGTGATGCATGCTCCTGGTGGTGGGGGTGGCCGGGGTTGTCCCTGCTGAAGCACAGTGAGTGCTCGAGACCATGGAGAGCTCCTCCACAAGAGGTTCTCGAGCTCCTGAGACCTCTTCAAGAGGGACATTACCTGTGGGGAGCTGGACAACAGCTCCACCAACCCATCCACCAGTGCCTTGGTGGGTGCTGGGGTGGCTGTTCCCCAGACATCCGAGCGGCCAAGGGATGCTTGTGTGTACCGTGGGGAGGGAGCGGCTTCCTTGCAGCTGGGACTTGGCAGAGATGCAATCTCATGCACAGTGATGATACTCAGATATCATCTCTGGTGATTTACGGCTGGAGCATGCAAGCGCTGGTTTGAGAAGATCCTCATAAATAGCTCTGGCATGACAGAGGGCCTGCTGGATAATGGAAAATCGAGGGATCATCCCTTGCCACGGCTCTGTGCAGTATCTAGAGGTTGACCCTGATGTGACAGCTGAGGGACACACAGCTCTTGGTCCAACTCTTCCCTGCCGGAGTCTTTTGCCCCCCTGCTGCCAGGCAGGAGGCCATCAATCACACCAGTCTGTGACAGGCAGGACAACATCGTGCCATGCCAGGAGGCAAGCCACATGCCACCGTGCCATGGCGGGGTGACACTGCTGTGCCAGGCAGCCAGCTGTAGGTCATGCCCCACCCCACCAAGCTCTGATGGTCGTGCCGCGTGTGTTGCATGTCTCATGGTGCTCTGCTCATGCGCTGCCACAAGTCCCCACTCTGTCCAGCCCCCTCTTGTATCCCACCTGGATTTTGCAGTGTCAGCATAGAGCAATTTTTGTCTGCTTCTGCCACCTGTTAGCAAAACTCGTTGGAGGGTGGGCTTTCCCTCCAAAGACAGTCATTGTGTTTGCCCGGTTATGTCCTTCTCAACAGCTTTCTGCTCCAAAGCTCACCTCCTGTTTCCTCCTGCCTCTGGAGAGGGCTCATCCTTAGCAGGACTTGCACAGGACCTTGGGAGGTCTCCCTCACCAGCTCCCCATCGACCTCCCTAGATGTTCACAGCTGAGCCACCTCTGCAGGCTGGTTCTGTCCCTGCACACCCTGGCCATGACCCATCCAGGTGTTCATAGACTGGACATGGGCACTGGACCTTCACTGGAGTTCCCATTCATGCTGATTAGCCCTGGAGAGATGCTGCCACAGCTAAGCCAGAGTGAAAAAGGGAAATGGAGGTCCTACAATAATGGAGCAACCTGCAGCCTTCCCTGCAGCCCCTCGCAGCAGCACTTCTTACCCCTTGGCGCAGCAGTCCTCCCAGGTGTCCCCTCACTTCCCAGCATGGATCTGGGGCTGGTGGCCACTGTTTGGGCTCTGCTGTGAGGAAGAGGAAGCATGGGGAGGGAGGCACACAGCAGATGTCTCTGATACGGGGTATCCAGTGCCCGCTGGGCAGGTGTCCAGGCAGCTGCACCAGGCTTGACAGCGTCAGCTCTGGTGTTTGGGGAGGAACAGATGGGATCCATTAACAGAGATTATTTAGATATCTCCAAAGGGCTCCGTCACAACCCATTAAACTTAGACAAGCAGACATAATTAGGGCTTAACACGGCTGTCTCGGCAACACGCCTGGCACAGCTCGGCACTGGTGGAGCCGCTCGAGGACAGTGGTGTGGAGAGACAGCCCCTTCGGACGCCGGGGTCCCAGCATGTCTAGACAGCAGTGAGCGGTGACCCCAGCTCCGGGGTGCACGTCTTGTCCAGTCCCCCGAGGTGCACCTCCGCTCTCACGCAGCTCGGGTGCCTGGCAGCCCTCAGGATGGGGGGACATTGGCTCTGGATGTGCTTTCCTGCCCCAGCCTCCACCCTTCCTCCCCTCCGCCATTGCCCTTCTGCAAAGAAATGGCAGGACACCGCTGCCCCAGTCCGCTGCTCTTGCTCTTGGCCCCATACTGAGCTAGCACACGCAGGGTGTGTGTGATCCCTGTGCTGAACGTGGGAGCTTCCAGCCACTGGCTCAGCCCCTGGCTCACCCGGCTGGCTGTCAGGAACATAGCGGCTGGACAGGATCCCTCCACCCTCCACCCTCCGCCATGGCCCATGAGATCCCCCTCCATCACTTCCCTGACGAGCCCAGATGCCTCTGATGGGCGGAGGAGCCCGTGGCCAGGAAAGGCAGCTGCCTCCGGCGTCTCGCCACATGGTCCCATTTCGCAGTGCCTGGAGCCCAGCGGGTGGCTGGAGCCTGCCCCGCTCCTGCCGGGCTTCCCAGCAGAGCCGGGATGGTGCTGGGGCATGCCAAATCCTTGCAGCCCTCGTGCTGCTCAGCTGCATCCTTGCCAGGTCCCTGCTGCCACCGTCCCTGTTTCAGGGACTAATTTTTGCTGCTTTTTTCTTTCTTACAGTGTGCCCTGTGCTCTGGGACTGCTGTGCTTCAGAGGGAGGTCTCCCATGGCAGAGAGGGTTCATTGTCCTCTTTTGTGGAGGGTCTGGAGACTGCACTGTCCCAGGAGATGGAAAGAGGGCAGGACATTCCCTGAGGACATCTCAGGAGGTGTGAATGAGTCTTCATTAACAGCTGTCCTGCACTGGATCTTAGAGCAGCCTTTAATCTAGCAGCAGTTAGCAAATATTAGAGGGAAAAGGCCGGGAGGGGTTGGATGGAGATCCACCACACCACCAGCACAATTTCTGATGGGTGATTTATCCCTTGAACTGGGACGCAGGTGCATGTTCTGTCCATCCTCCTGTCTGTCCAACTCTCCAGGGTGCAACAGAAAGTCCTGGGCTACTCTGACCCATGAAGACCACAGATCACATCTCCTGGGTGTTGCAGGGTGTCACCTTCACAGGGTCCCGCCCGGTGCTTCTTGTATCCAGTGTCTGCAAAGCCTGGGGGAGATGTTTCCCACCAGCGCATGCCTTCTGCTGGCTTTCCTTGTGGGCTTCATGAGGCTCCCCAGGTCTCAGCTGCGGTGGTTTTGTAGCCACATCATCTGTTTCTCAGCCTCTGTGGGTGACAGCTGCAGACTCGAGGCAGTTCTCCAGGAGTTTAGCAACACTGAATGGGATCCGGATGGGATGGCTCAGGTATCTGAAGGTATGTCAAGCCTCCACTCAAGCATTTGACAGTGTTTTCCATGACCTCATTATGCTGAGGGTCGTTAGCCTGGTCTCTACAGAAACTCGAGCTCCTAACAGGGAATTATGGTTCATTATTTGTCGCCAGCACAGTAGGTATGTCATGTCTAGCGAGTGCAGCTTTTATATACGCCATTACATGACTGGGCGTCGTAGCCTCTAATAATGCTATTTCTGGATTGCAGTAATGATAATTGAGAACTAGTGTGTCATTAATTATACAAATGACTTGATGCCAGCACTGGATTGTGTCTCTAATTTCTGGAACTACTGTCCTCATTTGTTTTGTTTGACAGCTTCTAGCGTTCAAGGTCTTGCACGATTTGATGTTTTATTCTACAGCCACAGCAAACCCCAGCCAGTGGGTCCCTGGACATGCCTGTCCTTCTCGGGGCTCATCCTGCTCCCAAGCAGAGGCAACCGGGGGTCCCTGCAGCCTGTCAGTGCTCTCCTCCCACGCTGCCACGTGCCTGCTCCTGGGACACACAGCCTTAGCAGGTCCGAGTTTCACCCCGTAGATGGTGTCTGCTGCACCTCTGCCCATGCCAGGGAGCACGTCCTCCTCCGTGTCTACAGTTCCCTTCTCCCTTGCTTCTCTTCACAGCTCTGAAGAGCGGGTCAGCCAGCACGGAGACTGGTTTCTGTCTCAGCCCGAAAGGACAGTCTGTGCCCTCTGGCTAGTTTAAGTAGCCCAAATCTTGAAGATCACGGTGTGGCTCCAGGTGGATGGGTGGGAAGGAAGGTGGTGCCGCTGTGCACAGAGCCCTGCCTTTCTTGCAGGGGTGCACCCCAGAACCGTGCTGGGGCCCTGTCCCCGGCAAGTGACATCATCCAATTTTGCACATTTCCCAATGGGAACAAGCTGGATTTGGTCTGGGATTTGCCAGCTGGTTCAGAAGGCATTGCTGTCTGGGACTGGTGCTTGGGTGGGAGACGAAGCAATGCCACGTGCCTGAAGGCTGGGGCAGCAGGCAGGGTCTGTGTGGGCAGCTCAGGCAGCTCCTGGTGCAGCTGAGGCTTAACCTTTGTTCAACCACTTCTTCTCATATGTTATTTCTTTAACCTGGAGTATTCTGCTGTTGTAAGTCCCTCCTAGAGCTTTTCAGGACTCTGGTTCTGTTCCTCTGGCATTTTTCCCTGTAGTATAATACGATCCCTGTGAACTCCACTGCCTTCAGTATCTCAAATATTTGCAGTATCTTTTTGTGAAATATTTTGGATGTGCAGCATAGCCCCAGGGAGTCCCGGGAAGCACCTCCCAGATAAGGCATTAGGAGCACAGATGCAGGAAGGCTTGGGCTTTCTCCAGGGGAACCGGTGAGGATCCAGATGAAACATCCTACATCAGAACATCTGACCCCCGCCACTTGCTCCAAACCGTCTCCCCTGCCAGGCACAGCAGAGCATGCCATTTTCACACCAAATTTAATCGCAGACTAAAGAGCCTTTTCTTTTTCCGTGCTGCACAGACCCGCTCTGCAGTGCTTTGCTATCTTGTGTCTCCCTCTTGCCAGCTGGTTCCTCTGTCGGATCTGCCCGAGTGCCAGAGGGACGTTTTTAGCTGCTCTTATGAAAGGACAATGTTATTTTCTAAAATTACACGTTACCGATCGTTTCCTAAGCTTCTCCAGCCCTGTCCCTCTCCTCCCAATGAGGACACTGAAGACAGGTCCGGGCATGGTCTCCAGCCCTCCTCTCTCCCTAGGGCCAGCGGGGAGGCTGGTTGCCCAGCGCAGATGCACAGAGCCCTGCTGTACCCATCTGAAGGTCAGAGCGGTCCCACGCTGCCATCTGGCATATTCCACCCCCCCAAAATGTTTCCCAAACCAGTTTCCAGCATGATCCTTTCCACGCTGCCTCTGTCCCCCCATGCAGCCGCTGCAGGATCACCCCCCCCATCCAGCTGTGATGCAGTTGTGCTCCACATGATGAGTTTTTTCCAACGATCTCCTTTCCGCAGCTTTACGAAACCCGCACGCCAGGGTCTGGCTTACAGGCAGGCGGATCATTGGTGACCAAGGGGATTTTCCAGTCCCTACATGTACTGTGTCTCGACAGTGCCCGCAACGAATCCCTCGCTGTGAGATTTTCCTCCCTCCAAGATGTCCTTGTTTGACTTTTTCTTTTCTTTTCTTTTCTTTTCTTTTCTTTTCTTTTCTTTTCTTTTCTTTTCTTTTCTTTTCTTTTCTTTTCTTTTCTTTTCTTTTCTTTTCTTTTCTTTTCTTTTCTTTTCTTTTCTTTTCTTTTCTTTTCTTTTCTTTTCTTTTCTTTTCTTTTCTTTTCTCTTCTTTTCTCTTCTTTTCTCTTCTTTTCTCTTCCCTTCACTTCTCTTCACTTTTCTTGTTTTTCTTTTTCTTTTTCTTTTTCTTTTTCTTTTTCTTTTTCTTTTTCTTTTTCTTTTTCTTTTTCTTTTTCTTTTTCTTTTTCTTTTTCTTTTTCTTTTTCTTTTTCTTTTTCTTTTTCTTTTCCTTTTTCTTTTCCTTTTTCTTTCTTCTTTTTCTTTTTCTCTTTCTTTTTCTTTTTCTTTTTCTTTTTCTTTTTCTTTTTCTTTTTCTTTTTCTTTTTCTTTTTCTTTTTCTTTTTCTTTTTCTTTTCCTTTTTCTTTTCCTTTTTCTTTTCCTTTTTCTTTTCCTTTTTCTTTTTCTTTTTCTTTTTCTTTTTCTTTTTCTTTTTCTTTTTCTTTTCCTTTTTCTTTTCCTTTTCCTTTTCCTTTTCCTTTTCCTTTTCCTTTTCCTTTTCCTTTTCCTTTTCCTTTTCCTTTTCCTTTTCCTTTTTCTTTTTCTTTTTCTTTTTCTTTTTCTTTTCCTTTTCCTTTTCCTTTTCCTTTTTCTTTTTCTTTTCCTTTTCCGTTTCCTTTTCCTTTTCCCATTTTTTTTTATTATTATGATTTGACCTTAAGAGATGGCTCTGTCTTTTACCAGCAGAGCAGCTCTGTCTGAGAGCAGGGCAGTGCACTCAGGTTTGCACATGCTGTTAGATACACACAACCCTTCATGCTGCATCTTGTATTTGCTGCATGGACATGCTTCATTGGATGCCTGTGCTCCTGGTGCTGCTGCCTGCTGTTCACCAGCCTGCTCTGCTGTGTCATGTCCGTCTTTTATCTAGGACTGGCAGTGCCGTCCAGGCTGGCAAAATCAGATTTGTTTTGTAAGCACAAGCTAGGATTCCCCAGCCATCTCTCTCAACTTTGGTTTTGGGATCCTTATTAATTTTTGTGCTATATTAGAGACCCAGATGCCTGAATATCCTTTGATCACTCAACAGCATCCAGTTTGCTGTACGTGTCTCTAAAGTTTCATCCTCCCTCAGCTGCTTCTCCCTCCCTTCCGGAGCCCCAGTGCTGTCTGTATTCCCATGGCGCTGCCTCAGCCCCTTCCCTCTCACCCCCCAGCAGAGGCAGTCAAACAGCTCTGTGCCTCCACCTCTGCACCGTTATCCTGGCAAAGAGACCGGTGAGGAGTCCCAGGAGACGGGTCAGTACATGCCTGGAGAGGTGGGACCTTCCCCAAAGGCTGCAGTCTCAGCTCCATCTCCAGAGCTCACCCTTCTTTCTGCCCACATGCAGTACGTGCAGGGGCGATGAGCAGGAGCTTGTAACTACTGGTCTGTAATAAAACACTGAAGAAGCTGAGCAATACCAGTGGGGAGGGTTTAGCAGGGACCTGGTGATCTCTCTACCCGGAGCTGATCCCAAACCTCACGCACGGACTGTCCTAGGAGGTCTATAGCATCAGGAGCATCTCTCTGGGAAGGGACAATGCCCTTTGGTGAGAGGAAAAGCCACCGCTGTGCCCTAAGGGCAGGCGACAAGCCTGCAGCTCCTTCTGGAAAGAACATTAGGATGCTGGCAGGGTCTTTGGGGATATTCTGAGCTCTCTCTCACAGGCTAGCAAGTTCTTACAAAGTCTAGCTTAAAGATCAGCATGAAGATTGTCCATGCTCAAGCCTTCAGTCCACCAGAGACTTTCAAAGACCAACTATTGTATGCACCCTGGTCTTTCTGAGAAACTTTAAGGCCATAGGCTGAAGACAGTCATGGAGCTGAACAAGGTGCTTGGAAATCTTAAGCTCTCTTATTGTCGGATGTCTCCTTACAGGCAATGTCATTTCTGAATCAGAGGACCTCTCCAGGCATCCAGAAAAAAATAAGGTCGGAGAAACAAGTGGTTTCCATTGCATTTTCTTGGGGTATGAACCATGAACTAGAAAAAACTGTGCTGATCCTCAGCCAAGTGCGTTACTGTGGGCTGGATCTTTGGTGGCTAGTGATGTCCTTCAGAGGGTTTTATTGTGTCCCCATTTCAGATAGATGATCCCAAGGTATCATCCACTTCTCCAACCTCTCCACCTTTCTGTAACCTAAATAAGCTAGTGCTGCCTTTTTTTGCTGTGAAGTGCTTTCTCTCACTGTATTGACACAAGTACATGGCCTTATCAGCACTGCCTTCACGGATTTGGTGCAGTATAATTCAAAATGCTTAGTCCGAGACATCTGTATGCTGTCCCAATGGGATACCCAGAATCCAACAGTATTAAATTCTGGGCTAGTCATGATCAGGACCACCACTGTTTTGAAACTAGTTTGTGCAACATCTGTCCAGAATAGTTTGAGAGTGCATTGAAATGCTCTCAAGAGCCCTACAGCTGAGGCTAAAGCAGGAATAAAATGTGCATACCCATGATGTAAGATGAAAGAGAAAGCACTTCTTCTATGGAAGGGAGGTGTGTAATTGCAGAGACGTGAACTGGATCTGGTTTTAATCCCATTGGACAGATTGAACACTGTCAAGTGCAATTTCTAATCTCAGTCCTGCTCTGCTGCGTTGGAGTATGGCTGAAGGTGTTTTTCAAGTGTTTAGGAGCCTTTCCAAAGACAACAGTATCATCTGGATAACATCAGCCTCCAGGCTGGTTACTGCGAACGGGACGCTCTTTGAAAAGCCCTCAGTGCTGATGCAAGCCCATATGGCGCATGTTTAACCTGGGACGCGTCCATCTGTAATACATGCCATGAGGTTCCTGTGGCTCTCGCGCGCTGGCTCGACCATGCTCAGCCCGTAAGCACCGCGCAGAAGTGCTGTCCCCTCTCCCGGGTCCCACAGGACTTCTCTGACCCACAGAAGCAGTCAGATGGGTCGCAGAAGGCTTCTGCTGTGCTGATTGTCCAGATGCAGCCTGCACCCCTCCAGGTCTCCCCAGTTCTGTGTGCAATGAATCCACCCAGCCCTTCTGCGTCTGCAGCACTGAGCGGGTCTCTGCCCCAGTACCCCCAGCAGTAGAAGAGTGCAGTGGGTATGGACCACCCTGGCTCAGCAGGGGAATGGGGTCCTCCAGGGATGCCCTTGACTTGAGCAGTGGCAGAGGGTGGGTTCAGGGGTGCAGAGGAGGTGCTCAGTGTCAGCTCCGAGCCCAGGGAAGATGAGCAGTGCTAGTGCTCTCTGTCTGCTTCACCTTTTCAATCTCCAGTTTCAGGCACATGGAGGGAGAGTTCCTGCCTCTCCCTCCACCTTCATCCCCATGACACCCTGGTGCCAGCCTGGCATGGATCTCCTCCATCCCCAAGCAGCTCCTCACCCACAGGCAGTGCTGTTCCTGCCCGTGCTAGTCCTGACGGACACGCAGCCGGGAACCTCTGCCTTAGGAAGGAGCCAGCAGCCACCCCTTCATCCTCCAAATACCAGCGACTGCCACCACTGTGCAGAATGCCATGCCTCCTGCTGCCCCAGGCGAAGGCACAGGGGGGACAGCATCCTCAAGCTGTGGGGCCAAGGGCTTGATCTGGCTGCAAGTTGGAGTCACACAGCTGATTCTCGCAGGGAAGAGTATCCGCTTCTCTCTAAACAACTCTGAAGGGGCTTTTTCCTCTGTCCTGCTGACACTCCAAAGGTCCTCATGCTTGGCACGGCCGTGCAGTGGTGCGTTCCTGGGTTTCAGTTTTCCTTTTGCTGCTTCTGTAGCTCTTCCAGAGGTGAAGAGGTTTGGAAAAGCTGCGGGTGGAAATGGAAAAGTGCAATGAATACAGATCCTAGACGCTCTTGATTTTTATGGCCGTGAGGAGTGGAGGGGAAGAAAAGAAAAATGGGTATATGTTCCTGGCTGGAAACTTCCAAGCTGCAAGTAAGAAGGAGGTGTTTGAGAAGATCAGGAAAACCACCATAGTGGTTTGCAAAGCTGTTTTCTGACTTGCTTTAGCGCACAGCCTGTCACTTCAGGCAGCTCAGACTCTGGGTCTCGCCAAGAGGAGAGGGGATCAGCTATACATCGCCTGGCATTGACCGCGGAGGAGCAGAGTTTTGCTTTCCAACCAGGAATGAGGATTCGAAGCACGACATGCTCAGGGAGGTATAGAAAGGGGCTTAGATCAAACGTTCAGACTTCCCTGTGCTGTGCTGTGCTGGATATTGGCACAACAGCATCAATCTGCTGGGACACCAGCAACGCTTGGCGCCAGCACAACAAGCTTCCAGCCAGGATTAACCTTGTGTCATCGGAATGTCAACCTGCATTTAGGTACCTGAAATAAATCACATCCCTATAGAGCAGCTGAGAGAGAGACAGCTCTCTGCAGCTTTTCTTCCTGTTTACATTTGTTCTGGTGTCTCTCTCCTACAAGTGTCTGATCCACGTCTGCAGAGGGAGGACGAGCCTTGGAGGAGCACACATGGGCAGCAAATGCTGCAGCTGCGCAACGGATGGTCAGGCTCCTGTGGAAAGAGGTTTCCAGGTGCAGGTGCCAGCAATGCTGTCCCTGTGGAAAGGTAGAAAGAGGGTGCTCTGGAGCTTTTGAGCTCTCTGCTTTACCCAGGCTGGGTGCACAGAGCTGGGCTGGGGCCCTGTTATGGTCTGAGGAACCCACATCAATTTATTGTCATTTAGACAATTATTCTCTCACCCAATCATCTCTCCCAACTCGGGAGAGGGAATCGGGAAAAAACAAGGGAACACGAGGGTTGAAATATAAACAGATTTAGTAGAATAAGACTAGATAATTAACATTCATAACACTAAAGAACCAATATTGATCCCAATACCAATATAAAACACACAAGGACTACCCCCAGCCCATTCCATCCCAGGAAGCCGTGCACTCCCCGTAGGGACAGCCCATGTGGGACCCTGCGAGCGCTGCGGCTTCGGGAGGAAGGGAAGGGCTCAGGGCTCCAGCACTGGGGCAAGGAGTTCTCAGGACCCCAGCCATCAAGGGAGAGAGAATTCCTCAGCAAACTTTCTAGTTCATATTGGATGTGCCATTCATGGTATGAAATAATCCTGTTGGCAGCTTGGGTCAAGTGCCTGGGTCTCACTCCTCCTTGTCCCCGCACTTGGGGAGCTTGAAAACACTGAGACCTGTGCCCAAATCCAGCTGCTCCCATGGGCTTTCAGCAGCGGCAGGTGGAGGAGCTGGACGCAAGGACGTGGCCGCTGCCATGGAGAATGGCAGAGGCAGGGTCGTTCATGCACTGGCAGATCAGTGACCTCCCATCGGTTGGTTGAGTCTGGCCTGAAACAAACAGATTCTGCTTTTGGAGAAATCAAAGTCTGACAGCATCTCCTTAGGGGTCTGAGCTCTTCTCAACTCCTTTCTTTTATTTTAATATCTTATTAGAAATTATTTCAGTTTTTGTGAGCAAAAACCTTATAGTGCTTTGGTAAAACTAGGACACTCTGGCTTTTTCCTAGTAAATAATTTTTTTTTTGGAAAAACAAATCTTTGCTTTTCTGTCTAAGCTTGCACAGGCTCTGCCTGACATGGCCCCTGTCCTCAGGGACATGACGCCCACCAGCACCATGCTGCCCCTGCCTTGACCAGGCTCTGGATAACCCGGAGCTGCCTCACACAGGTACCAGGGGCAGAAATGAAGTGCAGAGCAGTTTTACTTTCCCCAGTGCCCACCACGGCCTCTCCACTGTGGTAGCTGGGGGCTGCTCTCATGGCCCTGCTGGGTCTGGGTGAGCTGAGTCCCCGCCAATGTCCCCCGGGTTGGTGTCTTTGCTTATTTTCCTTCCTGATTTTGGTGCTGAGACCTAAAAATTTATCTTTTCTGCTCTGGCACAGTGTCTCTGTTTGCTGTATTTGTGTCTCCAGCTCACAGATTGGCCTGCTCCTGTTGGGTGATGTTGCATCTGTACAACCATCCCACCGATTGTCCGGAGTCATCTGGCAATGGTGGGGCCGGGTTGTCTGTGAGTGAAGGTGACACCAGATGGCTGCCAAGTGTCCCTGGGGTCAGGTCAGCTGTGCTGGGGACCACTTGGCCAGGTGGGACACCCTGGGCGGTCCCAGTCTGGTGCCCCGCTGTTCCAGCCATGTCCCTGCTCCTGCTGCCCGTGGGGCACAAGTCTCTCTGGGCTCCTGGGAGGCAGGGGCTCTGCAAACAGGAGCGTAGACAGAGCTGGGGGCTGAGAAAAAGGATGGCAAAACACTAGAGAAAACATATCCCCTGCTGCGGTTGTTTCTCCTAACGAGGAGCAGGGCTTTGCCCGAGCCTGAGGGCATGGAGGAAGGGCTGAGGAAGCTCTCCCTGCTGCAGAACTGCTCCGTGGGGGGAGGCTCAGGCAGGGGGGCAAGCTGACAATTTTGATGAGCCCTGGGGGCAAGGACCTGCTGGCTGCTGTTCCTCTGAGCCACTTTCCCTAGAAAGCAAAGGGCGATGCAGACGGGCACCATCGGAGGAGAGTTGCCAGGGTCCCTGGCCGGGGGAGGGCGAGGGACATGCTGCCAGTCTGGGGAGGTCTGATGGGTCTCACAATCGTTTGGGCTCGGCACCGCTGCCCCCGGCCAACACTCAGGCTCTTCGGAAAATATTTCTGAATGATTCCCAGCCATCATTCCCATTTTGTTCTGTTTAAATTTTTCCTCCAAGACAATCTCGCTCATAATTGTTCTCAGATTTAGGAAACTGGCTCTTCCTGAGACCCAGAAAACATCGTTGCTGTTTGGGACAGTATCCCTCTTGCTCACAGTGGACTGCCTTGAACCACGTTTGTGCCTTGGGCTACTGCAGCGTCTCAGGCCGTATAGTGACCTCCCTTTTGCTGTCAGTGTGAGGTCCAAACTACCACCACCCCATGCTGGGCAGAAACTTCTTGGCTTCAGAAATCAGCTCTGGCTTTTGGAGAGCCACAGCCATTTCATGGTGGTGGGGAGATCCTCTGGTGCACTTCTGATCATCTACGGCATGAGGGTGCTCCCACAGGTGCTTTGGGGCACCCAAAAGCAGGTGCTTTTTGTCCCTCTCCCCAGGGAAAAAAATACTCGTGCCATGTGGCTTCCCCGTCAGGAGGGTGACACAGCAGCGTGCGATAACCTGAGCCTTCACCAGCCCTAACCTGAGCTTCCCAGTCTCTGGGAAGGAGAAAGGAAAGCAGCTTTCCTTTAAAAATGCATCCTGCCAGTGTCTGGTGGAGGATCTGGGCTAAATCAGCTGATAAGAGCACTGCCTGAGCCCTGAGAGGTATTTTACCGCTGCCCTTGGCCTCCTCTTCACCACACCAAACCAGCCCAGGTCCCTGCTCTTCCCTCGGTGGCTCCCGTGCTCCAGGATGGGGACCTCTGTGAGGGCAGGCTGGACCAGAGGCACCAGTCTCCTTCCAGCCAACACTTGCCAGGGGATACTGGGAATCAGTCCCCCACTGCTGGGAGCCTGGTGTCTGCATTAACATCTGGGAGCTCGACCTCCTCCATCAGCCCATCTCCAAGGCAAGGCACAGTGATGGTCCCTCTCCCTTTAAGCCCCCAGGACAGCCCGATCCATGGGGCTGCTCACACTCCCCAGCAGCGCCACAGCGACATGCTTGTGGATCTGCCTGGGGCTGCTGCCAGGACTTGTCCATCTGCCCTTCATTTGGCAAAGTGCATGAGAAAAAGCTGCCTGGAAATAGAGCGGAAAAGTGGAGAAATGGGCACAAGGGGTTCGGCTGTTGGACGGGGAGGAACCGAATGGGGGGGGGAGGGTACAGCACGAAGAAGGGGGGTGTGGGGGTGTGCTGAAAGATGAGCTGTGGCTTGAAGGCAGATGCTGGAGCTGGTCCTGAGACTATGGCCTTGCTAATGAAATTTGCTGGAGCGCCAAACGGGAAAGCGTCGTGGACACAGAGAAGGAGCAAAATAGCCTTCTGGGAAGGCTGGGCTGGAAGAAATCTAAGGGCAAGGTCAAGTGTTGGCACAGCACCCCCAAATGCATCCATGAAAGTCGAAAGAGAAATGGAAGAGCAGTTTGGGAACACAGGAGCTGCCAATGTGGCCTTGGAAAGGACAAACCCTGTTGGCAGGGTGCTCGCAGCAGGGACCGGCTTGTACCCACGCTGTCGAGCGGGCACTGCCAAGATCTGCCCCGGCCCCGGCTCTGCTCACCCACGAGCACAATGAACAGCTTGGCATGGGAAGAGGTGGGACAGGCGGGTGGAAGGAGAGCTGGTTTTATGAGAGGAGTTTGAAAGTGCTTGTTTAGTCTAGGCAAATGAAGGCCGGGAGAGAGTTGGTCTATAAATACATCTGGGAGTAAACAGCAGGAGGGAGAGGAGCTATTTAGGCTAGAGGACAGTGCTGGCGGAGAAGCAGATAGCTATCAGCTGGCCGTGAACATGGTTACACCGTGAGCGAGACGAGCAATCCCCTCCCTGCCAAAGGCGACCCTCCGACAGCCTCTCCTGGGGTCAAGAAGGGGCAAAACCCGCAGCTCAGCGGAAATCTTCGGCCCAAGAATCTTGTCAAAAATCACATTGCATCTTTATTGCCCCAAACATCGCCATGCCAGCAGGGCAGTGATGGAAGGGGAAACCCTTGGCAGGACCAGGCTGGGCGGGTGCCTGGCAGGGTCACCTGAGAGCATCACTGGGAAGGTACTGGGTGCCATCCCAGTGATGCTGGTGATGGTGGCATCCCACTGGCTGTGATGGTGCCATCACAGCCGAGATCCCACCACACTCATTGTTGGTGTGAGCCGTGGAGCTGACAGGCACATCAATTCGCCGAGCAGCTGTGGGGCTGGGAAGCTTGTGGTTCACCGGAAACTTAAAAAAAAAAAAAAACCAAAACGCTGGTGCGGATCCAGTTTGGCCCCAGCCCAGATTAAAAAAACAAACAAACACGACATTTCTGGTGAACTAGAAACCCTGGCGCCTGGCCAGCGCTGCAAATAGCCTGACTGGTTTCAAGATGGAGCTTGAAAAATTTATGAGGAGGATTACCCGAGCGGTTGCCTGTGGTAGCAGAGGATGGGAATGGGTCCCTCAGGAGTGCTTCCCGGGCCGGCATTCGACCTGCGGCTGCAGCCCGGCGCACGAAGACACGGACACGCTGCCACGGCTGGGCTGGGAGCGGTGGCCTGGCCATACTCCTAGGGGTCCCCTCTCCTCTCTCCTGTGATGCTCGGCCCTGCTCCGCAGCCGCAGAGACCGCCCTGGGGAAATCATCCTTTGGAATGCAGAGAGGGAAGGAATAGGTATGCGAGACCCGACCATCCTGCCCGGGAAGGTGACGTTGCAGGCAGACCTTGTAGCTGATGTAGTGACACTCAGGAGGGGCTCAGGGCTGGTCTCTGCACAGCCATGAGGTGATCCTGTGCTCAAGGGCACCTTGCACATTGCTCCCACCCTCCTTGATCCCATTGTGTCCTCCAGCTCCCTCCTCCCATCGTGGCTTTGCTGTACCTGAAGCCTCTGTTATCCTGTTTCCCTTCCCGACACGGTCTGGGATCAACATCTCCCTTCACCTCACCTCAGTGTGATGAGTTGGGGACCCTTGCAGCATTTCACCACCCAACACCTCCTCACCACGGCACTGCCTGCATGCTGGGGGTGCATGGTGCTACCCCGTCACCCCCACCCCGCATGTCCCTCCAAGCCCCTTTCCCAGGTCTGATGATCCCCCATCACACGTGCTCCTTTCCTCTCCTCCCACCACAGCCACGTGCTGGTGGGACGTTGATGAAAGCCTTGGTGAGGGCAGCCGCCCTGCACCTCCACTGCCCCTTCTCTGGGCCACCTCCTGGCTGGTCCCACAGCAAGCTTCAAGGTGAGGCTGTTGTGCTGAATTTATGGCTCCCAGCAGGTTTTTGGCAGGGACGCCACAGTCCCAGGTGCTGGTTTGTCACCAAGGGGGTCAGTACCAGCACCGCTGTCTTCCTCAGCCAGCATCAGTGATGCCACACACACTGGCAGATACACCCTGCACCCAATCCTCATTCTGCCTGTGTTGGGTCAGGTTCATGGAGGTACCTTTCACTTTTTCTGGGCCATCATTAACCCTGTTCCAGCTTTTTGATGTTTCTCATGCTTCCTGTAATCACCCTTCCCCATTGCAAGAGCCCCCCCGCCACTGTGGGAAGATGCCCCTCTTTGGTCCCCACTGCTCAACCCCCCCAGATGCATGGTAGGAGGGGAGAGCAGGTCGTTACCCACCGTGCATTCATGACGTATACCATGACATGCAAACCCATCACAAGTGATGTGTGACATGATATGCTCACCTGGCGCAGGCAGCTGCCACCCGTGAGCCCCCAGGAAGGACCGACCAGCTGCTCGGGGTCGCTCACTGTCACGACGTGTCACCGAGGGGGTTCCCACCCAGCTTCGCCACTCACAGCTTTGTGCGGCCCCGTCGCTTCACGTTTCTTATCCAATTCCTCTTCCCTTCCGGCTGATTTGGACGCTGTGTTTTATTTTAACAGCTTGCCCCTTCTCCGTCCCTCGAAGCCCAGGGGAAGCAGGAATGAGCTCTGCCGCCGCTCCCGGCTGCAGTAAAGTGTTTAAAATGAGATTTGAAGTATTGCTCACACTCGGGGGGCTCGGGGCCTCCTTCCAGCTGCTTGGGCTTAAAGCTCTGGGAAATGGGGCCCTTTTAAAGTGTCAAATACATGGTGCTTTGGCGTTCCCAGAACACGTAAGATGTAAAGCTGCTACCCGAGCATGGCAAACTCCCGTCCCCATAACGTCATTGCTTTCAGACCCCCCAGGGACCCCTCTTGAGGATGGGCCCTGCCTGTCTCGGATTCACTGCTCTTCAGAGTTCCCAGGCACAATGATAGAAAGAAAGATTTTATCTCCCGTGTGGAAATAAAGAAAGGTTTTATCTCCTGTCAGTGCTCAAGCTGCTAGCGGCCTGTGGCTGTGTCCTTCCTTCCCTGGGGGACCTTCAAACATTCCTGTCCCATGCCTGCATGATGGACTTCAGCTAATATCCAGCCCAGGCAGTGGAGAGCAGGGTGGGAAAGATTCACAGCCAGGTTTTTGAGGCACCAGCCACTCCTGCTCCTTGCACCAGCCTGCCAGTGGGCTCCACAAGCCCTGACAGGGTGCAGGAGTCCAGACCTTCCACGCAGGGAGTCATGGCCACCCTTGGGGGGCACCCCTGATACCTTTGTGCAGCACTGCTGGCTGTCCTGCTCCACAGCACCCATCATCCAAGTGCCCTCAGCACCTCCAGCTCCTCCGGGCTCCTGCACACCCAGGAGGACCCTGGACATCCCAATCTCAGGGGTTGTCCTAACACTTCTCGCACATGGGGATATCCTCCACGGCCTGGGGGCCTGTGGGGTGGTATCACTGTACTGGGCTGGGTGACCCCCCCACCCCAGGGTGCTGGCCCATCTCCCCAGGCTCTGGGACGTTTGTGTCTGCCCAGCTCGGTGCTCTGAGTCACTGCTGTGTTTTGTCTGCCCGAGGCAGCTCTGCTGGATTCAATTAGGGGCTGTGCTGCATCTTGCCTGCTTGTGAAAGCAACCGGGGCTTGGCCCACTTGGCATCTGCCACTTCACCTCACCACTCCCCTGCCAGGGTTTCTGCACCAGGGCTGGGCAAGGTGGCTTGAACCACCCTTAAAGTCATGGAGCCATGGTGAACACTGGTCAGGGCACTCCCAGGGGAAGCTTGCAGCATTGGGAAAGGTGTGCTCTGCGCAATGGGCCACCTGGGGCGGTGGCAAGGGCACAGACCTGCCCCTGTCACAGCACCTGCTTCTACAAAAGTTTCAGCCTCGCTCCTGGGTCATCATCCCATGCATGGCTGGCTTGTCCTGCTGCCCCAGACATCCTCAGGCTGTGCAGTGGGTACGTGAGAGGCAGCAACACCCAGTGCTTGTCTTTGTGAGTGCTTGAGGACCATGGCATCCCCTGCCATGGCTCTCCCTTGGGACAGGGCAGCTCCTGTCCCTGTGGTCAGCCATGGGTGCCATCACTTGCAGCACCCGAAACCGCCGGTGCCTGGGCTGTGCCTGAAACACCTCTCTGCTCAGGGAAGTCATCCGGCTTCTCGATGCCAACCCCCTTTTGTTATGTGCTAAGATGCAAAATATTTTAATCCACGATTTTCTTTCGTGTTTCTTTTCTTTCCCATGCTAGATTCCTAGAAGACAGGGAATTTATGGTGTGAGTCCGCTCCAGCCGCAGAGAAAGCCCAGCCAAGGTCAACACCACGAGACAGGCAGCTCCTGCCAAGGGGGGAAAGAGCGATCGCTTAGTGCTTGGCGGAGGAGGAAATAAAACCAAAACCCTTCCAAAAAAATCTAGATATAAAACACCCCCCACCCCAAAACCCTTTGGTGGAAAGAGACCAAAAGCTGTATGGATGGTGCCTGCTCGGTTCCCCTCACCCGGCCCCAGCCTGGCCCCACTTCGCCTCTGCCCCAGCCCCCTCCCCTGGCACAGAAGCAGGGAGGCCAGTGAGTGGGGATGCAGCCAGTGGTACAGAGATGTCCCTGCCACCGTGCCCAGCTCCATCACTTGCCCGGAGCTCAGACAGCTGGGCCAGCTTTTAACACCCAGTTTCCAGGCTACCTCTTTTATTTAGGGGCCGTTGTGGCAAGGCTGTTGGGTTTAGCATCGCTCCCCAGCATCCTTCCCCACATCCCGCCACAGTGCCTCTGCCCGGCAGCACCGGATGCCGTGCTGGGACCTGCCGTGTGTACAGGACAAGAGATTTCAGCTTCTCGTGGCATGCAACATTCCCAGCCTGGTCTTGGCAGCTGTAGGGAATTCAAGCCATTTCATCTCCTCAGATGACGTTCTTTGGGGTGTTCTCCAGCAAATGCCCTCTGTGCCCTTCCTGGTGTGTGTGAGCCTCTGTAAGCACCCACGCCAGGCTCTGCCGCACCGGCCCATGCGCGTGTTGGTGAGGCTGCACGGAGGGACTGATGCCAGGGCACTGCCCGCGCTGCCCGCGCTGCCCATGGCATGGTGAGAAAGAGAGGGATGAGAGCATGGGTCTGTGGAGTGAGCGGCTCTGGGGATCGGGATGGGGCTTGCAGAGCCTTGGCAAGGGCAGACGTGCTGGTCCTTTCAAAGACATAAAACAGCTACAGAGGGGAAGGGAACAGTCTGTTCTCCCCGCTCGTGGCAGACAGGATATCAAATGGGCTCAAGTTATAGCAGGGGAAAGTCAGGTTAAACACTGGGAAAAGCTATCCGAGCAAAGAGGTCGTCGTAGCTCTGCTGGTGTGGAAGTGCCTGGCCCTAGGGCTGGGGCAGGCTGGGATGGAAGAACACCCAGGAGCCCTCCCAGACCCCGTGCCACCCCTATCGCATCCCATGGGCATCCCTAGGCATCGGTGTGGGCACCAGCCTCTGCCCCCCTCCCAAACTGGGCCAGGCTGCCTGTTCCCTCTCTATCCCCTTGTTCTGCCCACATTTTTCTGGGCCAGGGAGCTACTGGAGATGGCAGGAGGATCCCATTGCCCATGGGAGGTGATGGGTGGGTGGGATGAGAGGAGGCTGGGGACAAGGAGAGGACCACGGCCAGATGAGCGGTGGCTGATCTAAAGCAGCGAGGGTTGCTGTGGTGGCATCACAGACCACTCCCGGCTCCCCTGCCTGCCTTTACCCTTTTGCTGATGTCAGATCCTGTATCTCCATCCCAGCCCCAGGCAGGAACTATACAGTGGCCTGAGGTTGCTCTCCAGCTCACGGGAGCTGTTGGGAAGGCAAAGCTTCACTGAAGCAGGGCTGGCCCCTGCCCAGCCCCATGTGCTGTGACACCTGGGATGTTTCTGTGCCTCCCACATCTGTTCACTAAGGGCCCTTGTCACCACCAGGAGGAATTTGGTCAGGCAGTGCCCACAGCTTCCTGGCCTCCTGTGGGCCCTCAGCCCTCGGAGGAGATGACCCTCCAGGAGGGAGGGGCTGAAGAGCCATGCTGGGCAGCGAGTTCTGCTCTCCTGCCACATCAGGACTGCTTGTGTGCTGTTCTCCAGGAGTTCTTTGCGGACAAGCCTGGCGTGACCCACTGGGCAGGATTTCCACAACCTGCCCTGAGACACCAACTCAATCATTTCAAAGGAGATGTTTACTGGAAGCCAGAAGACACTGTCCTTTCTCCAGCTGTGGTGGGCCATCACCATAGCCTGCCCAAAACAAGACCCAGGAGCACACGTGGGAAGAGCCCTGGGTTGCCCAGCCTTCTGGTGTGCAAGCTCCACTGGGCCAGTGACCAGTGATGGAAGTGTCCTCTGGCCATGGGTCTGCTGAGGGGTGCAAGGGATGCTGCAGGGACATCTGCGCACACCTAAGCAGATGAAGTTGCAGCAGATGAGCAAAGCCATGGTCTGGGCTAGCGCTCAGGGGGCCAGTGGTACTGGTGTGGGTTTTGTGGGGAGGAGAAGGCTCATTATCTTGTCTTGGTGGGGTTGACTGCTCAAAGCCCTTCAGTTCAGGATGTGCACGCACCCTCAGCCCTGGCAGAAAGCTGACCAGCTGTCAGCTTCCTTCCACCATGGGCAGCCAAGCAGCCTCAGAGCTGGGCACCAAACCCAACCCAGTGTAAGACGTCTGTTAAGAGGGGTCCCATGGCACAGGGGAACCCACCACCCCCACAGCAAGACATTAGGACCAGTAGTGGTGCTGGCCAAAGATCTGCCACCTTCTCCAGCTGGCTCTGCCGCTTGTATGTGTGCCCTGCACCCAGCAGCACTCAGGACAACCTGTGCCCATGGGCTGGTGCCAACTTCTCCTCTGCACCTTATCCAGGGGAAACGGCGTTTCCTGTGGGTGTCCTGCCCATCAGCTGCCAGCCGCTGCGGTGACTCATGCAGCTGGTTTCCTCTCCCAGCCCCTTGCACCTCCTGGCCTCTCCCACCCTTCCTTGGCAGGGAAGGGTGTGAAATACCCAGCTTATCACAGTCCTGCTCCCCAGTGATTGCTGTGCTTCTCATGTGCAGTAACCTTCCTGCTCCACACCGCCCACACCATCGAGCCAGGGGGACCAGAGCAGGCCATGGGTCTCCAGCCTGGCCACAGCCTTCCTGAGTGTCCTGAGCACAGGCACCTGCCTCCAGAGGATGGCCTCTTGGGAAGTCCTCCAACCTGCAATCTCCCTTGGCCATGTCCTTAGAGAAAGTCCCCTGGCACAGCCCCACACCTGGATGTGCTCCATGCCTGTGGGGTGGGGACGGAGACTGACCCCCTCAGCTGACAGCTCGGGCACCAAAGGCCAGATCTGGTGGCAACCACACGCGGCTCATCTGTACAAGCATGCTCACTTGTTCCAAGAGCTACCTTTGGTGTCTCATGGTGACTGCTCACCCCATGCCCAGCTACCGCCTTGGGGAGCCGAGGAGGGGAAAGCAGAAATTTCCAGCAGCAACTTTCATGCGGTCTCGACACAACTCATTAAGGGAAGAAAGAAGGTTTTTTCAGTTAAAAGTTTGGTGTCTAAAATGTTGGCTTCCGTTCCTGCCTCTGCCACACTTCACTCCCAAGCAAGTCACACGAAACCCTAGGGCTGCTCTGGAGAAAATGCTGTGGAACAAAATGACTCCCCAGTGCCTTGACCTGCAGCAGGGATGGTTAGTCCAGCACCATCCAAACCGCTGGGCCATTTGGGGTGACAGAGTCGCCCTATGTTTTTCCTAGACCGAGGATGGGACTATTGCCTGTGTTTACTCCGTTTGACTTCTGAAGCTGACTGATGTCTCCCTGCTCGAGGCCCCCTCAGCTCGGCTCCATTTAAGGGGCTTAGGAAGAATTGAACATTGCTGGAATTCTTCTCTTGCTAACTTTAAACATTCATTACTTTAAATGCTAATCCCCTGGGATTATCCCATTGGAGAAAGCAATGTAAAGCAACAGGGGAGAGAACAGTGCGTCTTCTTGCCCCTTGCACACCAGTTGACGGCTCTTTTGGGGAGGGAAGTGTGAAAATGCCAATACGAGCTTCTCCAAACCTGGCTTGATTTTTACACCTCGGTGTGGATTCTCAAACAAGCCAAGTCTGAAGTCTCTTGCTCCAGCTGGTTTTGAGTCGTACATGTCCAAAGTGTCTCCGTGGAGCGCGAGGGGGAAATGTGTATTTTTCCATGTGTGTGACTCAGAAATGACTGAACCCAGTCGGTTCCAATTTCTTGAAAAATCCGCTTTTGGCTTGAGCCCAAGAGTGGAAACTTTCAACCAAAAAAGAGTTGATTTGAGCTCTAAATAACATTAAAAAAGGCTTAGAAGGGAAACTGGATTTCAACCGTTATTATGGCAATCACTTCTCATGGCCCTCTGACAGCAACAGCGGAGCAAGTAGTGAAAGTAATTCCCAAGGAAAATTCACTTGGATTCCACGGGCAGATCGGGATTCGGCTGCAGACGCTTTGTACCGGCCGTTCGCGAGCAGGAGAGAGACCAGCCCTTGGAACGGGGAAGGAACAGGAGTGCTCCGCTCCAAAGCGCGGGGAGGATGGAGGTCAGCCCCGGGCCTTGGCACTGGCCGAGAGCCGGGCAAGCGCTTTCGGACAAAGGCAGAGCCCTGCCCGGGGAGACTTTTCTCTCTCTCCCCTGTGGGCTGTGCTTTCGCTGCAATACACCCTGTTCACTCAGGGAAGATTTATTCCCTGAGAAGTGCCTGAATAATTTCAAGCCACAATTAATTAAAGACTGCTGCAATCTGCTTGCAAACAGGAAGCGAGGCAGAGAAAAAGACACAATCTCTAGAAAACCGACGTGTTATGAATTAGCTCTAATCAGGCTAACAATGATGGATGCACTCCCCCAGTGGCTTTCATCTGAAAGCTTATTACGCTGATCATTGCGAAGGCCCTGCGCTGGATTAGGATGAGATGGACCAGCTGATAGACTGGGTTTCTCCTGCATTTCGAGGATGCTGGATCTCGGCACGGAGACTCTGTCCAACTTGGCCGTAGTCACACCAGTAAATCAATGGCCAGGCTATAACCGGCAATGTGGCTCCCTGGCTCTGAAGGGAGGCCGGCAGATTTTCCTGAAAAGAGCAGACTGTTTACATTTGGGGAAAAAAAGTTCCATTAATTGGAATGAAAGCTGAGACCATGTGCTGCTCACCAAAGTACGCAGGACATCGTAGTATGGCACAGAGCTGCAGGCTGGGAGGGATCTCTGGTGCCTTCTGTCCAACCTCCTCCTCGGAGCAGGGCTAGCTCCCAGGAGAGACCAGGTGGCTTCGGGCTTTGTCCAGGCTGGTTGTGAACATCTCCAAGGAGGATTTTCACCCTCTCTGTGAAAATTGTTTTCTTCACGTCACGCTGGATTTTCCCTTGCCACAGTTTGTGCTGGTTGCCCCTGGATCCTTCATCGCACACCTCTGAGAAGAGTCTGGCTCTGTCTTCATAGCTCATTAGGCAGCTGAAGACAGCAACTAGATAGTTCCTTAGCTGAAGAAATCCACTTTCCTCAACCTCCCCTCATGCATCACATGCTTCAGCCCCTTACGATCTTGGTGAGCACCAGACTTATTCCATCACAACACTTTTTTATAGTCAACGCAACCCAAATACAACACTAAGTGCCACCAAGGACTAATCTGGGCATGCCACAAATTAGTGAAGGTACAAATTGCTGTGACTCTGCCCCACTGGTGTCACCACCTGATGCCCACAGGTTTCTGCTCGCAGCAAGCATGGTCAACCAAGTGCTCAGCTCAAGGGGCTAAGAGGCTGGGCAGGCGCTTGGGATAAGGGGAGGACAATACTGGGCTCATCAAGCAACAGGACTGAGGACAAAACTATGGAGAGATGTGTGTGCTGTTGCAGGAGCCCATGTAACTCATCACAAGACTTCAGGCGTGGGAAATGGCTGTGGTGAAGGGAGATGTGAGGGGGGACACAGTGGATGAATGAGGGACACAGGATGACCCCCCGTGATGGGGAGTGCCACGCAGAAACATAATGCATAGGTGTGAATATGCCAGAAACCTGCTCAGATGAAAGGGCTTTGAGGATTGATGCAGTTGAGATTTGACTGACTTGGCTGCAGGCTCTGCTTTGGGAGAAGGAAAAATATCTCCAGGACTGTGTAGAGAAGCAGGCACGTCCAGAGCACTGCGGCTGCCTCCAAATTGGGATCTGCAGCTCATAAAAAGGAGGCTGTGGACTGAAGCATGGTGGTGGTCAAGTATTTCTGGGTCAACTCAGAAGCTTCCTATGCTGGAATCACTGCAGCCACCATGGAGAAAACGTGATGGGTGGGATGGGGTCCTTGTCTCTCTCCCCTGGGGAGCTAGGGCAGAGTGGAGGGATGTGCTGGCTGAAACATGCTTCTCCTCACACAGGCCCATGGAGCAGGGGCCCAGCACGGTCTGGGGGCTATTCACATCAGTCGTGCTCAAGTCCTTTTTTAGGCACCGGAGCAAGCAGTCTGGATATGTCCCTTAATCATGACGGCTCATAAATCTTAGTGTCACAGTGGGAGCCTTTCACTTCCAGATATAGATTGGAGAGCAAATGCTACCAACTATTCTGGGACGTGGGAGCTGATAGATAGCTCCAGAATTCACTATTTTAGACTTGGTCTTTGCTGCTGGGGAGACACGATAGAGAAGTCGGTTGCAGAACGTGCACGTTGACCACATAGGTTTCATCTAAAACAAACCAAAGAATAGCCTCTGCCAGATTAGTGGTTCAGGTGGACTTTTTCTCTTCCCCGTATTGGGAGAAGTTTAGGGATGCAGCCACTGAGGTCAACTGAACTGAAGAGCTCGGAGACTGAACGTGCCAGAGGACAGCAGGGTTTTCAAGGCAACATTACACAACTATTCAGTGCTCCTTGCCATAGCAGCTTGCCCACCATAAATCACAGTGAGAACGAACAGAGCTTAAAGACACCAGGTAGATCTTCAGGGAAAAGTGGATCTGAGGACCCGGAAGTGTCCAGCGTAAATGAGAATTGCCAGAAGTCAAGCTGAGCTGGACCTTGTGAAGGCAGTTCAAACGAATAGTGAAAGACTCTCTAGCTAAGTCAATAAAGAGAAGGGGTCGGTATACGGGGAGAAGAGTGGAGATTAAAGGTAATCTCAGGATGGCTCCCATCCTAAATGCATCACATTTCTTGTGAGGTCAATGGTACACCCACCATAGGGTGGCTCATGGCAATGTCTCCAGTGGTGGTCTCTGCCCAGGGGAACCCACCTCCCCCTGTCCCACAAGAATTGGCTCCAACTCAACACAGCTCCCATGGGAATACATCAGTGCAGGCTGGGGAGGGCCACCAAGGGAGAGGGGCTAATCAGTCACCCCCAGCTCCATGGCAGGTCTCCCTGGAGCCCTGGGAGCCTCCCGTCCCTGTCCCTGTGAGGAGGCTTTCTCTGGGGAGCAGCTTCTGGAGGTGGGGTGACGCTGCACGGTGCAAAGTCCTGCACTGTGGGGCTAACAGGAAGGGTTTTGGATATAGGTTACTTTCTCAGTTGTAAAAGGCAATTAGGGGCAAGGCTAGGGCAGGGGAGCAGCGTAATGGGATGTTGACTAATTGCATGTGGCTATGAGACATCAACAGGTACAGGAAGAGTCAGGACAGAGGGAAACAGATATGAATTGTACCGGGGGGGTTGTGTGAGCTCTTCGGGAAGATGTGAGACAAAAGTTCTGCACTCCAGCAGACACGGATGGGGCCACCAGGAAAGAGATTTCTCCCCTCGAAGACTCAGGGGCTGGAGGAGTACAGCTTATTGCAGAGGCTGGGGAGGGAATTGGACTCTGTGTCGCAGCAGATGGGTGGGCTCCACAGCAGCTGGAGGATGCTGCTGGAAGGGGCACAGAAGGGTTCAAGCTGGTGAAGGACACTTCTCTGCTGCCTCGAGGCTAAGAGAAGGTAAGGGCTGGAATAGACCTTATGAGAGTGGTGGGAACAGGGAGGACCACAAGACAGAGCATGTATGGTTTATGAGATACTGATGCTTCTGGGAAGCTGCAAGATCTGGCCCATGAGATCGTGGTCTTTATAGCACGGATACTAAATCCAGAGATACTATAGACTTTAGTAGTGTGGATTTTCCCCATGGGGCTCGTGGAGGACATGGAAACACTGACCTGGAGGAGCCATTCCAAAGGAGCCAGCCGGTAATGAATTTTAACTGTTAAGGCAATAAACAGGGATACTTGTACATCCTCGGGAAATTCAGGCACTGCCAGGAGTGAGTATTTTGTAGATGTTGGGAAGAGGAAAGCTCTCTTCAGTGTGCAGCAGGAGGCTGAATCCTTGCTCTGGTTGTACAAGAGGAGAACCAGGAGGTGCAATCTGCCCTCTCTCCCCTTGGACCAGACTCAGCCTAGCTCTGTCCCCTGCTCTCAGGTCTGTCCCTGCCAGCACCCCAGCAGGGCTTCCCAGTTTAGCAAGACCCTCACTCTTGTCCCACCAAAGCTCTGCTGTGGGACTTGGCCCCACAGCCTCCACCCCTTCACGAAGTGGATCTTGCACCAGGGTCCAGGCTCAGTCCCATGTGGCCCCGGTGCACATGCACATCGCCTCCAAGGAATGTGCTTTCTGGGTGGAAACTGTGTCATCGGAGAAATATTTCATATTTTCGTTCGTTCACATTCCCCAAATGAAAAATGAATCGTGAAGTCTCATAAATAAGGGGCCGAGTTTCTCATTTACATATTTCTGTGGTTGTTGGAGCAGGGGCGGCCGTGGCTCTGCCAACCATGTCCTAAGCCTTCCCCTCATGCACCTTCGCTCCTGCTGGCAGCTGCCTGCGCTCCCTGGAACAGGCTGCCCTGGGACCTGCGCGCTCGGACGGGCTCAGCGGCTCTTAGGTCACCCTGCCTCCTGCCAAGCTCCTCGTGCGGCCATGGGCTGCTGGCACGAGCCTGGCGGGGAACGCATGGGTAGCTGGGAGTCTCGGAGAAATCCCAGCCCCAAGAAGGTTTTTTGGGTTTTGAAGAGGGGTTTGCACAGAGCGGGAGGGTGTGACGAAGAGGGGAAGCCCCACAGCGTGGTCCCAGCTTGGCTCTGGTGACAGGGCACTGGGGTGAGGACCAGAGTGGCTGGAGAAGCACATGAAAGATGGGGAAAATGGAAGAGAAGAGGGCAGGGAACCATAGGGGAGGAGGAGGTGAGTGAAGGGGAGAGGAAAAGGCGGACAGGCAGGTACAGCCCAAGGCAGGAGGCAGATGAGCACAGGCTGATGTGGCTGGAAACGTGGTTATCCCATGGCCCTTGCCCACCATGTCCCAGTTGCACCACTTCTCCATCTGCCCTCCTCACCCTGACCCTCTCCCCTTGGTCCATGGCCAGGACCACTTTGCAATTTGCCTTGTCCATCCTGCTCAACTCCTCTCTGGGGACTCTGGCACCCTCAGGGTCAAATGTGGCACCACCACTGAATTCCTCCTCTGAGGTCCAGCACTTGCCATGGGCGGGTTGGAGAGAGGAGCAGGATCTCTGGGCATCCTCTGTGGATCCCTCAAAAGTGTTTGTTGCAAGGTGTGTCAGGACATCTGTCTGGGCCATATGTTTTCCTCCCAGTTCCTCCCAAGAGGTCTGTGGGTCTCCAAGGGGGGGGCAGTGGGTGCAGGGCAGCAGGAAGCCCTTCTAGGTGCACAGTGAGACCATCCAAGGGCATGCACAGGGCTGGGAGCACTCCTGGGCAGGGAGATGCATCTCCCCTTTGGGATGCCATGCACACCAGCCACCGAACCTTGTCCTGGGTTTGGGTACAGGGCTTGGCAGGTGGAGATGCAGCACAGACAGCAGCCATGGCTATGGCTGTCCTCTGGACTTCTTTCTCCCCAGGCCATACTTGGGGTTTCAGGAGGGCCACCTTCTCCTGGCACTGCAAGGGGAGGCCAGTTCATGTCACCCAAGGGTTAATGGCTATAAACTGTGCTGCTAAAGCCATCTTCTGGTTTCAATTTAACTTTGCATTTGCGTGTGGATTAAACTCAAGGATGTTCATATTCACTTAATAATCTCCCCACTTAGGCACTGCAGAGATGAGTGTTTGGCTGCCAGAGCCAGAGGAGGAAGGGGAACATTTAACACTAGTCTCCCTGAAAGGTGACCCCATTTTCCTAGGCTTCAGTAAGCAAGGAGAGCCAACACCTGGCCGTGAAACTGTAATGATGTTCAAGGAGCAGACATGAGCTTGGCAGAGCCTCCTGTGCAAGGGCTTGGGAGAGATGCACCTCTGAACTCCCCACCTTGCTCTTCCAGGGGTGCACCAAGAGCAAGGGACATAGGGCAGCCACGATCTCCCTGTCCTCCATCCAGCAGATCATGATAGGATGTCCCAAGCCCTGGCAATGCTGTGTACAAAACGGAGATTACCCATCCAAATCCACCGAGAGAGGCTCAAGCCAACCCTGCTAAGCCCAGGGAAGCCCAACGCCAACATTGCTTGTGCCATCCTCCTGGCCCAGGCACGCAGACCCTGGGACCTCGTCTTGGCTTTCGCCTGCCCCTCTCTTGTCAGACTTCAGAATCGTGCAGAAATAACATGTTTTTGGAGTGGGAGCAAGTGTGTCCTGCAAAGTTGTCTAAACATAGCACAAGGAAACAGGAACGCGGGGCAAGGCTCTGAGCACAGCAAAAATAACACGGGGCTCACTGCTCACAGCTCAACCTCCTCGCCTTCCCTGCAGCCAGGTCCCAGAGATGTGGGCAGGCAGAGAAAGCCAGGGCTGTCCTGGAGCCAAGGAGCATTCCGGGTGCCCAACCGGACAGGGACGTTGTGTACAGCTCTCCCCAAGCCTCCTCCAGTGTACTGGGGCTGGGGACACCACTGACCCTGGGGATTCAGAAATCCATGTCAAAAGGGGTTGCAACAGCACCAGGAGCGTGCTGGGTCTCTGCTGGGCTCCTTGTGCCTCTGCACATCTTCCCAGCAGGACTGGTGCTGTCACTGACCCTGTCCCTGGAGGAAGGCAAGGTGCTGAGGTGCTCCCTGCCCAGAGTTCTGGTCCCAGAGACCAGTACTGAGGACGTTCTTCCAGACACTGATCATGGTCCTGGTGCCACAACAAAGGGAAGAAAGCCACAGTGACCCCTCCACAGAACCAGGAGGATTTACTCCACCAGAGGATGCTGCCCTGTCCTCTCTGAAGTGTCCCAGGCTATAGCTCCTCTCCACTATCCATCCTAGCAATGCGACCTGGACATGGTCCAAGTTACGGACATGGTCCAATGGACGTGGTCTGTGGACAGCTTGGTCTAGGTGACCCTGCTTGAGCAGAGGGTTGGGCTAGATGACCTACAGAGGTCCCTGCCAATCTCAACCAGACTGTGATCCAGTGACTTTCCCTCTCTTCAGCTCCTGAACATGCTCTTCTCAGTGCTATCGCCATCCTTCAAGCCCAGGTTCTTGGTGCATGGACCAGCAGGTGGTTCCTATTTCCCCATCCTTCAGTGCTTGCTCAGAGGACACAGGAGCCCCTTTCCAAGGTGGCCCTGCCATTCTGCCTGGTGCAGCTGGGCTGGCACACAGTTCCTTGGGGAACAGAAGATGCACCACTGATTTTTCCCAGTTCAGCTTCCTCTGCAGGTGACTGCCAGGTCCCCTTCCCTGGTGGCCTCCTTGGGCCACACTGTCTCACAATACCTGTGATTCTCCACCAGTCTGGGCTTCTTGCGCCAGCCACATTGGCTTGCAGGATGCCGCAGGCTCTGTCTGTGGCTCCATGTCTGCTCCCCTGCTCCTCAGACATGCACAGCCCCCATGGTTCCTTGCTGAAGGCTGTTCTCCGTCTTATGTTCAAATTTTGGGTTGATGGCAGCCTGGATCTGCTTTGTGCCAAAAGGGAACTGATCAGATTAGGTGGTCCTCACCAGAGCAGACAGGGTCCTCACCTCCCCGTCTGAGACTCTTTAAAGAAAGCGGAAAGGAGAAAAAGGGAGCTTTTAACATAAAACATCTGGCATGTAGAATAACATGCCTTGCACAGTAGGATGGGAGAGAAATGTGTCCTCCAGGCAGAGGGGAGGAAAGAGGAGGTCTCTGGATATATACAGTGACTGGCACAAGAGCAGCTGGATCAGCCATCTCCATGTTGTCACTGCCCCATGTTCCTGTGTCCCCCAGGGATGTGCCCAAAGCCATGGCTCGGGGATGTGCCCTGCACCTTGCATGCCCTGGGGGAGAGCAGGCTGCAGGGTCCATGGCCATCTAGAAGAGCCTCAAGCCACCTGATGACCAAAACCAGGGCCAAACCTGCTGACCGCTGCCACAAGCTGACATCAGGCGAGGTCCCAAGTTTCCTTTGGGAGACGGAAACCCAGCACCCAGAGAGAGAGGGAGCCAGGAGAGTTAAGCAGGGACAGGCAGGGTGTTAGAGAACAAACCGTGCCTGGGAGAGAGCTGTAAAATACTTGGTAGCCTCTCAAGCAAGCTGGCAGGAAAGCGCGTTCAGATGGACTCAAACATCGTTTCCACCTGGTCTGAGAGCGGTCCAGACGAGCGAGGCAGCGCGCGGAGCCGAGCTGAGATCAGAGCCGTGCAGTGACCCAGACTAATGCTCCCTTTTATCACCCGGCTTTAAACACACGCTTTTATGATGTGCGAGAAAGGGGCATATGGTTCTCTAATTAACTCAAGAGTGCTGAGTTGTGAAGTGCTGCGAGGAAAAGCAGCTACAGCAGAGATGGCAGGGCGCATCGTCAGCGCAGCCCGCTCCCTCTGCCAGGCAGCCCCCCCTCAGCTTGGAGGGGAGAAGATGCCTTCCCCTGAGGGCACCACGCATCTGTAGGGGCTTGGCCAGCCATTCCCTGGGGTAAAATACTTCCCCTTGAAAGTTTTGAGGGGCTACACCTGAAAAACCTCTGTCTGATGAAAATGACATTGATTTGGAGGATGTTCTCATGTGGCAGTCCCTGGGGATGTTGGCAGCGTGGCTGCTTCTTCTTTACTTTCATTGTGCGGGGGCTTTGCTCTTCGCATTTGCATTTGGATGCTCTTTGCATCCAGCTGGATTAATAGCAGTGGGGTGACCTTGCCCCTATGGCATCTGCCTGTCCCCCATCGGTGATGGATGAGATGGACAAGTGGCCTCTCACCCATCACATCTGCCCACATGGGACCTTCCTGAAACCATCCTTTCACCTTCCCAGGCCGGGGCACCTCCAGGACTGGGAAACACCTTCAGCACTTTCGACAGAGCTAAAAGCCTGATGTCTTGCTGTTTTACCTAAACCAAACATTTCCGTGACTTCTATTCCTGAAACTAAAACTAGATTCCAAATAATTTGGATTCAAAGTTAAATGTTTGTTTCAGTCTGTAACACGATGGCTGGGTTTGCTCTATTTGTTCAGCCACGAAATATAATCCAGTTCCATGTTAGAATGAAAAATGCCCCAAATTTGAGATGGTGAAATATTTAATCAATATTCTTTTTGTCTGAAGCCTCTTCAGCGAGCACCTCACCTGGCCCGAGGCAACATTCTGCAGTAAAAGAAGTATTCATTTAATTGAAATATTATCCATGTGCTAGTTACAAATGACGTCTTAATTGGCCGAGTTAAGCCAAAGTATTACTGTGGGCAATGGGATCTGGGTGGCAGAGCAGAGGTGAAATTGAAAGCCATTCAAGAGCTTCATCCATGCATGTCCCTGAGGCAAATGGCCCCATTTTTGGCACACAGCTGGTGCCAGGGCACTCACACCATGGGGAGTAGGCATTTCCAACAGCAGCTTGAGGAGCACGTGGCAGGAAGAATCGTCTCTGTTCAGTCCCTGCTCCTGGGAACAAATGAGATGAGGAGAGTGAAGGTGCTGTTAGCTCAGCAGGAATAAGGGACTCGAGGGATGGAGACACCATTGCTCCAAGCGACAGGTGGAACTTTGGGGCTGGGAGGAAAATTTGGTGATGGTTGTGACCCTGAGCAGAGGGAGTTGTGGAAGTAATGGGTTGTTTTTATCTGAAAGTGAGGAAGTTTTGGCCCTAGAGAAATGCCCCAAATGCCAGGGGCTGCTGATGGAACCTGGAGAAGGACAGAACCAGAGAGAGCCCAAAACCCGGAGGAGGAGACGAGCCGTGTGGCCGGCAGCAGGACCCACTGGCATCAGTCCCCACTCCCATTTGGTGAGGCTTATCCCCGGCACCGTCCGGCTGCCAACCCCAGCCCGGTGCCCCCCGTTACCCCCTGCTTCCCCCAGGCCTGCCTGCACTCCCAGCTCCTCTCATGTCCTCATCTGACTCCTTTTGGCCAGCCTGCCGGGAGGAAACAGCGTGCGTTGGTGGAGGGCCAGGGCTTCGCTTGTGCTGGAGCTCGCTGCCAGACTGCACAGCGAACGGCTGATCCCTCCCGGGGGGCTGTGTTTTGGGGCTCGCTCCTCAGCCCAGACAGGCCGATGGGAACCAAAGGAGGTTGAGACCTGCCAGGTCTGGGCAGTGGCTCGCAGGGGTCTGCGGGAGGGGAGCCAAAGCTTGACAGATGAACAAAGTCATGGCTTCCCCTGGGAAGCCGAGACCTACTCAGCTTGGTGGAAAGAGAGGAGCAATTCAGTCAAAAATGCAATGCATGTTGACCAAGGGCTCTTGCTAACCTCCCCGTCACCCCAAACCAGGGGTCTAGCAGTATTTCTCACCTCCATCTCCAGGAGGATATAGCAAGAAGAGGCTCTGGATTAGTCCTCACACATCCTGACTGTACCAGGCATCAGTGGTGGCCCAGAGAAACGGGGTCCGCAGGCTGATGGCAAACTGGCCGGCGTGCCCCCTCCCTTCCCATCCCATGGAGCAGGTGCTCGGAGGGAAACATGGGCTGGGGACACGTTGGGAGGGATGTTCCCAACACCTCTCACAATGTCTTGTCCCTTCTCGTCCCCTCAGTTTCCAGTTCTGAGAGCTGCACCCTTTCATCCCACATGGTGTTTGACCTTTCCTCTTCACCCTCCCATCTTCATGCTCCCATCTTGGACTGGACCCTTGCAGAGGTGCTGGTGTCTCCTTCTTGGTCACTGCTCTGCAACGCTGGGCCACCCATCCTTCTCCTTGTCCCTCCACGGTGCTCTCCTTTCCCCATCTTCCCCCTGATTTTGGTGCCTGGTTACCCCTATTTCTTGTCCCACTAAATCTCTCCTGCTGTGGTGACCCCTTTTCTGCTGCAGACACCCCAAAGGGCAGCACTGGCTGGGTCTCCCTCGCTGCAGGTCACACCAGTTGGCTGATGGCTGCAAGCCCTGCTCCAGCTCTCCTTGCCCTGGTCCAGCCATCTTCTCACCCCAACCCCTGGTCCCCTCCCGGCTCCACACCTGCGTCACTATGGAAAACCCCCTACACGGCTGTCCCACAGACCCATGACCTCCTCCACCACTTCTCTGGTGTTATTTTGTTAGAGCCATTAAACCCCGCGGTCCCATTTCCAGTTGCCTGGGCAGAACCAGGCCAGCTGTGGGCAACCTCCCCGTGCAGCAGCTGGTGCTTCTCCAATGGGAAAAATAATGGAGAATCTCTCCGTGGGGGAGCGGCGGGTCGCTGGACAGCCCAGGGAGGGTGGCAGAGGGACCCAGCCACTGGTCTGCACGTACGTAGCCAGCTGCAGCCCTGCTGGAAAGCACATTTTTAGCTTTTTTGGAGGATTTCTGTCATTTCCCAGCAAGGAGATCACGAAATGCCAGATCTCAGGATTGTGGGGCTTTTAATCGCACATGTGGTGCCTCTTTGGGAGTCAGGCAAGAAGGCTGGAGATTACTGCTGAACCAAATCCCCCCCTTGACAAACGTTTTGGCACGGGGAACTTGTCTCAAGGTCACCTCACGGCTGAGCCGGTCCCTTCCTGCCTCCAGGTCACCTTCAAGCAGGACAGGCCGGTGTCCTCCAGCCTCTGAGGGGAGTTACAGCTCCCTGCAAGGGGACTTTCTGGGAAAGGACATCCCCAGGGTGCTGCCTCTGTGGACCCACAGCCTGGTCACCATTAGTGAATGTATCACTCGCCTTGCAGGTTTTTTAATCCCCATCTCCCGGAGTCACGTGCCTTGGGGAGACTCAGGTTTCACTCCGCTGGAAGGAAAATGCTAAACCCTTCTGGATGCATAGAAAAGCTGGAGGCATAAACCTTACGGCTTAAAAAGCAGAACACAAGAAACCATACCCAGTATGTGCATTTTTTTCTTCTTCTTCTTTAATAATTCTTAATTTGAAGCTCTGCTCTTGCTTTTTGGGCTCTGACTCATGCTCGGGATTATCGGGGCTCTGGGAGCCATCGACTGGCATTTGCAGGGTGCACTGGGAGGGGAGGGAGGCAGCCCAGCCCTGCCTGCTATATGTTTCCCCTCAACACCACAAGGATCTGGCTGTGAGATAATAGAGCTCCACCGCCTTTTCCTTAGGGCCCCTCAGTGCTACAGACACAAACTGGAGCACAGGCAGTGTCTAAAGTTCATGTTCTGGCTGAGTGTTACCAGTTACATCTCTGTGCGCAGTTGCCCACAACTTGCTTCAGCTTTCCCCTTCTGGGTTGATATTTTCCAGCCTCGGTCTCTGCACAAAAGCGATCTGAGAGGAAAGTCTCTTTGAACACGCTTTGGCCATTTCAGAGTACGCAGGCAGTGAAAAGCAATATCTCTATAATAAACATACCCTTTTTTTTTTTTTTTTCTTTCGAGAATAGAAAAAAATCTTCCAATTTTTAAGCGGCTCTACTGCTGAAACTGCTGGGGGTCAGCTCTGACATCTGGCAGGGAATCAGTCCTGACCGAGAACGACCGTGGCGTGTTCCAGTAAACACTGTGTTTCAGTTGCTGAAAGCTCTATCCACCCAGGCACAGCACGTTTTGCAGTGATGGTACCTTTTAATCAACGTTTGGAAAGCTCGCAAGTAGTCTGGGGAAGGACGAAAACAGCTACTCCAAAGACCTGCCCGGAGGTCCCCGGCAGCGGGGATGGAGGCAGGCAGAGAAGAGGTTTCACACCCGAGCTGGGAGCGGGTCTGCACCACGGCCTGGAGTTACCTATCGGCAGCAGATGTTCCTCTGTCCTTGAGCAGGACAATGTGAATGAGATGTATGGAGCCAGGACCACTAAATCCCTCCTTGGCCAGTGTCGGATTATAAGAGTTCAACGATACATCACTTAAGGCTTCCCAGAACTACATAAATACCAAAGAGAATTTGATATAAATCATGGCAGGATTTAGGTTGGGAGGGGTGTCTGGAGGTCCCCAGCCCAGCCCCTGAGCAAGTTAGCACTCCAAAGCTGGGTCAGGCCGTGCAGGGCCTTATCCAGGCACGTTTTGAACATGTCCAAGGATGGACACCACTGGTGGACCCACCACTGCTGTCCCAGGGCTGCACCACTCACAACACAACCCAAGTCTCACAGGTGCCGCACATCCACGTGTCTTCTCAGCACAAGGAGAGCTGGTCACCCACAGGGGAAGGGAAAAGAAGAGAATGAGAAAGAGAGGCAAAGCCTGCAGAGAGGGCACCATCGCAAACATCATCTGGTTGCTCATGCCTGGGAGAAAACATGGGTTTTCTGGGTTAGGTGTCTTCCCTAGGGGCTGGGGATAGTGTGTCCCCTTGTTTCCCCAAGGGGACTCTGATGACAAACATTCCCGAGAGACCTCGGGGTCCCTCTGTGGCCATGGGTGAATGATGCTGTTTCTGTTGGTCATGCCAAGGAAGAGCATCCCATCACTGCACGTGGCTGCAGCTCCAGCACTGGTCCCACCGAGCAGCATCCTTGTGTTGGCAAAACCTCATCCCACAACAACTGTGGGAAGCGACTGCCAGCAAAAGCAGAGCTAATGGAAAGTTAAGATCGGGCGGGGTACGGCTGGGGTCACACAAGCCTCGTTAGTTACTCAATCAAACCCAACAGGCACAAGTACGATGGAACCTGCCAGTGACCAGGCGCTGGCGGGGAGAGGCTGCCTAAGCCTCTGTGCTCCCCTGACAGCCCCCACCGCGCTGGCAACATGCTTGTGCTTTGAGAAACACCCCTGCACTGAGTAGACGCAGGGATAGCTGAGAAGATCCTTCCCACGATGCTGAAATGGGTCTCTGCGGTGGCTTCTGGCCAGTGCCGGTGACAGGATGGCTCCCTCGGCAGCACTGAGGGGTGCTGGGGGGATGTCCTGTGGGGCTGTGGCGTGAGCTTCAAATGGGGTGATGTGACGGGATGCACAGGGGAGTGAGAGACGGACACTCCAGCCTCTGGACCACTCTTGGAGTAGCCAGTGGTCCTCAAAATGGGTGTCAGTGTTTTAACAGCCATCCCTCCAGCCCCATCCCGAGAACAAAGCCATGACTCTTGGATGGCTGAGGTGAGCAGGAAAATGATGTTCCCCTGCCCCAGATCTCCCACTATGCACAAGCCCAAGCACACGCTCCAGCCTGGCCTCCCACTGCTGCCCTGCTGCCCCCAGTGTGCCCAACGATGGGCAGGGGTTAGCCAGGCTTCTGGCCACAAAACACCAGAGTTACAGCCGCCACCACGTGCTGGGGTGTTAGTCGGTCCCTCCCTCCTGCCCACTGCTCAGACCTGGCTGCAAATGTCAGAGCTGGTTCAGGAGAGAGCCACAGAGACAACCGTGGGCCGGTGAAAATAGCTCTGAATGATGGACTTGACAAGCCTGAAGGTTGACAAAAATAAGACTGAGTGGAGACTTGACTTGATTCCCAGGTACTACAGAGCCCCGTCCGTGCCTCCAAACCTGCCTCCCCTTCCTGCCCCGTGCCCTGGGAGGTGTTTCTCTGGGATGCTGCAGCAGGCAGACTTACAGAGGTCAACATTTCAGAGTGCCTTTTTAGCTTGGAGCTTTCTTTTGTAGCACCTACAGGGGTAATAACCTGTTAGTTAGCAATTAACAGCTGGTGAGCCAAGGCAGGAAAACATAAGGATGCTCAACCATGGGAAGAGGCAGCTTCATTGTCCCTTGATGCCTTTCTGGAAGACACACCATGGACACACGAGGAACTTGCCCAGTAGAGGGAGGAGCAGCTGAAATGAAGATTTTGGCCCACACGATGCCAGTCAGGCTGCTGGACCAAACCCACATATCAGCCTCAGCTTCCCCAAGACCATGACAAGGCCATGCTATTTCAACCCCAGTGTCAGTGCACAGCAGCAGTGAGGACCTGCAGTGGCTCCACTGTGTCCCCAAGCTCTCCCTGCCCCTCAGCCCGTGTGGCTGTACCCCTCCTGGCACAAGAACCAGCCGCCGTGCCTGGTCCCTTGCAGAAGTGCAGCTGCAGGACACAAATGTTATGTGTCCTGGTCTTGGCTATCCTCTTCAGGGTGTGCCATCCTCTCTCCTCCAGCTCACCCTCAATTTGCATCCACACATGGAGCACTGGGGCCCTTCTCCATCGTCACCCACACCACAGATCTCCTCTCCCAACCAACGCATGGCAGGGGTTCCTGTGAGCACTGCTCTGGGCATTTCAGAATATCCCCAGCTGCAAACACATCGTAGGTCCAGATTGGGAAAATTTCTTCCCCAGGAGGGAGGTGCAGCCCCAGGACAGGTCCCTGGAGAGGTGGGGGATCCCCATCCCGGGAGGATTTGCAGCTGAGACCACCCTGAGTGGTGACGATGCTGCCGGGAGCCAGTGCTGGGGCTGGACACCTCAGAGGGCCCCTTCCACCGGTGTTCCTGTGATCTGCCCCTCACACATACCTTTCCTTTGAGAGCATCCTGTGCAGGCACCGTAAAGCCCCGTCACACCCTGTTAGCGAGCGCCGTTTCCTATGACAACGTTGTCAACAGTGCATGGAGTGGGATTTGGGTCTGGGGGGGGTGGGTAGCAGGTGCGGGGGCTCCTTGGTAGCTATGGCAAAGGGGTGTTTACTTCTCTGTTTTGCGTGTCGGTGTTACCCCTGGGACAGATCTCTGTGTGCAACCACAGGGCAAGGCTGTTTGGCATCTTCCCCAGCAGCTATGTCAGCATTTTGGGGAACCGGGTGCGACCTACACCTGCCAGCTACTGCCATGGGACCCGCACCGGGGACATGGAGCATCCTCCCCGGAGCTGCCAGCAAAGCTCCCAGTCCTCTGCCCGCCTCCACGCTGGTGCCGGCAGGTCCTGGATGCGGTCCCAGGTACTCCTGATCCAATCCTTGTGGCACGTTTTCTCGCCCAGATGTTGCACTATGCAGCAAAACCCCTCTTGTCCTGCGGGAAACGTTTTCCTGCCTCTCCCCCCTTTCTCCTCAGACTGTACCCAGTATCCCTGCCTTCCCGGCGAGGGCCAAATTGCACAGCTTTTCCCCGACACTTTGCAAACTTCAGGGAATGCTCCCAGCCCTTCCCCGCGGGCAGCTCATGAAGCACTCGGCTCTGCCCTGGCCACATCGCAAAGGGCTTGGATCCTGTTCCCCGGCATGAGTGCCAGGGGCGGGGAGATCTTGCCTCGCATCTATTCTTTCTAGGTACAAAACACGCTTTCAAAAGTCAGAGCCGTTCCACTGGCAAGAGATGGGAGCTGCTTGAGACGGCCAGCTGCCCCAGTTACAATTCCCAGCAAGGCTACTTTCCCAGCCCGGCATGTTTTGCAGACACATGCAGTGAGGATGCCTCGCCCGGACCCCTGGCCAGCCCCAACCGGGGGGTCTGCATCCCCGTGGGCCACATCCCCGCCCTGAGGCTGCTGGAACCGCCGCAAAGCTGCTCGTCCCCGCATCCATCCACTCTCGTGTCGCTCCTCTGAGCAGCGAGCTCGTGTTTAACAACCGCGTGTGGTTTTGCTCAAGCATTACATCACTCGGCACCAACGGCCGCTCTGCCCCTGCCGATGCTCACCCCCTCTCCACACCGCGGGGTGCTCCGTGCCCCCCAGCCTTTCACAAGGATGCAGGTGAATTGAAAATCAACATCTATGCAAAGCTCACAGAGGGGCCGGTGACGCCTGCACAGTCGTCACCCCCATCTCCTTGACGTGTCCCAGCGCTGGGTGTGGAGGGCAAAATGCCCCGTAATTTCCACCTCCCGGATTTCCTGCGGCTGTAGCCATCAGCACCTTCCCTAAAATAAAGTGGGAGCTGAGATAAGCCAGACAGCCGGGCTCCGGAGGGACCATCCTGAGCGTGGACTTAGCTCACACTTCTTTAAGTGGGCGTCCAGGTTTGGGACTTCGCACCTCTCGCAGGCGGAGAGGAACCGGGTGGATTTGCTGATAATTTGCTGCCAATTTCCGCAGCCGTGTAAGGAGTGCAGGGAATGAGGCGGAGGGAGGCTGCTTTTGGGGAGCCCCGCGAGAAGGGGGTGCAGACAGGACATTTCCTTGCACGTGCTCTCACTCCCTGGGATGTGGATTGGGGCTCTCGGGGGGAGTCGGGTACCAGGATGAGAGCTCCTGGTGAAGAGGGGAACCTGCAGAGACGCAGCTCTCGAGCATGGCCAGTGCTGTGGGCTGCAGGGAGAGGGGTATTTTGCTCTCCTTGCTCTCTCTCCCCCCCCCCCACCGCCCCCCAGTTTAACTCTCTGCCTGCCCCAGCTGCTCCCCAACACTTGCCCAGAGACGCCCCATAAGAAGGGGGAGGAGGTGGCCAGCGGGGACACGCGGTTCCTGGGGTTGCACTCAGAGCTGATGGGGGGGCCGGAGCTCGGGTGGCCCCGAATGAACTGGGGCTGGAAAGAGGGGAGTAGCCCAGCTGAGCTGCAAGAAACCCCCCCGGCCCCGGGCTCTGGAGGTGGCTGGGGGACGCCGTGGCCACCACTAGCCACGGCCAGCCCGGTCTGGGCGCTGAGTGTCCCCAGGACACCCCGGGGCCGGGGAGGGGGGCACCGCTCCCGGGTCCAAGCAGAGAATTTTTCTGCAAACTGCCTGGTTTCGCCCTCCCGCCGCCGGCCGGACACCCCGCGCCCGCCACCTAACGGCCACCGCCGGGGGTGCCCCGCCGCAGACGGGCACCGGGGCCGCCCCCGGGCCGGCTCCCGTCCCTTGAACCCTCCCCGCACCCCACGGCTCCTCGCTTGACAGCCCCCTTGCACCCCCGGACCCCCCATCCCCTTACTCAGCTGGTCCCCAACGGCTCCCCTCTCCCCCCGTCATCCGCCCGGTGCCACCCGGGACGCGAGACCCCTCCGGCGCCACCCGGCGCATGACACCCCCCTCTCCCGGTGCCACCCGGTGACGAGGTGGCCCATCGGGGTGGGCGCAGCCCTCCCCTGTCCCCCGTACCCCCCCGCCCAGGGCTGCCTTGGCAGCTACTCCCCCTCCCAGCTTTTTTGGCAGAGGCGCGCCCGGATTGGAGAGAGCAGCGAGGGAGAGGAATTAAAAAAAAAAAATAAAAAAAAGGGGAAAAGGGAAAAAAAAAAAAACCAAACCCAAACCAACCAGCCAGCCCAATCGGCTGGAGCGGCTTGTGTGTGTTTGCCCTTTCCTCATGACGTAGTGTCCTGTGCCTCTCCCCCCCCCTTCTCCCTCTCCTTTTCCCCTCCCTCCTTCCAACCGCCCCCCCTCCTTCCCCCCCCCCCCCCCCCCCCCCCCTCCTTCCCCTCGCATCCTTGGAAGCAACAATTAAGCAGCTCTGGGATAAAACACACTGCCTGCGGGAGCACGGGGGCATTGCTTCAAGAGATGGCAAGGCAGGCAGCTGCACCCCTCCTTCCCGGAGTCCTCCTCCTCTTCTCCATCCTCCCGGCTTCTCAGCAAGGAGGTAAGGAAAGAAAAGGCTCCTTCCCCATAGCCCTGCTTTGCCCCAGCTCTGCAGGGACCCTCCACGGGCACCGGGGCTCGGCTGCTGCCCCCCCCATCAGCCCCCCGGGCAGCCCCACGCCTGCCCCGGCTGCGTGTCCCCGAGCAGGGACAGGCAACCCCCTTGCCCTGCCTTGGAGACATCCTGGAGGGTGGGAGGGCAGCCTCCCTGGGTGCCACCTCCACAGAAGGCTTTTTTGCCCCCCAACCCAGTGGGTGGCATATGCCATGTCCGGGTGGGGTGGGATGTCCCTGAGGGGGGTGACACAAGGCAGTCTGGGAATGGCGCTGCTGTGCGAAGCACTTGTTGGGGGGAGGTTCGAGGTGCTGCACCCAGGAGAGAGGCTCGGGGACATGAGAGGCATGGGGACACGAGAGGCTTGGGGAGATGTAGGCAGGGCACAGGGCAGAGCAGCAGGGGGTGGCTACCAAGTGCCCACGGGGACTGTGATTGTGAGGGGCTGGGGGAGCTGGCACCAGTCACCCCGCGTGTGATGGTGGGGTGAGCCGGGGGGCCAGTGGGGGGGGTGTGTGTGTGCATCCTGCAGTCTCTGTGTGCAAGCTGCTGCGCAGTGTGTGGCTGTAACGCAGCCCGTGGAGCAGCTCGACCCGCCCGAATGGCCGGCTCTGGGTGCCTGGGGTGGCCCTCGCGCTGTCCTCCTTGCACTTGTGTCCCCAGCGCCTGGTCCGTCCCCCGGCGTCATGGCTTGCTGGCTGGTCCCTGGCCGGGCAGCAGCGGGGGGCTGCGTGACACCCCCGTCACACGCAGACACACACGTGCAGCAAACCCGCTGCTGGGACAGGGAGGCGAGAGCCGGCGCGGCAGTGAGGTCCCACGGTGGCGTGTGACCAAGCTGGAGGTGGCCAGTGCTGCAGGTGCCTGCCCATGGGAAGGCTCTCGTGTCTGGTGGCCAGGCCATGAGCATGCATGGAGGGGGGGGAGCGGCCCTGGGCACACGTTTGTAACTGGCTGCAAGGGACAAACTGGGCAAAGGACTGCAAGGTGGGGATGACGAGGTCGGGAATGGGACAGCCACCTCTGGAGAGCCAGGCGGTGGTTGTCCCATGGAAAGTGTGTAATGGGCAGAGCCTGCATCAGCAGTGGGGCAGGTGCCAGAGACATTGCATGGGGCTTCTCGGCCACCAAAGAGCGAGGACCAGAGGAGGGGAGAGGGCAGGATCCTGTGGGCAGCGGAGGGCAGTGCCAGGGCTGTGGCTGGCAGTGGGCAGCTGCTGGCTGGGCCACTCCTTGCCCAGGGCAGAGTCCTCGAGGCTGCTCTTGGCAGCATCATCTGCCAGTGCCCTGCAGCTCCTTGCTCTGCTCTGGCATGGTGGCCTCTGGCAGCATGTCTCCGGAGCGGTGCCAAGCTGGAAAGCTGAGCTGCTGTAAGTGCCTGATCCTGGGCAGCCACAGCTCGGGGCCAAGATACCACCCCTGATGGGATACAGCTCAGTCCTGGGCACCCTCCGTCCCCGGCAGTGATGCTCTGCACTGTCTTGCTGAACTGCGGTGGCTTTGCTCCCTAGCTGTCAAGCAGTGGCCAACTGGGACAGTCTCGGGAGGACTTTGGCCCTGGGGTGGGATCTTGTAACCTTTTCCTGAGCAGTTGGGTCTGTTGGCCCCACTCCAGTCTCCGGCTCAATCTCCAGGGGTGTTTGCTGGTTTAGGAAGCAGCTTATAGAGGAGGTGGCCCTGGCCCTGGAGGTGGTCCCAGTGCTGATGGGAACACCAGGGAGCACTTCCCCATGGAGGAGTGATGGGTGTCTCTGCAGCCTGGTGTGCTGTGTGGCACCAGGCAGGCTCAGCCATGCTCCCTGCACTGCCAGCCCTCGGGGATGGAGCTTGGACAGAGGCATGGCCAGTGGCATAGGCTGGGGGGGGGATGCCAGGGTGCTGCGGGGTACACCCACCTGGAGAGGGCTCAGGGCAGCATCCAACAGCACCCACTGCCGGTGCAGCTCCAGACCAGCCCGGCAGCAAAGGGACCCTTGAGGGACCCCAGGATTGAGGGAGAACATAGAGACTGTCCCCGTCAGAGCAGTGCCTGTGCCCAGGGGCTGAGCCCCGAGCTTGCAGCAGCTGGTGGTACTTGGAAAGCTCCTGGCAGAGGGTCGGGATCAGCCCCTGCTGCTCTGCACCCCCCGGGGGGAGCAGGGTTGTACTGGGCACTGTGAGGATGTGCACGGCCAGATCCAGGCCACTGCCTGGGGAAGCTGCCGTATGTTTCACTAAAAGGTGCCAAGTGTGGCATGTCCCAGTGTCTGGTGACGGGCATCCATCTCTCAGTGCCTCCATCCATCCCTCACTGCTTCCCGTGCTGGACCACAGGGGGTCCCCTAAAAATGACACCCTCAGAGAGGGGATAAAAGGGACCCTGGGGTGGTCCCAGCCCTGCAGGCTTTGGAACCCTGGGGGTGCAGCTGGGGTGGCTGCAGGGAGGCTGGCACCGGCTGTGCTGGCATCCCCGCCTGGGCACCAAGGAGACCTCTCGAGGACACCCAGAGTCCCCAGGGTGCCCCTGGGGCAGTTGTGGGGCTGGGATGGCATCTCCCCTTCCCAGCTGGGTACCTCCCCAAGGCACTGACCTGCTGGAACTGCTCCCTCCGCAAACAGCTTGCAGGGTGCAGCTCGTCCGCCAGCGCTCAGAGATGAAAGCTGAAGCCTTGGGGGGCTGGAGAGGAGCCAGGCTACAGCCAGCAGCCCCCCTACTCCCCCCCGCCTCGAGCTGCTACCAGTGAGCTCGAGCTGGGATGCAACATGGCTTCAAAGTTGCTTGGAGACTGCATGTTTCCAAAACCAATTCTCCCAAGAAAAAGCAAACAGCGGCGTGAGGGAAGAGGGGAATTATCTGCAGTGGTTACGCACTGAGGTTCCTCCAGCAGCAGTCGCCCACGGGTGCGGGGAGGCGGTGAGGTCCAAGGTTGGGCCACCCGGCGAGGGAGTGGGCTCATGTCCTGTGGTGGGTCCTGGTCTCGGTCTCAAAAGCTGTCAAATAGGGAAAACATCTGTATTTCTGGCTTGTAAAGAAAGCTGCAAGCAGTGGTGCAGGTAGAAATGGTGTGGATGGTACATACAGAGGTCAATCAGAAACAGCACAGGTAATGGAACAGTGTGGATATTGCAAACAGTGACCTGGGGTACAGAGCTATGGAAGAAAAAGTCCCGTTTCCATAAACAAGACTCCACACCTGAGCACCTCTAGGAGTCAAACCCTACCATAGGATGCAAACTCTCCTGCCCCTGGCTTGAGAAGACATCCCTGGAGGGTGCTGGGGGCCAGCCCCGTGCTCTGTGGGCTTACAGACAGCCCCAGCCCAGGAGAAAAGCTGGGAGTCAGGAGAATCCCCCCTTCCCGGAGTCCTGGCAGGCTCGGAGCAGGGGCAGAGGCAGCACAGGGCTCCTGCAGCCCTGGGAGGCTGGTGACTCAGTTTTCCCTTCCCCGATGTGCCAAGGGAATGCGGGATGGAGAGGTCAAAGGGGGGGCATGCCATATTGGGGAGCGGATCCCGAGCTGGGCTATGGGGTTCTGCCCCTGAGGCTGAGGATGGAGAGGGCTGGGGGAGGTCAGTGACTGGTTGGAGAGCGATTCCCGTAGCCCCGTGTGGCCTTGTAGAGCCCACGGTGTGGCTGGTGCCAGGCACGTGGGCTGCTGTCAGCACCCAAACCACAGCCATGCTGCCCATGAGTGGGACTGGTGATGCTGGAGTGGATTTGGCTGCTCCAGGCTGGTCCTCAGCCAGGGAGCCGAATGGGTCAGAGATCCCCATGCCCTCCAGCAGCCCCACAGCAGGCACTGCCTTCCCACTGGGATGAGCCTGGCTCTCCCAGTGCCAAGGCAGCTTGTAAAAGAGTTTGAAGAGAAGTGCAGAGCTGGGCATGTTGGGCATCAGAGCTGGCCAGGGAGAGCAACAAGGAGGACCAGCCTCCTACGATGCTCCTGAGTGAAAGCCTTGGCTCCCCAAAGCCATGCAGCATCCTGGCCATCCCACTGCCCCCCGGCCGCCCCGCCTCCTGCCCAGGCTGGTGACCCCCCTCTGCCTCCTGATCTGGGCATGGAGATGGTCGATGAGATGGCACATCCCCTGTAATCCTGTAAAAAGTGCAGGATGGGCACAGCGCCTTGGCCCTGCGATGGTGTCTGGGGGGTGCCTGGGGAGGGGACAGCAGCAGTGGCACCACAGGAGGACTCCCCTGCCAGGTGCCGCAACACCCAGGAGGGTGACAACAATGAAGGGCTGAGTATGGCAGCCATGTCCAGGTGTCCCCTGGACATTCCTAGAGTCCCCACACACCCCAGGGAGGCTGGGAGCCATCCTGCTTTGTCCCACCTTCGCCAGGGGGGGGTCTCTGCCAGGCAGCACTGGCACAAGGGGACAGAGGTGTAGGGGAGCTCAGCCTGGGTCCCCGGGATGCCCAGCATCACCCCAGCACTGGGGACCTTGCCTGGCCATGGGGGGCTGAGGCTGGGGGGGCACCACAGGGGCTGAGCAAAGCAGGGACCCTCCTGCTTGATGGGGGACAGTCACCAGCCCCAGGTACAGGGGTCGCCAGCCGGACCCTGGCCATCCCACTGACTCCCACTCCCGGCACTGGTGGGGCGTCCCCTCCCAGCAGGGTGGGTGGGGGAGGACGGGCGATGTGTGGACGCTGGGAGTTTGTTTGGAAACAGGCAAGAAGTTGGGATTTGTTTTTCCAAGCTGGGGGGGTTGGGCGGGGGAATGTGCCGGGAAAAGGAGCCGCTCTGTAAAGCCCTGGCCGGCAGCCGGGCCGGGCTGTGCCGTGCCAGAGGGGTGAGCCGGCTGGCCGGGGCGACGGCTGAGCACGTGTCCCCTTCACTCCAAGGGACATCAGCTGCTCCAGGGCTGGATTCGGCCCCTGGCGCTGGCAGGGCCCTGAGAGATGGTTTTGGGGGGCACAGGGGTGAGCCCCGCTCTTTGGCATCGCTGGGGCACGTGGGGGCTGCGTGACGGGTCCTGGCACGGGTCCTCCGGCTGCCCGTGTGTCCCAGTGGGTCTGTGGGTGTGTGTCCTGCCAGTGCGTGTGTCCCGCCATCTCCTGTGCACACACAGCCTGACACCCCTCTTGCATGCGAGTGTGTCCTGACAGACTTGTGGGTGCACCCTGGTGCCCGGTCTCTCTGTGTGGCAGGGGTGGGGGGCCATCCCAGGTGCCCTGGGTGGTTGGGGACACACATGAGCAGGGCCCAGGGGACACCCTCATTCCTGCCACGGTGTAGCAGGCAGCTGTTGGGGTGAAGTGGGGGGCTATGGGACACAGTGAGGGGCTATGGGGCACAAGGAGGGGGGAACCACAGAGTTTGCACCACATCTGGGATGGAGAAGAGATGAGCAGCACAATGTGCCCCCCCGCCATGGTATGCCAGCTCTGCCACCTGCCTGCCACCTGCCTGCACTGACTACCGTGCCCAGCCCCTGGCTACCATGCAGCCTGTTCCTGGGGGTGCCGGGTCCCCCCAACCCTGGCCGGGTGGCTGAGGAGGACACTGCAACCTCAGAGCAGGACAGCAGGTCCTCAGGTCCCAGCCATGCCACTGCAGGGTCCCCAGTGCCCGTCCAAGCTGAACTTAATCCCCTCTGCCCAGAGCAGGCAGGGGAGCTGGGTACAGCTTGCCACAGGGGCGCTGGCCACGGCAGCCCTGCACTTGCCCCCAGCAATCCCCAAATCCTACTGCCACCCTCACTGCAAGCCCTGCCACCCATCTGCAAACCCCCTAACAACCCCCCCGGTGCCAAAACCATGCTCCAGACAAAGCGGAGCATCCCTCTGCGTTATGGCCTCCTTGTGCCATCAACCCCCCTGGAAGCCCCCACCCCACCCGTGGCCTTGATGGAGCAGGGGGGAACACCCAGGGGATGGCGGCCTGGTGGCCTGTGGGTGACAGACCTTTGCCAGGGTCCAAACCAGCCAAAAAACCCTGTCTGAGCACAACCTCTGAGCACGATGCCCTGGAAAGCGGGGGGACTTGGCCGCTTATCTCAGCTTCACAGAGTCGGGCAGAGGGATGCAGGTGGTTTGATGGGTCTCAGCACTGTCCCCCCCAGTCCAACACCCCAGTCCTGCTGGCCTGAGCTGGGTCTTCCTGCTGGCAGCTCATCAGGCAGGGCAGGCAGCGTGGGCAGGGAGCAGCCACAGCCCAGCATGCTCAGGCTTGACTGGGACCAGCATGGGCTGCGGGGATGAACTGGGACAGCCTCACCCCCTCCCCTGAGTCCCCAGAGCCATGTGAAGCTGGAGGTGATGGAGACAACTTTGGCTGTGGCACAGGACAGGTTTGGGGAAGCAGAGCTGGGCACCAGCCCCACCTGCTCTGTGCCAGCCCCATATCCCTCCCTCCCTTCCATGCAGGACCAACTCCTGCTGACACCCCCACCCAGATGCCCTCTCCAGTTCCCAGTTGGGGCACCTCCAAGCCCTGTCACCAGTGTCACACTGGGAAAACTGAGGTGGGACCTGCCTTTGAGCCCCCGCCCCAGGACTCTACATCCCAGCTCCTCTGCGGGGAGCAGCTCCCTGTCCCAGGATGTGGCCCCCACCCCGACCTGCTGGATACACATGGGTCCCTGGGGGATTTTAACAAGGGTCTCTCCTTTTGCAGGGGTCCCTGGTGCTATCCCGGGAGGGGGAGTCCCAGGAGCAGGCTTTTTCCCAGGTAAGGGGGTTCAGGCAGCATTGCAGGGGGGGCATCACCCTGCACACAGGGACGGGGTCCCCAGGTACCTCTGAGCCAGCACGGAGGGCTGGGAACCTGCCAGCCAGGATCAGGGGACATGGGGACACCCTGTCTGGCCGCTCAGCCCTGGGTGGCTGCCACAGCGCCAGACCCACAGCATGGGGACAGGAGTGGGTGGCAGTGCCAGGTTTACCCTGGGGGTCACTAGCCCAGGGCTGGCACCTACACCCTGGCCATGGGAGGTGCTCAGAAGTCACAGCCTGTCCCCAGTGTTTCAGCCAAAAGCTTGGGGACATCCCCTCTGGGATGTCCCATCCCCTTGCACCCCTGTGAGCCTCTCTGCCTCCTCATGGATCCCCAGGAGCCTGGCATGGGTGGGTGGTGGGTGCTCACAGCAATGGGTGCTAAGACTGTACTGTTGCTTCCAGGTGCTGGAGTTGGAGGTTTGGGAGCAGGTGAGTGCTGGGACCCCTTTGCCCAGGGGGTGCAGGACAGGGAGGGGGGCAGAATCCCCAGCAGAGCTGCCTTGTGGTGAGCAGGAGGGCTGCCATGAGACTGGCCCTGTCCTGCACAGTGTCCCCGCCTCAGGGGATACTCAGAGGAAGGATGGCTCTGACGCCTCTCCCCTCGCTCTCCCCTAGGACTCGGGGCTGGAGGAAAACCTCTCAAACCAGGTAAGACGTCTTTCCTTGGCTCTTCCACCATCTCTGGCCATGCCAGTGGCTGGGATATGTCCCACCCTCTGTTGCCCTCATGTTTCTCCCATGTGGCCAAGGGGAACCCTCTACCCTGGTCACCCCCATGGCCCAGCCATGCAGCAGCCAGCACTTTGCGCCCTGCCCTGCCACACTAACCCCCCCTGAGCCCCCATAGCCACAAGGGAGCCTTCCTTCCTCATCCCCCAGCTTCGGCGCTCTGCCCTCTCCCCTCCAGCCCCCACGGACTCCCCTTTTGGGGTGCTTTGCTGCCTGCAAACCTGTGCCAAAGCTCCTCGGGAAGATGCCAAGCTGGGCAACGCTTGCTCAGCCCTGCCAGGAGCCCGTGCCCGCGGGAAGCTGGCACCACCTCCACCTGCCTTCGTGGCTGAGCAGCTTCTGCAGCCCACGCTGGGGCTTGTCTGGCGTAGAAATGAAGGGGAGAGAGGGGGCATCACCAGGAGAGAGATGAGATGATGGCAGGAAGATGCACAGCCCCAGGGCACTGAGCCTGGGGCATGGTGGGGAGGTTCTGGGTACAGCTGGGAGGTGCTGGGGCAGCAGGGACCGAATGTGCAGGGGGAAAACCTGCTGCCAGCGGAGATGCCCGGTGGCATGGAAGCTCAGAGAGAGATGCTCTTTTAGAGGGAGACCCAGGTCTCCCCTCCCTGCCCGCCCCAGGGGTACCCGCTGTGCCCCAGGGCAGGGACACACTGCACCCCCCCTGTCCCCCGAGCCAATCCGTCTGCGCGGCGGGAGCGCCAGCCCGAGGCGGGGGCCGGCAACCTCCGTTTACTCAGATTTCAGCTCGTGGAAAGAAAAACAAGGCCCTTTATTTCGGCATAATTAAAACCAAACGCGGCGCGGCCGTGAAGCCCCAGCCGGAGCGGTGTCCGCGCCCTGAGCCAAAGGCAGTGGAATTTGCGCCTGGAGGGAGCGAGGGCTGATTAGCCCCAGATGTTGGAAGGCAGCGCTGGCCGGAGCCGGAGGGACTCATTCCTTCAGCCATAAACATTTCGGCTCCGTCCCCTCGTGGCCTGGCAGGGTGGGAGGCGGGTGAGGCAGAAAGGGACAGGATGGGGGACCCGGATGCTGGCGGGCATGTTCGTCACCCGTCCCTGTGCCCATCCTTGGGGCATCCTCCCATCCTACAGGGATGGTGCAAGGGGGGATGCTCCTGTTCCTCTGGCCCCTGGCCGTCCCCCCCCGACCTCACCCCACTTCTCTTTCCAGGGGTCGGAGGACTTGGGGGACTCGGCCCACTTGGCCTGCAGCCAGGTGAGCACGGACCACCGGCCACCCCTCCTCCAGACTTTGTCCCATGGGGCAATGTCCCCAGAGACCCACCTTGGGACAGCACATGGTTTGTCCCCACCGGGTGCTCTCCGAAGCCTGCCTGGTGTGTCCCACCTGGGCCGGGCACCCTTCCCAGACCTGAGAGACTGGCAGCCACCACCAAGCACCCCTGTGGTCCCCAACATCATGGTATCACATGTGGCTGGGTGACCCCAAGCAGCGATAGGCGAGGAGGGACCTGGGGGTCTGCAGCAGAGGGACACTGCCAGCACGTGTCCTGCCAGCCTGCCCAGGGACACAGGGGACCCCAGAGTTCTCAGCAGCCGGTGACACCGCAGGGTGCCCTGGCTGGTGTTGGCACGGCGGGTGACGGGTGGGAGAAGGTATCTGGGGGGGACACAGGGAGAAGCCAGTGCAGGACAGGGCAGTGCCCGCTAACCACCGCCTTGCCCAGCCTAACGCCAGCCCCCCGGCACCGCCGCGCAGCCCCCCATGGCTCCCCACCCCCTGTGCCCACCGGGGCCGGCATGGAGGTCATGACGTCTTTTTGCCAGCTGCTTTTTTGGGGAGGCTCAGGGTAGTTTTTCTCCTCCCGGCAGGTGCTGCAGGTCTCTTTCCCGGGGGCGTCTTCCCAGGTGCTGCCGCTGCTGCTGCGCTCAAGGCTGCTGCGAAAGCTGGTGAGTGCTGGGGGTGACCGATGCCATGCTGGGCCAGGCAACAAGGCAACGCGGGGGCTCAGGCAGCCCCCGGGGACTCCTGGTGTCCCCTGGGAACCTGGGTTAGGAGAGCTTTTCCCCTGGAGCTGGGGGGGTGCAAGCGGGAGGTGCTGCCCTCGACAATTCGGAGGGACCCCGGCACGTCTTAGTGTGCCGGGAAAGGGGCATTGGCCAAACCTGAGCCCCCAGGAGTGGAGAGCACCGAGCTGCCTGATCCCCGTGCCCAGGTTTGGGGGACCCATCCCTGGTACTGCCTCAGGGTGTCCCCTTTGCCCCCCAAGAGCCATCCTGAGCTTGTCCCTTCCTTTGTCACCACTCTGGCCACCTGTAGCTCAGTGGTGGCATCTCACACTGGTACACTCCTATTCCCAATGCCCCCAGGTGCTGGCATTGGTGGTGTGCCAGGAGTCGGTGGTCCTGGCCTGGGGGTCTCCACAGGTAGGAAATGCCCCTCGTCCCCAGCATAGCCCAGCCTTGTCCCCGTGCCTGCCAGGGTGGGCAGGAGCCGGTGCCGGGGGCTCAGGGGGTCTCTGCTGCCTGCAGGTGCGGTGGTACCGGGCGGGGTGCAGCCCGGGGTTGGCGCGGCAGGGAAACCCCCCAAAGTACCAGGTAGGTGCGCGGCCCCAAAGCCGGGGGCCGGGGCGGGGGACGGTTCCAGCCGGGTGCTCATCCCTGCCTTTCTCTCACCCGGCAGGCGCTGGGATTCCTGGAGCTTTCCCGGGCGGCGTGCTCCCCGGTGCAGGTGAGCCAGCAGCACCCCAGCCTCCGAGAGGGTCCCCACCCAGTGCCAGCACCCCGGTTTGAGTCGGTAGCCTTGTGGCCAGCTGCACCCTGGGCATTTTAACACATTTTAACTCCCCTGCCCGCCCTGTATAAGGCTGGGTGCTGCCCGCCTGCCTAATTCCCTGCCTGCCCCATCCCTGCTGCCTGCGGTTTCCAAACCCTTTTGCTGGGGCCGTAGCGACATTTCCACCCTGCCAAAGGCTGGGGGGACCCGGCGTCTCCGGGGGTCTGGTGCCAAGCTCTGTGGGAGCAGGCGGCATCGGCAGCGGGAGAGGAGCTGGCACGGACCACGCCAGGGCCGGCTTGCCCAGCCAAAGGCGGCGTGGGAAGGAGGGGGAGGAGGTGGCCGGGGGGTGGGGGGGGGAGAGGAATTCCTCACTGCAAAGTAATTTGGGGGAGGAAAACTTGTGAAAACAAGATGTTTCGACATTGTCAGAAGGAGAAGTGTGTTGCTGGTCAGGAATGTCTTTTCCATGTCTGAAAATGCGTGAGTTATAATGAAAGACATTCATTTTTCCCTTTTCATAAAAGGGAAAAAAAAAAAACAAAACCCAAACCAAAAAAACCCAACCCCCAAACCCCAGCCCAAAAGACTGCACGGCAAAAGTGCTGCCTGTTGCTCCGGGGGGACTGGGGGTCAGTGGGCAGGATCCCCCCCCTCCCACTCCCCAAAGAGTCCCAGCTTGCATCAAGCCACTGGATCACTGGGGCAGAGAGCAGTGCCCGGGCTTGGCTGTACCACGGCGTGGGCTGTGCTTTGCTGTCACCAGTGGGACCCACTCGTGGGAGTCATGTAGCCTGCAGGCACCCCGAGCTCCTGCGTGTACAGCCCCCCCCCCCCCCCCCCCCCAGCCAAAGCACAGGGAACCCCAGGGCTGGGGCAAACCCTTCCCCGGCAGCTCTGCCCTGGGGGGGGTGCAGGGAGGCTGGCATGGGGGGTCCCAGTGAGCCCCCGGGGAATGAGGGTAACCTGTCCCAGGGTATGAAGGTTCGTGCTGAGCCAGAGACGCGTGATGAGGATTTGGGAGCTGGGTGCAGGGGTCTTGGGTACCAGCGATGCCACGATGTCCCACCAGGCTCACCTGGCCCCTCTGGTCTCTGCTGCAGGTGTCCGCTTCCCAGGCGTAGGGGTGCTGCCTGGGGTACCCACTGGTGCTGGAGTCAAGCCAAAAGGTCCAGGTAGGTCCCTTCAATCTCCTGGGGACACCGGGGTGGAGGGTGGGCCCAGGGCTGGCCCCAGCTCTGCCCCCATCCCCAACCTGCTGGGGCTGGCTTCAACCCATCATTTGGGGTCACAGCCAAGTGAAGCCGACCTCCGGCTGAGCCCACGCAGACTAGTTTGGGCCCCGAGGACCAGCCCCGAGGCTCATGTGGTTGCCTTTGTGTTTCTGTCTAGGAGCAGGAGCCTTCGCAGGAATCCCCGGTGAGTGTTCCATCTCTCTCGCCCGTCCTTCTCTTCCTTCCCAAGCCTGTTCCTCACAGCCACGGCCTCCCCATGCCAGAAGATACCTCAGGGCTTCCCAAGCCACCCGCTCTCCTCTCTCGGGGTGTCCTGGAGCGCTCCCCTCTTGCAAGGACTGGTGGCAGCCTGGGCGCGGGCTCCAGGTGAGAGTCTGCTGTTGGCTTTGCAGGACTGGGAGGTTTTGGAGGTCAGCAGCCCGGTGTCCCTCTGGGGTATCCCATCAAAGCTCCTAAGCTCCCAGGTAAGCTGCCACAGCCAGCGGGGCTGGGGGTGAAGGACCCCCAGCAGTGCCAGGAGACGGACCCGCCGTTTCCCAGGGCCAAGCCGTGGTCCCCCCGGGTCCCCTGGACCTGGCAGTGCTGGTGCTGGCCCTGGGACAGGAGGACAGAGCAAGGGGCGCTGGGCACGTGAGTCCAGCAGCAGCCCTGCCTATCGCAGCCCTATGGGCAACGGCCTGGATGTTGCTGCTGGTCTTGCTCCCAGCCCATGAGGACGATGCTGTGCCACTCTCCAGCTGTTGAAAGGTAGGAAAGAGCATGTTCTGGGGACATGCTTTGGGCCAGGCCACCCCAGTCTGTCCCTGCCGGCTCCTAGTGGTTCTGTGATTCTGTGAGGCACAGTCCTTGCATGGACCATCTGCTTTCTTTGGCTCCTGGGTTGTGCTGGGCATCGCCGGGCATTCACCTGAGGCCAAATATCACGTCTCAAGGAGCTCTACCCAAGGCTACCAACAGCAGGCAGGAGGTGGGGATGGAGCTCCAGGCAGGTGTCCCTCCCCACTGCCTGCCCAGACGAGGCTCAGTCCCAGCCCAGGGAAGCCTGGGGGTGCCCAGCACCCCTTTCCCAGGCTCGGCTGCTCCAGGGACCTCCATCTCCCAGCCCTGTGCCGGGTGCCAGCTCTGCCCATGCCCAGCTGGCTGTTCCCACACAGGGCCAGTGGCAGGATGGGCAGTGCCAGGCGGCCAGTATAGGGTGCTACCCTCCAAGGGCCATGCTGCCAGCCTGCTGGTCCCAAGAGCATCCCAGAGGAGGAGGGCAGCCAGGTCTGGCTGGGGACCTCCATCCCTGGGGTGCTGGGGACTGAGTAGATCCACAGGCATTTTCCCACTCGCCAAAACAAGTTGCTGCAGGCAGGAGGGTCTTGGCAGGGGCAGCCCACTCCCGGGAAGCAGGTCCCACCCCGGCACGGGAGCCAGCCCCGGCAGCTCTGCCGGCTTCCCCCCGCCGGGGCCCGTCGCTGCAAACGGCAGCAGAAATACTTGGCCCGCTCCAGCTTCCTCCCGCGGAGGCAGAGTTATGCTCGTTAGGGCGACTCGGCCCCGCCGCCATCGGATACCGTCTGGCCTCCCGGCCGCAGCCCGGCCCCAGACCGCCTTTCATGGGGTGCCCGGTGCGGCGAGTGCCTGGCTCCATCCCGCCCCAGCCCCGCCAGTGGCCCGCAGCCCGGACGGGACTCCGCTGCCGGCTGACCCACTTTATGGGGAGCCTTCATTAAAGAAACCAGGGGAGGGCACCCATCCCCTTTGGCCAGGGAGCCCGGTCGGTGCATCACGCCTCTTGCGGGGGCCAGCAGGACAGTGGTGGTGTCCCCAGCTGTGGTTCCAGGTGCTGAGTGCTGCCTGGCACCCCAGTCCTCCCTGGGGAGCTGGGTTATGCCAGCTTGTCACCTCCAAGGGCTTGGGGCTGGGAGTGTGGGGACACACTGGGCTGGCTGTCAAAGCTCTCGCTTTGATGCTGCGGATGGACCTGGGGACTGTCACACATCCCTGTGTCCCCTGCACTGTGTCCCAGCTGCAGTAGGTTCAGGTCAAGAGGGGACAAGGGGGCAGCAGGGAAAATAACATTTTCAGTGGAAAGTCTCCTTTTTGGATGATTTTCTCCAAATGCCCTAGCCAGCTCCTGCTCTGTGCTGTCCCCACTCAGGAGGTGGCCCCAGGGCCACCCTGCTCAATGGGGGCTCAAACTGAAGCTGTGGCTGAAATCAGGGTCCCACCTGATGCCGTAGGGATGGGGACTGCTCCCCACTGCCCAGCTGTGCTGGGGTGGCATGGGCTTTCCATGCCAGCCAGGGTGACCATGGGTCCTGAGCCCCACCAGTGGTGCTGATGGCATCCCTGTGCTGGCCAGGATGGGTACACAGAGCCTTGGGGTGGGGGCTGCTCTTGCATCCAGCTGGGGGTGGTGGGGAGCTGGGCTTGGACCCGGCAAAACCCTCAGAGACCCAAAGGCTCGGACTCTTGAACCTTGGAGTCACCTCCATGTGTGTCACCCAGTGCCAGACACTTCCGCAGCTCTGGGGTGAGCGAGGTGCTGATGGGGTGCCCCAGGATGGGCATGGGGGGTCCCCAAGGTAGGGGATACCCAGTGCAGGGCATGGGTGTCACAGCTTGGAAAGCCTGTCTTTCAGCAGTCCTGTGCTGGTGTGGGACACCATGGGACAGCCTGGCAGGGTGGAGGGAAATCTGGTCCCCACATGCTGGCGGGTGGGAGGAGACGGTGTCCCGCACTCAAGGAGATGCTTTGCCATGAGCAATCCCATCCTGGCCACAGACAGCCGCATCCCCGCCCTGCCTGTGTGTGTGTGAGACACCCTCCACCCTACGTGCTGCTCGAGGTGTCCCCATCGGGGATGTGGCGGCCCATCACCCCTCTTCAGGCCGCCACCAGCGCTGATGGGAGCTCGGTGCTAACAGCTCCCAAGCGCACGGTCCCCGCCGAGTCACAGGCATCCTCGCGCCGTCCCGAGCGGTGGGATCCTGCTCTTTCGCAAGGAGACATTTTCCCGGCCGCGATGTTCCCGCTCGTAATCCCTCCCCGTCCCTTCGCACCGACCTCCTAATGAGGTCACGTTTCAGTGGAGGCTCCCAAGCCCTGATTCCAATTAAAGCCTTTCATTTGGAGCTGGCTGTGGCGCAGCCAGCTGGGTACAGCTCTTGCCGCGGGGCTCCCGGGGGACCCCCCGCCGAAGCGGGGTCACGGGAGGCTCCTGCAAAACTGGCTTCAGGCACCACAGCCCTCGGCACAGGGCTGAGAGAGAGTGGCTCTTTTTGGAGCCACTGCTTCCAAGGTGATGTGGAAGAGCATCTCCTGGCAGGTTGTGTCAAGGGGGGATTGTAGCCCAGAGGATTTAGTATCCCGATGGAAGGAGCCCCAAGGGACGGTGCCACACAGCCGGCTGGCAGAGAGGGGCTACACCGCGGGGCAGAGGGGGCACGGCCACCGGCAGCTAGGTGCTAACCCGCCACCTTCTCTCCTCTCCAGGTGGCTATGGATTGCCCTACAGCACTGGTAAGCTGCCCTACGGTGAGTGCTTGTAGCCCTTGCTCCACGGTCGTAGCTCCTCGTGGCTCTGCCAACTGCCGCCGTGGCCTCGTGGCCACCAACCCCTGGGGCGGTGTGAGGGGCATCCCGCTCCCAGGACGAGGTGGTCCCTCAGGGGACCTGTGCCTTGCCCTGCTGTGAAGCCTGTGGACCCGGCTGGCAGTGACCCAGCTCTCCTGGCGTCCCGCAGAGCGGGGCCGGGAGGTGTTAATCCGCAGGCACGCGGCGGCTCCGGCAGCGGCCGGCTGGCTGGCTCTTTGCTGGGACACCTCCTGAGCCGCCGCCAGCTCCAGGCAGCGATGTTTGAACTGGCATCTCAACCCGGGGGGGTGCTGGCTCCAGCATCCCCCCCTACATCCCTCGACGCCGGTTGGGGGAAGATCCTTTGGGCCAAGGGAGCTGCTCCGTCTGCCTCATCCCCCTTCCTAGGGACAGTGCCTGACCTGGCTTTGCCTTTCTGTTTGTGGTTGCAGGCTTCGGGCCCGGCGGGATCGGAGCCGGCATCGGGGCAGGAAAGGCAGGGTACCCCACCGGGACAGGTACGCTCCTTCCCAGGCAGCCCCAGGGTGGGTGACTGGCATGGGCATGGCAGGGGGACCAGGCATCCTGGTCACTTTGCTGGTCCTTGGATAGGATGTTGGGCACTGCCAGGCTGTCTGGTGGCCCCAGGGTGTCAGGGTGGCCCCAGGGTGTCAGTGTCACCCCAGGGACAGCCTGGAGGGGTGCATCACCTCTCAAAGGAGAGTGGGGAGGATGCTGACAGGAGGGGCCAGTCCCCAGGGTCCCTGTGGGATGAGGGAAATGAGGTGGGAATGCTCTCCAGACCTCAGCGGCTGCCCATGTCCTTCCCCAGGAGTCGGAGCACAGGCAGCAGCGGCAAAAGCAGCAGCAAAATATGGTGAGTCACCCTCCATGGGCACATCCATCACCTACCTCCCCAGTGGGGCAGCTGCTCCCTCCCTCCCAGGCTGGCAGGGGGAATGCTGTTGTGTCCCTGCATCACGGAGCTGACAGTCCCCTTCTCCCCTGCGGCAGGAGCCGGTGTCCTGCCCGGGGCTGGCGCCATCCCAGGGGTCGGGGGAGTGGTACCCGGTGTCGGCGTTGTCCCAGGAGTCGGAGGTAAGGCGATGATGGGGCTCAGCCCTGGGGCTCGGGGAGGGTCGCATCCCACATCCCTGACTCTCTCCCACTACCCCGGCAGTCGGAGGGCCGGCAGCGGCGGCGGCAGCGGCGAAGGCAGCGGCGAAGGCAGGAGCTTTCGGTGAGTTCCCTGCTGTCTCAGACAGATCCGGCCCCTGCCTGCAGGGCTGGGCTCGCTCTTGGGGCATGGAAGAGCTGTGCATTGGTGCTGGGGCTGTGCGGCTTCATCCCCACACCCTTCATGCCCCACCACCCCCTGCCCCAGCTCCTGGGGTGCTCTCCCAGCCCCAGAACCCTGCCTCGGCTCCAGTGGCTGCTTGCCGGAGCTTGGGGTGAGGTGAAGCCGCTCTGCTGAGCCATTGGCTTTGGCGTGTGGAAGGCAGCAAGGTGAGAAACCTCCCCCAGGGCGGCAGAGGGGCTTTACCCGCTTGGGAACAGCTTCCAGCAGCTTGTTGGGGCAACCAGGCTTAGGTGTAGCAAAGTCTGGTTTACAAAAAACAGCTTTTTTTGGCGGTGGCTGGAGGGGCTGGCTGGCCACCTCGCAATGCAGCAGCCCGACACGGCGCAGTATGTCCCCATCGTGCATGGTTTCTCCATAAGAGATGTGATTTTGCTGTGCTGGGCTCTGGCAGGGTCTCTGGGGAGATGGTGTCTGTAACGAGCCATCGTTCGTTAGCGAAGGAATGCACTTGGTGATGCAGATCTCGTGTTTGCTGCTCCCCTCGTTGGCTGTTTTGCGAGGGAAAAGTGAGTAGCAGACAACTGCTCATTGGAGCATCCAGAGGAAATGCGTTACCCCTGGGAGCAGCTGGGATTTACAATCATTGCCTCAGGGGACCTTGAAGGTCCCCAAGCTCCTGGGTGGCTGGGTGGGCTTCATTTCCTTGGGTTTGGCTTAGGGAACTGGGAATCCCAATCTGAGGTGCATACCAAGTCGCCTGAGCAGCTGGTTTGGGAGGTGTGGAGAGCCCACCTCAAAGCCAGGAGCCTCCTGTGGCATGAGGGGAGGCCGTGTCAGTGTCACCACCAGTGGCAGGGGGTGTTTTGCGGGGCGGATCTGACTGCTCTGCTTCCTTCCAGGTCCAGGAGTTGTGCCCGGGGTTGGTGGTGTCCCAGGCCTCGTGCCCGGCGTTGGTGGTGTCCCCGGCTTGGTGCCCGGTGTCGGCGGTGTCCCCGGGGTAGCAGGTGACTGTTCCCAGGAGCCCTGTCCCCACCGCCCGGCTCTGTGGGGAGCACAGGAGCTGTTGGCTGAGGGTCCCTCTCTCCCTTGTCTCCAGGAGTCGTGACGCCGGCAGCAGCAAAGGCAGCAGCAAAGGCAGCTAAATACGGTATGTGCTGCGGGGTGCAAGGAGCTCCCCAGGGGACCTCTGCTGACCCTCTCATCCCGTGGCACTTGGGGTGTCCGCAGGCAGGCGGGGGTCCCCTGGGGATCACTCCTGATGGCTCATTACCAGGGAGCATCCCAGGTTGGGATGTGCCCAGCCCAGCTCCCAGCTGCTGCATCCAGGCTTGGCTTCATCCCCAGGGCAGGACCTTCTCCCCTGCTGGGGTTTCTGCTTTGTGGAGGTGAACGGATGAGATTGAACTCGTGCCTTGTCTAAATTCTTGGGGTTTGTACCAACTCTGTTTTTCCAGCCGCAGACCTGACCCAGGGTCTGTTGCCCGCAGGTTCAGCCTCACTGCCCAGGTGGGACCCCTGCCCAGGGTCACCACCTTCCAAAAACCTGCTGGGGTCCAGAAGGTGCATCTGACTTGGTCTAACAAGACCCAGATGCCCGGAGGCATAACGAGCCCCAAGGGAGCTCCAGCAAGGAGGAGTCCAGAGGGGTTGAGGGACACGGCAAAGCAGTGGGGAAGCTGGGAGCCCGGGCACAGAGGGGAGGCAGAAGTGGCCCCGAGGCTCCACGCAGGGCTGGGGGATCCATGTGCTGCTCCAAAAGGCAGTGCCAGAGGTTACATGGCCAGGTCCCAGGACTTTCTCCTTCAACATCACTGTAGAGTGCTGGGAGTCCCTTGGGAGCAACCATGCTCAATGGCAGCTTTCCTTTGAGGGCTGAAACTTTGCTGGCCATTTCATAGATTCATAGATTCATAGATTGGTCCAGGCCGGAAGGGACCTCCAAAGGTCATCTAGCCCAACCTCCCCGCACTCAGCAGGGACACCCCCAACTAGACCAGGTTGCCCAGGGCCTTGTCGAGCTTCACCTTGAATATCTCAAGGGAAGGGGCCTCAACCACCTCCCTGGGCAACCTGTTCCAGTGTTCCACCACCCTCATGGTAAAGAGCTTTTTCCTAATATCCAATCTAAATCTCCCCTTCTCCAACTTAAAACCATTGCCCCTCGTCCTGTCGCTGCAGGCCTTTGTAAACAGACCCTCCCCAGCCTTCCTGTAGCCCCCCTCAGGTACTGGAAGGCCTCTATGAGGTCTCCCCGGAGCCTCCTTTTCTCCAAGCTAAACAACCCCAGCTCCCTCAGTCTGTCCTCATAGCAGAGGTGCTCCAGCCCCCTGATCATTTTGGTGGCCCTCCTTTGGACCCGCTCCATCAGGTCCATGTCCTTTCTATATTGAGGGCTCCAGACCTGCACACAGCGCTCCAGGTGAGGTCTCACCAGAGCAAAGTGGCAGAATCACCTCTCTGGATCTGCTGGCAACACTTCTTTTGATGCAGCCCAGGATGTGATTGGCCTTTTGGGCTGCGAGAGCACATTGCCTGCTCATGTCCAGCTTCTTGTCCATCAGCACCCCCAAGTCCCTTTCCTCAGGGCTGCTTTCTAATGCCTCATCCCCCAGGCTGTATTTATACTGAGGATTGTTCCTTCCCAGGTGCAGAATCCTGCACTTGCTTTTGTTGAACCTCATGAGGTTCAACTGGGCCCACCTCTCCAGCCTGTCCAGGTCCCTCTGAATGACATCCCGTCCCTCTGGTGTATCGACAACACCACACACCTTGGTGTCATCTGCAAACTTGCTGATGGTGCTCTCAATCCCTCTGTCTATGTCTTTGATAAAAATGTTAAACAGTACTGGTCCCAGGACGGACCCTTGAGGGACACCACTAGTCACTGCTCTCCATCTGGACTTAAAGCCATTGAGTACCACCCTCTGGGTGCAACCATTCAGCCAATTCCTTATCCACCGAACTGTCCACCCATCAAATCTGTATCCCTCCAATTTGGCAAGCAGGATGTTGTGAGGAACCGTGTCAAAGGCCTTACAGAAGTCCAGATAGATTACATCCATAGGTCGCCCCTTGTCTACTGACCTAGTCACTTTATCATAGAAGGCCACTAGGTTAGTCAGGCAGGACTTGCCCCTAGTAAAGCCATGTTGGCTGTCCTGAATCATCCCCCTGTCCTCATGTGCCCAAGCATGGCGTCCAGAAGGATCTGCTCCATGATCTTCCCAGGCACAGAGGTGAGGCTGAAATTTCTTCCATTTCTCTTCCACATGATGTAGACAAAAATCGCACCGTGTGCCCAGGGAAGGATGGGATTTAGAGAGAAATTTGGCAGTAACAAGTTAACGGATGTGTGCTCTGTGCTGGGTGCCAGGCATTTACTGAGCAGGGGGCTATGAGGACAACCCCTCTGGCACACAGCCCTTCCCGACGTGACCTCATGCTTGTCCCTGTGGCATTAAGGAGTGCCAGCGGGTCAAGGCTGTCACTGCCCTGGGCAGCTTCCCAGTCTGGCCGGTGCCCAGGGCACCCAGCCCTTCCAGGCAGCTACTGGGGACCACCAGCCACTTCACCTCTGTGGCCTGTTTGGCCGCAAGGCTCCCGTGATGAGGATCATCTGGAGTGCTCCGTGATGATGAGGATCATCGTGGTCCCCTGTGCTGGTCACTTCCCAGCCTCTCTTTTACAACAGCAGATTTACCATCCTCACTGGGGCCTCCTGGGAGACACGGGGCTATTCTCTCCCTTGCACCTCTGTGCATCTCTCCTGGGACAAGGCGGTGGGGTGCTTTCTCCTCACTACAGCATGACAATGAGAGCAGACCAGGTCCAACCTTTCAACTGTTGCTGCAACGAAATCTAACTTCTCTCCCTCTCATTGCCTGCAGGAGCTGGCGTCGGCGTTCCTGGCATTGCTGGTGTCCCCGGTGTCCCTGGCGTCCCCGGTGTCCCTGGCGTTCCTGGTGTCCCTGGCGTGCCTGGTGTGCCCGGCGTGCCCGGTGTGCCTGGCGTGGCTGGAGTTCCTGGCGTGGTGCCTGGCGTCGGAGGTGAGCAGATGGGCTGGCACGAACCGATGGGGTGCTGCTGGCCTCGCCAGTCCCCCGACTCTCTCCCTTCTGTCCCCACAGTGGGTGTCCCAGACGCCGCAGCGGCCGCGGCAAAGGCTGCAGCGAAAGCCGCGGCATTCGGTGAGTCACCATCATCTTTTCCTGGGGAGGGAGGAGGGAGGCTTGCAAATGGGCAGGATGGGGAGCACCCCTGGGCGCTGTGGATGGTGGGGAGGTGAGTGGGACCGCTGCCTATGGAGCCTGCCTGCTCGGCCACATTCCTGAACCCCTCTGCAGGAGCAGGGCGTGTGCCTGGTGTCGGTGTGCCCGGAGTCGGTGTGCCCGGAGTCGGCGTGCCCGGAGTCGGTGTGCCCGGAGTTGGTGTGCCTGGAGTTGGTGTGCCCGGAGTCGGCGTGCCCGGTCTGGTGCCCGGCGGCATACCAGGTGAGATGATGTCTAAGGGATGCTTGGGATGAGGCCAGCGGTGCCGGCTGAGGGGTGCTGGTGTGGCCACCATGGCCCATCGCTGCCCCTCATGCACCCCCTCTCCCCCAGGGGTTGGAGCTCCAGCAGCCGCCGCTGCTGCCAAAGCAGCCGCCAAAGCAGCCAAGTACGGTAAGCCGGGATCTCTCCAGGGTTATCCCACATGTCCTGTCTCCTGCCATCTCCCCACCCCAGGCTGCTCTCCTTATCAGAGCTGAGACTCAGCACTGGACAGGTTCCCTGTGGGTCAGGGCGAGGGATGAGCTCTCTGCTGGGATGTATATGGGATGAGGTCTTGGCTGTGTCAGGGTGTGCTCTCCAGGTTCTGCATGGAGAGTCCTAGGTTCACCACCCGTACACCTCATCCATCCATCCACCCTCCCTTCTACTCACCCATCCAAACAACCAGCCAGCCAGCCACCTCAGTATCCATCTGTCCATTCACCTATCCATCCATCTGAACCTCCATCCATTAATCTGTCTCACCATCCATCCATCTCACCATCCACCCATCTCACCATCCACCTATCTCACCATCCACCTCACCACTTATCCATCCATCCATCCATCCATCCATCCATCCATCCATCCATCCATCCATCTGCCCACCCCAGCCTGCCGTGTCTTTTCAGCCAGCTCCTTCCACGACCTCTCTTCCTGAGCTGAAGCTCCAATCCTTCCCTCTCTCCTTGCAGGAGCAGGTGGCCTGGCTCCTGGCGTGGGTGGCCTGGCTCCTGGTGTAGGTGCTCTAGCTCCTGGCGTGGGTGGCCTTGCTCCTGGCATAGGTGGCTTGGCTCCTGGAGTGGGTGCCCTGGCCCCTGGTGTTGGAGGTGTCCCAGGTGAGGAGGAGAAAGGCGGGTGGTGGTGGCACCCTGGCTGGTGCAGTGGCAGGTTGGGGGCAGGACAGGCGTGAGGAGGACCTTGGTGGTCTCCATCAAATCATGGCCATCCCTTGGGGGATGCAGACGAGGTGGGAGAGATGGGGTCTGCCCAGCATTGCTGGAGAGGACCCCCCCACAAGGGACACTGATCCCCCTCTTGCTGTCTCCGCCCAGGGGTTGGAGCTCCGGCCGCAGCAGCAAAAGCAGCAGCGAAGGCAGCCAAATTCGGTGAGTCGGCTGGAGAAGGCCATCGCTCATGGGTGAGCCCACAGCAGGCAGCCCTGCCCACCCAGTGGGCACCTGGGGTGTCCCCAGCAGCCCTGGCGTGGCACTGACTGGTCCAGGGGGAGCTGGAGGCTTTGGGGATGGGCACCCCATGCCAGGCACATCATCCCCTGGGTGTATGGGTATCACACAGGGATCACCCCCTCGCTACCTCACCCCCTCTCTCTGCAGGTGCTGGGGTTGGAGGGGTGCCAGGTGTGGTGCCCGGCGCAGTGCCCGGTGTCGCCGGAGTGCCAGGAGTGACACCCGGCGTCGGCGTCGTGCCCGGTGTGGTGCCGGGTGTGGGGGTACCCGCTCCTGGCATCCTTCCTGGAGCAGGTATGTGCTTCGTCACACCCTGGCCAGGGACCCGCTTGGGGACAGCAGTGGCCAGGGATGCTACAAGACACTGAGCCATGTGGAGGGGTGGCAGAGGAGGATGCAGGCACGATGAGGGATAGTGGCACGTGGGAGGGGTGCAGGGGTGACCGTCCTAACCGCAGTGTCCTTGTTCGCTTTGCAGGCATCCCCCAAGTAGGGGTGCAACCTGGTGCTAAACCTCCCAAATTTGGTACGTATCTCTGCCACCCTGCCTCAGGTCCACCTCAGACCGTCACTGGGCACCCTCTTCATTTGGTCATAGGGGTGCTAGCCTTGCTTCATGTCCCCTGTGTGCCCCCTGGTGCCCCAGCGGAGGGTGGCCCAGGCATGGGAGGTGGTGTGCTGTCACCCATGGGTGCAAAGTGCCACCCGTACCCCCTCCACTGGACTTGCTGAGGACATTTTTCTCCTGCTCTGCGTTGCCTGTAGCAATGTGTCATGCAGGGGGTGAGCCCCCTCCGGGTCTTCTTGCTCTGGGTGCTGAGATGGGTGCTCGAGACACCCAGGATAGGTGTCAGGGTCACCCCTGTGGGTCGAGCACTGGCTGGGGGTGCCCTGAGCTGTGGGTGCTGGGCTGTGGGGGGACAGTGTTTAATGGTCTCTCTCTAGCAGGTGTTCCCGGGGCTGGAGTCCCAGGGGTCGGTGGCATCCCAGGTAGGTGCTGGCCAGAGCTGAGCCCAGGCGGCAGGATGTGTGGGCAGAGGGATGCTCCCCCAGAGCGATGCGGGTAGAAGGATGCTCCCACAGAGGGATGCAGGCAGAGGGATGAGGGCAGAGGGATGCAGGCAGAGGGATGCTCCCACAGAGGGATGCAGGCAGAGGGATGCAGGCAGAGGGATGCTCCCGCAGAGGGATGTGGGCAGAGGGATGAGGGGAGAGGGATGCAGGCAGAGGGATGGAGGCAGAGGGATGCAGGCAGAGGGATGCAGGCAGAGGGATGAGGGCAAAGAGATGCTCCCACAGAGGGATGCAGGCAGAGGGATGCGGGCAGAGGGGTGCTTCCCCAGAGGGATGGGGGCAGAGGGTGCTCCCCCAGGTCATGGAGGGAGTGGGGCTGCCTGAGGAAGGACAGGCACACATGGGGCTGGGCAAGGAGTGGATCAGATGCTGCCCCACTGCCCGTCCCCACTGGTGCTCACCTGGGGTCCCCGTCATAGGTGGCCTTGGAGTTGGTGGCCTTGGAGTCGGTGGCCTTGGAGTCGGTGGCCTTGGTGCTGGTAAGCGATGCTGGCCCGTGGCATCGGGGGGCCCCAGGGCTGTGTGTGGGGAGCAGAGTGGCAGCAGCATACTGGCAGAGTGCTGAAAAGGAAAGGGGATGTATGGGATGCAGGGTCGCTTTTGTCCCCTCCTGGTCCCATGGCATGGTCCCACCCCACACTGTCACCGTGCCCTGTGCCCCATCCTGTGTCTCCCACCTGCCCTGCTCCCGGGGTGTGACGGGGAAGGAATGCCATCACCGAGCAGGTACCCAGGGCCATGGCACCACCATGGGGAGATGCAGGTCCCCATGCCATGAGGACAGGGGAGGGTACTGTACCATATCCCCAACATGTGGAGATGCAGGTCCCTGCCTGGGGACTTTCTGGGCTCATAGCAGGGTCTGGCTGAAGCCCGGGGGGCAGCGAGCCCTGGCAGGGCTGCACTGACACTCCCTCTCTGATGCAGGAATCTTATATCCAGGAGCTGCTGGGAAACCTCCCAAGCCAGGTAAGGAACAGGGGCTGCTCCAGCCAGCGGGGCTGGAGGGGTGACCCCTATCCCTGTCCGCATCCCTGGTCCCACAGTCCCCACCCTCACCAGGACTCTCCCATCCCACAGGTTTTGGTGTTGGGGGGCTGCAGCCAGGTGAGTGCCGCGGTTTGGGGCTGGGGTGGGAGCGTGTCCCCTACCATGCCACACTCGTCACCGCTTGCTGTCCCCACCCTGCTACCATCCCCCACTGGGCACTCCACTGCCCAGGAGAGCACCCCAAAGCCATGCGGGTGCCATGGCGGGGACAGGGGCTTTTGCAGCAGCTCCTGTCCCTGCAGAGAGCCGGGGTGTCCCCAGCAGGGGTTGTCTCCAGCCAGGGCATCCCCAGCCAGGCAGGGTTGGGGTGGCACTGCTGTCACAGGCTGTCACTCGCTGTTGCTTTTTCCGCAGGGGTTGGAGTTCCCGGCTTTGGCGTGTCACCGATATTTCCAGGTACCATCCCCAGCTCAGTGCCTCAGCATGCACCCGGGGAACATCTCGGTGCCGGGCACGCTCACGGGGACATGCACAGCCCATGGAGCATGGGGACATGGCCACGGTGTGGGGAGGGACCCAGAGGACCAGGCTGAGCCGGGGGGTGCTTGGCTGGGGGCGTGCGGGGCAGAGCAACCTGGGTGCCCGGTGGGTGCTGAGGGCTTCGCTCTCCTTTCAGGTGGGGTCGCCGGCCAGCTGGGATTCGGTGGTGAGTGTCCATCCCCCCAGGGGGGCATTTTTGGGGTGTGTGTGGGGTATCCATATCCCCCCTGCACCCAGTGGCCAAGTGGGGTGGGTGTCCCACTCACCCCGCTCTGCCTCCCCCCCCTGCAGGGAAGCCCCCCAAGACCTTCGGAGGAGCCCTCGGTGCCCTGGGCTTCAGAGGTGAGAGCTGCTGGATGAGCCTCCCCCAGCTCCTGCACCCCCTGCCTTCCTCCCAGCCACCCCCCCCCCCGCCCCGGGGGTTTGGGGGTGCAGGGGGGTGCTCATGCTCTGCATCCCTCCCACCAGGCGGCGTGGGCTGCGCACAAGGGAAGTACTGCGGGAGGAAGCGGAAGTAACCGCCCGCTGTCACTGATGACCTCATGAACTTTGGTGCTACTGCATGGTCCAGAATGTAAAACCCAAGCAAAGCTGAGACAAGCCCTCCCCCTCCCCAAAACTCCGGACCCCCCCCTCCTCCTCCCTTCTTCTTCTTCATGCCGGGGCCATCCCCCGGTCCCACGTTCCCAGGAGGGACCCCACGCCTCCGGCAGCGCCTGTCTCCAACCAACCCCTCCGTCCCGGCAGGGAGCGCGGAATAAACTGCGGGGAGCAGCCGTCCCCCTTGGTGCTATCACTCCCTGCGGGATTTGGGGAGGGGGGGTGTCTTGGGGTGTCACCCCCCCGCCCCAGCCCCAGAGCTGACTCCACAGAGGCGGGGCGGGCAGGATGAGGGGCACCTCACATTGGAGGGAGGGAGGGAAGAGGGTCCCAGTGGCTGGGGGGCTGCGTGGGGGGGGATGTCCCCATCGCCTTGGGGCCCCCACCCAGTCCCCGCGCTCCCCCCGGCCCAGGGGGGGCCACGGGCGGGAGGGGCTTGGTCCCTTCATGTTACTCACTTTGCTATAACTGGGTGGGATGCTCTATACAGAGGGACTCGCTTCCGACAGACTAATAAAGGACAAGTTTTTAAAGGACTTTGGCTCCATCCCGTGTCCCTGTCCCCCTCCCCGCAGTGGTGACGGGTGGCACTGCCCCGTTGTCTTGTGCCCGTGGCTCTGCCCAAGCCTGGGGACGTGCTGTGTCCTTGGTCTGGGGATGCCATCTGCCCCACTGGGACACAGGGGTGGGCGAGGGGACAGCCTGGGGACCCAGGGGGATGCGCATGCCCTGCCCCATAGTGACAGCCCAGGGACCCAGTGGGACAGCCATGCCCACCTGATGTCACCTGATGGTGACAGACCAAGGGATGAGAGGGATACCCATGTTGTGCCCCATGGTGACAGCCTGGGGTGGAAGGGGACACCCGTGTCCTGCCCACAGTGACACCTGGGGTGCTTGGGGACACCCATGTTCTGCCCATAGTGTCACTCAGGGTAGATGGAGACACCTGTGTCCTGCTCACAGCAACACCTGTGGTGGTTGGGGACACCTGCGCTCTGCCCACAGCAACAGGGGGGCAGCTGGGGACACCCATGTCCTGCCCACAGTGACACCTGGGGTGGTTGGGGAGACCTGTGTCCTCCCCACGGTGACACCAAGGGTAGATGGGGACACCCGTGCCATTCCCACAGTGAGAACCAGGGTGGATGGAGACACCCATGTCCTCCCCACGGTGACACCCAGAATAGATGGAGACACCCGTGTCCTGCCCATGGCGACAGCCATGGGGAGATGGGGACATCTGCGCCCTGCCCACAGTGGCAGTCCCGGGTGACTGGGGACACCTGCGTCCTGCCCACAGCAACACCCGGGGTGGTTGGGGACACCTGTGTCCTGCCCTTCATGACAGCAGGGGTGGTTGGGGACATCTGCCCCTCGCCCACAAGTGATGGCCTGGAGTAGATGGGGACACCCGAGGTAGATGGGGACACCCATGTCCTCCCCATGGCGGAGGAGGGGGGAGGGGAGACATGGGGAGATGGGGACACCTGCGCCCTGCCCACAGCGACACCCAGGGTAGCTGGGGACACGTGTGTCCTCCCCATGGTGACACCCGGGGTGGCTGGGGACACCCGTGCCGCCCCCACGGCGACACCCGGGGCAGATGGAGACATTCGTGTCCTGCCCAGGGCGACAGCCTGGTGTAGCTGGGGACACCAGTGTCCTCCCCACGGTGACACCCGGGGCGGTTCGAGACACCCGTGCCGTCCCCACGGCGACACCCCCAGCGCGTCCCCGCACCCCGGCCTTCCCCCGGCCCCGCCCTCATCCCGGAGCCCCGCCCCGGTCCTCCTGGCCCCGCCCCCGCCCCGGCCCCGCCCCTCCCGGCCCCGCCCCCTTTCCCGCGCCGGCGCCCTGCTCCCGCCGGGCCGTCCCCGCCCGCCGCCGGAGCCGCAGCGGCAGCGGCAGGGCCGGGGCCGGGCCGGGGGGGCCGGACCGGGAGCGGGAGCGGGGCGAGGGCAGGGCCTGGCCTGGCCTGGCGCGGCGCCGGGCAGCGCGGCTGCATGAGGTTGATGCTGCTCTGCTGCACCTGGAGGGACGAGCCTATGGGAGAGGACGAAGGTGCGTGACACCCTCCACCCCCCCGCTTTCCCCCGTGTCCCCCGCCTCTTGTCTGACTCAGCGCTTCCGCCGCCGCTGGGGCCCTGCGACCACCCCCCACCACCACCCCCGGCTCACCCGCACCCCCCGGCCAGCCTGCAGCCCCCCCTGCATCCCCACATCCCCCGCGCATCCCCCCCCATCCTCCCTTGCACCCCCACATCCCCCCTGCAGCCTCATCCTGCTTGCATCCTTCCCGCGCCCCCTCTGTACCCCTACATCCCCCCCTCCACCCCTACATCCTCCTCTGCAGCCCCTCCGCATCCCTCCTGCACCCTCATCCTGCCTGCATCCTTCCCGCACCCCTTCTGTACCCCTGCATGCTCCTCTGCACCCCCCATTTTGCTTGCATCCCCCCCGCACTCCTCATCCAGCCAGCATCCCCCCCGTACCCCCACATCACCCCTTGCACCTCTCAACCAGCCCAGATCACCCCCTGCAGCTGCCACAGCACCCTTCTTCTAGCCTGTATCCCTCTTGCACCCCCACATCTCCCCCTGCACCCCCTGTTCAGCCTGCATCTCCCCCCTGCAGCCTCCACTGCACCCCCTCTTCCAGCCTTCATCCCCCCACAGTCACAATGTGCATCCCCAAATCCCTCCACGCACCCCTCATTCATCCTGCATCCCTCTTGCACCCCCACATCCCCCCGGCACCCTTCATTCATCCTGCATCACCCCCTGCATCCTGCCTGCATCCCCCTTCCAGCCTGCGTCTCCTCTGAACCCCCAAAATCTCCCTCTGCACCTCCTTTTCAGCCTGCATCCCCCCTACATCCCCCTCTGCATTGCCATCCAGCCTGCACCCCCCTGCACTCCCAAATCTCCCCCATCCCCCCTGTCCAGCCTGCACCCCTGCCTGCATCCCCCCTGCACCCCCAAATCTCCCCCTATACCCCCTGTCCAGCCTGTATCACTGCCTGCATCCCCCCTGCACCCCCAAATCTTCCCCTATACCCCTGTCCAGCCTGTATCCCTGCCCATGTCCCCCCTGCACCCCCAAATCTTCCCCTATACCCTCTGTCCAGCCTGTATCCCTGCCCGTGTCCTCCCTGCACCCCGAAATCTTCCCCTATACCCTCTGTCCTCCCTGCACCCCCCGGCACCCCTGAATCTCCCCCTATCCCCCCTGTCCAGCCTGCATCCCTGCCTGCACCCTGCCTGCACCTCCACATCTCCTCCTGTACCCCCTGTCCAGCCTGCATCCCTCCTGCACCCCCAAATCTCCCCCTGTCCCCCCTGCCCAGCCCGTATCTCTGCCTGCACCTCCACATCCCCTCCTGCACCCCCTGTCCAGCCTGCATCCCCTCCTGCATCCCTGCCTTCACCTCCCATCCCCCCTGCACCCCGAGAGCTCCCCCTGCACCTCCCATTGAGCCTGCATCTCCCCCTGCAACCCCACGTTCCCCTTCTGCACCCCCCATGTCCCCCTACTGCACCCCATCCAGTCTGTACTCCCATCCCCCTGCACCCCCACACCCTCCTCCAGCTTGCATTCCTGCCTGCACCCCACAAACACCCAGATATCCCTCCTTGCACCCCCATATCCCCCCACACCCTCTATGCCTCTTGCCTCCTTCCCTGCACCCCCACATCCCTACTGTGCCTCCCATCCACCCTGCACCCCCCGGACCCCTCATCCCTCCCCGCACCCCCAGTACCTCTGCAGCCGTCCTGCATCCCTCTCCTCCCTCCCTGCACCCCCATGTCCTCCTGCTGCACCCCTTCTGTGCCCTTGCACCCCTTGCCATCCTGCAGTCCCCCATCCTGCACCCCTCTGTGTCCCCCCATGCCCCCTGCATCCCCCAGCACCCGTTCTGCACCCTTCCTTGTCCCCCGACGTCCCCTGCATCCCCCAGCACCCGTTCTGCACCCCTCTGTGTACCCCCACCTCCCCTGCATCCCCCAGCACCCGTTCTGCACCCCTCCTTGTCCCCCCACCTCCCCTGCATCCCCCAGCACCCGTTCTGCACCCCTCTGTGTACCCCCAGCACCCGTTCTGCACCCCTCCTTGTCCCCCCACCTCCCCTGCATCCCCCAGCACCCGTTCTGCACCCCTCTGTGTCCCGCCACACACTTTATGTCCCACTGGATCCCTCCTTTACACCCCTTCCATCCTACACCCCTTCATTCGCCGCCCCAGCACCCATCCTGTGCCCCCCTTGCGCCCATCCTGCACCCCTTCATCCCCCCCAGCACCCCTCCTGCACCTTTCTGTGTCCATCCATGCACTTTATCTCCCACTGGATCCTTCCTTTACACTCCTTCCATCCTGCGCCTCTTCACCTCCCCCCACACCCATCCTGCACCCCTTCATCACCCCTTCACACCCCCTGTACCCTCCCTGCCCCCGTCCTGTCCCCCTTTGTATCCCCATGCACCCTGTGTCCCCCAGCACCCGTCTCACGCCCTTCTGTGTCCCTCCACACGCTTTATGTCTCACTGGATCCCTTCTTTGCACCCCCCACACCCCCATCCTGCACCCCTCCATGCACCCTGCACCCCCCTGCACCCATCGTGCACCCCTTCAACCCCCCCCCATCCTGCACTCTTGTACCCATCCCTGTCCCCATCCTTTACCCCCCTGCACACTCTGCACCCCTCTTTACCCTTCCATTCACCCTTCACCCCCCCAGCACCCATCCTGCACCCCTTCATCCCCCCTGCACACTCTGCACCCCTCTGTACCCCTCCATTCACCCTTCACCCCCCCAGCACCCATCCTGCACCCCTTCATCCCCCCTGCACACTCTGCACCCCTCTGTACCCCTCCATTCACCCTTCACCCCCCCAGCACCCATCCTGCACCCCTTCATCCCCCCTGCACACTCTGCACCCCTCTGTACCCCTCCATGCACCTTTCACCCCCCCAGCACCCAACCTTCCACCTTGTATCCCTCCCGGCACCCATCCTGCACCCCGTCGACCCCCCTCCACCAGTGGGTCCCCCCTGACCCTGCTCCTCTGGAGCACCCAGCCCCCCCTCCATCCCCAGCCTCTCTGTGTCCCCCAAACATCCGTCCTGCCCCTCAGCACCCTGCCGTGTCCCCAGCCCCCCCATCGCCCCTGCACCCCCCGACCTGCCTGTCCCCTGTGCTGGCCCAACCCTGTGCCCCCTCCAGCACCTCCGTGGGACACCCTGGGGTCCCCAACGCTACCCGCTGCCCCCCCCCAGCCTCCCTGTGTCCTCCCCCCACCCCCGTGGGCACCCAGCACCCCCTGGTGACAGTCACAGCAGTGCCCCCTGGCACAACACAGGCCCCTTGTCCTGTCCCCAGGCTCCGGGACATCAGTGCCACCACCTTGTCCCCGTTCCACAGGGGGGGGTGGAAATTCATCACCCTCTGCAGAGGGATTTAATCCCGGGGGGAAGTGCCAGGGTGCTGCTGTGGGGAAGATGGGGACAGCCAGCAGGGTGACAGCCCTGTCCCTCTTGTGTCCTCCCCCTCCACGCAGGGACCGACCTGCCGGTGTGTGCGAGCTGCGGGCAGGGCATCTACGATGGGCAGTACCTGCAGGCGCTGAACGCCGACTGGCACGCTGACTGCTTCAGGTGGGAGCCCGCCGTCCCGCCGCCATGGCATCGGGGACCGCGGGATGGCATCGGGAACACCGGGATGCTCCGTGGGGATGGGGATAGCGGACCCCCCCACCGTGGCTGCGTGGGGCAGCGGGGTGCAGGCAGGGCTCGGCGGGTGATGCCCAGCCTGCCGGAGGGTGCCTGCACCCCGCTGTCCCCCCACGCTGTCCCTTCCTGCCCGGTGACAGTGACGGGGCGTGCGGGGCTGATGTCACCCGTCCCCCACCCGCCCCGTTTCCTCTTTCACTCGCGCCCTCCCGGCAGCTCGAGCCGTGGGAGCCCCGAGGAGGAGGAAGGTCCCGAGTTGGGGGGTGGAAGGGGGCGGCTGGGACCTGGCGGGGGTCCCCGTGGGGCTGGTGGTGCGGGGGGTGGTGGGGGACCGGGGCGGTGTCCCCCCATCCCGAGGAGGATGCTGGCGGCGGTGCTGAGGAAGAGCTGTGTCCTGAGCGCCGGAGCCAAGTGAGTGGGAGTGGGTCGGGCCGGACTCTGCACCCCCCCGGACCCCCGGGGTGCTCTGCCTGTGTCTGTGGGTCCCGAGGTCCTCTGCCTGTGTGTGTCCCCGGGGTGCTCTGCGTGTCCCCCCCCCTCCGTGCTCGGTTCCCCCCCTCCCTGGGCCATCAGCCCCAGCAAAACCACTGCGGGGGCCGCAGCTGGATCCGGTTCCCCCCCCCACCCCCACGGGAGACCGGCTTCCGGCAGCCCTGGCCTCGCTGGTTCAAAAGCCTTCCTCTCTCCCTCCTCCTCCTCTCTCCGCCCCCCCCTCCTCCCCCCCCCCATCTCCCCCTCGCCCCTTGCAGCCGTGGAAGGAGCGTGGGTCTCAGCGCGGTCACGCGTGGGAGGAGGAGGGACGAGGCCGCCCCCCCTCGGGGCGCCGCGGGGCGGAGGGGGTTAAGGGGGCGGGGCCGCGCGGTGTCGTCGTCCCGTCACCCCCCCATCCTCCACAGCCACCCACCCCCCCCCCCCCCCACCAAGGTCTGGGGAGGCTTCGGGCTGCGGAGTCCTCCCGCAGTGACGTCATGGGGTGGGGAAATTCCGCGCCGTGACGTCACGCCTCTCTGGTATTCCACCTGCGCGCGGCGCCCGCCCCCGGCTTGGGGGGGGTCGGGGGGGGGGGGGGGGTGTTGGTGCGAGGGGACTGCGGCAGTGCCCGTGCACCCCCCCTTCCCCCCAGCAACCCCCATTGCAGCGTCAACCCCGCGCCCCCCCCCTACAGAACCCACCCCCCCTACAGCACCCCCTGGAGCACCCCCCACCCCCCCCCCACGCACTCTCTTGCACAGCACCCCCTGCACCTGCCTGTGCACCCCCAAAACTCACAGCCCCCTCCACCCCCCCCCGGTCCCTGCACCCCCCCCGTCTCCCTGTCCCAGAGCACCCCCTGCACCCCCACCCCTCCCCACCCCCCACATTGCAGGTCTGTCCCCCACACCCCGTTTGCAGCACCCAGAGCGTTGCACCCCCAAGGCTGCCATGTCCGTGACCAGGGTGGCATGTCCGTGACCAGGGTGGCATGTCCCTCTGTCTGTGACCAGGGTGGCATGTCTGTGACCAGGGTGGCATGTCCCTCTGTGTGTCTGTGACCAGGGTGGCACGTCCCTCTGTCCGTGACCAGGGTGGCATGTCTGTGACCAGGGTGGCACGTCCCTCTGTCCGTGACCAGGGTGGCATGTCCGTGACCAGGGTGGCACGTCCCTCTGTGTGTCTGTGACCAGGGTGGCACGTCCCTCTGTCTGTGACCAAACTGGCATATCCCTGTGTCCACGACCAGGGTGACACATTTGTGACTAGGCTGGCATGTCCCTCTGTGTGCCCATGTCCCTGCAAGGCTGGCACCTCCTTCCCCATGCCTGTCCCTGCCCAGTGTCCCTTACCCTGTCCACCCTGGTGTCCCTGCATGTCCCCACGTCGCCAGCCTGCAGTGCCACCCTGGGGACGGTGACACATAGATGCGGTGGCCCTGCAGCAGAGTAGGAAACGGGGGAAGCAGCTCGCACAGAGCACCGTGGGATGGATGGGCACTGGCTGCCCCCCCGGGGTGACGGTAGGGACATGATGATGGTGGGGACATGGTGACGAGGGGGTCCCCTGCCACAGGTGCTGCGAGTGCGGGGCCTCCCTGTCCCACCAGTACTACGAGAAGGATGGGCGCCTGTACTGCAAGAAGGATTACTGGGCGCGCTTTGGGGAGCTCTGCCACGGCTGTTCCGAGCAGATCACCAAGGGGCTGGTCATGGTGAGCACCGGGGGGGTCCCCAAGGTTCCCCAGGGGGACACACACAGCCCTGACCCACAGCTGAGCTCCTTGGGAAGGGGGTGAGGTGGGGAGGGGGTGTAGGTCCCCAGCACAGGTTGGGCTCCGGGGGTGACAAGGGGTCTCCTCTGCCTTTTAGGGAGACATGGGGAGTGTGTGTGTCCCATGTTGGGGCTGGGGGAGGCTCAGCGTGGTGGGGAGATGTCCCTGCAGCTGTCCCCAACCCGGTGGCATGACTGTCCCCTGCCATACCATGGCTCAGCCTGGCCTTCCTTCGGCCCTGGTGCACCCATGGGTGCTCCCAGCACCATCCGAGCCCCAGACGCCTGGGTCCCTGGGGCTGATGGCATCTGCCCGCAGGTGGCTGGGGAGCAGAAGTACCACCCCGAGTGCTTCAGCTGCCTCAACTGCCGCACCTTCATCGGGGACGGGGACACCTACGCGCTGGTGGAGCGCTCCAAGCTCTACTGGTATGTCCCAGCCTGGGTGGGCGGATGGTGAGGGGAGGGACGTGTTCCCTGGCACCCCCTAACCCACCCGCCTCCTCCCGGCCCCACAGTGGCCACTGCTATTACCAGATGGTGGTGACACCGGTCATCGAGCAGATCCTGCCGGATTCGCCAGCTTCCCGCATCCCGCACACCGTCACGCTCGTCTCCATCCCTGCCTGCTCCGACGGCAAACGTGGCTTTTCCGTCTCCATCGACCAGGGCTGCGGCACCGAGCACCCCCGCACTGTCCGCGTCCGAGAGTGCGTCTGTGTCCCCCCTGCCACCGTCCCCTCCTCGGGTTGAGGGCATCCCGTGTCCCCTTCTGCTGCTGGGATCCACCCCGCAGAGCCGTTTTGGGGCGGGAGGGTGAGGGATGGGGCTGGTGTGCCCCCATCAGCTGGGGGTGGCCAGAGGGGACTGTGGTGGCGTGTCCCCAACTGCTGGGGGTGGTTTGTGGGGACCGTACTGGTGTGTCCTTGGCCATCAGGGTGGCTTGGGTGTTTCCCATCTGTCAAGGTGGGCTGTGGGGACCGGGCTGGTGTGTCCCTGCCATGGGATGCTTGGGTTGGCTGATGGGTACTGGTCCAGCATGTCCCCATCCAGGAGTGGTGACTCGTGAGCAGCGTGCCTGTGTGTCCCCATCTGGTAGGGGTGATCTGTGGGCAGCGTGCCTGCATGTCCCCAACTAGCAGAGGTGACTCATGGATACCGTGACTGCGTGTCCCCATCCTGGAGGGGTGACTCGGGGGTACCACGACAGCATGACATCAAGCAAGGGTGGCTTGTGGGCAGCTTGCCTGCATGTCCCTGACTAGCAGGGGTGGCTCGTGGGTACCCCATCCAACAAGGGCAGCGTGCCTGCATGTCCCCAGCTGGTAGGGGTGGCCTGTGGGCAGCTCTCCTGCACCTCCCCGTTTCACAGGGGTGACTCGTAGGTACCATGACAGCATGTCCCCATCTCGGAGGTGACTTGCAGGGGATGTCACGGCCTGTCCCCATTGGCTGGGGGTGGCTCGTGGGCAGTGTTCCGGCACATCCCCACCCGTGATGGTGTCAGGGGGCTGACCCCTGCTGCCTGCGGGCCCCACAGGGTAGATCCAGACTGCATCAGCCCTGACATGAAGAACTCCATCCACGTTGGCGACCGCATCCTGGAGATCAACGGCACCCCCATCGGCCATGTCCCCCTGGATGAGGTACACCCCCCTCTGGGGTGCCCCCTGAACCAGCACCCTCCTTTTCCCCCCAAAACCACCCCTGCCGTCCTTTTCTGCCCCCAGATCGACCTGTTGATTCAGGAGACCAGCCGCCTGCTCCAGCTGACCATCGAGCACGACCCTCATGAGCCCCTTGCCCATGAGCCAGGGCTTGCCTGCAGCCCCCTGCCCGCCACCTGCAGCCCCCTGCGCTCCCCAGCCCCCCTACCCTGCACGGAGCCCATCGCCATGCGCCAGCGGACTGTCACGTAAGGCCACCAGGTCACCCCCCTCTCCCTTTGGGGTCCCTCCGTGGGGTTGACCTTCTGTCCCTCTGTCTGTGCATCCCGCAGGAGGAGCTGCAGCACGGACAAGTCCCCGGGCTCAGGCTCGGTGGGCTCGCCTGCGTCCCAGCGCAAGGACATCGGTCGCTCCGAATCATTGCGCGTCGTCTCCCGTGCCCATCGCATCTTCCGCCCTTCTGACCTGATCCACGGCGAGGTGCTGGGCAAGGGCTGCTTTGGCCAGGCCATCAAGGTGGGGCTGGGTGGCCACAAGTGTCACGAGCGTGAGGGTCTCAGCTCCTTGGGATGGAGCAGGGGGGTATTGTCTTACCCGGGGTGTCCCCAGAGGTGGGGGTGGCAGCGGGGAGCTGTGGCTCAGTCTCTGCCCTCCCTGCCAGGTGACACATCGGGAGACAGGTGAGGTGATGGTCATGAAGGAGTTGATCCGCTTTGATGAGGAGACGCAGAGGACCTTCCTCAAAGAGGTGAGCATCCCCTTTCTTTGATCCCCCTGGTTTGCAGTGGGACACGAGGGATGGGGCTGTCCCATCCTGTCCCCCACCCCACATGGAATGCTGGGCATGACATCTGGAGCAGGGCTGGCCAGACACCATGGGGTGCAGGCAGCCCTGCCTGTTTCATGGAGCACATGTGGGCAGCAGGTTTGCCCGGGTGGGTGCTGGGTGCCTCAGGGTGTTACAGGCATGGGGGGGGTCCTGCAGGTGAAGGTGATGCGCTGCTTGGAGCACCCCAACGTGCTGAAGTTCATCGGGGTGCTGTACAAGGAGAAGAGGCTCAACTTCATCACGGAGTACATCAAAGGGGGCACCTTGAGGGGTCTCATCAAGAGCATGGTGAGCACTGGGGGGGAGCAGGTCAGCCCCAGTGGGGACCCGTCTCCTTTCTCCTCTTCTCTGGCAAATCCCCCCTCCTGCCCCCAGGACAGCCACTACCCCTGGAGCCAGCGGGTCAGCTTCGCCAAGGACATCGCTGCCGGCATGGTGAGTGCTGCCAGGGGATGGGTGGGTGGGATGGGTGCTGGTGTGTGGGGGACCATGGGGTTGGGGTGCCCCCCTGCTCTCAGCCCATCCTTCCCTCAGGCCTACCTCCACTCCATGAACATCATCCACCGTGACCTCAACTCTCACAACTGCCTTGTGCGGGAGGTGAGTCCCACCTCGGTGGTGTCCTCCCCAGCCCAGGTGATGGTCTTAGACCCCCATGTGGCTCTCCCCCACCTCACTCCTCTCCATCCACCCAGAACAAGAGTGTGGTGGTGGCCGATTTTGGGCTGGCACGGCTGATGGTGGATGAGAAGAACCAGCCTGAACATCTCAAGAACCTGAAGAAACCGGACCGGAAGAAGCGGTACACGGTGGTGGGGAACCCATATTGGATGGCCCCCGAGATGATCAATGGTGAGCCTGGTTGCAGTGCTGGGAGAGGGTACATGGCCAGCCAGGGCTCTGTCCTCAAGCAGGAGACACTTGGTGGGGCAGGGACAGGACATGCAGCATGGCCTTACCCATCTCTCCCCACAGGGAGGAGCTACGATGAGAAGGTGGATATATTCTCCTTCGGCATCGTCCTGTGCGAGGCAAGTAATGTGGGGGTTGGGGTCTTCCCATTGGGTTTGGGGTCCTCACTGGGGTTGAGGCCTCCAGCTGAGGTCTCCCCATTGGGGTTGGGGTCCTCAATGAGGCTGAGGTCTCCAGTTGAGGTGTCTCTGTCGGGCTTGGGGTCTCCCCTTCGGTTGAGACCTCCAGTTGAGGTCTCCCTATTGGGGCTGAGGTCTTCCATTGGGTTTGAGGTCCTCACTGGGGTTGAGGTCTCCCCTTGGGGTTCTCATTGGGTTTTGGTTCCCCTCCTGGGGCTGAGCCCACTCCTCCTGCTCTACCCCAGATCATCGGCCGGGTGAGCGCTGACCCTGACTACCTGCCCCGCACCACCGACTTTGGCCTCAACGTCAGAGGCTTCCTGGACCGCTACTGCCCCCCCGCCTGCCCCCCCAGCTTCTTCCCCATCGCCGTCTGCTGCTGTGACCTGGACCCTGAGAAGCGGTGAGTGGTTGGGGTCCCTCCTGGAGGACCACTGGGGCTGGTGGGGGGGCTGCTATGGAGGTGGGGGGACACACGGGGCCAGCGGAGCTGCCATGTGTCCCCCCTTCTCGCCCAGGCCGTCCTTCGGCAAGCTGGAGCAGTGGCTGGAAACCCTCCGCATGCACCTGGAGATCCATCTGCCGCTGAGCTCCCAACTGGAGCAACTGGACCGAGCCTTTGGGGAGACACACCGGCGGGGCGAGGGCGGGCTGCCCACAGCCCCCCGATAGAGACCCACCCACCTGCACCCCCTCTGAAGCCGCTGAAGGGAGAAGGAGCTGCACCCACCGCCAGCATCTCTTCTGGCTGCCACCACCACCCCCGGGGCTGGATCCCGGGGGCTCCCCGGATGAGCCCCCCCACCCCGTCTCCTCTGCACGGGCTGCCCTCACCCTCCCTGGGAGCTGGCTCTCCCCTGTGCATCCCCCTTTCCCCCCCCCCCCCCATAGCTCTTGCCCCCAGGACATGCCCAGCTGGCCACACCGTGGGGACCATCCCCATTGTCCCCAAGTCCCCCCGCCCCGGCTCGCTTTGCCTTTGCACGCCCGGGGGCTGCGTGGCTGCAGCACCCCCCCGAGCCCCGGGGGCTCCCCCCGTACAGAGCCGCGGCCTCGCGGCGGTGCCTTGGCTTTCCGTGAACTTGCACTGCGACAGGAGGGACACCCCGGTTCCTTCGGGGGGTGGGGGGTGTACATGGCCCATGGCCCCCCCCGGGGGAACACAGGTCCCGGGGCAGCCTTGTAGCAATGCCCTCGTCCTCGGCCGGACCCTCTCACGCTGCTTCTACCGGCACCCCGGGCTCGGGGGGCTGCCGGCACCCCCGGCCGAGCGAGGGGGCCGTGGTGGGGACACACAAACACCCCCGTGGCATGGGGACAAGTACGTAGCGGTCCCCGCTGCCCCCACGTCCCTGCTGCCTGTGCTAATCCGTGACCGCGCATCCCTGGGGACAGCGCCAGGTGGTCCAGAGGGATGCGGGGATGCGGCTCGTCTCGGTCCCCTTGACCTGGGGTGGTTGGGGGAAGGGGGTTGCGCCACGCGGTGCTTTTCATGCTCTTTATTCAGGTTCATTTTTCTGTAAGATATTTAAAGAGAAGAGTTTGTATTATTTTTTCATACGACGTAGCGTTTGCCATTTGTCACTGCCTCGGTTCTGCTTTCCCGAAGGGATGAAACTGTGAAGCCTCTCCGCGCACTTTTGCCCGGGAAGTCCAAGGCGACGTCCTCTCCGGAGGTGGGAAGGGAGCTCAAACTGTGATGTACCCCGAGCCGTGAGTCAATAAATCCTTCCCTGCTCGCTGCCCGGCCTGCTTGGGAATCGCTCGCCTCCCCCGGGGGGGGCTGGCGGCTCTTGGGGAAACTGAGGCAGGAGGGGCTGGACCCTCTGCTGGGGGCCGTGCAGTGGCACTGGGCTCGGTGGCATCCCCCCATCTCGGTCACCCCTGTGGTGGCAGTGCTGTTGTCTACCCTTTGTGCTGTTCCCGCCCCATTGTGGGTTTCCCCCCCACCAGCCCTGGGGCTGATGCCACCATCCCTGGCTGGGCCCCCACAACTCCCAAGCCCCGTGTCCCCTCCCCACCTGCCGTGTCCGTTGTCACCCCACGCGATGGCAGAGCCCAGGGTGGAGCTGCTTTGTGCGCCGTGGAGCAGCTTTACTTTCGATGTAAGACAAAGCCCAGGGGACAGCGAGGTGGCCCATGACCCGCGCAGTGGTGGCCCATGGTCATCCCGTGCTGTCCCTCTGTCCTCGTCACCTTCCTAAACCAAATTAAGGTCCCCAACGTGGGGTATCTCCACCCTCAGAGGGGTTCGAGCTTTGTCCAGAGAAAATCTGGACCCCAAGGAGCTTGTGGGACATGACAGGGAAGGGACTGGGGGATGTCCCCAGGGATGCTGCAGCTGGGCGAGGAGGGGAGGGGACAATGCATTCCAAAGGGGTCCCCGGATCCAGGCTGGACCCCCCCATCGGGAAAACCTTGTGGCTTATTGCTCTGGGGATGCTCAGCCTCAGCATGGGGGGCTCGGGGAGGTTGGGGAGGTGACAGTGGCTCTGTTTCCCCCTGGGCTGGCTCCTTTGTCTGACTGCCTGTCCCACATCACCCTGGTGAAGGGACAAGGGCAAACACCCTGCCAGGGTCGTGGTGCTGTCACGGCACCCTTGGTGACATCACACCATGCTGGTTCCTTGCTCTGGGAGCAGGACACCATTGCTCCCCAGGAACATCGGGGTGGTGGGGGCTCTCACCCCTGGGAAACACCATGGTCCCCAAGTCCCCCCTGCCACAGGAGGGCAGGACCCCAAGGGACGCCCAGCCCAGTAGTGGGAGCCCCCCATCCCCATGGGACCCCCAGTTCCCCCACAGCTCCTCACCCAGCTGGATGGAGCTGCTGAGCGGGATGTGGCTGGTGCAGCCAGTGCCATCAGGCCACTTGCTGGTGGCCCTGCAGAGGACCCTTGCTGCCGGGCAAGGGAAGATCCAGGCGAGAGCTGGCGACCGGCCACGGCAGGGCCAAAGCGGTGGCCACTCAGTCACCCCCATGACCACCAACTCATCCCAGAGCAAGCCATCGTCTGGAAGCTCCCTCTCACCAGGCAGGGAGGCGGCCCCAACACAGCCCCAGTGGCCTCATGCCACAGCTGTCACCCACCCAAAGCCCCCCCAGGGGAGGGTGCAGCACCCTGTGTCCAAATCCAGCCACCGGCGCGTGCGGCACCCGGTGGCAGCCTGGCAGGGCTCCTGGCCACCACAGCCCTCCCCTGACGCCAGGGTAGGGGGCTCAACACCCCTGCTCCCAACACCCAGCTGTATCCTCCAGCCGTCACCTCCCAGCAGGGACAAGGGCACCCAGACCAAGCCGCAGGCCACCGAGAGCTGCCCCCATGCCCCCTCTGCACCCCAGGGTCCCACTGTGTCCCCATGCGAGGTGGTCCCCAGCGATATCCCCAGCAGGGCTCTGCCCAAGCTCGACCCCGACTCGGTGTGGTGGCCCTTGCTGCAGGCGGGCAGCCAGGTGTCCCCAGGTCCCACATCCCCTCTGTCAGGCCAACAGCCCGAGGTGGTGGCCGAAGGCACCCGTGACTCTGGCAAGGACACAGCTGAGCCAGAGCTGCTCGGCAGAGCCTCTCCCACCATCCCCCCACACAAGGCCCAGACCAAGAGCTCCAGCTGCGATGATGAAGATGAGCCATCACCCGCCAGGTTTATCACCTTCTTCGTGGGTAAGTTTGGGTGATGGCGTGGGAGGGAGAGCATGGCTTCCCCTGGCATCTCAGCAGGGTGGGCTCTGGTGCTGAGGGGACCCTCCTGCGGGGACAGTGGCTGCCTGCGGGCAGGGGGGTGATGGGCAGTAGGGTGCTCAGGAGGCTTGAAGGGATGTGCAAAGACAAGAGGTGCTAGGGGTCTGGTCAAGGCACCCAGCTCCATAGGGATGTCTGGAGCTGGAGAGAAGGGTGCTGGGATCCCATCAGGGTGCCCAGCTCCGTAGGGATGTCTGGAACTGGAGAGAAGGGTGCTGGGATCCCATCAGGGTGCCCAGCTCCATAGGGATGTGGGGAGCTCAAGAAGGGTCACTGGGGTCCAGTGTGGTGCCCAGCACCATAGGGACATGGGCAGCTGGAGAAGGGTTATTGGGGTCTAGACAGGGTGTCCGGCTCCATAGGGCCTTGGGGACAGGTCCCCATCCTTGGCTGCAGGAAGGCTCACCCACACTAGAGGATCTTCTGGCAGGAGGTGGCAGTGGGGACCTCTGGAGCTCTTTCTACCATGTTTCTGTGGCTCTGCCCGTTGCTGCTTTGGGCAGAGGCCGGACTAGAGCTGACCCGAGACCTCTCCTGTCCTACACCTGTCTGATCCACCATCCTATGCCTGGTGCCTTGCCCTGGAGGGTCTCCATTGTGGTTGGCACTGTCCTCAGAGCAACCATTTGTCCCCTGAGCAGAGCATCTATCCTTCCAGCTCAGGACTGGGGACTTTGCATGGTCCAGGAGCAGCTTGAGCCCTCCTTCACTGATGTGGGCAGAGCAGTGTCACTGTCACAGCCCTATGTCCCCCCTGCAGCAGCCTGGGACAGGAGCCACCTCCTCGGGTTGCGCATGTCACCAGGACCTGGTGGCTCCATGGGGCAAATCCAGACCCCAGAAACCCCAGTGGGGCACCGAGGATGATGCTGGTGGTTTGGTACCCACCCGCCTCAGTTTCCCCTCCTGCTGGGGCTGGATGTGGGGATGGGAAGAAGGGGCTGTTTCTCCAGCTCCCTGTGTTGTGTGTCCCCCCTAGAAGGGTCTGATGAAAGACCGACATCCTCTGGTCCCTGAAGGGTGATGCGTGCCCTGGGCAAAGCTGGGCAGCGAAACCCAGGGGGCCCACACATTGCCCCCTCAATTGCTGGCAGTTTTTGTAGGGTCTACATAAATGTGGCATTTTTAAACCAGCACCAGGGATGCTGCTCTTCCGTGCTTCCCTGCAGTATCGCTGCCTTCCCCGATGCCCCACCTGCCAAATGGGGACACATGGGTCCCCTCCCTGACCCGGCTGGTGATCGTGGGGGGGACACAAGGACCTGGGGGTGGGAGACAGCCGGGGGGCAGGGGGGCACTGGAAAACCTCAGTTGCTTCTGATGGGAAAACTTGTTTCTCCTCGGTCCCGCTGCTGTCCTCCACTGGCTCCGGTGCGAACCCCTTCCCGGGTGCAGCTCTGGAGGAGGAGGTAAGCGATGGGCTGGGGGGGGAGCTTGGGGTAACACTGGGGCACTCCTAATTTCCCCAGTGCCACCAGGTCCCCAGGCCTGGCACCAGAGATGGGCAGCATCAGCCAGTGCATGTTTTGCAAAGGGTTTGCTGGGACTGGTGACGTGTGATGAGTTGTGGGAGGGCTCAGTGGGGGGAGGGCCACAGGGCAGGAGGCTTGGGCTGTGCAGTGGCTTGGGGTGGGACCTCCTCCTGGGCTTGTGGATTTGGATGGCTGTGACTCTCTGTCCCCACTGCTGTGCCGCTATCCCATGGAGCTCACCCTGTGAGGGGCTGGCACCGGCTGGGCAGGGGGGACTGTGGCCCCCAACAGCCCCCAGACCCCCCCTACCACCATCAGGGACTGGAGCTACCTGGGGAGGGGCAGCCTTGGGGGGCTTAAAGCAAGATGGGGTGACCATGGCGCAAGGGTCTGGGGGGCTGGGAGACCCCAGAACGTGGGTTTAGGAGGCTGGGAGACCCTGGCATGGAGGTTTAGAATTTGGGGAACCCCAAATTTGCATTTGGGGCTCTTTGCTGCCCTGCAGGGGTCTGGCACGGGATACAGCCCAGGCTCTGCTCATGGCCAAAAGGCAGGAATCAAACCCCAGGCTTTTGGGGTGCCAAAGACCATCAGCCCACCTGGACCCTGTGGTCAGGATGGCTGGAGCAGATCTCGGGGGGCACCATGGGGTGCACAGTGTGGCTTATCCTCTCCGTGCTGGGAAAAAATGAGTTTATTCCCAGCTCGGGGGCTGTTTGGCTGCTTCAGAGATGGGAAAGTGCAGCCTCCCTGCCCGGCTGCCGCCTCTGTCTGTCCTTCAGGGTGGTTTTTGGGGTGGACCCTGTGGGGTTTTGTCCCCTGGGACATTTTATCTGGAGCAGCGGTGAGGTGCTCCGCTCTGGCCAGCATTCCTCGGCCCGGCCTCCGTGCTGGGAAGGCCCCAAAACTGGACCCGTTGCAATAGAAAGAGCTAAAAATAGCGGTTCTCACGGCAGATGCAGAAAAGCATCCGAATATGCGGCCTCTGAACCTGCCAGCAGCCGAGGACGGGGCTGACCCCCCAGCCCCCTCCCATGCCCGGCAGCCACCCTGCAGCCTCTACCACCCCTAATCTTCCCCTACTGACCCCCCCTTTAAGTTCCCCCCGCCCTGTGCATAGCCACAAGGACCCGCCTTGACGCTGGGGCAATGCTGGGTATAGGCGGGGGGGGGGGACGGACAGGCAGCCCCCGGGCGCAGGCAGTGAGGACGCAAGGGGTTAACCTCCCCACGCCCGCCGGATGCAGCATCCTGGGCTGGGCTCTTTCCATCTTGTTTTGGTTTGGAGGAATAAAAGCTTTGGCAGCCTCCTTGCCGCTTCCCAAAATAACTCAGCCTCCCGTGGTAATTATAGAGCTCTGGTCCCCGGTAGCCACTTGCCGTGGCTTCTCGGCCCTGCTGTGCCATGCCGGGACCTGATAACGCTGCTGCCAGCCGGGGCGAGGGAGACCCGGGGTACCTCAGGGACCTCTCGAGCAGCGCCAGCCTCCCTCGGTGTCACCGTCGTCGCTCCCCTTGCGTCATACGCCGGTCAAGAAAAATACAACCCCTTGCATCCCCCCCTCCCGCTCCACAGCTGATCCCTTCAGCTTTTAATGCTCTATTTAAAGCCCGGGCTGCAGCTCGCCAGCCTCCGTGGGCACTGGGCTACTGGAGAGAGGCCATGACAAACCAGCAGCTGCTCCAGGCTGTGCCCGCTGGCACGGCTGAGAACTCCTAGCTCATCACAGCAGTGCCCAACCTGGCTGCCCTCCCGCCCCCTGTGGGGCTCAGCGCTGCTCCTTGAAGGGCAGGGAGAGCCGGGGCTGAGCTCCTGGAGCCCCTGAGTCTGTAATCCCCAGTAATCTCAGAGGAAAGCGCTTGCTGCGCGGATTAGAGATGCAAAGAGCCCCCCTCACCTGCCTGCCCCTGCCTGCTCCCTGCCTGCAGCCCCCTGGCCAGCAGCGGGCGAGGAAGGGCTGCCAGGCACGTGGGCTCGCTGCCCGGCCACCCCAGATGAACAGGGTTTGGGGGGCCTTTGGGGCTTCCCCCCTCCCTCCCCAGATTGAGCCTGCGTCAGTTATTTATGGGAATAAAGGGAACGCGGAGCCATCTGCTCGCAGCCTGGCCCTGTAACGTGGGAGGGGACGTCGCCCCGGGCAGTGACAAGGTTGGGGACAAGGCTGAGATGGTCCTTGTGGAGTCACCCAGCCTCAATGGGAGTCCCTGTGGAGGGCTGGACCTGGCTTTTCCTGTGGGAAATTACCACCAGCTCCATTTTATGGAAACTGAGGTGGGGAGGAGCTGCCTGTGAGAGGGATGCACTGGGAATGGTGTGGCCTTCCCAGCATGGAGGGTGTCTGGGGGAGACAGGGACAGCCCCCATGGGCTTCTGGACCAGGAGGCTGAAATTTGGGGACGGCTGAGGCTCTGCTAGCTGCTCACTGCAGGGAATGGCCACTGCTGGCCAAGACCCCCCCCAGCCCCATTCATGGCCGGGGACACAAGCGCCCCACGCTGTCCTCACCGGCTGTGCCAGCGTCCTCCCCTGCCCTCCGTGGGGACAGGGAGGGGACACAGCCACGTGCCATTGCCACTCACTGCCTTTGAAAGCACGGGCTGGGGGCATCCCGGGAAGGGGCTGCAGCGCCTGGCACAGGATTGGGACAGGGACAGGGACAGAGACCTTGCAGGTGCTGGTTCCCCCTTCCAGATTCCCAGCTGCCAGCCAGTCGCAGCCGAGCCAAGGCAGGGCCGGGGGCACGATGGCCCGACATCATTCCCAGGAAGGGCTCCGGGAGGGGGAAGCAGGCTGGGATTGTGCAGAGGGAGCACAGGGAAAGACTGGGATCTGGTGCCCCATGACTGGTTCAGTCCCTGGTACCTGACACGTGGTGCTCGATGGTTGCTGTGTGGTGCCAGCGCGTTTGCCTGGTGCTCAGCACCTGGTGTGTGGTTTCCAGTACCCAATACCCGCTAACTGGTACCCAGCATTCCCAGTACCCAGTGGGTGGTGTGCCCGATGACTCCTGCCCAATACCTGCTACCGGCCAAACAATGCCCAGTACTGGTTCCTGCTGCTGGGAGGTCGCTGCCTGGTGCTGGGACCTTGTGCCCACTGCCCACTCCCTGTGCCAGGACCCTGTGCCTGGTGCACGGTGTACTGTGCTGGTGCCCTGTACCTGATACTGGTGCCCTGTACCTGGTACCTAGTGCCAATGCCCAGTACCCAGTGCAGGTGTCCTGTTCCCGGTACCCAGTGCCCTGCTCCAAGGCTCCGGTGCCCCATACCCCGTGCCTGGTGCTGGTGCCCCAGTGCCGATGCTGGAGCGCTGTGTCTGGTGCTGCTGCCTTATACCGGTGCCCCGTGCCTGGTCCCAGTGCGTGGTGTACGGTGCCTGGTGCTGGATGCTGAACCTGGTGCCCAGTGTGATGCCGGTGCTGGGTGCTGATGCTGGTGCCCTGTGCTGGGTGCCCGGTGCGGTGACGATGCCGGGTGCTGACACCGGTGCCCGGTGCTGATGCCAGGTGCTGATGCCGGTGCCGGATGCTCACATCGGTGCCGGGTGCCGATGTCAGTGACCGATACCGGTACCCGCTGCCGGTGCCGATGCCGGTACCCGATGCCGGTGCCGAGCGGCCGCCCCCGCCCCGCCCGCTGCCCGCCCCTCCCCGGGCCGCCCCCGCCCCCGCCGGCTGCTATTTCTGCTAATCCCGGCGGCGGGGCCCGGCCGTGCCGCTCGGCAGCCGCCGCTCCCGGACGGCGCCCGGCGCCGCAGCCATGGTAAGGCCGGCGGCGACGGGGTTGGGAGGGGGCAGCCGGGCTGCTCCGCACCGGTACGGGCACCGGCACCGCACCGGGGCCCGCTCCCGCAGCCCGGTGCCCTCCGTGAAGGTGACGGTGCGGCGGGGGCGGAGCGGGCCGGGGCCGCCGGTGCCGCAGCGGGGCGGGTGGGGGGGGACACGACAAACGGGCAACGAAGCAGCACCTGCCCCCCCCCCGTTCCCCCGGCGGGCAGCGTCCCGGGACCAGCCTTAGAGGAGATGGCGGGGGGGACACACAGCGGGACTGCCTGCCCACCGTGGCATCGGGGCGGGCGCCTCTCGGAAAGGCGACACTGTCACCGAGCGGCACCTGCGCTTCCCCGCGACCTGTGACACCCCCGGGATGTCTCTGCGTGGACGGGGGCGGGGGGGTGTGCTTTCGGCTGGCTCCGAGTGGAGCATCGGTCACCCAGCCGTGCCTTTGGCAAGTGTCCCCCCCCCCCCACCCCGGCTGCGGTCCCGGTGGCGCTGCCAGGCTGGCCAGGCCCTCCTGCGGGGACCGTCACGCTGCGCTTCGGAGCCGTCTCTGCAGTCACCAGCGAGCCCTGGAGCCACCAACGGCCTTCCCGGCTCGGTGGGAGCCTGCCCTGTGTCACTTGTCCTGCCTCACCCCTCTTTGGTGGTGGCAGGTCCCCAGGAGCTGCTCGTCAGGGCCATGTCCCCAAGGGGACCTCGAGGCACTCGCCATGCCCAGGGTGGGGATGGAGATGGAGGGTTGTGGCCGTGGCTCGCGTGGCACCAGGGTTGCGGCAGCTGGGACAGCTGCCCTTGGTGGGAACCGTCGTGGCCGTCCTTCCCCGGCAGCTGCCGTGGGAACGGGACCGGCACATTCCTCCGGAGTGGGATGCAGTGAAACCAGAGAGGAGGGTGGCTCACGGAGTGTGTCGCAACCGGCTCCAGCCCCAAAGCCACGGTTTGGAGCCTTTCGGGAAGGCGAACGCCTTCCCGAAAGGCTCCAAACCGTGGCTTTGGGGATGGACAGATCCAGGCTTTGAAACATCTCAGGGAGGAGAACAACCGAAGAGGAACTGGGCTCCTTTGGCCGTGGACGTGGGGTGAGCTGGGGCTGGAGGTGGCTGTGTATGTGTCCAGAAAGACCCACAGAAGTGGAGCCCGTGTCCCCTGACACCGGTGCCACATCCCTCTGTCCCCAGAGCGGTCCAAGGCTCACTCCGAGAAGCAGGATAAGCAATGGTTCCCCCCTTAACCTCTGCTCCCGGCTCTTGGTGGGCTGGATCTTCTCAATTGTCCCCACGTGCTGAGACACCGCCTTGTTTCCAGCCTGGGCAGGCCCCGCTGTCACTCGGTTCGTGGACAGCCACCGCGCGTGGTCCCATCCTGGGGTCCCTGCACAGGGGCTCGCAGGTTCCTCAAGCTTTAGGGTTCCTTGTAGGAAAGGGGCTGGAGATGCTGCACAGGGGGACGTGTGGGAAAGGCTCTCGTCCTGCATGCTCGCCCGCCTGGTGCTGGGACCCTGCCCAGACCTGGGGACCTGTGCCACTGCTTGCCCCTGCATCCAGAGGGTGCCCTGCTCCTCTTAAAGCTGTTGTAGACTCAGTTTCCCAACTGAGGTGCTGCCGACGGGGTGGGAGGGGAGAGCTGGGGGTAAGAAACTCAATTACAGCACGATGGCGGGAGCATCCTGTGCATCTGGAGGCAGGTCGGAGCAGGCACAGCCCAGGTGCCACCTGCGCTGGGGAAAAGCCAAGCTGGTTCTGGCAGAGCTGTGCTTCAGTGAGGGCCACGGTGCCCTTGTCCCACATGGAGCTCGTGCCTTTGGGACAGGGTGTTTGTGCCTGGGATGCTCAGCTGTGCCGCTGCCATGGAGCGGTGGGTGCTGTGCCGTGGGTGGCCCATCTGGATGTCACCTTTGGGTGGGCTGGGGATGCTTCGGCCAGCCTGGCTGTGGGGACAGAACCTCACTGGGATGTCCCCTTCCTTTCCCTGCAGAAACAGACAGGGAAAACACATCCCATGGGAATGTGGTGCCAGGCAGAACGATGCGAACGGGCAGCCGAGGGCTTTCCCAGCTCGGGCTTTGCCTGCTGCCCCAGTGCCACCCTCTGCTGTGGCCCCCGGGCTGTCACCACGCAGGGAAGGTGTGATGCAGTGTGACAGGCAGGGAGGCGGCAGTGCGTGTGCCACCTCGCTGGAGCTGCTGGGCCGGTGACAGCCCCGGCGCCGAGTCCCGGCTCGCGCACAGCCGGGCGTGTAATCCGCTTACGGGGGCACCGGCGCTGCCCCCAGCTCTCGCCATGATAAATCCCCGCTCCTGCCGGGCGTGTGGGGTGGGACACTTGGAAAGCGGTGGCTGTTGTAGGAGAACTTTGCTGCACCGGGCAGAGGGAATTTAGAGGGCGAGGGGCACCGCTGATGGGGTGCAGAGCCTGGACAGGGTGACGGTGGGGTGCTGCAGCCTGCGATGGGGAGGAAAGGGGGCTCCAAAGCCATTGGGGAGGTGCGGTGTCAGCCAGGGATGGTGGCATTGCTCCATTGGGACTGGGCTGAGGAGGGACGGATGAGGCCGGGTGGGGATGGTGGGGTCTCTGCTACCTCGAAGCTGGGTGGGGGGAGAGCCGGCGCTGGGGTTAGGAGCATGGCTGGGACCCAGGGATGCTGGGAACCCGCACAGGAGCCTCCAGGCCCCTCTTTGTGTCCACAAACTTGTGGTTCATTGCACCGGTCCCACCCCCAGGTGATGCTTTGGGGCTTTTCAGCACTTTCCTGGCAAACACAGCCCTTCTGTGGCCGAGCGACCCCGGCTCCGTGCCTGAGCTGCTCTGATGCATCTTGACATCCATCAAGGTGAATCATCCTCCCGGGTGACCCCCACAGTGACAGCTCAGGTGCCCTCGCTGCCACCCCACAGGCTCCTCCTGGGGCACTGTTAACCCTTTGCCTCCCCAAGGATGAGCCGGGGAAGCTGAGGCAGGACCGCTGGAGCTTCTGCTTCTGTGGTGGGCACCATCCCTGCTTCTCCCAGCCTGAGGCTGGGTCCTTCCCAGCCAGACCCACCAGGCCCTGCTGGAGCAGTAACTCGGAGGCGTGCGGAGACACTTTAATTGTCAGGAACAAAAGTGTAGAGTTTTCAAACAGCCTTTCATGGAAAACTGGGTTTCTCCTGTCAAAGAGGCTGGGGGTCCCTCCCGGGGTGGCTGCGGGGTGATCCAGGGTGGGGGGTGGGAGAGGATCTGGTGTGCACTGGGGTGGAGGAGGTTTTTGTCCTGGAGTGGAGGAAGATTTTGTCCTGGGATGAAGGTTTTTGCCAGGGCTGAATGTCCTCCTGGGCTGTAGCCAGGCTGTGTAACCCAGGGGGGCTAGTGATGATGGTGGTGGTGGTCATTCAGCCCCCCCACACCTGCCTTGCCACGTCTTTGGCCAACAGTGCTTTGCTGGTCCTTGATATCTCAACAACCAGGCAGGAGCTGGGCTTGTCTCCCCCCTCCTGTGCCCCCCCGCTGGTCCTTCCCCCGCCAGCACCCGCAGGGGCCGTGCCTCGGTGCCGTGGGTGCCCCAGCCACGGAGCCTGCCCAGGGTGGAGTTATGCTAATGCTGCTCCCCATCCCTCGGCACAGTCACTGCCGCTCAGTATCCTCTCCTGGCCACGGGTGACACCGGCTCTGCCATGGCCACCTGCTCCGAGCTGCAGCCTGGGCAAGAGGTACGGGGGCAGCGTCCCTCCCTGGTGGGGCGAGAGAGGGGACAGATGCAGATGGGGGACACGGAGCACCCTGGTGCTGCAGGGAGGTGCCACAGCTGATGCTCCATCCCTGGGGCAGCCTTGCTGGGGCATGCACTTGCTGCAGGACCCCCGAGGATGTGGTACAAACCCACCCTGTCCCACAGCATTGCCAAGGCCATCGGCTTCTCTGGGGTGGGGGATAAGGGGGAGCCCTGAAGGGCTGGAGCCCTGTGGGATGGGGTGGCAGCGGGGCTGGGAGCCCTTGGAGGTGGCAACATCATCTCCCATCCCTGTGAAGCCCCCAGCTGGGCTGGGCTGAGGTGGGCGGCTGGTGCTGAGCTCCCCAGGGTCAAGGTCGGTGAGGAAGAGGATGCTGCGGTCACACAGACCCGCTGAATGCTATGGACCTGCTGGGGGAAAGGGGAGTGTGGAGCCCTGCCATCCCTGCCATGGGGACACCCGCTGCCCCCCAGCCTGGCCCCCTGCCCCCCCCGTGCTGGTGGCCGTGGAGGGACTGGGGAGTGGGGGGCAGACATGCGAACGCGCAGCCCCAGCAGCGCCGTGACCTTGTTTCCAGCCCGCTAATTCCGTGCATCTCGCCTTGCCGCCGGCACGGCTGCCCTCCCCGCCGACGGAGTGGGGACACGAGACGGGGGAGGACATGTCCCCATGGAGGGCTCTCGCCTTGAGGCCTTCACCCCGGGGGGGCACTGACCCCCAGGTGTGAGCCTGCAGGGTCGGGGTCTCCCCCTGACCCTGTGTCCCCCCCGTTTGGGGGTCTCCCTGCCCATGGGGCTGGGGTGTCCTGGCAGTTGCTGTGGCAGGGTACTGGGGACCCGGGTGCCTGCTGGCAGAAGGGCTTGTCCCGCAGAAGCTGCTGCCGGACATGCCCTTGGGAACGTGTCTCCTCCCGCCAGCGCTTGTAAACAGGATGTGGAGCCGTCCCAGTCCCACCGTCCCCCTCCCTCGTCCCAGCCCCACCACCGCACAGGGTCACCAGCTTGGGGACTGCTGCACCTGGCCCCCCTGGTTCTCTGCCTGCACCATCTCCGGGACAGGCAGAGCCAGGGCAAGAGGTTTTTGGGGTCCCGGTTCATGTGAGGACACAGATTGAGAGTGGCCGTGGGGTTTGTAGCCCCTTGGCCCGACAGGTTGTGTTGCCCCGAGCCCTTTGCCCATGGGGTTGGTGATGGCTGTGGGCCAGGTCCCCTGGGACTGTAGGGATGGGAGCCCTGTGTGCCACCACCCACGCTGAGACCCTGCGAGTGGGCAGGCCAGGGGGCAGCACGGGCAGACCCCTGCCCGCCATCTGCCTCCCCCCTGGGACTGCCCCCCTGCCAGCTCTTCCACTTCTGCTCTTCATCTCTTTTTGTCTCTCCCTCCTCCCCGGCATCCCCTCCCCGGCATCCCAGCAGGCCATGGGGTGCGTGGGGGTCCTGGCTACCCCGGAAGACCCCGAGGAGCTGCGGGGTGCCCAGGGGGAAGGTCCCCATCCCTGTCCCCCGGAGTGCCAGGAGCCAGCTGCTGTCCCTGCACCACAAGCTGTAAGCGCCCGGGGTGCATAAGACCATGGCTGTCCCCACTGCCATCCCCATGGCTGTCCCCACGGCTGTCCCCAGGGTGGTGGCCTGTCCCCTGGAGTGGCCGTGTCCCCCTTCTCCTCCCATCTCTGCCATCCTTGGGTTGCATGTGTCTGGCTCCTGCAGCTTGGGGGCTCATGGTGCTGAGTCGGGTAATGCCACCTCGGGCTGGCACTGCCACCATTGGTGTCCCCTCCTGCTTTGTTCCCCAGATAAAGCGGTTCCTGAAGGAGGACTCGGAGGAGGCTGAGCTGACTCAGTTCCTGCGGGATTGCCCACCATCCGACAGCCCCAGGAAGGTGGAGCCCCCAGAGAGCCGTCGGGAGCCCGGCCACCCCCTCTGTGGTGTGGGCAGGGTCCACCCTGACGAACCCGCTGACGAGAGGGACGCCAGGATCTTCTCCCGGTCTCGGCCCTCGGATTTCCAGCAGCACATCGCCGCCCCCCCACCCCCCAGCCCCAACCGCCCGCGGAGCCCCTGGGGGCAGCTGGACCCCTACGACTCCTCTGAGGTGCAGGATGCGTCCGTGGGGAGGGGGACACGGGGCGAGGGGCTGCGGGAGTCACAGCAGAGGATGTTCCCACCCTCCCAACCCAAGGAGTTAAGGCAGGCATGGCCGCGTCCTGCAGAGCTCTGACCCTCTAGGACCATTTTGGGGGCGGGGGGGTGGGGTGGGTGCATGCAAGGGCATGGCCTGCCAGGATTGAGGGGTGGGGGGTGGGATGATGCCATTCCCTGTCCCATGTCCCCTCTGCCCACAGGATGACAAGGAGTACGTGGGCTTCGCCACGCTGCCCAACCAGGTCCATCGCAAGTCGGTGAAGAAGGGCTTCGACTTCACCCTCATGGTGGCAGGTATGGGGGTGGGTGGTGTGAGCCTGGCATGGGGGATGCTGACCCCCTCTGGATCCCAAAAGTGATGGATCCAGGGGGGTTACTGGATGCCCCCCCCTCACCCTTGTCCCCTTGTCCCAGGGGAATCTGGACTGGGCAAGTCCACCCTCGTCAACAGCCTCTTCTTGACGGACATGTACAGGGACCGCAAGCTGCTGAACGCTGAAGGTGAGGGGGGACAGTCCCAGTGAAGGGGTGTCCTGCTGGGGGGGGGTGGGGCAGAGCTCCTGGGGGGCTGCAGCCCCTCTCCCTGCTCAGCTGGGCTCCTTCGGGTCTCTGAATCTCTGTGTGACACATTGCCAGCTGCCTGCTGGCACTGGGGACTGCTCCAAGGCAGTGGGGACCCCCCCTGCCTGGCACCGGAACCCCCCACGGGGGCTTTGTCCCCACTGGGAAAACAAGCCCCAGCTTGTTGGGGATCAGCTGGAGCCACAGCAAATCCGGGAAGCTGCGGAGAGTCGGGGTCCAGGGCACAGAGCTGGTTCAGCTGCAGCCAGTTTTTGAATTAAAATGGCCCAAACTTGCCCAAATCCCCAGGGGCTCGAGGCATTTGTTTGATTTGTTTCCGTTGCTTGGAGCAAAAGCCAAAGCGCGTGTGGCCACAAGCACACGAGGCAGAGGGAGCATCCTTGGGGATGCAGGGACATGGAGGGGTCCTGCGGGCAAAGGGGGACGTGCAGTCCTGGGGCTGTGGGGTCACACATTTTTTGGGGGGGTACAGGGAGCCAGAAATGCTCCCGCAGTGATGCCTCTCCCCAGCAGACCCCGTGCTGCCGGAGCCGGCCTGTCATGGGGTGACGGTGACAGCAACACAGCCACCGAGGGAGGGGTGCACATCCACGTTGGGATGTGGGAGGCTGTGGCACCATCTTGTTGCTGGACGTTGGTGCTTGTGAGGGCTGATCCTGCAAAGCCACCCCCAGGGTGGAGGGTGACACCCGGGGGTTACAACGTCTCCCTGTGTCACCCCCTTTGTCCCTCGCCCGGGGTGTCCCCCACCATCTCTGTGTCTCCTGCTGCTGCAGAACGCATCACGCAGACGGTGGAGATCACCAAGCACGTGGTGGACATTGAGGAGAAGGGTGTCAAGCTGCGCCTGACCATTGTGGACACACCGGGCTTCGGTGATGCTGTCAACAACACTGAGTGGTGCGTCCCATGGGTGGGGGGTCTCCCCAGGGATGGGCAGTGCCACTGTGGGTGCCAGCAGCTCCAAGGGTGGGATGCCCGTGGCTCCTCGGGGTGGGATGCTGAGCCATGGGAGGTGTTGAGCTGGGGATCTAGGGAAAGCCTGGGGGTCCTGCAGGGGGGACTCTGATGTCACCTCCCTGTCCCCGCAGCTGGAAGCCGGTGGCCGACTACATTGACCAGCAGTTTGAGCAGTATTTCCGTGATGAAAGTGGCCTCAACCGGAAAAACATCCAGGACAACCGTGTCCACTGCTGCATCTACTTCATCTCGCCCTTTGGCCATGGGTACGGGCCACCCCTGCCTGCACTGCCGGGATGGGGGGGTGCTGGCGAAGGGATTTGGTGGGATGGTGCTCACCGGGCTCCCCCCGCAGGCTCCGTCCCCTGGACGTGGAGTTCATGAGAGCCCTGCACCAGCGGGTGAACATCGTGCCTGTGCTGGCCAAGGCGGACACACTGACCCCCACCGAGGTGGAGCGCATGAAGAACAAGGTAAGGGGAGGCTGGTCCAGCCTGGAGCCATCCCAGCAGGTCCCTGGGGATGGGGTCCTCACTCAGCTGGGGGCTCTCTCCATCCCTTGCCTGGAGTTTGCCATGGAGCATCCTCCGCACTCACAGCACTGTAGAGGACCATGTTACCCACATGGTCACCAAGGACATATCTACCCTTGTGCTCAGCTAGGGGCTGGAAGGGTCTGGAGGGGTGTCCATGACATTTAGTCTAGGGGGGACACAGGCTTTTGTGGGTCCTTGAGGGACACCGGTGCTGTGTGGCGCTTCCCACCCCCTTTCCAAGGGCCTGTCCTCAGCGGGGCTGTCTGCCTCCAGATCCGGGAGGAGATCGACCACTACGGCATCCGCATCTACCAGTTCCCTGAGTGTGACTCAGACGAGGATGAGGAGTTCAAGCTGCAGGACCAGGCACTGAAGGTGGGTCTGGCTCCATCCTTGGAGGGGCAGAGTCCCATGGCCAGGAGGACATGTCATCCTGGGGCACCCTTGTGACTCTTTGGGGTCACACAAGCCCTCCAGCAGCCCCAGCATGGTGGGGTTGGCACATATCATGCTGCCCAGATGCGTCACCAAGACCCCACAGGTGCCACCTGCACATTGGTGGGATGGAGCTGGGGTGGAGAAACCCATGCCATGACTTCTGCGATCCCACCTGGGGCTGTCCATAGCTGGGGCTCTGGGATATCTTGGCAAGTGGGTGCTGGATATGGCCAAGGAGATGCTTGTGGAGGGATGTAGGCCATGGTGGACACAACCGAGCCCTGCTAACCCCTGCCATCCTCCTGCAGGAGAGCATCCCCTTTGCCGTCATCGGCAGCAACACAGTTGTGGAGGCCAAAGGCCGGCGTGTCCGTGGGCGCCTCTACCCCTGGGGCATTGTGGAAGGTAACGCTGGGCCGTGTCCCTGGTGTCCCGCCAGCTCTGGGGAGACGGGGACATCGCATGGCCCATCTCCATGCTGCTCAGCCTGGGGCGGGGGGGGCAGGGGGATGTGGGGGGGCTGGCTGTGTCCCCCTGACCCCGGGCTCCCCCACAGTGGAGAACCCATCCCACTGCGACTTTGTGAAGCTGCGGACGATGCTGGTGAGGACCCACATGCAGGACCTCAAGGACGTGACGCGGGAAACCCACTACGAGAACTACCGCACGCAGTGCATCCAGAGCATGACCCGCATGGTGGTGAAGGAGAGGAACCGCAAGTACGGAGCCAGGAGCCGGGTGCCAGGGTAGAGGGTGTGGGGGGAGTCTCCTCTCTTTGGGGTGACCCAGCAAGTGGTGATCTTGGGGGGGGTTTGGGGTTGTGTGCAGGTCCGTGCTGGGAAGCGTGGTGGGCTGGGGATGGAAGCCTCGGCGGCGTGGTGGGGAGCCCCAGTGTGATGGGGGGCCCTTCCTGTGCCATTGGGCTAGGGCTGGCAATGAGGGAGACCCTGTGTCCCCTCAGGGCTGGGTTGCGGGGGTGCACTGGCAATGGCGGGGGGACCTTGCATCCCCTCAGGGCTGGGGTTCGCTTGGTGGGGGAATTGGTCCATCAGTGAGGGGAACCCTATGTCCCCCCAGGGCTTGGGCAGGGGGGTATGCTCTAGCAGCAAGGGGGACCCTGAACCCCTTTGGGACTGGCTGGGGGGGGGATGTGCCAGCAGCAAGGAGGACCCTGTGTCCCCCCTCATCTGCTGGATGTGTCTCCAGGGATGCTTCGGCAGCAAGGGGGGGACCCTGCATCCCCCTGGAGTTGGCTGGGGCGGGGGCAGGGGGGGGATGCTTCAGCAGTGAGGAGGACCCTGTGTCCCTGCAGGCTGCGGGGCTGGAGTGGGAGCCAAGCAAGCAGCCGGCGCTGGGGCTCTGTTGCCGGTACCAGCTGGATTCATGGCACTTGCATCCCCTTTAGCCCCCCTAAAGATCCTGGGGGGAACCCCCCACGGCAGGGTCCCTGGTGGTACCCTCCATCCAGGGGGCTGGAGTGGTGCAGGAGTGAGCGGAGGCTGTCGGGGTGGGGGGGTCAAAGGAGCAGTAGGGGGGGGCTGGCAGTGGCTATAGGCTCTAAGCTGGTCTCTCCACACGTGCCCCCGGAGAAGGCGGCATCCCTCCACGCTGAGGCTGTGCTGCGCCGACTGCTCCGCCGACTGAGCCGGGATCTGGCTGGGGCCCTGCTTGGCCCCCGCCGTCCTCCTCCTTCCCCCGCCCGTCCCCCTCACCCCTATATAAAGTACTTGCTGGTATCCAACCCTGTCTCGGTCCTTCTGTGCCCGTGCAAGGGCCGGGCAGACGCTCCAGGGGAGAGACGGCCCTGTGGCCACCCACCCATTGCCCACACAATTTGCCCTTCGGGTGCCGCCACCACTGGTGGTGCCGTGAGGACGCCGGTGGCATCACCCCCAGCTCACCCAGGCAAGGTGGGGTTGTGGGGATGTGTCACCATTTGGTGGCACCTAGCTTTTCCCACCCAAGGGCTGCCCAAGGGAAGGGAAGCAGGGCAGGAACTCCCCACCCTACTGCCCTCCCAGGGGGATGCGATTTTGGGCTGCGGGAGGCAGCGATAGACAGTCTTTCCTGGGCTAGTGAAGCTGCTTGCCCCACTGCCAGTGCCCAGCTCGAGCCTTGTCTTGCTGCCAGGGATGGAAGGAGCTCGATGTGCTCTCCCCTGTGTCCCCCCATGGCGAGGAGCCGTGACAACAGGCAGTGACTTCCAAAGCAGCTCAAAACACGGCCAAAACCCCTCCCTTGCCATGGCATGGCTGGCACAGCCTCCCCCGGCACAAGGGGACCCTGCAGGGCAGGGGTGTCCCAGCCCCCCCATGCAACATCCACCGTGTCCATCACCCCTTTACATGCGGAGGGGCTGCACCGGCGGTGGCACGTTGCAGTGGCACGTGGCGGCACGCGTGACTCCTGCCAGCCACAGTGGTGGTGTCCCAACCATGTCGTCACCCGCTGGGGTGGCACGTGGCATCCAGAGGGACCCAGTCGGGAGAGCTGGTCCCTCCCTGTTGCCGTTGGCATGGGAGAAGCCATCGATTCTGGTGGCTGTGTATCTGCGTGGTGGGGTGGCCCCGGGGGGATGCCCTTGGCTCCCTCCAGCAGGGATGGGCTTGAACCGGGAGCTGGTGCTCAGGAAAAGGGGTGCGGAGCATCCCTGGGGCTGGCCAGCAGTGGGGTGCAATGGGGACCCTGACCTGCAGCGGGGCTGGGGCTGTGGGAGAGAAGGGAGATGCTGAGTTTAAGATGTTTTAAAGCAGCAGAGAAAATATTGGGCTTGGGGAGGGGGCGCATCTCGAAGCACCCAGCAGGATGCTTCCCAAAATGGGAGAGTGGGGCTCTGTGCCCGGGTTGGGGGAAGTCCCTGGCACCCCTTGGTGTGGTGGTGCCTCCCTGGGCCAGTGGTGCATGGCATGTGGAGGGAGGGTGTTGAGGTTTTGGGGGATGCCTGGAGCTGCTCACGTGCCCCCTGCCTGGAAAAAGGCCCAGGGTGATGGTGGCTCAGGGGCTGTGCCAGTGGGTGCTGGGTACCTGTAAGGTTTGGCGTCTCCGGGGCTGCAGCGCCTGGGGGGGACTGTTTCCCCTGGTGGTTGGGGGGGAGGGGGGGGAGGAGAGGGGGGGGCACCAGGGCTGTGACAGAGTCCTCACCTCCTCTCTCTGCCCGCAGCAAGCTGACCCGGGAGAGCGGGACGGATTTCCCCATCCCTGTCATCCCCCCAGTGCCGGATGCGGAGACAGAGAAGCTCATCCGGGAGAAGGATGAGGAGGTGAGTGTGGGGCAGGGCTGAGCCCCCGCTCCGTTATGCCCCACCACCCTACAATGTCCCCAGCCCCAGCTCTGGCTCAGCACCCTTCCTGTGCTATCCCAGAGGCTGCTGCTCCTCAGGCCAGGGTGAGGAGGTGTTGGAGGGGCAGCAGAGGGGTGTCCCCCCCACCCCACCCCACAGCTCTCGGTGATCCCAGTCTGCTTGGGATGCTTGACCCAAATATGTTTGCGAGGGAGCTGGTGTGGCTGGGGGGTGCCAGCCCCCGCCCCCCTCCATGATCCCTGCTCTGCTCCCTTCCAGCTGCGACGGATGCAGGAGATGCTCCAGAAGATCCAGAAGCAGATGAAGGACTCGCACTAGCACCCCCTCCTCCTCCTCCTCCTCCTGCCCCCCCCCGCCCAGATCAGAAATGTTTACATCACGCTCCATCCTGCCCCAGCCCCGCTGCCAGACTCGGTACCGACACCGCACCCGCCACCTTAAGCTGCTGTGGTATCGCCTTATCCAACTGCCAGCGCCCGTCACACGGGGACAGGGAGGGGACAGGGCACCGGGCTCCCCTGCACCCTGTCCTGGCTGGATGCCTCCCCAGGCCCCCACCCCAGGCTGGGAACAACTTTGTCCCCCGAGCTTTGGCTTTCTCTGTTTCCCCTGCAGCTCTGGGGAGGGCCACCAGTCAGCTCTCCGTGTCGTGTCCCTTGTCCCCGTGTCATCTCAGGCTGCCTGCTTACAGCCTTTACACTCAGCTTGGCCCTTGCGTAAGGGAAGAGGAAAGGGGAGGTCCAGTCCCAGCCCCCCCAAACCCCTAGCTGCCCTCATGTGTGGGACAGGGTTGCTCCCCCTGGGGACCACAGGTGACTGAGGGGATGGAGGGGCAGCCAGCACCTGGACCCTTGGCCACCTTCATGCCAGCACTGGTGCGAGGAAGGACTGAAGCTTGGGGTGTCCAGCCCTGTGTCCTCGGCAGGGTCCCTGTCCCCACCAAGTGTCGCCCCTTGGGAGCACCCCGTGTCCCTGGGTGGTGGGGGTGGCCACAGCAGGGGGAGCACTGGGGGAATCACCGTCCCCACAGAAAGTCCCTTGAACCCCAAATGCGAGGTCGGGTCCCCAGCCTGGCCTCCCCTTGATGTTGGCCCTGTAAAGCAATAATGACTGTCCTGTGCCCGCGGTGCCTCCCCACCTGCGGCAGCCGCATCGTCCCTTGCTGGTGTTTCGGCCCCTGCCACCACTTGCTTGTCTGTGGTGTCCCTGTGTGCCCCCAGGATGTCCCTGCTGCTTCCAGGTGGAGCATCACTGTGTGCCCCCCAAGGATGTCGCCACCCATGTGGCTTCCCAGCAAAGCACTGCTGTGTGTCCCTGTGTTCCTCCATGACGTCCCCAGTGGTGTTGCTGCCCTGCAGAGCACTGTAGCCTGTCCCCCCCAGGCTGTCCCCATCCGTGTTGCTTTCCCACAGAGTACTATGTCATGTCCCTGCCTCCCCCCAGGCTGTCCCCATCTGTGTTGCTGCCCTGCAGAGCACTGTGTTGTGTCCCTATGTCCCCCTAGGATGTCCCCATCCATGTTGCTCAGCAAAGCACTGCTGTGTGTCCCCAAGGCGAGCCCTGGCCCACAGCTCCCAGCCAGCAGCCACAGGGCATCCCTGGGGAGATGGCCCCAAAACCCCCCCAACCCCCTGCTCCCCCCAGGGACTGGGAAGGACAAAAGGGGATGGCGAGGCTGCAGGGTGGAGGCAGAACTGGGAGCAGTGGGATCACTGGGAGCTCACTGGCATGGGCACATGTCCCCTTGCTGGCAGGGCCACCTGAATCGGGGTTCCCTGGGGGGGGGGGGGGCGGTGAACCCTGGGTGAGAGATTCACATCCAGGAGGCTTGGCTGATGGGGAGCTGTGTCCAGCCGAGGCTAAGGGTGGGTGTTGTGGGGTCCTGGGGCAGCTCTGGCACGTACCACCCATGTCCCTGCGACAGCCACAGGGTCCCTTGGCCCCCGCGGGCAGGGACCCCCGGGCAGGGCCCTGCAGGGTGTATTAGCGCTTTCCTTTTTTTAATCTTGCTATTTTCTTACAGAAGTACGTACCTTCGCATGATGGTCATAGAGGCATTTATTAAAGGATAAGCAGAGTATAGGTTTATAAATTCTTATAGAGCTAGTGGAAATATTTTTATCCCTCCACAACCGTTCTCAATAAATACAGCTGACCCGGCTTGTCTGAAACCCCAAGTCGCTTCCGCGTGGGCGGTGGGTCCCTGTGTCCCCGGGCAGGCGAGGACGGGGGCTGATGGTGGCCAGCCCCGTAGCCTCCTGTTCCTGACTCCCATTTCCCTGGGAAAGGCTCAAAGTGGATAGTGGGGGATTTGTGCTGCACTCACAGGGGCACCCAGCGTGGGGTGGGGGAGCCCCGTGGGACCCGGCTCTGGGGCTGAGGTGACACACAAGGAGCAGGTCCCCCCCTGTCTGCTGCTGCCTCATGCCCCCTTGCGTGTTGCCTTGGGGTCCCATGGCCCCCAGGCGCTGCTGGTGTTGGGTCTGGGATGGGAACTTTGGGGGGGGGCAGAGTGGGGAGCCCAAGCCAGGGGACCGAAATGCTTTCCATGTGCTTCCCCCAGGCATCCTCGCACCCCCCCCATGGTGGGGTGAGCCCTGCTGGGAGAGACGGCAGGCACTCAGTATGGCTGGGCCCCACCTATGAGTACCAATGCCCAGTTACCCCAGTTTGGCTTCACCAGGAGCTGGCGGGGTGAAGGGGAAGGAGTGGTGGGCAGAGTGGCACTGGGATGGGTGAGAGCTGTGTCTCTACCTGCCTTCCAGTGGGCACCGCCCCCCCTGCACCCCACGATCCCCCCCATGCGCTGCGATCCTCCCCGCTGCCTCCTCCTGTCCCACCTGCACCCTTCTGTCCTCCCCTGCAACCTGCTCTCCTCTCCCGCACCCCACTATCCCCCCCTGCACCCCACTCTCCTCCCCACAGTGCTGTTGGGCTGATCCAGCTCAGCACAGGGTGCCCAACAGCCCCCCCAGACCCCACTGTGACCCGGCAGATCCCAGCCCCGCTGTGCCTGGCTGGGGGTGGCAGTGAGTGGGGGCTGCACAGGAGTGGGGAGTGCAGTTTGGGAGGGCACCCACACTCAGGCAGGCCTGGCCCCGGCCCAGGGCAACATGTTGGGATGAGTCTGGGTCCCTCGTTGTGACATCCAGCAGCAACCATCATGTGCATGGCACAGGGCTGTACCTGTCCTCTGGGGGGGGGACTGGCACGTGGGCTGCTGGGGAAACATGTCCTCAGGTACTCCCAAGCCCTCAGAACCCCCCATCACATCACATCACATCACATCCATCCATCCGTCCGTCCATCCATTCATCCGTCCGTCCGTCCGTCTGTTCTTCCCTCCCTCCCTCCTTCTCTTCCTCCCTCCATCTATCCTTCCATCCATCCATCCATCCATCCATCCATCCATCCATCCATCCCCATCCCCTTCCATCCTATGAACATCCCTGCCCCTGATGCCTTAATCACCCTGAGCATCCTCACCTGCCCCCCACCCACACCCTTGACCCCCCATTTAGGCACAGCAGCAGCACCCAGCCCCTGTGCAGTGGGTGTGCTTGGCCCAGCTCTGTTCTCTGCAGCCCCCTCACTTATGGGGCTTCCTGGTTTCCCCTTACTTCCATCTGAAGGTCACTGGATCTGCTGCCACCACAGCCCTGCTCGCTGCCCTGGGATGGTGGGTGCCATGGTGGGGGTCTGTGCAGAGCATCCTGTGCTCGTTGCTGGTCACCACACGGGCAGGGAACCTGCAGGTGGTGAGGGGGCTGGAAAGCCAGCCTTCCCCCACCCTGGGAGCAACCCCAGCCCCCTGTGCCCCCACTCTGTGGCACTGTAGGTTCTCCCCATCCCTCTTTCTCTGCACATCCTCCTCCACTGATCCTGAATATCATCAGCTCCTGTGCTCCCCTCTGCTGGCACTCACTCCACATCACGCCCCTCCCTGGGTGCCCCCAGGTCCCCCTCAACCCTCTTTGCCCCCGTACCCCGGCCAGCTCTGTCCCCTCTGCAGGGCTGTGCTCCTGTCCCATGCTCCAGCACCTCTACCCCCAACCAAGCCCCTTCAGCTCAGCTCTGATCCCCTCCATGCTCACTTGTGTCCCGTGTGACACCCCCTGAACCCTCCAGTCCCCCTCCCCATACACAGCTGGATCCCCTCCAGGCCCCTCCACTTGCTGCTCCAAGCCCTTCCAGGGCCATCCAGCCCCCTCTGCCCCTTTCTCCTCTCCCCATGCAACAGAGCCGCCTGTGAGGGCAGTGAGAGCTCAGGCAGGCTTTGCCCACCATGTTCCCCATAAATAGGACCCTGCCCCATGGTCTTACAGGGAAAGGAGCCCAGAAAGGGGCTCTGCTTTCAGCAGAGCTTCTGGTCGCCCATGGCACGGCTGGGATGAGCACCGGCTGCCTCCTTCCCAAGGTAAGGTCGAGCTGGTTGGGTCAGTGCGGAGGTTTCGGCTGTCGCTCTCCTCTCTGCTCGGGTTCTTCAGGGGACCCGAATCACAGACAGTAAAATGTCTCCCATCAGTATCTCCCCAAACAGACACTGGTGTCAGAGCCAGGGAGCTCCTGAGTGAGAGCCGTGCCATCCCCACACCATCCTTCATCCCTGTGTGGATGGCGAAACCCTGTCGAGTGTACGGTTGTATTATTTTTCTCTGCTAAAGCGGCCGAAGCATTTCAAAGGGATTCCCCAGATGTCTCTCTCTCTCTGGCAGAGAGCTGAAGCCAGGCTCCATATTTCTCTGGTCTCCGCATCACCCAACACAGACTACTTTTGGTTTTCCACCAAGCTGAGAGGGGCAGTTGACATGCTGGAGGGAAGGGGTGGCATCCAGAGGGACCTGGACAGGCTGGAGGAGTGGGTCCATATGAACCTCATGAAGTTCAACCAGGCCAGGTGCAAGGTCCTGCACCTGGGTCAGGGTAATTCCCAGTACCAGCACAGGCTGGGAGGGAGGGAGGGGTGGAGAGATGGAAAGCAGCCTTGTGGAGAAGGACGGGGGGATACTGGTGGGTATAAGCCAGCAATGTGTGCTTGCAGCCCAGAAAGCCAAGCATCTCCTGGGCTGCATCCCCAGCAGCGTGGCCAGCAGGGCGAGGAAGAGGATCCTCCCCCTCTGCTCTGCTCTCCTCACACCCCCTGGAGCACTGCCTCCAGCTCCAGCATCCCCAGCATAAGGCAGACATGGACCTGGTAGAGCCCCTGCACAGGAGGCCACTAACATGGTCCGAGGGCTGGGACACCTCTGCTGTGGAGAAAAGCTGCCTGGTGGGGAGCTGCCAGGCCCATCCACCACCTGCTGCAACTTCTCCTCTTGCCGTGGGTTGGAGCTGGGGCAGGAAACCACCCCTGTGGCGTCCTTCTCTCCTTGAGCAGCACCGTCTCAGTCCCTCCTTGCTCCCTCCTTCATTTTACAAAGATGCTGAAACCCACCTCTGGCCAGTGACACCAAAATAGGCTATTGATTGGGCCAAAACCCACTGCCACAAACATTAACCCTCTTAACTTCAATGTAGAGGCGGAAAATGTTTGTTCTTCCTGGTGGGGAAGCAGCTCTTGCTCCAAAGGCTGGGATGCATGAACCTGCCTCCTCCTGCATCCCACCCTTGCAGCTCCCAGCGCTCCAAGATGGACCCTTGCACCAGGGGCCCTGCTGGCATCGCCCTTCCCAGAACAGCCAACAGAACCTCTTGTTTTGGCCCCAAACTGGCTGATTTAGCCTGGTTCCCATTCTCCCCAGAGGACAAAATGCAGTACTGAGGCTCAGGTGACAGTCCCAGCCTGTACCTACCCTTCTTTGTGCTCCATTCCATGTGATTTTGATCACATCTTTAAAAATAATAAAAAAAAACCCCAACACCCAAACCCACTCAAACCCAGCCTTTCCAGGGCAGAGATATTTCCACGCAGCAAATGCTCCAATGTGAATTCTCCGCTGCCCTATTTTAGGTTTCTCACCAGCGTCGGCATCGGTTGCAGACATCTGTGCTGGAGCTCCCATCGAGCCTTCAGCAGTGATTGCAGTGGAAGGAAATAAGGGTTTCTCTGGGCAGAAGAGGAAATCTCTCCCCTCCTTCACCGGGCTGTGCCACCCCATGGCTGCCCCTGATGAAATGGCCTTTCCCCTCACAACAGGAGGGACATCAAGGGGCTGGAGCGGGTCCAGAGAAGGGCAATGAAGCCGGTGAGGGGTCTGGAGCACAAGTCTTGTGAGGAGCGGCTGAGGGAGCTGGGGGTGTTCAGCCTGGAGAAAAGGAGGCTGAGGGGAGACCTTCTCGCTCTACACAACTCCCTGGAAGGAGGGTGTAGCCAGGGGGGGTCGGTCTCTTCTCCCAAGGAACAGGCCATGGGACAAGAGGAAACGGCCTCAAGTTGCGCCAGGGGAGGTTCAGGATGGATAATAGGAAAAATTTCTTCAGCGAAAGGGTTGGAAGAGGCTGCCCAGGGCAGTGGTGGAGTCGCCATCCCTGGAGGTATTTAAAAGCCGGGCAGACGTGGTGCTGAGGAACATGGGTTAGTGGTGGGTTTGTCAGTGTTGGGTTGATGGTTGGACTTGATGGTCTGAAGGGTCCCTTCCAACCAAAACAATTCTATGATTCTATGAAACCCCAACTGGCACAAGCCCTTCCTTCCCTCCCCTGTATTTACTCATTTATTCCCTATATTATTCGTTTTATTTTCCCACATTGGAGAGCACCGTGCAACCCCACCTCTTTCCTCAGCATTTGGGGATGTGCACATGGGCTGAGCCTCAGCTTGGGGACCCCCTGCATGGCTCTCCTGCCCCATAGCCTCCGTGGGGTGGGGGCAGTGCCCTACAGTGCCCCATGGCGTTCCCCTGCCCATTGCAGCTCCCATGTGGCTCAGGGGTCACTTTGGCAGGAGAACACCCAGGTGCTGCTCTGAACCCTGTCGCTTCCCTCCTGGGGCACCCACGGTTGAGTGGTTTGTTTAAAATCCAGAAGCCAAGGTGCTGTCTCTAGTTTCTTCCCACTCTGGTAGTTCTTCACCACTTGTCACATCCATTCCCACATTTCCATTTCTCCCGGGTGCAGGCAAGGCAGCAGCAGTCACTCTGATTGCCTCCGGCGTCATCGGCCCGGCCGGGAGCATGCTGCCTGGTGTGAGCCACAGGGTGACACGTCTTCTCCTCGCCTTGCAGATGTGACGGGGATTTGGGATGCTGTGTCTGAATGTATTCAGTGAATGTTCACGATGAATCAGGTAGCCTATGTATCTCCAGTAGACCTGAAACCACCATGGCATCGTGTGCTGTTGCTCTTCCCCTCCTTTCAAGGGAGCTAAATCCAGTTGGCAGCTGGTGACAAGTGGTGATCTTAAAGGTCCCTTCCAACTTAGATGATTCTATTATTTGACGATTTTAAAACATCCCAGAATTACCTTGTAGGTGGCAAATGGGCCATAGACTGGATTGTCTATAAATTGAGATTGAAAAATAAACTCTGTCTCTAGCGGTGAGAAGTCTTCAACACATTTTGTGGCTTCTCTGTTCCCCACAGCCAGAATGGAAAGACCAGACCAAGAGCTGGAAACAATTTTTTCAAGGTTTATCCCAAATGATGGGAACCCCCTGGTCTAGCTGAGGGATGTTGGCTCTGTTCTTCACCAAATACCTTTTAGAGGCTGAAGAGGAAGGAGAGAAGACATCTCAGCCTATGGAGGTCTTTCCCAAAGCTTTCCGGTGTCTCTTCTTGCTCCTCTGTATGTCAGGGCACGAGGGACAAAGCACCACCACCATGCTCTAAAAAGTCATCCTTCATTTCTACCAGCCTCAAAACAGTCATTATTTGCTCCTTCTCTTCTCCTCGGCCTTCAGGCTGTCAGAATACCTGGAACTGCGACATTCTCAGTTGCTGACTGAGAGACGCTGGATCTTGGATTTGATGAAGTCACTGCTGAGAGGTGAGTTTCTCAGCTACCTGAGACTTTGGCAGATGTTTGTGGGGTCATCTCTGCTCAGGTCAGCATTCTCAGTAAGGGGAGAGATGAAAAACTTGACTTCCTCTTGCAGCACCTTTGGGGTGTACACTTGGTTCTGTGCCACCAAGAGAGGAAGGACACCCCTTCAGAAGGTCCTGAGGACATCACAAGAGGAAACCACCTCAAACATAGTTAGGTGTATAAAGCTAGAGTCTCTCTTTTATCAACTGGCTTCAAACCATTCATATTTATTCAGTGGTGTGGTGCCTGCTGTGTAAGAGACATGTCCTGGAGCTGCTGCAGCTAAGCCAATTGAGACAAAAATTGATCCTCCATAGTTCTCCTGCACCAGACCTCGTAGAGGCAAACACCAGTTCATGGTGGGCCCTACAGCCTCGTTGTAGGCAAAACTGTTTTGGCAGCAGCTGTAGACAGCCTTGAGAGAGAGGGGCTGGATGGTTTGTACCAAAAGCCCATGGATGGGCAGATTTTCCATGATTTCTGGTCAATGCTGCCATCCCTGCACCTGTGTTGCCCCAGGAGGTCACCAAGAGCCTGGGATGCACCAATCTCAACATCAGCCTAGTGGCTCTCTGCACCTAAAGCAGGGATGTCTTCTGCTCGAGTCAGCAAGAACGGTGGTCAGAGCCACCTTACATCGTGGTGTGCAGGTAATTTCCTTCTCAGTGTCACCTACTTGAGCACAGCACATCCAACGTGGCCTGGCTGTTTCTTCAAACACTGGGTGTGTTGAGCGAGGACAGTGTCCTTGGTCCAGCACCATCCACCCACCCTGTCCACTTGTCCCTTTGGTTTGCAGAGTGTTTTCAGATTTCTGCTCCCAGGGCTGCATGGCTGCTGGCAGCAGAGTTCTCCCTGGCCCAGACCCCAGCCCACACCCTGGTTGTGGTGGGCACACAAGAACAGGACAGGAGATAGATGGATGTAACTGATTGTGGGAAGCTCCATCGGGTGACTTCACTGGCACATTACACTATTTCTGAAGCTTCCTTTCAAAGACACGAGTTGCACTGTATTTTGGCAATATATTCCCCATCCCTGTAGTCTCACAAAACCCACCAAGGCCATTTGGTGTGACCTGCCAGTCTGCTGAGAGGCTTGGCAGAAGCAGCCATTCCTTCCCTGCAAGGGTGATATCACAAGTGATGTCAGCATGAAGTACAGGGACCAAGAAGAAATGACAGTTAAAGCCTGGTATGATGCTGATGTCCCCCTGCAGACATGGATGAGGTGGGACTCTCCTCCAGCCAGGACCACAGGTCCCTGGCAGCAGCCTTCAGCGTTGGCTCTACTTGGGGAAACAGCACCATCTATTTGCAGCATTGTTTTATGAGTGCCTTCGTAGAGAAGACAATGTGACCCCCATGGTTGGATGTCCATGACCCATCCCCAAGTCACAAGCTTGGTGTAGCACCCTTTTCTGTCCTAGGTCATGTTGGGTTAGACCCTGCAGCCCAAAGGCAGTGCCTGACGGTTGCTCTGAGTTTAGGGTTATGAGCACGAGTTGCACGTGTGTGCAGGGACCCAGGGAGGGAAGAGGCATGAAGGGACCACAGACAGGTCAGACAGGCCCAGGTCCCAGGCCCCCAGCTGCATCTCACATTTGGGTCTCCCATTCCAAGGCAGGGTCTGCCCTTCCACTCCCACGGACAGACATGAAGACACCCACCTTGGGGTCTGATCCCCATATGGGTCTCAGCCCCTGCCCCGCATTTCCCCACAGCTGCCTCAGAAACGTGACAGCCCATTGGGGTTCAGAGCAGTCTGGGGGAAGGTCCCACGTGGTGACCCCACAGGACCAAAGGGGAGAAAGCCAGCCTGCCCCCAGCTTTGCTCTGGCCAGGAAAAGCTGTCTCCACCCCAGCCAATCCCCACCTCTGTGGGGAGAGAAGCTGGGCGAGGGGCAGGAGGACAAGGCATGGGGATGGGGCCGTCCCCAAATCCAGCTCAGCACCCACAGGGTTTGTCCCCCATGTGTCCGTGTGTCCTGGGTGGCAGATGTGATCTAGGACTCCCAGTTCCAGCTTTACCACAGGCTTGGGAGGAATGAAAAAGATGTGCTCTATTAAACCTGCTGCGAAAAGGGTACAAGGGGTGGTCTGGGGCATCCAAAGCACAACAGATGGTCTGGGGCATCCAAAGCTCTTGTGGAGTGACCTCTACTTTTTCTTGCTGCCTTTCTTCTTGCTTTCGATCAGGTGCAGTCCCTGCTTCTTGATGTCTTCCCGAGTGAGGACAAGGCCATGGTCTTTGTCAGCAAAATCAAAGGGGTCTGGAGGAGAGAGCGGAGAGGAGCAGGCTGAGGAGAGGCTGTGGGGCCACCTCCACAGTGCCTGTGTCCCTGGGGAGAGCCAGCACGTGTTGGAGGGCTGGTGGCATCATGGTGAGTCCTTGTACCAAGCCCTCCGGCATAGGCACTACTGGCTGGGTCTTCCAGCCCAGCATCCCAGGGTGACCTGCAGGGCCTGGCAATGTCACTGCCCTGACGTGCATCTCCAACACTGCTGGGGCTTCCCATAAAGGTGTGGAGCTATGGGGTGGTGGGCACAGCCCTCGCTTCATTAAAGAAAGGTGGTAAACTGCCAAAAACTCAGTGGTTCCTCCAAGAGCATCCAATAGGAGGAGGCCACAGACCAAGCACTGGTTATTTTTCACAACCCAGTGATTTTAAAGATGAGCATGTTCCTCTTGTCCCACAGCATCTCTCCTGCTGTGCTTTGATGCTCACCACCCCACTGTTTACCTTCGTTCTCCCACATTCCTACCTAAAACCACACTCAAAGCCTTGGAGACAGCCAAGGTCAGCCCCAAGGTCTGGAGACAACTCATGGGCTGGGGTCTGCTGGGGCAGTGGGAGACAGCCAAGGACCCCTGAAAAATCCCAGGGGGCAGGGACTGGGACAGTCGCTGTGGGACATGTCCCTGCTGTGCTCTCCTACCTTGGATGCTACTGCCTACGTCATCCAAGGAAATCTTCAGGTTCTGTGGATCATTCGCAGTTGTTTTCTCCAGAAAATTCCTGACCTTCACAAAAGTCTGTGAAAGACACCCTGGGTTAACGGCTGAAGGGGAGCTAGGTCTTACAACCCAAGGGGTGTCCCACCTTGATGTCCTCCTGGGGGGGACACCCTGCAGTGCCCTGGGGCTGAGCTGCTCCGTGGCTCTTCCCCGGGGCCACCTTCGTCCTCCCATCTTGGGATGGGCCATCCAGGAGAGCCCTGTGTGGGTCCCCAAAGACTACAGCAGGGATGGAGCCCCCATGCACCTCGTTGTTCTCATCAGGGCTGTGGCTGTCGGGGGGCAAGTCGGCCACCCGCTGCAACAGGTACTGCAGCTTCTTCTCACAGTGCTGGAGCTTCTCCTCCACCCCTCTGGCCTTGACAGAATCATCCTGGAGTCAGGGAGAGAAGAACAACCTTGGTGGGGAAAATGAGCCACTTGGGGTGATGGTGGCTGCACCAAGTGTCACCACACTGTACCATTGCACCACCAAGCACCATCCTGCGCTGCGCTCACCCCAGAGCCACGCAGGTACCTGGTCAGGGACGGTGATGCCATGCAGACGGACAAAGAGGTGGTCAATGCCATTTTCAAAGTCGACCAGGAGCTCCTGGTTCCTTAGCATCTGGGCTCGCATCTGCTCCAGCCGAGCCTCTTCCAACTGCAGGTTCATCCTCAGCTCCTCCTCCAGCACCCTGGAGCCAACCACACTGACATCTACACGACTGCACGGGGATGCAGAGACACCCCAAATGTGTTGCAAAACCTGCTCAGGTTGCACCCTGCCCCCCCACTGACTGCAGAGCAGAGATGCTGCCAACTCTGATGGTACCCAACTGGTACCACTTCCCACACCTGGCAAGGAGCAAGGGTCCTCCTGCTCCCACTGCAGGAGCTTTGGGTGCTCTCCCAGGACCATAGATGGGGGAGCACCCTGCTCAGAAAACCTCCCGGTGGCTGCAGTGGGATGAAGGGGTGTCCTGTTGGGACACCCATGACGCACATGTCTCCCACCCAAGGCTGGTGGCCCGGTTGACACAGCTGTCCCAAGGCCAGTAGCACCTGTTTTTGTTGGGGGGCTGGCAAAACTTCAGCTCAGCCTGCTTCAGCTCCAGCTCCTTCAGCGTCTCCTTCAGCGCCTGCTTCTTCTCCTTGCACTCGTTGACGTACTGCTCCAGCTCCACTGAGGACTTCTGCTGCGCCAGGAGCCTGCTGGGGATGTCCTGGCCAGGGGAGAGCACGAGGACTCAGCCCATGGTGCTCCTGCAGGGTACGAGGTCTGGGCTGTGGCCTCGGGGAGGTTTCTGCACCATGGACCACTGCAAGTTCATGGCATGGAGAAAAGCAGCTCCATCCCTGCCCGCACAAGAGGGGCTTTGGGGGCTCCGGGGGCAGAGGAGAGCAGACAACCCCTCAATAGAACAAGGTGAGCAGAGAGGTGTCGGTCCCCTGAGGCTCGAGCAGCCCAGGGTTCTACCAGAGACGGGTTTTTACGTTACCCAGAGGCGGGAGCACTGCACCGCAGCCTTGGCCTTCTCCATCTTCTCGGTCACCCAGGCCTCGCGCTCCATCTGGGTCTTGGTGGCCATCTGTTTGGTGTCTAGGGTGGGAGGGAAGAGGCAGGGAAGGATGTCTGTGGCTGTGCCCGTGTCCCACCCCCCTGCACCCCGCCAGGCACTCACCCTCCATCTGGTCCTGCAAGTGCAGGTTCGTGAAGTCCATGGCGAGCTCGTACCGGGCTTGCTGCAAGGACGTTCATTGTCACCTCTCAAGCTGGTGACACCCTGGGGGAGCTGGCCCTGCAGCCCCCCCACCCATGGGGGGCTTGGCACCGATGCCTGCCCTCTGCCCGCAGCCCTGCCTGCCCCGGGACCCCCCGCTCACCGCTCTCAGGTGCTTTTCGCTTGCTTCCTTCAGCCAGAGTCTGTCGACGGGCACGTTCTGGGCAGCCAGGGAGCGGAACCGGAGCTCTCTCTCCGCACGGAACCGGGTTTCCATCTGAGTCATGTCCTCCTGGAGCACATCAGAGAAGGGAGAAGCGGTTGCCAAAGCTGGGATGGACCTTTGTGGGTCCACTGAGCTTCTGGGCCAGCATCAAAAATGACACTCCCCCCCCCCCAAGTAAACAGGCTGGGAAGGAAACTGGGCAAGGAGGGCTGGAGGATGGAACATGCTGCCTTCACCGTGGCTGGTGCTTCAGGCAGGCTGTCCCCAGGCCACCTGACCCAAGAGCAAGATGCAGGAGGAGCTGTGGAGGCATCTAGGTGCTGCTGGGCAAGCCTAGCTCAGTCGCTCTTGCTCTTTATTGCAGGAAGACTCACCAGCCTGGGGACATGGCACTGGCTGTGGGCTCTGGAGGGTGGGAGAGGGCCCCAAGGTGCCCCAGACCTTCTCACCTTGGTTACGTCAGCGGCTTTGAGGGCATTCAAGGCCATGAGTTCTATGTCTTCCAGCTCCCAATGGTACCGCTCGGCCATCCCGTACAAGAGGTCCAGGTGCATAGGCAGGTGGGCCAGCTCCTGGGACACAGGGAGCCACGGTGCATCACCCCACCGAGCCCTGGGGGTCCCCTGCGCGCTGTGACAGGGGATGGTGGGGAGCAGGAGGACATCACCAAGCCAGGAGGGTGTCCTACCAGCGCAGCTCCTGGGGCACCTCATTGCTATTGCAGGGGGAGCGGGTGGGACAGTGGCACAGTGAGGAGGAGCTCACCTTCCTCAGGACATCCCGCACCGCCAGGTACAGGGCGGTCACCCTCTGGCCAGCGCGGACTTTGGTGAGCATCTTGTCAATGTTGTTCTCCAGCTGGCGGATTACCTAGGGCAGGGAGGGGACGGGGGGACATGGGGTGACCCAGCACACTGAGCCCAGGGAATGTGGGGACAAGGGGTTGGATTGAAGTTCCCCATGGGTGCTGCTACCCCGGGAAGGGGTCCTGGGTACCTGCACCTGTGCCTGCAGGCGCTTGTCATCCATCTGGGCATCCTGCAGCTGCTGCAGCCGCCGCTGCAGCTCGTCCCAGGCCTGGCCCCGCTGCCGCAGCTGGTACAGCAGCACGTTGCTCATGTTCACCTGCTCGTAGATTTTGGCCCGGAGCCTCTCCTGGGCCACCTGGATGGCCATGTGAGAAGTTCACCAAGCTCGAGGCAGGGTTTGCTGGGCACCCGCGGGAGAAGGGGGTCCTTCCTAGAAACTCCCCCCCCCGCCCCAAGGTAGAGCTTTGGATGCCCCCCAGGAACGGGTAGGACATTTCTCTGGGACATTGTCACGCCCTTAGCAGGACGGGGTCTGGAGACCTTCACTGTGGGGGGCTTGGGGTAAGGCAGAGGTGGGGATCTGCTGATGGCAGTGGTGGGTCGTGCTTATGGACTCTGCATAATGCAGACCCGGGGCTGGGCGTCAATAAAATCAATCAGTGCCCCAGATGCGGACGCTGGCGGAGAGTGGTGACAGCGCTCTGTCCCCGCAAGAGGGCCCCGGGCAACACCAGCTCCTCTGTCTCCATGGGCTTCTAACCAGGTCATAACCTTGGGACAGGCAGTGAAGGGCAGAGACAGCATCTCTCTCCCAGGACTGCAGCTCCTCCCAGGACGCAGGAACCTGGGCAGCCCCAGGGACACGCAGGATGGGACATGCAGGAGATCTGTTGGGGCAAAGCATGTGCTGAGGGAGCTGAAGGAGGACCTACACGGAATGGCTCTCGAGGTGGAAAGGGACCCATGGGACCACGTGACACCCCACGTCTCGCCACACCAGCCCAGTGTCCTTGTGCCTGCACCAGGTCCCTCTGCCAGGCACCCCAGTGTCCCCGGAGCCCCAGAACATGTGAGCAGCCCGTGCCCGCTGGACCCTGCCCTTACGTCCACTGTCCTCCTGGCCAAGGCGATGTCCATGGGCTTCTGGGCTCCACAAACCTCGGCCACAGTCAGCTTGTTGAACTGCAGGCAGGAGAGGGGCAGAGGGAACGTCACCGCCAGCCCAGGGATGGTCACATCCTACTGCTGCCCTGGCGAGGTGCAGAGGAGGAGGAGGTGGCTCTGCAGAGCCAGCAGCAGGCAGGGGTGCAGCAGATGGGACCTCGTGGTACCTTCTGGACAAGGTCCAGGGCATGGACATCCTCCTGCACCGCCTCGCGCAGGCGGGGGAGCAGCTCTCTGTTCTGATTGAGCCTTTCCTCACATGAGAGTGTGAAAATCTTCCTCCCTTGCTCTGGAGGATGTTAAGGTGACGTTGGTACCATGCAGGACAATGAGGGGACCAAGAGTCCCCCGCCCACCCCAGGACGTCCCCACGAAGCCCAAGGGGCAGCACCTTGCAAGGTGATGACGGTGCGCAGCTCCTGGACACGCTGGCTGAGGGTTGCCTTCGGGCTCGGCCCGGTCCCGGTCCTCTGGCCGCGGCCCTTCAGCCCCGCTGCCTGCCCTGTGGCCATGGCGGCTCCTCTGGTGGCCAAGCTGTCACCAGGGACGGAGCCCAGCTCCTCGTGCCCACGGAACTGTCGCCTTGGCACCTCCAACCACCGCAACACCTCCTGCTTGGTCACCGCCACCCGCAGCCCCTTCCTCTCTGCTTCCACAGGCAGCAGGTTAATTAATAACCAATTACTGAGCTCCCCGAGGTAGCCAAGGGCTGGTGGGGGGGGGACGGGACCCAGCTGTGTTTCCCATCACCGTGGCTACGGCCGTTGCACCCCGCCTGGCCCAGGGACACGCCAAGTCCCACCAGAAACAGGGCGAGGACAATTTTGGGGAAAAGATGCGTACACGTGTAGCTTATCTCCAACGGCAAGAGCAGTCCGCTACCACCTAGATATGTACCATCGGGAATTTCAGTTAATTCCGGGGAAATGTCAGAAAATTTCAGTTAATTAGCGCAGGGAGTTACAACTCCATTGAAACGGGCAACAACAAACCAGCTAACAATACTGGTATTTATTTTGATGCTTCCCATATGTTCTCGCTGAACTACAAATACGACAAGAAACGCGAGCATGTCCATTTATTTGTTGATAAATTAAACCAAGCTCCCTCTACCAGAGAAAAATCCTTAACGTTTGATTCGCAGAAAAAAGACTTTAATAAGGAAATTGCCCTCCCAGCACCAGGCTCATAAATCGGCTCGGATTGTTTCTGTGAGTCAAGATCTTGAACCTGCAGCCGCCCTGTTGTGCTCTGGGTGTTGAATACAGAAAAGAAAGAAATTAAAAGATTGTGGAATCAAGCGTTACCGGCCCAGTATCAGCTGAGGCTCTCACTCAGCGTCTCATTTGCAGATTTATGAGTTGCTTGTTAGCGCCAATGGCCAGCGACAAGCTAAATATTAACATTATCATCTTCAGTGCTCCTCAAAGAGCGCACGGAGAGATGGCCATCTGAAAGACACGGGCTCATGCACAGGAGGCGTTTGCCAGTCTGTCCACGCACGCAGAGATCTCCATGTTGGGGCTGCAGCCACACAGCAAGTATCTAATTCTGCCACTAAACATTATTAGGCAGCCTTCAAACGCCACAGAAGATTACCCTGGGGCAAGAGAAAGCACTTCAAGTTGGATAAAATGTTCAAGAATCTCCGTTTCATTGGCCCTCGGCAAAACTCAGACTCTGCAGTGGCAAGTCCTTCCCAAATATTACTAAAGAAATTTAAGCCAACCTTGCACGCGCTCGTGTCAACAGACTGTGGCAGAAATCAGCTCCCAAGAGGCAGCCGCTGACTAAGGACCGAGTGCTGCAGGCCCCAGGCACCCCACAGGATGAACCTCTCCTCCTCCGGCTGCCTCCAACTCTCCCTGTGTAAATTCTAGAAAATTCACCATGTGTTAACGGGACAAAGGGAAAGGTCATGTCAGAGTCCAACCCAGGGCTCTGGTTAATTGTCATCTAACGGGAAGAGTCACACGCTCCAAAAGCAAACAGCAAACAATGAACACAACCCGTGGTCATCGGGAGAGCCCTCGTCCTCAGCCAGGCTGCAGCTCCTGACTTGTTGCCCGCTATCAGCATGAAACAGGGACGTAATACCTGTTATAATAATTAATGTTACCTTCATACGTAATTAAGGAGCTTTCGCTTTCACTCCTGCTGGTTTAGCTTTCAGTCACCCAAAGATCTACGCTTTCCCTGGTGGTTTGTATTTTTACTATTTGCTCCTCCAGGTTTTGTCCTCTCTTCCCCTCTTCTTTCAAATACACAAGTTCAACTTAAAAAGCATTTGTTTAACGCAGCCGAAACAAGATTTAACAGAACTATTAAGAACTGTACGCTGTGCCTCAGGAGCTGGCTGGAAATTCTGCGCATGTATTAGAAAGCAGCATAAAAAAGCCCAGAGGGTAAAGGACAGCTGCCAGAATTGTTCTCTACCGCACTGAAGAGCAAAGGCTCTTGAAGCACAAACAGTCACCACCAGGGAATTAGGGCCCAACAAAAGCCCGTCTGCCGCAGTGGCCAGAGGCCACCACCGACTCTTCCAGATCCACTTTATCACGCGAACGAGAACAGCTGACAAGCACACGCCGCCCCTTCAGCCTACAAAGCATCGCCACAGCCGGGGATACCTCCTATGCTATTAACAAAAATAATTATTTTATTTCTTTCTGTATCTGTAATATATAAATAGATGATAGTTCATTTGTATTAATGTAGATAAATATATTTTACGTTTAAGTTATTTGGAGAACATTTTTTTTCTAAGTTAGCAAGTGCTGCTATATCCAGTGAAGGAAATCTCTAAGAATGGTCCTTTAAAGTACTCTAATTATCAAGCAGCCAATTATGGGAGTCTAAGTCAGTTTTCACGCTGCCAAGAGATCACTTTAGACACGACCCACACTTTGCACCTGCTCAGAAGTGAAAACGCAGCTCCCTCTTCTTCAGGTTCCTCTCCTCACGTACAAAACTCACCCCTCAGTGACCTATGAAATCTTCCACTCAACACTGATCGCTCAGAGCAAAACCGATTGGCACCATCACTCGCTCTTAACAGCGACCCTTAAACTGAACCAAAGCTCCAGTAACTCCCGCATCGAGACTCAGCTCAATCCTCATTAGTGCAACTCTGACACAAAACGCTCCTACAGGCAAACCCATTTGTAAACCAAGCAAGTGTCAAATGATAAAAAAAACACCACACTGCATGGAAAAATCCCAAAGGATTAGTGTCAGAAAATATTTGGCAGCAAGAGATTGGAAAAAGCACGAAGGCCTAACAGAAGAGAGTGGCAAACGCCAGTCATTTCGGAGGATGTTTAGTTAACGTAGAATGACTCCAGGAAGGTTGTTGCTATTCAAGCTTTTCATCTCCTTCCTCCACATCCTTCAGACTGAGCACTTCCAGCGTTCCTTTCCCTTTCGTCTCACTCCGGATCAGCTCATCGATCTCTCTGAAGCAGCCTGGGTCAATAAGGCACACCTGAAATATTTCACATTTCATCAGTCAAGCAATAATATTTGATTTTTATTACCCTCCTTTCAAGGTGGCAGTGTTGGGTTAACGCTTGGACTTGGTGACCTTAAAGGTCTTTTCCATCCTAAATGATCCTATGATCCTAAGGTCCAACATTAACTTTCTTTAAAAACCAATACTGTTTAATTACTAAGAAGGACTTTGAGGAGTTGATAAGCATTTTCTATCAAGTACTCTTTCCACAGAAACTCTGCAGTTCCATGTACCCATGGCTGGACGTGTCTTTTGACAACTGGGATTGTTAGATTCTAATCTGCTCTCAGAAAGATTTTTTACAAATACCAAACTTTGCTTTACCACAGACTACTTTTTAAAAAAACCCTCATTAACCACTGTCAAAATACAGGCCTGACCCACCAAATAAATAAAAGAGTAACATCCCATATTCGCAGGGAAACTTATCGGTGTTGTGGGAGAGGAATCACACCGTGCTTCTCCTCAGCTTGAAGCAGCAACCTCTGTGTAACAAAGGCTGCTTCCAAGCTTTCATACTAGGATCCTGTGAAATGAAAAACTACAAACTACACTCTGATTTAGAATCTCTGGTCAACATGCAGCTTATCTAAACCACTTCCATATATTAATCAATCTAGTAAACCCTACAGGTGTAGTCAAATCAAGTATGAAACCCAAGGACTGCTTTATGGCTTACAATTTCCAACTGTTCATGGAAGTCTTCGTTCTCAATAACTTTAATCAGTGGCTTGAGCTTCTCTTTCAGTTTCTTCCCCTCCTTTGCTGGAAGAATAAATCGCAGCCTCATGTGAGCACGTTCAATTTGCATGGTCTCCTTTAACTGTCTGATCACTTCCAGCGCCTGTGAAGACATTAAGCAGAAAGAGCATTTACCCACCTGCTTAAAAAACACCGCACAGATCAAAATCTCAAATCCTTTGCGTCAGCTTCAGACACATTTCTCAGTACTGATCACTGCCCCTCTGCGGCAGGGAGTTTGCTATTACACTATTTTGATAGATTAATAAAGAAAAAGCAGAGTTCCTGCAGCTTGTGATCACTTCACATACTAAAACAACCTGTCCGAAATAATGTTAAGTAGTAGTTATACTGCAGAGCAACAGATAGCCCTGTGGCTCAGATGCAAAGCCTGACTTACTACCTCAATTTAAATCATAGAACTTTTATTTCTGTTCCAGGCATATCACTGTTGCTGCTTTGATTAGTTTCTTTCCTTCTCCCTTCCCTAAATGGCTAGAAAACAAAGTGCAGGAGTTTCAGAGGCTGTTTGTATCCAGCATTCAACTGCCGGGCTTTAGACCACAGGGCTCTGCTGACCCCTGTGACCGCGACCAGAGAAATTACACTTGAAGACAACACCTCTGAGCAGAAGGTGATTTTGCAAGAAAACGAACCTGCTGCTTTGTGCTCTTGTGCGGTTTGACGGAGTAGTGAATATCCTTCATGGCTCTTTCGATAAGGATTACTGTGTATGGCCTCTTCGTTTCGGGATTCACACATTTGTCAGCCACAATAGTCGCGATGTCTCTAAACATCTGCTCCAGCTGTGTGTGGCGTTCTTTGTCCGACACCTGCAGCTCCCCTTTTGATAAAATCTGCACAGTGAAAATACAAAGGATCTGTTAATAAACATCACAGATTTGACTAACGAGTGAAAACTCTAGTAACTTTGTTAAATTTGACAATTGCTTGAATGGTTAAAGTGCAGAAAAAGAATAACCATATTAATAATGTACACCGCTATGACAGACAACACTGGAAAGACTCCTGAGAAAAAACACACCACTGAAACACTAAACTACAAAAAGCAAGCCCAGATTTACTTGAATTCTCATCACCCTCAACAAGTCCACAGTTCATATCCTACCAAGAAAGACTAAGAAATTAGATCTATTCTTAACATTTAATTGCACTGCCCGAAATAAGCAACTGTCCCCTTCCTTTCCATGCATCCTCTATAATATATCATAGGCGTGAAACTCACCACTGCTGGGTAACCCTTTCTTCCCCGTGTCTGTAGACATCAGTGCATATCATGGAATCATGGAATTGTCAGAGTTGGAAGGGACCTCTAGAGACCATCTAGTCCAAGTTCCCTGCTAAAGCAGGATTGCCCAGAGCACATCACTCAGGACTGCATCCAGGCAGGTCTCGAAGATCTCCAGAGAAGGGGACTCCATGACCTCCCTGGGCAGCCTGTTCCAGGACTCTGGCACCATCACCGGAAAGAAGTTTTTCCTCATATTTGAATGGAACTTCCCATGTTCCAGCTTGTGCCTGTTGCCCCTCATCCTGTCACTGGGAACCACTGAAAAGAGCCCGGCTCCATCCTCCTTCAACCCACCCTTTAGATATTTGGAAGCATTAATAAGGTATCCCCTCAGCCTGCTCTTCTCCAGGCTAAAGAGCCCCAGCTCTCTCAGCCTTTCCTCAGCAGGGAGATGCTCCAATCCCTCCATCATCTTTGTTGCCCTACACTGGACTCTCTCCAGTAATTCCCTGTCTCCCTTGAACTGGGGAGCCCAGAACTGGATGCGGCATTCCAGTTGTGGCCTCACCAGTGCAGAGCAGAGGGGGAGAATGACTTCCCTCGACCTGCTGGCCACACTCTTCCCTACGCAGCCCAGGATTCCATTTGCCTTCTTGGCGACAAGGGCACGTTGCTGGCTCATGGATAGAAGCTGTATGTTATACAGAACACTCAGAACTCTTTTCAGCAAGAAGCATATATAAAATTTAAGACTATGCTACAGAGTGGTAACTCTTTTCTACCCATTTCTTAACAAAAAACTGAATCCTTTTGCCTACAGCAGCGCTGCATTCTGTGAAAACCTTCCAGTAAAAAAACACCCTACCCTGTCTGAGTGACTCTTATGTAAAACATTTGGAAAGTTCTCTCCAAGACTTTAAAAGGCAAAGTGGTTGAAACCTACCATCTTACAGATCTCGGTTTGGTCATCTGTCCCAAATGCTTTAACGAGATCTTCCTTCTTCGCCACCTGGCCTTTGGAGACATTAACAAACACTGTGTGCGTCTGCAGGACCTCGTCGAGATCCTTCTCCCTAGAGATTAGGACAAGGTTAGAAAATCCATGAAGCAACACAAAGGCGTAAGAGATTTCAGCAAGGAGGAACAAGTCCTGCTGCCAAGGTCTGAATCAGTGGTGCCTGGGAATTCCTATTGCGCTAATGTCACTCCCCAGGGAAGGGCAGGGGCACCGCACAGCGTCTGGGGCGCTCCCACACGGGTCTCGCCGTCCCCCCGGGCTTCACAGCGGGTACCACGCAACCTCCCCGGCTCCAGCACCGGCTCCGCGCGGCTCTCCCCGACCCCAGGGTCTACGCGGGTCTCCCATCCCGGGCTCCTCGGCCGGGCCCCACACGGGTCTCCCCCTCAGCCACAGCATAGGCCTTTCCCTCACACAGGCCCTTCCCTCACACCGCCCTCCCGCCCCGGCCCCCTGGGGCAGGCCCCAGCGGCGGCGGCCCGGCACTCACGCTCCGCTGCGCCACCCCATGACCTTGTTGCGGTAGCAGGCGATCTCGAAGCGCTTGCCGCCGCGCCGCGCCCGCACCACGGCCACGTTGGTGAGGCGGATCTGGTTGGTGGGGGTGAAGATGGACATGGCGGCCGCCGCTCCTTCCCCACCGCCGGCTGCGCGCGGGGACGGGGGGGCGGGGACGGAGGGGGGGGGGGCCCACTCCGCGCTGCCTTCCCATTGGCTGCCGCTGCGCCCCGCCCTCCCCCCGTCGCGCCGGTGAAAGCCGTCCGGGGGGAAACGGGGCGGGCGGAAGGGGAAGGGATGGGAGGTGGCACATGGCCTGGGGTGAGGGGCTGCCGGTGAGCGCTCCGACCGGGGTGATCGGTCAGTGCGGGGGTGGTTATACCCGTGAGGGGGGGGTAAGAACCGTGAGGGAGGTGGTGTAATAACCCTGACGGGGAGTGTGTGTGTGGGGGGGAGGTGTCATAACTCTGCGGGGTGTGTGTGGTGGAGGGGGGAGGTGCAATAGCTCTGAGGGGCTGTTGTGAAGGAGGGTAGTAACCCTGAGGGGGGGGATATGGGGGATAATAACTGCGAGGGAGCAAGGGGAGGGTGGTAAGAACCCTGAGGGAGCTGGGAGAGGGGGGGTAATAACCGTGAGGGGGGAGTATGTGGGGGCTACTAATTGCTAGGGGTTGGGTGTGGAGGGCTAATAACCCGGGGGGGAGGGGGTGTAACCATGAGGGGGCCGTGTGTCTGTGGGGTAGGAACCATTAAGGGGGGTGGGGGTGGGTAATAACTGTGAGGGGATCGTGTGTGAGGGGGTAGGAACCATGAGGGAGGTGTGGGAGGGGGAGTGAGAACCATGCTGGGGGGTAAGAACCATGAGGGGGCCTAATAACCACGAGGGAGCTGTATGTGGAGGGTAGGAACCAGGGGTGTTGGGAGGTAATACCTGTGAAGGGAGTGTGAGGGGGGGTAATAACCGTGAGGTGGTTACTGGGCAGGGGATGTGGGAGGTCTGGGGGGGGGGGCTTGTACAGAGGGGTAGTGATAGGACTGGGGGTGAGAACAGAGGAAGAATGGAGTCAAGTTCTGAAGAGAAAGATCTGGGGGTCCTGGTAGACAGCAAAATGACAATGAGCAAGCAGTGTGCTCTTGTGGCCAGGAAGGCCAACAGAATCCTGGGCTGCATAGGGAAGAGTGTGGCCAGCAGGTCGAGGGAAGTCATTCTCCCCCTCTACTCTGCACTGGTGAGGCCACAACTGGAATACTGCATCTAGTTCTGGGCTCCCCAATTCAAGAGGGATAGGGAACTACTGGAAAGAGTCCAGCGAAGGGCAACGAGGATGATTCAAGGATTGGAGCATCTCCCTGCTGAGGAAAGGCTGAGAGAGCTGGGACTCTTTAGCCTGGAGAAGAGAAGGCTGATACTTATAAGTATCTGAAGGGTGGGTTGAAGGAGGATGGAGCCGGGCTCTTTTCAGTGGTTGCCAGTGAGAGGACGAGGGGCAACAGGCACAAGCTGGAACATAGGAGGTTCCATTCAAATATGAGAAGAAACTTCTTTACAGTGATGGTGCCAGAGCCCTGGAACAGGCTGCCCAGGGAGGGTGTGGAGTCCCCTTCTCTGGAGATTTTCAAGACCCACCTGGATGCAGTCCTGAGTAACATGCTCTGGGCAATCCTGCTTCGGCAGGAGAGTTGGACTAGATGATCTTTATGGTCCCTTCCAACTCTAAAAAATTCAGTGAAATTCAGTGGAATTAAATGGGGTGGGCTCAGGGGGGTGTGGAGGGGCAGGCACTGGGGTGAGGGACTGGGGGGGGCAGCTCCAGTGGGGTGTCAGGCTCAGGGGGTGGGTGGGTTCCATGGGGTGATGGCAGGGGCAGGTGCAGGGGGTGAGGGGGCTGTGGTGGGTGTCAGGAGCCCCCCTCGAGGAGTTTGCTGCTCGTGTGGGCCGGCAGCACTGGGGTCCTGGCACAACAGCAAGTGCTCTCGGCTCTCTTCTTACTGGGGGGATTTGGAGTTGCTGGTGGAGGGGTGAGGAGCATCCCCTCCAGCTTTTGATCTGGTTTGAACAGCCCAGGGGAAAAGTACGATAACAAACTTTCCAGCTTCTTGGAAATACGGTTCCTGTGCTCCTGTCTAATGTCCGCAGAAACAAGATGCGGGAGGACTGCAGATAGCAGTAGGAGGGTGTAATCTGTGTTGCTCGGTCATTAAGTATTTTTTAAGTCAACAAGCTGTATTCAAGCTCCTGAATGTTTCGCGTGAGATAGGTATTCACAGGCACTGTGCAAGCACGCTCCTGACTACAACGTTATGTGCCCTGAATTTTCAGATTGTTCTGAACCAATCTCAGTTGTCCTGAGTTGAACCTCACCCACATGCAGAATTCTGAAAAAGTGTTTTTAGTTGAATCCAGGTTCCAGTCTGGCCTTGACACTCTGGGTAAAGCTGTTGTAATCAGTGTGGTGTCTAGTGTGTAGAAACAGGTGTTCTGTTCCGCAGCAAGCTCTGCCGAGATCATTTCACTCTTGAAACACTACTTTTTAGCTCCAGAGACCTGCACATGTCAGGTCTCTGCAAAACCAAGGCCAGTACAATACAGTGAATGTTTCACAAGGACTTTTTACTTTCAGACCCTTGCACAGCACAAGTATTTTCTGCCTTTCCTTATAACAGAACATGCTGTGTCTTAAGAAAAACCCAGAGATTCCCTATGACAGTCCAAAACATTAGCTTGGATACGCAGATGGAACTCAGCTTACACACCTCTCGGGAGGTGAAGGCTCCTTGATACAATTGTAGTGTCTCCATTTAGCCAAAAGCTGTTTTCTGCAGAGACATGTCATGAGCCTACGGGTCCTGTATGATTGTTTTCTTGTGTGCTTATTCTGCATTTATACTGTAGGAATCTGCTCTTGCTAAATCTGTGATTTATTATAGGTTTAGATGTCTCAATGGACACGTGGAACTTTTTCTATACTTGCCTGGTGTCCTTATGGCTGCACAGATTTTACATCTATTCTGCTGTTGCTTCTGGGATCAGCATTTGGATCGCTGTTCAGTTCTTCACTACCAAAACCAAAAAGAAGGTAACTGAATCCATGAGCACTTTTGTTTGAGAAGGGCCCAAAATCTGTGTGTGGAAGTGAGTAGTTGCCGGGTAAAGGTAAAATTTCACTGGTGCAGTGAAATTGTGCTACTTCACTGTGAGCCCACCCAGGTTGTTGTGAATCCCAAAAGTAGTATAGTTTATCTTTTGGTTATAATCCTCAGTCTGGATTCTTTTATGTTTGGGGGTAACTAAGCATCCTCGTTGCTCTGATATTAGAGCAGATCTCAGCTGAACCCTTCTCGCTTTGTTACTAAGGGGGTGTCAGCCTGGGGTGCTCTGCTGCTTCAAGCAAATCACCCTGCTTGTGCCTAGTGTTTTCAGGTTCATGTTTCCAGTGATGTTAATGATGAGGCTGGACTGGCTTTAGGGTGGCAGCGGGATTAGGCCATTCAGAAAGTCAAAACCTCCTTGTGCAGGTGAGTAAAGTTCTGCATGAGTTGGGAGGTTCTCAGGTTCAGCTGGATCCTGTTATTTCCCCAGTGTTTGAGTTGAGTTTATTGTAGCGTGGCCTAGTTCAGAGAAATAGCTTCTTGTGTGTTTCTCTAGGTGTGAGAAGCTAAAATGCTTTGACTGTTGCATTTGCATGGTGCTGAGAGTCTGGTCATGGGATTTGTGTTTTAAATGCTCTTGGGAAAATAGGGTAACATCACTTTGAATGAAACACAGTGGTTTTTTTCCTAGGGTGAAAAATCCAAGGGGAATCCAGCTGCTTCTGAAGGAACAGAAGACAAACTAGTAAATGGATATGGCACCCTGCAGGCAAAGGAGGTCTATGTCGCTGGGGTAAAGATTTTCTATGGGTCCCAGACTGGCACAGCAAAGGTATAAGTTACTTTTTTTTTTTTTCCATGTGCTTGAAGTTGATTTGAAGCATTGTTGAGATCCAAGTATGTTGCTTGCTTTAAAAGCGCTGCACTGTGTAAAGATAGGAAAGTTCATGAGAACTTTCATTAGAAGTTACTGCCTGACATGAAAACTATATAAAAATAAATGTTATTCTACTCACTTCATTTAAGTGGGACATACATAGAGATATTGATTATGAAGCTTAAAATTTACTCTTAAAATATACTCTTAATTTGCTCACAGGTCTTGTTGCTTTAGGTGCTTGCTTTCTTAAAAAGAAATTTAATTTGTGTGCATGTAAAATTCGTAGTCATTAAAATTCATGTAACTCTCTTCTTTCTGCCAGTGTACTCCACTTTTTAAATGTGAGGAATTAGATGTCCAGTGTCTAATTCCTGTATATCATTGTTCCTCCCGTGCTGGGAGACATCTTGTTGTTGGCCATAGAAGGGCTTTTTTGACCCTTACAATGGTTGGGTTGAAGTAATTGATAACTATCTACATTTCTTTTTTTTCAGAAATTTGCTGCAGGTCTGGCTGAAGCAGTTATTTCCCTTAATTTGCCCGTGGAAGTCATCAGCATGGGGGACTACGATCCAGATGATTGTTTAGCAGAGGAAGTAGGTACCTTATAAATATAAATAATAAATACAAGCTTTTCCTGGGATTCTGAAGGCTCTTTTCTTCTTTCTTGTATTTCTCTTGTTATCCTGGAAATACCCAGAGCTGTGGGTTGAAAATTGCTTCCCTTTTATGTAGCAAGTATAGCCCCTCAGCAGGAAATACCTGAATATTGAAAATTGCTGGGAGGATTGTGCAGAGTATTTTGATACAGACAGTGATTTTGTTTGAGCATGGTCAGGTGTGAGTTATGTGGGAGCAGCTGCACCAGGTCCCTCTGGTCTGTGACAGTGAACACCTGGGGAAGGGCTTAAAACCAGAACAAGTAGACGGTGAATGCCAGGCACCAGTATAGGTTGGGGGTGGACCTGCTGGAAAGCTGTTCTGAGGAGAACGATCTGGGGGGCCTGGTAGATAATAAATTATCCATGAGCCAGCCCTGTGGCCAAGAGGGCCAATGGAACCCTGGGGTGCATAAGGAAAAGGGTGGCCAGCAGGTCGAGGGAAGTCATTCTCCCCCTCTGCTCTGCACTGGTGAGGCCACAACTGGAATGCCGCATCCAATTCTGGGCTCCCCAGTTCAAGGGAGACAGGGAACTACTGGAGAGAGTCCAGCGTAGGGCAACAAAAATGACAGAGGGATTGGAGCATCTCCCTGCTGAGGAAAGGCTGAGAGAGCTGGGACTCTTTAGCCTGGAGAAGAGCAGGCTGAGGGGATACCTTGTTAATGCTTCCAAATATCTAAAGGGTGGGTTGAAGGAGGATGGAGCCGGGCTCTTTTCAGTGGTTCCCAGTGACAAGACGAGGGGCAACAGGGACAAGCTGGAACGTGGGAAGTTCTATACAAATATGAGGAAGAACTTCTTTCCGGTGATGGTGCCAGAGCCCTGGAACAGGCTGCCCAGGGAGGGTGTGGAGATCTCCCCTTCTCTGGAGATCTTTGAGGCCTGCCTGGATGCAGTCCTGAGTGATGTGCTCTGGGCAACCCTGCTTTAGCAGGGTTTTAGATGATCTCTTGAGGTCTCTTCCAACTCTGACAATTCCTTGATTCCATGATACTTCTGCGGCCTTCAAAGACATACAAGTTAAAGTTTTGGGGTGGTGTGTTTATATTGATTAATCAGGGATGGATTTTTCATCCATGAATATTGACAGTTGCTTGTTGAATCCATAGGAGACTTTATCACTGCAAGAGTCTGTTCAAGCAGCTGTTGACTGGGGTAGGACAGGTCGGTGTCTGGTTGTGTTTTACCACCATGACCCTGTCAGGAAGGGGGACGACAGCCTGATGTCCCTTGGCTAGTTGCAGGTGGCTTTGCAGGGAGGAGGGTCGTTCAGCACCATTGGGTTTGTCACCTGCAGCACCCACACCAAAGATTCTTAACCCACTTAGCAAAAATCTTGTTTTTTGCTTCTTGTGAGTGTCCCTGTGTTCTTCCAGCTTTCTGCCTGATGTAGAGTGTCCTGAAAAGTGCAGGGATCTCTTCTCTTCTGTTCTCTTTACGTTTTTAGACGACGAGCAGGAACATCTGTGTGTTCTTGGTAGCCACGTACACGGATGGACAGCCAACGGAGAGCGCAGCCTGGTTCTGTAAGTGGTTGGGAGAGGCTGCGAATGACTTCCGCTTTGGGAAAACATATCTGAAAGGCCTGAGATACGCTGTGTTTGGCTTGGGAAACTCAGTTTATGTCGATCATTACAACACAGTAAGTATCTCCTGGGTGCATTTCTCTAATTTCTGCTTCTCTGAAAAGCTAAGCCTTCTTAAATGATACAAAACTGAACGATACTGGTAGTTTGTGTGAGTATTGCAGCCGCTGTGCGGACTTGATTAGAGACTGGGTTTAGCGCATGGGCAGTGCAGCTTTGAAGCAATTGTGCTGCCCTTTTAAACGGGAAAGGAGTCCCGTAAGCACTGCATTAATCTGGGAGTTCTGAGGATACATTTGGTAAATCCTTACTGAGTTCATTTCCCAGCTTTGAAAGCTTTCTGTCAGTGCATGAGGGTACAGTACTCTAAACCTTTTCACTTGTTGCCTTTTGGTTTAGAGCCTTTTCCTCTATCTCATGTACTTGGTCCTTGCTTTCTTAATTACCTGCTTTGTTTAGCTTGGGCTTCATTTAATGTCCCTCTGATTTCCGTCCTGTCCTAGGTTGGGAGAAGCATAGACAGGTGGCTGTGGATGCTCGGTGCCAGCCGTATTCTGACTCGTGCCGAGGGGGACTGCAATGTGGCCCAGAGCAAGCACGGCAGCATCGAGGCCGACTTCGAAGCCTGGAAAGCCAAGCTCCTCAGCCAGCTCCAGGCGCTCTGCAGAGGGGAGAAGAAGCCCTGCAGCGGGAAGTGCAAGAAAGGGAAGTGCAAATCTTCAAGGAAGCAGAGCAAAGAGAGCTCAGATCATGAACATGGGGCATCGGAATACGAGAATACTGAGGTAGAACCAAAATCCATGGGGCCTTGTTTCTGGTTTAGTGCCCTTTGGAGCACTACTTGCCTTCTTTCCTCCCTCCTACAGCCTGGGGGGTGCTGTGGGAGCTTGATACTTCCTTGTTGTGCAGCAGAGAGGGAAGAGGGATGAGATCTTGTCGTGGTTACCAGGTAGAATAAAGCCATCCAAAAGAAGGGCCAAAGCATTAGTGATGGCCCTTGGGTAGATGGCATTTATACAATGAGGGAGCCGTCCTTCTGAACAGGGGGAGGTATAAGTTGTGACTGATGCTCCAGTGAGCCAGTCTGAGCTCTCATCAGTCTTTGCTTTGACTCATGGCCAAATGAAGCATTTAGTTCCCTGTGAGCAGTTCACTTGCTTCCACTGCAACTTGTTGAAGCTTAGGTGCTTTGCCCGCATCCCACGGTTTTTCCAAAGGCAGTTGGAAAGCAGCGTTATCTGAGCAAGTCCTGTACTTCCTGTACAGGCAGTCTGTGTCTGCCTGTAATCGTTTGTGTGCCTTCTGGAGTGTTGACTGCAGGTGTTGAATGAGAAATCCTCTCTCTTGCTCTATAGTGCAAGACTCAGAGCTGCTATGACACTTTAATCTTCCCTGCAAGCCACTTGGTGTGGATTTGAAATGATTGCTGTGCCCACATTGGATTTTGTAGGAAAATCGAGGGTTTTCTGGCTGAGTGGGTTTGAGGGTACTGGGCTGCAGGAGCAAGAGGAATAAATCCTGCTGTTACACCGATGCTGTTGTGCTGTACCTTGGCTGTGCACAGAAAGGGAGACAACTCTAGCGCTCTGTGAAGAGGTTGAGTTGGAAAGTAAATCTCTCACTCCCTGTGCATTCAGACAGGGGCACCTGGAGGAGTTAAGGGGGTTTAGGCTTCCGGATCATCACAGTGGGATACAGCGGGAGCTGGGCTCTTCTATGTCGCTTCTCCTGTGATCAGATTGGCACATGAGGAGAACAGAGCAGTCTGGAGGCAGGATATCTGGACTGAGTTTCAGGCGGGCTGTATGCTACTGAACTTTTAAAAATACACACTGATAGAAGCCCCAAGTTTTAAATGTCTCATATACATTGTCCAGGTTATTGACAGACTATTCCTTGCTTTTCAGTAGCCTTCTTGTGAGAGCTGATTTCACTGGTTAGCATAGATGAAGGTCTTATATTTAACATTCAGATACATTCCTAATTTATTTTTTTAACTCTGATCTCTTGCCCAGGCAGAGGAGTTGTTTGAAACCAGTAGCGAGGAGGAGGCTGATGCTGAGGAAAGTGGAGGCACAAACACTGTCATCGATGTTGAAGATCTCGGCAATATCATGAGCCACGTGAAGAAAGCAAAGGTACTGCTGTTAGACCGAGGGTAGAACTGTCAGGGATTTGTCACTCATCAGCTGAATTGATTAAAATATTACCTGCCAGATTCGAATCCGTAGGGTCTAGTTAGAGGGAGAGTAAAATATGAGCTGTTGGAGGATCCGTCCCAAGAAAGATGGAGGTGTGCTGGATCTAGTTATGGGCTGACCTGTTCACCGAGCAAATGCCGCAATGGAAACCTGTTATTTTCAGTTGGAGAAAAATTACTTCCAAAACTAACATTCAGATCTGAATGTATGTCTCTGCCACTGATTCACAGTCAGGTGTCTAAGCACAAACCCTGCCCGTGGGTATGTCAGCTGAAAGGCAGGCTTGTGCTGTGCTGGTGTGTCGTGACGGGGAGCAAAGCTGCGGGTGGAGTGGTCACACTCTGCTGCAAGATTTGCTGGGTGCTGGCCTGGGATGAGGAGCTGTGCCGGCAGAGCAGCCGGTGAGCCTGATCTGACCTGCGCCCAGCCTCTCGGAGACAACTGTAATCCCTCCTTTGTTTCAGGGTGTTACTGTCCCTGTCTCTCTGCGGTTCTGTTCGTGTTTCTCTTTCTGTGTTCAGTTTGCAAACAGGAAATCAAACTCATTTATTTGGTTAGCACACGAAAAAGAGTGAGGATATAAACAGCTACTAGGCTAAGCCATAGTGTGATCCCTGCGCTCTGCTGGCCGAGCAGCTGGTGGTCAGGATGGGTTGGGTTGGCCCCAGGATGGACCTGGGATGTGCTGTTTCCCCCTTTCTTCTCATGGTGGTGTCTTTCCTCATGAACCCTTGAGCTGCTCTCCACCCCCCTCAACAAACCCACCCCTGGCTGCAATTACACCTTCCTGCTCTCGCTTGCCGCTGCAGCGTGGACTTCTCGGAGCTCTTTCCCAAAACTTAACAACTTCCCCAGCAGTCTGGGCTGAGATGACACTGCTGGGCCACAGCAGGCCAGGCCGTGGGTCACAGGAGGCTGCGTACTTAAGAGGGAAGGGGGTCACAAGGGGAGCGTGGGGATCTGTTTTCATCACCTGGGGGAAGGGGAAGGAGACAAAATGCTTCTGCTGCTTGTAATGGTGACACTAGGAGAGTGGCCCCATGGACCTGGGGGCAAGGCACACTGCTGAGTGTGTACTCCCCCTCCCTGGGCCTGTATCGACTTGCGTGCTGCAGCTTGCAAGAGAGGGATGGGTGAACAGCTTGGCTTTCCTTTGGAGGGAGAAAGGATCAATCTTTCCCTGTGTAACTGCTATGAAGTGGTCCTCTTCCTCCTCTTCTCTTCCTCCTCTCCTGCGTGTGCTCACCACTAGAGGTCACTGACAAAAAGGGAATGCGGTTTCTGTAGCAGAGCGTCCTGCGAGATGATCTAGGGAAGGGAAGGTGGTGTTGTCCAGCAGTTTTATGAAAAATTAGGCATTGAGTTTTCACTGACTGATGAAATATGGAAACAGCATGGTCAGAGTAGTGTAAACCAGGAAAACAATGTATCACAGTCCAGTTTATGAATAAAAAGTGAGGACAGTAATAAAATACTTCCTGCTCTTAGCTTCTGGCGCTCGTTTTTGTAGCGAGCATGGCTGAAGTCAATGGGGTACCGTTTCATACACAGGCGGTGGAAATTCATTGCTGTTGGTGACTTTGGCTGATGCATAAGTCAAACAATTGACTGCTTTCTCCTTGGCTTTCTCGTCGCTGTGCGTGAGCGGTGAGAGGCTGTATGTTGGATGTACAAGTTAGTACAGAAGTGCAGGTATCTGTGTAGATCAGGTTCTCGTGGCTCTGACCCAAGTAGCCTCTCTGATCTGAGGGACAGAGGCCCAGCTGGAGTTGTCAGCTGCAGGTTTTGATCTGCTGCCTTTTCCTCGGAGGAGGTGGCACACGGTTGTTGTGTGGTGACAGCTGAGTGCTGCCCTCCTGCCTCTGCAGTCCTGAAAGTGCGAGTGTTGGTTTGGGACTGGAGTACACTCATACTGGCCCTTTTGGATATGAGCTGTTGTCAGCTGATGAGACAGGAGGCCCTAAAACTATGGGTCAGCCTTTCTTTGTTGCTGCTGTAGTCGTGTCCCAGGTTTTTGAATTAATTTTGAAACCTTAAACAATGTAGTTTTTGTTACTGGCTCTTTTATTCCTGTTCTACACGGCTGCAATCCACCTTTCTGGTTTCCTGCTTCTGTAACCGGAGCAGGTAATGGAGAAAGGGTCCTCAGCGGTGCCTTCCATGTCCGTCCTTGGCTCTCCTGAACGTGATTGTCATTTCCAGAGTGATAGCAGGATGGAGCTGTATCCATATTTCCTGAGGGAGCCTGAACCACTGGCTGCCCCACTCATCAGTGATGAGAAAGAATGACTTTGTCTGGGTGGTGAATCTCCCGGGGAATGTGCGCATTGACTTGCAACAGGTTTATGCAAACACTTGAATTGTAAAATGGTCCCGAAGGTGCAGTTATTTACTGTAACAAAAATAAATGCTGAAGACTCGATATGAAAGAGCACGATGATCTGCATTTATGAAAGGAATTTATCATGCTCAGGCTCTCTCGCTCCCAGGCAGGAAGGTTTAGTTGTTTAAATACAGTGCCTCTCGGTTTAAGTCCCACCCTCACCTTAGTGGCTGTGAGTTTGTGCAGTGAGAACTTTTCTTTTTCAGATGAGCTGTGTTGTCCCTTTCACCATTTTTTTTTTTTCTCTCGCAGAATGCTGAGCTGTGTAAAATTAGTCTGACGCTTTTGTTTTACGCTGATGTAACCTGTTGTCTTGCAGTAATCACAGAATGATATGGAAGGGACCTCTGGAGATCATCTAGTCCAACCACCCTGCCAAAGCAGGTCCACCTAGAGCAGGTTGCACAGGAACGTGTCCAGGCGGGTTTTGAATGTCTCCAGAGAAGGAGATTCCACACCCTCTCTGGGCAGCCTCTTCCAGGGCTCTGCCACCCTCACAGGAAAGAAGTTCCTCCTCATGTTTAGGTGAAGCTTCTTATATTCAAGTTTGTGCCCATTTCCTCTTGTCCTATCTCTGGGCACCACTGAAAAAAGACTAGCCCCATCCTCCTGACACCTACCCTTTAAGTATTTATAGGTGTTGATCAGATCCCCCCTCAGTCTTCTCCAGACTAAAAAGACCCAAGTCCCTCAGCCTTTCCTCATAAGAGAGATGCTCCAGGCCCCTCATCATCTTTGTAGCCCTCTGCTATACCCTCTCCAGCAGTTCCCTGTCCTTCTTGAACTGGGGAGCCCAGAACTGGACCCAGTGCTCCAGATGTGGCCTCACCAGGGCAGAGTAGAGGGGAAGGATGACCTCTCTCGACCTGCTGGACCTAATCCCTACCAACACAGGCGAATGCTGTGGGCTTTTCTCTCTGAACTATGCGTGCACAAGCTGGCAAGTTTGAAGAAAACTTGTGCTTTTCAGGCTTGTATTACAGACACCTCTTCACACGGAGTTACTTGCTTTTGAAATGTGCTGAGCAGTTTTCAGCACGGGTTTTGTGGCCGTCGGTGTTGGGTATTAACCCCTCTACACGCAGGAGATGGAAGAGCAGGCTCTGCCTTGTGAAGTTGAGTTAATTTGAAATGTTTTAGGGTCCAGCTTTGCTTTCCCTTGCAGGTATGAATTGCCTCTTGTGAGAATCACTGGCAGATAAGACAGATGTGCAGTCACAGGTAGTCATAATTCCTTCTCCTGCCTTTTATGGGATGGCAGAGGGAGGCTGTGGAGGCGACTGTGTCTAATAAATGTTTGCTCACATCTCCGCAGGTGATCTTAATTTAATTTTGTATCCATCTCCTATTGTGTGACTTGATGGAAATCAAGGCTGAGTTTTGTTTTACAGCTTTTTTCCCCCATATGCTGCAGCTTCATTGCACTTCACAAGGTATTGTCAAAGGGCTTGAGACAGGTACTGGATTCTTGCCGCCATCTGGGTCAGGCAGATGGATTCAGGAGTTCAAGGTGGATGCCAGAGCCTCTCTTCCTGGTTGTAGCTATTACGTAATCTCCCTTGGAAAAGAGATGGATTTTTTTAAAGAGCTGCTGAGGGTAAAGGTGCAGGATTCAAGGTGATGGTACCTTCTGCACACTGAATCTGAGCACAAAAACTGGCACGAGGTTGGGTGGCAACAGGACATCATTCAGGTATACAAATCGATGTTTGATACGAAGGCTGGGGAGGTCTGAGGTTGCTTCTTTTGGGTGTCTGATGGTCCAAGGCTGTGGTGCCGTGGTGGGCTGGGTGATGCCCAGCTTAGGTGAGTTAAGGTCTGGGTTTTCTCTGCATTTACTACCCTTTCAGCTGCTTGGTTTTGGGCTGAGACCCTCGGCCCGTTCTCCAGATTGCTTTTATGCGGCAGCAGAAGGCAGTGGTGCTTCTTAGTGGATTTAATAACTAAGCGGACTTTTAAGTTTTACAATTGTGGCACACTTTCCCTGTCCTCCAGAGTTACTCCCCTGAAATGCATGTATCAGATAAAATGTGAAATCGGATGGGTATGTTTGTGGCCTGCACGGCTGCCATTAATCATAGGGACACCATTTCTTAATGTAGATTATCTCCCCCAGCTGGGAGATTGTGATAAACTAGAAAGACAGATCAATCTCGACTTGTTCCCAGGGAATGAAATGGCTTTATTAACCTTCATATTTATAAACTGCAGGCATGAGTAATGGTAATAATAATATCCTAATATTTTTTTTTAGATGGGGTGGGAAGTAATCAAAAGGGCATATTTTTTGGACACAATTTTGAGATTAATGTTCTTGTTTTCTAAAACAGGAAGTTTAATGACGCTGATAGTCAGATTTGCAATGAAAATTCAGAGGAGGGGGGTGTGAGAGAGCAGGACTGGGACCGAGTTTAGGGGAAACAAAGTGTGTCCCAGAGAGTGCGTTCAAGAAGTTTCTGTTTACTTCCATGTCCATTTGCCCCAGGGGAGGTTTCCTGAGCCCCTTTCACCGCTGGGACTGTAAATCACGCTAAATGCAGTGTTTCCTAATAGCCTTTGTGAGCGTGTGGCTGCTCTGGAGCACTGAACCCTGCTGACACTTGGTGAAGAAACTTTTAATGGACTTGGCTGGAGTTTTAGTCAAAATGGGACAGTGAGTTTTAAGATTTATAAGTTTAAGGTATAACATTTGTAGCCTAAGTGTTACTGCAGAAACTTTTCGAGCATGCAAGAATTGTTAGCCATATTTTAGGCAAATTGAATAGGGCTGGGTACTTAACTGTCAGATTTGGAAACAGCTAAAAATGATGTGCGTGCTTAGAGTTCTCCAGAAACTTTCTCTGACTTTTAATGGGTGAAAGATTTCTGTAGGAAAAATGTGCTCTTATATGCAACAGCTCGGTCTCTGGGCTGGATTTTGACCTCTGCTCCTCTGGCTCAGAATTCAGTGTGATCCTACGTTTTAAAATAAGCTTTAAGAACTATCATTTGACTGCTTGGGGACTACTTCTAGCATGAAAGTCTGGATTTGTTACAGGGACAGTTCACCCCTTCCCCTTTCCTATGTTCAAATCTTTCTTCTCCAAGTCTTGAGGATTGAAAAGAATTACAATTCATAAACAACATTACAGGAGATCTTGAGGCTTGCCTCTTCTGTGGAAGGCTTGGGAGTGCCCAATGAAGAAGAGGCTAAAAAGGAAAGACTACTTTAAAGGTAACCTCTGGCTGGAGGTTCTGTCTTTGGCACATGGTCTGTCTTCCTTGATCAGCCTTCCTTGATCAGCCTTTGTAAAGGCCTTTGAGATCTATCAATGAAGACTTATTTTTGCCCTGGGTGGTAGATCCCATATCCCTTGCTCTTCTCTAGTCTGTTGTAAATCAGTCAGTAAATGGGTAGTGAAGCAGAGCTGATAGGTATGAAACATTCTGGAAGTCTGAAGTCTCCTTGCTTCTTTTTTTTTTTTTTTTTTTAATATAATTGCAACCCTTACTTGACCACATCTGTTGTTGGAGGTGATCAGGGTTTGGCCTGCAGCAATCCAGCCCATCTGCTTCCTATTCCTCACAGACTTTGTGCTGCATTTCTCAAGTGTTTATTTTTTCTGTGCCTTTTTTTAAGGTTGTTGCCAGCCAAATAACAACACAGTTGAACAGAAGTCCACACATCAATGCACAGACAGGAATTATCTGCTGGTAGTGATTGCTGGGAGAAGCATGGAGGAAGCGGCCCGTTGAATTTTGCTGTATCTGAGGAGGGTAGCACAAGGCTGTCCTGTGGGAGCGCAGCATCTGCTGCCAAATACCAATGTTGTTTGGGTGAGGCGTATGGGGTACAGTAAATGCGTCCCTGTTCCGCTGGACGCAGTGTCTACTGCGGTTCAGCAGCACATATGGCAGTGACACCATCCATGCCGGGTCTCCATCAAACCTTCTTATCTGCTGTGGCTGACCAGCGGTTGGTGTGGTTTCTAAGCACCTCTCAACTGCAAATTTCAAATTTTCAACTTGCTTGGTGTCCTGCCCCTCCATGTGGAGGGCAGCACCAGTCATGGACACTGGGAGCTGCTCTTCCTTTCCTGTTATGTATGAGCTGAGCCACAATTTTGCTTCCTTTGCTGATATTTGGGCTACCAAAGCAGGGAAAGTACCTACCCTTGTTCATGTCAGAGCTGAGATTCTGACATGCCTCTCTTGCTGTTGGTTGCAGAAGTTTGGCACGAGCTGAGGACTGGTTTTGCTCTCTGCTGTGAGTACGCAGATGAGATGGAGCCACTCCTAAAAGCTTTCTCAACAGAAGAGTGTGGGATAGGAGGATGGAAGTTGCGAATGAATGGAAGGAGAATGGAAGCTCTACAGGAGGAGCTGGACACCGTAACATGATGTTAACTTGATTTTGTATTGCACAGAGCACTTACACATGTCCAACCGTGCTGTGGATTTTTTGTGTGATAGTGCAGTGAAGCTTTTGCATGAGCTTTTGCATTCTCCCCTTCTACCCTGTTCTCGTGAGACCCCACCTGGAGTACTGTGTCCAACTCTGGAGTCCCCAACATCAGAAGGACACGGACCTGTTGGAGTGGGGCCAGAGGAGGACATGGAGATGCTGGAGACCCTCTGCTGTGAGGACAGGCTCAGAGAATTGGGGGGTTCAGCCTGGAGAAGAGAAGGCTCCGGGGAGACCTTCGAGCCCCTTCCAGTCCCTAAAGGGGCTCCAGGAAAGCTGGGGAGGGACTCTGGGTCAGGGAGGGGAGCCATAGGATGAGGGGGGATGGTTTTTAACTGAAAGAGGGGAGATTGAGATGAGATCTCAGGAAGAAAGTCTTTGCTGTGAGGGTGATGAGACCCTGGCCCAGGTTGCCCAGAGAAGCTGTGGCTGCCCCATCCCTGGAGGGGTTCAAGGCCAGGTTGGACGGGGCTTGGAGCAACCTGGTCTGGTGGGAGGTGTCCCTGCCCAGGGCATGGGGGTGGAATGAGATGGTCTTTAAGGTCCCTTCCAACCCAAACCATTCTATGATTATGACCCTGCTCACCTGGGTTGGGTCCCTGTGATCATTAGCACTACCCAGAACAACTACCAGTAGTTTATAAGAGGAGGGTGTTGTATATCATCTGCTGCAAACAAGTGTGAGGAAGAGACTCAGGCATGAAGCACAAGACTTTGCTGGAAAAGCAGCTTGTGGGGTTGTGTGCATGGAACTGTACCATGTACTCCTTGAGAGGGTGAAACACCAAGTCCTTCCTGACCCTTCTTTTGCCTGTAATTTTAGAAAGTGGGGCTTTGGATCTCGTGGAATGCTCTGCCCGGCTCTTGGATATCTGTCTTGTTTTCCAAATTGACTAGTTTACATTGTCTTCCAGTCAATGAAGATTGATTATGGTAGAAACCAGGCGGTTTCCTTTTGGCTTTAGTAATGTATTCTTATTGATAATCCCGTGGCCTCTCATCTAATAGTTCTGAAAAGCTGGACGATGCATATCACTGAGTGGGCTACAGACCAAAACTGTTAATTTGGGTGCTTGGGAGACTTGTTTGGAGCTCCCACTTGGGGATGTGTGGCTTGGCTGCTGCTCTCCAGTTAGCGCTGACTTCTGCTCATTATCAGCTTTACGTGTAGCCTTTGGCAAAACGGTCTTCCTGGGAAGAGTAATCCAAGCCAGGGGTTCTGCTCAGGACTCTCATGGTCCTCGGAAAAGCGTCTCTGCTCGACACTCTCTACAATTCCCTGAAAGGAGGCTGTAGCCGGGGGGGGGTGGTCTCTTCTCCCAAGGAACAGGTGATCGGACAAGAGGAAACAGCCTCAAGTTGCACCAGGAGAGGTTTAGGATGGATATTATGATAAATTTTTACACTGAAAGGGTTATTAAGCGTTGGAAGAGGCTGCCCAGGGAAGTGGTGGAGTCGCCATCCCTGGAGGTATTTCATAGAATCATGGAATCATAGAATGGTTTGTGTTGGAAGGGACCTTAAAGACCATCCCATTCCACCCCCATGCCCTGGGCAGGGACACCTCCCACCAGACCAGGTTGCTCAAAGCCCCGTCCAACCTGGCCTTGAACCCCTCCAGGGATGGGGCAGCCACAGCTTCTCTGGGCAACCTGGGCCAGGGTCTCATCACCCTCACAGCAAATGCTTTCTTCCCCAGATCTCATCTAAATCTCCCCTCTTTAAGCTTAAAACCGTTCCCTCTCGTCTTATCGCTACACTCCTTGATCAAGAGTCCTCCCCCGGTGTTTAAAAGCCGGGCAGACGTGGTGCTGCGGGACATGGGTCAGTGGTGGGTTTGTCGTTGCTTGGTTGATGGTTGGACTCAGTCATCTGAAAGGTCCCTTCCAACCCAGACGAATCTATGATTCTATAACCTGTATTAACATTTTATGGCTTTCCTGCATTACACAAATTCTGCAGATGGGTGAAAGCTAAGGCAGGTTTGAGACCCGGCTGCTGCTTGCTGAGGTCTGACGTGTGTCAGTGCTTGAGTGGGCGCTGGGTGGCTGCCTCTCTGCAGGGGGCACTCAGGGTTTCTCATCCAAACTAGCCGTCTGCAGTCCCACCAGCTTTGTTCCTTACAAGGAATGGCTTTTCCACAAGAGGTGCTGCTACTGAGAAATACACTCCTCGTTGCTGGGTGTTAGCTCCGACTGACTGGAGGCTTCTTCCAGCAGAGCAAACAATTGTAGAAGCAAAAATCATCACGCTTTCTTTTTTTAAATGTGTGCATGGCGTTTTGACCACTCGAAGGATTGGTGTTGGAATGAAATGCCCTCCTAGTCCTAAACTGTAAGGAAAAGGAAGAAATGATGGAGTGAAAAAGTCTTTTATAGAGCCATTTAAAAAAAAAAAAATCTGAAAAATATGGCAAGGCGTTGTGAAAGGATGTGTGGTGTGTGCTCTGTGCGTGAGAAAGCAGAATAGACTGAACTGGAAAGTCTTACTGGTTTCAGGCTGGGCATTTTGGGACACTTGTTAAATCACATTACCTGAATTTTAGGTCTGATTATTGTAGAGAAGAAAGGAATAAAAATGTGAATATATGGTCCAGTTTTGAAGTGTAAGCCAGTCACTTCTGGGTGGAGACAGACACATTTTTAGTGCTGATTCTTGTTTCCTTTGGAAATTGGTCTTTTTTTTATGCCGCGTCCAAGAAAGTTTCCCAATTCAAACAAATGTGGCCCGAGCCATGCAGCAGCGTGTGAAAGGGAGTTGTGGTTTAACGACACCTTGTAAAAACCCTTCCCTACAGCAGAGCAGGGATGCTAGAGCTCAGTGAAGCAGTTCTACCCCCTCGCAGCCAGGGAGATGTATTTTTAGAGTTGTGATCTGGGAAATTTTTTTGTCTTTAAGGATTCTGGCTGATGAACCTACAAAGGAACGGACATTGGTGGGGTCATTTATCCTTCCGCATTTCCCAGAAGATGCGCAGTGCCCTTTCGGGCTTATTCGGTTGGATGGCAGCAGAAGTCTCCTGTCGTTACTTGTCTGCATGAGTTTGGGTTTTAAAATGCTGTTGTGTATGTCCAGAAATCTCATCACTGACTTTTCAAACAGTCTTTCATTTCAAAAAGAAATGAAAGATTCCCTCTGTGGGAGCCGAGCCGTGGGATGTTTGAACAGCATCCTTTCTTTGGATGGCAGGGAGTACCCGCTGCCCCAGAATAATGCCAGGGGCCTTCTGTTATTCTGCCACAGAGTGAGGTAGAGGGGATGGGGGCTTCCTTCCAGCTCATTATTGAAAATTCACAGAGGTTTCCACTCCAGGAGAAAAAACAAAACTTGTTTCTGAGTGGGTTATTGTATTCACCTGGAGCACTGTGTCCAGCTTTGGAGTCCTCAACACAGGAAGGACATGGGCCTGTTGGAACGGGTCCGGCAGAGGGCCATGAAAATGATCAGAGGGATGGAGCCCCTCTGCTGTGAGGACAGGCTGAGAGAGTTGGGGGGGTTCAGCCTGGAGAAGAGAAGGCTCTGGGGAGACCTTAGAGCCCCTTCCAATACCTGAAGGGGGCCTACAGGAGAGATGGGGAGGGACCCTTGATCAGGGAGGGGAGCCATAGGACGAGGGGGAAGGGTTTGACACTGAAAGAGGGGAGATTGAGATGAAATCTGGGGAAGAAAGCATTTGCTGTGAGGGTGGTGAGAGCCTGGCCCAGGTTGCCCAGAGAAGCTGTGGCTGCCCCATCCCTGGAGGGGTTCAAGGCCAGGTTGGATGGGGCTTTGAGCAACCTGGTCTGGTGGGAGGTGTCCCTGCCCAGGGCATGGGGGTTGGAACTCAATGATCTTCAAGGTGCTTTCCAACTCTAACCATTCTATGATTCTATGATTATTGGTATCGGTCAGAATTTCTCAGAGGCTTTCTCCATTTTAGGACACTTCTTGGAAATGCATGCCAAGATTTTTGCTTTCGATGAAGCCACCTCCTGTGTCAGTGGTGGCCAGGCAATGGATCACCACGTTCCTCATCTCTCAGCTCTCATGCTTTCAACCTTTGTCTGCTTTTTGCTTCAGTTCAGGCTTTTGTGCTCAGCTGGGCAGCGATGTATGGAGTGAGTTTGGAGCCTGTGATTATCTAGACTCTAATAGCTATTTTTAATAAGATTTTCTTGCTCTTGGGGTGTTTGCTGGTTCACCAATTGCTCAATCCAATTTTCCAGCTTTCATCTTGGTGCTCACTTACAAGTGCTCAGAGCTGTTCTTATTGGAGAGCGACCACAGTTAGAGCACCCCGTGTCGCTGTGAGATGGGCAGCGGGTTTCAGCCGGGCAGTGAGTGAACTGCAGTTCCATCTCTGTTTGTTACGGTTGGGCTGTGACATCCAGAGCTTCGTACCTGGGGCAGGAAGGTCCCTGCAGTGCCCTGGCAGCCTTCTGCTCCTCTGCTCTTGTGTCCAAGGGTATCTTTGTGGAAGCCTGTTCCCTGTCCCATTCTTTTTCTGTGTGTTTTACTCTTGCAGGACGTTGTTTTGTGAGGAGATGAGTGCCGGGCGGCTAGGTGTCTAATCAACTTTCAAAAAGCCCCCCCGCTGGCTCTCGCTGATGGTGTCACTGACAGCTGAGCCTGAGCTGGGGGAGAAGTTGTCAGCTCTTCTCACTGTCCTCCTGCCGCTGGAGTCTCACTCCAGAGCTCTGCTGGGTGTGAACTTTCACTCTTCATTCATGTCATTCATGAACTTTCAGACTTCATTTAACGGCTCCCCTGGGAAAGTTTTACTAATGTTTCTTGCTGCCAGGCAGGCTTTTCCTGACGGCCGTGCCAGCGCTTTCCCTTAGCGCTGGTTCTGTTAGTCCTGGCTCCAGCCTCCCATGGATTGCTGTTTGCTTAGTGCTTGTGCCTTTCAGTCAGTAAAAGATCCTGGAGCCTTTTGATGGATGAGGCTGTAAATTGTGACAAGGCCAGGGGTTCCCTCTTGTTTGACCACTGGGAGGTTAAGTAGGAAAGAAGTTTAGTCAAAATTGGGGTATTTTGTGTGTCGCTTTCCTTCTGGGAGTAAAAACTTCTTGGGGAACATCGTTTGGTTTTTTGCCTTTTTTTTTTTTTGTGGTGGTGTGTTGTTTTTTTTTTTTTTTTTCTCGGTCATGGCACATTAATAAATAGAGCCATGAGGCTCAAATGCTAAATTAAGTTAATTTAGGGAATACTTCTTTACATGGAGTTTCGATCTCTCTTCTTTCTTTCTCACCCCTGTAATAGTTGTTTGAAGAGTGTTTGATGTAATAAAATGAAAAACACAGGGAGATACCGGGTACCTTGACGTCCTGGAGAGAGCGCTTCAAAGAGGAGGAGAAGTGGCAGTAGCACGTCCTGTTGGTCACATTTGGATGTGGCTGTGAATGGAGGAGTTTGGTAGGAATCCTTGGAGTTGTAGGAGATCCTTTGAAATGCTTGAACTGTGATTTGTCAAAGGGGCAGTGACACCTCTGCCTTGGTACAGGGAATTCTTTGCCTACAGGAGAGATGGGGAAGGACTCCTTATGAGGGAGTGTAGCGATAGGATGAAGGGTAATGGTTTAAAACTGAAACAGGGAAGATTTAGATTAGATATTAGGAAGAAATTCTTGACTGCGAGGGTGATGAGGTACCGGCCCAGGTTGCCCAGAGAAGCTGTGGCTGCCCCATCCCTGGAGGGGTTCAAGGCCGGGTTGGATGGGGCTTGGAGCAACCTGGTGTGGTGGGAGGTGTCCCTGCCCAGGGCCAGGGGTGGAATGGGATGATCTTTAAGCTTCCTTCCAACCCAAACCATTCTATGATCCTATCATTCTGTGCCACATGCCTTGACCCATCAAAGATGGGCTTCTACCTGCCCATAAGGTGTGTCCTGGCTGTTGTGCTTTATGGCAATAAAAGGGAAGAGATGAAGAGATTGTTTTCCTTCACCCGCAGAGGACGTGCTCCTGAGTCCTTACAGCTGCGGTTCAATTGCTTTTATTCAGGTTTCCTTCAATGGCAGTGACACAAACCCCTCCAGCAAGAGCTGTGCTGAGCCTCGTGGTGCCAAGAAATCAGGGTGTACCCCTAGGCTTTCTCATCTGTGGGGTTCTCTTCTTTGTGAACACAGACCAGAGGATGACTTTTTAGTTTTTTCAGCAGTGAAGTATTTCAAGGGCATGAAAAGCTGGCTCATGTCACTACTTGCTTGATTTGTTATGGAAAGCCAGTAATTTGCCTTAGATTTACTACAGGGCTTTCTGCTAAATCACCAGAACTTGAGAAGTTTGCTCTGTGCAAAGTTAACTTTGTTCTCTCTGCTCAAACTCTAAATAATAGATATGAAAGGTTTATTAAGCAAATAAGTAAAACTCCCAGGGCTGTGAATTCTATTTCCCACAAGAAATATCTGAAGCCAATCACTTGCCGAACCAAACAAGTCAGGTATTGCAGTTCAGAGAAAAACAAATGATTATTTTGTTTATACGCTTTCACATCAGGAGGAGAGAGGGAGGAAAAATACTGTCATCTCTGTGAGGGGAAAAATGATTATTGAAATAAATGTTTCTGCCCTGCCAGTAAGGCAATCTTATTTGTTCTTCTGATGTTTAGGTACTTTGCTCAGCTCTTGCAGTAACAGGCACAGTCAGCAGGTAGAAAGAGAAGCCCTTTAAATTCAGAAGGACTTTCTCTGTATCTGAAAGCTGTCTTGGATGGGATGTCTCATTTGTACTGAAGTCAATTGCTGCATTTTTAATATTATGATTTTAATATTACAATAACGCGTACTTAGTTCTGGGAGAATTAATTTGGCTGATGGGCCGGGATGTGTCCAGTTGTAAATCCTACGCAAGGTTTTGCTGTGAGTCGGTGATAGATCTGTGTAAGGCAGTGCCGTTCCTTTGTACGTGGGCAGCTGGGGCTGGTTCTGGGTTCAACGGTAACTTGGGGCGGAAGAAGCTCTTTGTTTAAGACTTAATAGTTAAAAGATGAGAATTTTAGCTCCTTCCTTCCTTCCTTCCTTATGCATGAGGCTTTTCCAGTAATATTAACATTTTACTGTTGAAGCATCTTGCTGATAAGTGAAGATCAGATCTCAAGAAACGAGCTTTTAAACTCAACAAATGCTGAGTATTTAGTAGAGGTAGCCTTTTGGGGAAGTTTTGATGCTTTGCAGAAACCAATGAAATTCTGCCAGAAAACTCAGCAAACTGAGTGAAGGGCAGCAGGAGATGGAAACACCTTTCTCCTTCAGTAAGGATCGGGTTGTGTTACTGGTGATTAGAAAGTGCCTTCCTGGACAAACTCACTGAAACTGAAAGTTTTATCAAAATGAGCAAGAAAGAAAAAAAAACCTCTGTCCCTAAATGTTTTACTTTCCTCTTCCCTTAAGTGCTTACTAGGAGCTCTGTCCTTCAATCTCTGAGTCTGTGTAGGGTTTTTTTTAAGTGGGTTGGGTTTTTTTTTTCCCTTCTGAGGCACCTTTTATTGTCTGCAACTTCGCTCAGGTACAGAAGAAATCTGTCTGTGTGAATACTCTCCCTGTTTGTGAAGAACACAGCTTGGCAAGTCGAGAGCACTGGTTTCCTTAGGGATGGTAACAGTTGATGGGTCGACTCAAACTGGAAATGTTCGTGTGAACTTCTTGATGTCTCTGGCACAAAGAGGTTTGGACGTGAAACAGCCTCAGCTTTCTGAAAACAAAATGTCCTTTAGCTTTTGTTTGTTGTTTATCCATAACTCCTCTAATATTTCAAAAAAGCCGTAAAGAACTGACAGATTACAAGTTGCATGAAATATCAAAGTAATTATTTACACTTTCATGCTTCTTTATGCAGGCATGAAACGATAAATACCCATAAAGTCTCAGCAGTGGCACTTATACAGCGGGGGATTCACAATTTCTTACGTGCTTATGTTTCTCCTGCTTGTAAATTTATGCTAATACGTGATATTCCAGTAATACCCCTTCCAGTACCTAAAGGGGACCTACAGGAGAGATGGGGAGGCCCTCTTGATCAGGGAGGGGAGCCATAGGATGAGGGGGAAGGGTTTGACACTGAAAGAGGGGAGATTGAGATTGGATATTAGTAAGAAATTCTTTGCTGTGAGGGTGGTGAGACCCTGGCCCAGGTTGCCCAGAGAAGCTGTGGCTGCCCCATCCCTGGAGGGGTTCAAGGCCAGGTTGGATGGGGCTTTGAGCAACCAGGTCTGGTGGGAGGTGTCCCTGCCCAGGGCAGGGGGTGGCACTGGATGATCTTTAAGGTCCCTTCCAACCCAAAACATTCTATGATTCTATATTCCTGCATTTGGGTTTAAGTAAACTTCAAGGGCTGAACCGTCCTGGAAAGCAGCATTTGATGGAAGCTGAACGTTGGTGGGACCTGCAGCTCATGTGTCTAAGCGGGGCAGGGGAGAAACAGCCTTTTCTTGCAGGGCCTTTGGTGATCACCAAATTTTGGCAGTACTTGGCTGCCTTTTTAGGTGACTTGTGGAGACCACAGCTTCTGTCCTCACTACAGGAAAGCCATGGAGGGGCTGGAGCGGGTCCAGAGAAGGGCAACGAGGCTGGTGAGGGGTCTGGAGACCAAGTCTTGTGAGGAGAGGCTGAGTGAGCTGGGGGTGTTCAGCCTGGAGAAGAGGAGGCTGAGGGGAGACCTTCTCGCTCTACACAACTCCCTGGAAGGAGGGTGTAGCCAGAGGGGGGTTGGTCTCTTTTCTGAAGGAACAGGTGATGGGACAAGAGGAAAAGGCCTCAAGTTGTGCCAGGGGAGGTTCAGGATGGATATTAGGAAAAATTTCTTCACTGAACGGGATAGCAAACATTGGAAGAGGTTTCCCAGGGCAGTGGTGGAGTCGCCATCCCTGGAGGTATTTAAAAGCCAGGCAGAAGTGGTGCTGAGGGTCATGGGTTAATGGTGGGTTTGTCAGTGTTAGGTTGATGGTTGGACTCAATGGTCTGAAAGGTCCCTTCCAACTGAGAGGATTGTATGATTCTACTCTGGAAACTCTGGGGCTGTACAACTCCTTAGAGTCATGTGGTTTTCTTCCCTGACCTGTCCCAAATAATTCAGACACCAGCTGCCTGTCACTCCAGGCAGTTGCGTGTCAGGCACAAAATGATTTGTTCCCTTCAGCTGGTGCTCGGTGGAGATCCAAAGTTATTGTGCAGTCGTGAAACACTTGGGCTTAAATCCTGGAGTCCCTCTCACTCTCAGATGAGGTTCAAACACCTTGTTTCTTAAAACATCCTAGAGAATTTTACTGCTGTGTTAGTGGAACAAATCTAGTGTGTTGTGGATTTTCTTCTTTTTAAATTTACTGTCCTGGATTACTGAAGGGTCCGAGTCTGGTGGGAAGAGGGATAAAATGCAGAATTACATGAATGCAAGAATTCTTGTGTGGGCACTTGTGTCAGTTTTAAGTTTGGCAGCTTCGTGGCTGAACTGTGCCACAGGGTTTAAAGCATGACGCTGGAATCTAAACGGCTGTAATTCACTGTCTTTAAACAGAGAGAACGTGAGCTCGAGGAAGGAGATGTTGGAACCAGCTTGATGCGAGACAACGCTGGGAGGAAGGAGGAGGGTGAGAAGAGAGAGATGATCACCCCGGCGCTGCGGGAAGCACTCACAAAACAAGGTGAGGTTCTGCAAAGCCCAGACGGTGGAGCAGGATTCGGGGTCTTAGTGGTGTTAAAAACAGAGCCAATAAAAAATGGTGTTCTTTATGTTAAAGATGCTGCTCTGGACCCCCGGCCATGGTAGGCTCTAACCAGAGAGGGGCTGTTTGTACTCGATTGTGGCAGGGGCAGAATCTAAAGCTGGGTGATAACGTGTGTGGAGTGTATCAGACTTATTAGGGTTTAATGTGTCTGCTACAGGAACTCAGGAGAGAAGATGATGGTCCCTCCCAGGCCTCTAACTCTTAGAGTGTAGGTTTCTCAAAGAATATTTAAAGATCAGCTTTGCATCTTAGTCCCCCGCTTTTATTTCAGTTTCATGCTCTGATCTTGTTACGGAAAGTTATTTCTAGAAAAGGAAGTAGTTCAAACTAACTTTAACAATCCACCTGATGATTAGGTCAGTAGCTGTCCTATGAGCTGTAGAGAAGAGTTTTAATGAACTTAATGCCTTTTTTGAAACAAAGGGTGAGCAGGGGAAGAGCTGGACTGAGACCCTGCAGCTCAGTGGCATCAGTTGTGAGTGGCAGAGCCAGGAGAAGGGTAATGAGAGCTTCCCTGTGCTGCTTAGCTGGGGACTAAAGGGAGTTTAGTCTAATTTTTTTATCTCTTGGGATAAGAGTGTGCTCAGTTTTCTAGTTTGCTAAGTTGATAGTATTTCTCCTGATGCTTCTGAGAGCACAGTTCTGGTTGTTGCAGCGCAGGGCTTTAAACACGTAGTCTGAAGGAATAAAGCAAAGGTGTAGGAAAAGAGTGGCAGTGACTTTGCCTCCTTCATATCCATAGTGGTGCTGCTGGGACCAGGGGAGGGACCACAAGGAGCCTGGTTCAATACATCTCTTCAGCTTCCGTTCTGAAGGCTGGGATGGTGGCAGTTACACTGCAGCCTTCTGCAGAGCACTGCTACAGCCTTTTATTTTTATTTATTTAGTTACTACTTCCTGTGTTTGATCCAGAAGTCTAATTGTTGGCCTGCAAGGGTGTTTGGAGGGCAGGTGGATTTGGCTAGCAGGGCTGGGGGAGTGGGCTACTGGAGACATGGTTGTCCAGAAGTGGGCAGCAGGGAGGCGAGTGTGCTTGTCTGCTGCAAGTCCCTGTTTTGGGATGTTAGAGGGACTGCTGACGCCACGCAGGGGTGCATCAAGTCCCCCAGACATCTCAGAATCACAGAATGGTGGGGGTTGGAAAGGACCTCCATCCAGTCCAATCCCCTGCCAGAGCAGGGTCACCCAGAGCAGGTTGGACAGGAACACGTCCAGGTGGATTTGAATATCTCCAGATGTCTCCAGAATATCTCCAGAGAAGGAGACGCCACACCCTCTCTGGGCAGCCTCTTCCAGGGCTCTGCCACCCTCAAAGCAAAGTTCTTCCTCATGTTGAGATGGAATTTCCTGTGTTCCAGTTTGTGCCTGGTGTCCCTGTCCCCGGGCACCACTGAGAAGAGTCTGGCCCCATCCTCTTGCCACCCGCCCTTTAGCTATTGCTCAGCATCGATGAGATCCCCTCTCAGTCTGCTCTTCTCCAGCTGAACGGCCCCAGATCCCTCAGCCTTTCCTCAGCACAGAGGTGCTCCAGTCCCTGGGATCATCTTTGTAGCCTCCGCTGGACTCTCTCCAGTAGTTCCTTGTCCTTCTTGAACTGGGGGTCCCAGAACTGGACCCAAGACTCCAGCTGTGGCCTCCCCAGGGCAGAGCAGAGGGGGAGGATGACCTCCCTCCACCTGCTGGTCACGCTCTTTTTAACGCCCTCCAGGAGACCATTTGGATTTGCTTCGGGGCACAGGAACCGTAGTGGGGCTGTGGAGACTGCCTGTGGTCCTGGCTTCTGAGAGGGGGGCAGTGGGTGGGTTTCAGCTCTGCCTGGCTTTGTTGTGTCACGGGGCTCTGTGCTGGCTCTCGCTGGGCTGCGGTGGTCGCAGAAGTGGGTCGCACTGGCTCGCTTTCTGACCCAGTCTCTGCTGGTTTGGGTTGGGGGAGCGAAAGAGACGGTGCCTCTCTCATGGTTCATAAAAAGTGGTCATTTGAAAAATGAAAGCAGCGCTGGAGGGAAGGTCACCTTCCTACTATAATTTTTTTGACACGAAGGCAAGCTCCCTAGAGAACTCGCATTTCCTTGTGATGTTCCAGGGAGAGGAATTCATTACCCAGATAAGTAGGTATGTATTGCTCCCCTCCTTCGTCGTTCCGGGTCAGGCCAGCCTTGGATCGACTTGTAGGATCCACTTACTTAAATCTGCAGTTTTACAGATTTCAAACCGTTGTGTCTGTACCCTGACAGCTCCGACTGCCTCTGGCACGGCCCTCCCCTCCTTCTCTCACGTAATTCTTTAATGGTCACTCGACAGTGAAGCAGAGAAGCTGTCTGTCTTTTTTCACATGACATATAACACGTTTTTTTTCCCTGCAAATATCACACCATGAGAGGCTTATGTGGCTATAAAAATATAAACCCACTGCCTCCTTCAGCACCGTTCCCCCCAAAATAAAAACTGCAATATAGTCAAAAGATAATCTAATTCATTTAGCAGCAACTGCTTGCTTTGGGTGTAGTTTCAGTGTCTTTTCAAGATTATCCCTGAGGGCATAATTAGCCCAAGAGAAGGAAAAATCAGCACTAGTGATTTAGGAGAAAGCTGTCTTTTTTTTTTAAACTGTAGCTGCATAACAGGAGTTTGCCTTTGAACAGTGTCTCGTCAGACTATTGTGATCCAAACTCTTTATTTTGATTCACCTTCAGACAAATTTACCTTCCTGTAGGTAAACTGAATATTGCTTAAACAGTGATTTTTATTTTAGGGCTGGGGTTGAATTTCAGCTAAATATAGCCTCACCCATTGGGTTGTGTAGGTGGGAGCCCTTGTAGTTGCCTGGTTGCAAATACCTTTATAATAAAGATGCTCTGTAATAGCTGCTCCATAAGGTCATAGCCAATCTTGTGTTGTGAGAAAATGCTGATTCCCTTTCAGTGCTCAGTCTTGCATAAAATACAAATACAGCACAATCTACTTAGTGCCTCCGAGTCACAACTGGGGCTGGAGAGAGAGGCCGACAGCTGAAGAGTTTGGCTGCGTGTTCTACTTGCGGTGGTACCGTTTTGCTGCGTTAATGCTTCAGTGTTTTCATCTGTTCAGGTAGATGCCATGAAACAAACTGAAAATAGAAGCAAACTTTTCATATTAAGATTTCCTGTGGCGATTAGTAGATACAGCCCAATGTGCTCTCAGTGGCTTTCTACCGTTGCTGCTAGATCCTTGAAACAGCCCCCGCTGGGCTGGAAGGGTTTTTGCCGGGCTTGGGTGCCAGGAGGATTTTGTACCTGGTGAAGTTTGCCTTTCCAGAGCTCCTGTTTTTTCAGGAAGTGTGTTTAAATCCATGTTTAGCTTTAGAGGGAGCCTCAAGCTGCTGTTCTAATGGGAAAGGTGACTGTTGAAAACCCAGTGAGAGCCCATGGGGGTTCCTTCAGCGTCCCCTCTATCAGCTGTGCTTATTTTACAGGTACAAAATACTGTCTCTTACATTTTCCTGCTGCTATAGAGTCAGTTCAGCACCAGCAAGAAGACCTGTGCTCTCTTCAGGGTGTTACCATTACTAGTCCAAACTGCTCTTTGACTTGCCAGATGTTTTATTGCTGTAATGGTCAGCCTGAAAACCAAACAACTCGTCATGCCGGATAGGAAGACAAAGGCTGGTGGTTGGGGGGATTCTGGTTTTCCTGCAGCTGACTCCTTGAAATATTTGGAGGTCACACATGATGTCGCACAGTGACAGCTGGTTCCATAGAATACTTAAGAGTTGGAAGGGACCTTAAAGATCATCCAGTGCCACCCCCTGCCCTGGGCAGGGACACCTCCCACCAGACCAGGTTGCTCAAAGCCCCCTGCAACCTGGCCTTGAACCCCTCCAGGGATGGGGCAGCCACAGCTTCTCTGGGCAACCTGGGCCAGGCTCTCACCACCCTCAGAGTGAAATCTTTCTTCCCAATATCTTGTCTACATCTTCCCTCTTTCAGCGTAAAACCGCTCCCCTCCCTGATCCAGAGTCCTTCCCCACCTTTCCTGGAGCCCCTTGAGGGACTGGAAGGGGCTCTAAGGTCTCCCCTGGGACCTTCTCTTCTCCAGGCTGAACCCCCCCAATTCTCTAAGCCTGTCCTCACAGCAGAAGGGGCTCCAGCCCTCGCAGTATCTCCATGGCCCTCCATCATCCCTATCATGGTACAGTTGCTTCAGGTCGTCTTTGATGTTCTTCTCTTAAATGTGCAGGAATAAAATGGAGCAAAGCCAAACTCAAACCCCTGAAGAGCTCTTGTTTACTCGGGAGATTCCAAGGACCTGGATTCCTTAAGCTGCTCACACCCTGTATTTCCAACGTGCTCTTTGCTCTGTTCTTCTCTGCTGTAGCACTGCTAAATGCAACTGTGCTTTTCCTGGTAGGCAACACGATGGCAATGGATCAATGACACCCAAAGACTGACTGCACTGACACTGTGTAAATGATTTTGTTGTGTCTCTGCTGCCACAGGTGCAGTTTTGTTGTGCTCCAGTTGGATTGTTCTGCCTTTACTGGTCAGGTGAGCCTGCAATTTAGTACCAGGGTGTCCAGGTTACCTCTATTTTACTTGTATCCAAAGGCAAGTGGTATTAGGAGACAGTATTTCAGTAGCTGAAATACCGTGGGCTGTTTAAGTAACTGTTGTCATACTTTGACTTCATGGTTGATATACAGATATTTACTTTGATTTATGTTTTTGGTGTGTATGGGCAATCAAGAGGCTGAGAAAAATATTGAAGACGGGGCTTTTCAAGCGCTTGCCAACCTTGCTTAAGATGAGGTTTTAAAAAGTACCTGGTGGTTTTTGCTGTCCGTTGTTGGGCTGAGGTTCTCAGCCTGCAGCTCTGAGTTCCTCTGACCATCTCAGCTTGGCTCAGTGCTGGGTGGTTTGTGTCCGGGCTTTGGAAATGAGACCCACCATGCGAGGACGTGGCACAGCGGTGGGTGCTGCGGGGTGTCTGCTCCCACGGGCTGAACATGTCTGTGTCTCTGGGATTCGCTGTGCTTTGTATGAGCCATTAAACTCCAGGTGGCACCAGCAGCTCACAGCTGGGTCGGGGATTCGTAACACTGGTGCAGTCCCTGAAATGTGCCACGGAATTCAAATACTGGCCGTGGGAAGATTAAAAATTAGTTTGCAAAATAGCAAATTATTCTTAAGTCAGCAGAACAAATACAACGACTGAAACCAGGCAGGGTTAAGCCTCCTGAACTTTCTTGCCATTCCTTAGAAAATGTCTGTGTAAATAAACAGTGAATACACAGTTAAAGGGGGAGAATCCAGGGAGCAGGAGATGCTGAAGCCCTACAGCGTGGAAGCTGCCAGGAGCTGGGCTGAGCTGACTGCAATGCTAATTCCCTGGTGCAGATTCAGAGCTTGTCAGGAGCAGGGGAGATGGTGATCGCTTGCTTTTGCGGGGCTGATTCTTCCCTCTCATGTAGTTCCTGGAGCTGGTGCAATTACCCCATGTATAATAGAGAAAAAATAAGCGTAAATCTATTTATATTTGAAGTACATCCGTTTGTTGGGGGGTTTTTTAGGTTTTGGAAGGGCTTTGAGGAGTATTGGTCTTTGAAATTAAGTCTATTAAGCTGGAACAAAATAGGAGATATTTTTGGGCAAGGGTAAAATTTGCCGTCCTTTCTTTATAACATGACACTGTCCACAAGCACAGGGACAGTCCATACAAATGGAAACGTGGAGCAGGAAATGTGCCTGGAATGACTGAAAGGGAGAGACTCCATAAAACACAAACAACAACAAAAACATCTTGTCTGCAGCAACTTGCAGTTCTGTCTCTGACTCTTTCTGTGTTTGTTCTGGGTACTGGAGGCAGAGCTGTGGAGGCTCCCTGCCACCTTCCACTGGAGGCTTCTCAGCCAGAGTTGACACTGATGTTCAGTTCTTAAAGACGTTGAGTGCCTGCAGATTTCTTGAGAATTTTCCTATGAATAAAGAAAAGAGGCTGAGGTTCTTTTCCTCCTTCCTGAATAACGTGGTCTGTGAGTTTTGACCTGTCCTTTTTGGCCAGCTGGTTACTGCCAGTTGGCGAGGATGACATTCTAGGCCAGGCACATGTCTGCTGCCTCCTGCCCAGCCACAACAGGTAGAAGATGCGCAGGGAGCTGGAGATATGGGGCTACAGAAGGCACTGGAGGGACCCAAAAGGTCGTCCATGGGAGAGTAGGTAAGTGTGAGGGGAAAGCCTGAGAGCGGAGCTGATGCTCTGGCCCTCGCAGGGGGGCTGAGGGCATGTGTTTGGGGGAAACTCGTTCTTCAGGGAGACAGCCTGGTCAAGAGTCCCATTGTGTGTTCTTTTTTCCTGCTGGCTTTACAGCCTGAACGGGAATTGCGTGTGCTCTAGTCCCCAGTGGAGCTTGTGCCTTCCCAGTCTCCCAGGCAGAGGAGTAGGGAGCCTTTTGCTGTTCAGAACGCTGGAGGGGCTTTCATCTTGGAGGTCTCTGTCTTGGATGCAGTGTCTGAGAGCAGTTGGAAGGTGACTTCTAGAGATGGGGTGTTAGTTCTGCTTTCTTAGGATTGTTCTGGTGGATGGTGGTGGATGGTGATGGATGTTGGCTTGCCAAGCCCCCAAAATCCCTTTTTGGGAGTGGGGGAGCAGCTGTTCTCTTGGGATGGCAAAGCCAACGTGGAAGTAACTACTTGTGCTGAGGGGTAGACGTCTTTTCTCCATCTTGCCTTGGGTGAGAAGAGGTCTCAAGAACGTGCAGTTGATTTGGAGGATGGATAAAAATGGGATGGGCTGCCGTGTTGTTGATGCCCTTGGCCTTGCTTCTATAAGACACACTTCGCGGTCGTTGCTGCTAGTGGAGGTCACCACCATGACGTGTTCATGGCAACCCTTTTGCAACAGCTCAGCAAATGGCCTGACCTACCACGTTGCCCTCAGTCGAAGGTGCCAGGTACAGAAGGCTTTTCTTTCAGCTTTTTCTTCAGTACTAGTTGATGTAGGTGAAAATATCAGTGGTCTCTGTGGCTGTTTTTGTCAAATGCGTAGTTTAACAAGAATTTGAGTATTTGCGTTTGAGTATCGGAGGGTTTATATTCCTCCTGCCCAGGCAGTTCTGTGCTGCAAACGGAAAGGTGCTCTTGGATTAAGATGGACATCTGGGTTTAAGTGAAAAGCCAGATTTTAAGAATTTTTTTAGCTCTTTTATGATCTGCTGTTGAGGCTGGAATTTATTATAGCTACTGGCATTCCCACCCTTGGCCTCTGCCAGTCTCATTTTCTTGATACTGGGTTAGGCTTGGTTTGCCCGCCGAAGCAGCTGTATTTCTTGCACTAACCTTTAGTAGGCTTTTGCTATGTGTTAAAAATGTTGCAAGATGTTCTTTGTTTTGTGTGTGACGAGAAGGATCTGAAGCAGGATTTCAGCAGCTCTACTGAAAGACCGAGCTTTCAATCCACTTTGGAACGGATATTTTTGCATGGGAGGCAGAGTCCTGTCATAAAATCATAGAATTTTAGGGGTTGGAAGGTACCTTTGGAGATCATGTAGTCCAACCTCCTGCCAAAGCAGGGTCACCCAGAGCAGGTTGGACAGGAATGTGTCCAGGTGGGTTTTAAATGTCTCCAGAGAAGGAGACTCCACAACCTCTCTGGGCAGCCTGTTCCTGGGCTCTGCCACCCTCACAGGAAAGAAGTTCCTCCTCATGTTTAGTTTGAACTTCCTATGTTCAAGTTTGTGCCCGTTACCTCTTGTCCTGTGTCTGGGCACTGGCTCATGGGCAACTTGTCTACCAGGACTCCAAGGTGTCTCTCTACAGAGCTGCTTTCCAGCAGCATCCTTTCTCATGTTCTCACTCCTGCTCTGAGTTTATGGAAGCAAGCCCTGCCACAAAGCTCAAGCCTTTTGTACTTCTTAAAAGCACTTTCTTTTTTTTCAAAAAGAGAGAAAACCTAAAGAGTAGATCTTGATGGGCTTGGCAAAGGCTTTCTTAAAGGTTGAACAGTGCTAGGAATGAATCTGGAGATTTCTTCTCTCGTGCTTGGGTAATCTGGAAAATTCCACTGCCCAGATACCACTTTTCTCTATTTCTATATAAAATACTGAAATAATTTGAACATGTTCCTTTCACCAATGACATTTGTTAGGTTTTTTAATTTTCTAGCTTTAGTCAGAACACAGTCTTCTGGGAGGTGGCTCAAGTGCAGCTATTGTGTTAACACTTTCAAACTGGTGCTTAGCCTGGTGGTGAGGGATTACTGCTGCGTCACTCACCCTCAGCTCTGCCCCTTTCAAAGTGCTCTCTTGCAGAACGGCAGGGAATTGGAAACTTCCCCCCCCCCCGCCAAGTAAACATTCTCCTTGTGTGAAGTTCCCTTTTCTGCACTGAATTTCAGCTTTAACAGGTAATTGTTGCCTTAAACCAGAGGACTTTTATTTATGGAGATTGCTCGATAGAACCGGGCTGATTTGCTGGCTCTATATTGCTTTTCTCAGAAGAAAAGCCTTCAGAAGGTCATTTGAGTTTGTGAAGCACGATGTGACATCAGATTGGTTTTACTGAGTTTACGGTGACTGCACTCTCAGAGACGGGTGGGTAAGTCATCGTCTTGTACCTTTGGGGGATTTCCAACCATTGACCTACTTCATTCTTTCGTAATTAAATCTTTTGCTTTGTGCATTCAAAGACTTCGGGTGGAGAAAGCTTTGGTGTAGAGAGCTGTAATGGAGGGTGGCTTTGGGTTTTCTTCTGGACAACTGGAAAAGCCACAACTGGAAGACTGTACTCTCCTGAAATACAACACGGGTACGAGAGAGCAGTGTCCTGTCTCAGTGGCTGAGAGCTCTGTGGGCTCCCTACATGAATTCTTTGAATTTCAGAGAATGGGCTTTTAAAACTAGCAGTACTGGGACCAGTGCTGTTCAACATCTTTGTTGGCAACATGGACAGTGGGATTGAGTGCACCCTCAGCAACACCTGACAACACCAAGCTGTGTGACGTGGTCGACATGCTGGAGGGAAGGGATGCCATCCAGAGGGACCTGGAGAGGCTCAAGAAGTTCATGAAGTTCAGCCAAGCCAAGTGCAAGGTCCTGCACCTGGGACATGGCAATCCCAAGTACAAATCCAGGCTGGGCGGAGAAGCTCAACATGACCCGGCAACGTGCGCTCGCAGTCCAGAAAACCCCCTGCATCCTGGGCCACATCAAAATAAGCATGGCCAGCAGGTCGCAGGAGGTGATTCTGCCCCTCTACTCTGCTCTTGTGAGACCGCACCTGGAATACTGTATCCAGCTTTGGAGTCCTCAACACAGGAAGGACATGGACCTGTTGGAATGGGTCCAGCAGAGGGCCACGAAGATGATCAGAGGGATGGAGCACCTCCCCTATGAAGACAGGCTGAGAGAGATGGGGTTGTTCAGCCTGGAGAAGAGAAGGCTCCGGGGAGACCTTATAGTAGCCTTCCAATATCTGAAGGGAGCCTCCAGGAGAGCCGGAGAGGGACTCTTTGTCAGGAAGTGTAGCGATAGAATGAGGGGGAATGGCTTTAAGCAGGAAGAGGGGAGATTGAGCTGAGATCTGGGGAAGAAATTCTTTGCTGTGAGGGTGGTGAGAGCCTGGCCCAGGTTGCCCCAAGAAGCTGTGGCTGCCCCATCCCTGGAGGGGTTCAAGGCCAGGTTGGAGGGGGCTTTGAGCAACCTGGTGTGGTGGGAGGTGTCCCTGCCCAGGGCAGGGGGGTTGGAACTCGATGATCTTTAAGGTCCCTTCCAACTCTAACCATTCTACGATTCTATGATTAGTTACGTGATAGAGTGGAAGTGCTGCAATGTAGTTTTAAACGGTCGCAGAAGAGTTTTGCCCCAGACAGTGGACCAGTCGCCCTCTGCGGCGCTGGCCGTCTCTGTGGTTACAGCTGTCTGTGGTCTGTCAAACTCCTGTCAGGGAGAGCGATCACCACATCTTTATCAGCCTGGTGTTACTGCCCAATAACACTCAGTTCACCCAAGCTTAACTCATTTCTTATTATAGTAAGAAATGACAATTTTGGTGAAGTTTGGCAGGCTTCTAGGCCATTCAGAATTTATCATCTAGAACAGCATCAACTCATACACAGACTCCAGATTAGATGTCTTTAGTCAGGAGCTGAGCTGATTACTTTGAGCCTGCTTATTATTTAAGGAATCCTTTGGATATTAGGCTGCAGAAATAAGTGGATTGGTTTTGTTCAGCCTCAGCATCTGAACATCCGTGGGGACTGTGAGCAGAGACCCATCAACACACTGTATGGTTTGGAAGGTGGGGGATTCAAATCTTCATGTACAGTTATTGCTCACAAGGAATATCTCTTACAAGCAAAGAAGCGAATGTGGTCGGTGAGCCCTGGCATACATCGGTGAGGATTTCTGGGCCATCAGTAAGGTTCGATTCAGGCACCATTGGCCTTGGCAGGGCCACAGAGAAGTTCTGGTGGGAGGTGTCCCTGCCCATGTGTTGCGTGAAGAAGCAAAATAGTTTTGGCAGAAAATAAACCCCCTTGCGTTCTAATGCTCCTCACCGAGGTGGGAGGCTGGGGGCGCCTGGGTTTAAATTCTGAGTGATGCCCAATTCACCACTATCAGCCCAGTCACGTTTAATATATTTTAAACTATCACGATTCTGGATACACTGACAGTGGACTGCACCTTCAGTCTAGTCGTGCTCACGAACGAGCACGGCCGCACTTTAGTGTCTGGTCGCGTTCAATGAGAAACCCAAACGGCTAGCTACTTAAACAGTGCAGTTTATTTCAGCAACAGATTCATAGATTCATAGGTTGGTCCAGGCCGGAAGGGACCTCCAAAGGTCATCTAGTCCGACCTCCCCGCAGTCAGCAGGGACACCCCCAACTAGACCAGGTTGCCCAGGGCCTCATCGAGCTTCACCTTGAATATCTCAAGGGAAGGGGCCTCAACCACCTCCCTGGGCAACCTGTTCCAGTGTTCCACCACCCTCATGGTAAAGAGCTTTTTCCTAATATCCAATCTAAATCTCCCCTTCTCCAGCTTAAAACCATTGCCCCTCGTCCTGTCACTGCAGGCCTTTGTAAACAGACCCTCCCCAGCCTTCCTGTAGCCCCCCTCAGGTACCGGAAGGCCGCTATGAGGTCTCCCTGGAACCTCCTTTTCTCCAAGCTAAACAACCCCAGCTCCCTCAGTCTGTCCTCACAGCAGAGGTGCTCCAGCCCCCTGATCATTTTGGTGGCCCTCCTCTGGACCCGCTCCATCAGGTCCATGTCCTTTCTATATTGAGGGCTCCAGACCTGCACACAGTGCTCCAGGTGAGGTCTCACCAGAGCAAAGTGGCAGAATCACCTCTCTGGATCTGCTGGCAACACTTCTTTTGATGCAGCCCAGGATGTGATTGGCCTTCTGGGCTGCGAGAGCACATTGCCTGCTCATGTCCAGCTTCTCATCCATCAGCACCCCCAAGTCCCTTTCCTCAGGGCTGCTTTCTAACACCTCATCCCCCAGGCTGTATTTATACTGAGGATTGTTTCTTCCCAGGTGCAGAATCCTGCACTTGCTTTTGTTGAACCTCATGAGGTTCAACTGGGCCCACCTCTCCAGCCTGTCCAGGTCAAGGTATAAAGGTTCTTATGGTTTGCCGGTGATAAATACACTGTCTGCAAAGCACGTGCAAGTAAAAGAAAAAATGTTAATGGTACAAAGCGCGTGACAAAGTTCCAAACAATACAGCCTGGCTCTAAATGTCACAGGTAACCCTCTAGGGAGATTTCTGAGTTCCCCGAGGAAGCACTCGGCACAGTCTAAGTCTGACCCACAGGCGTCCCTATGGGGGCGGAAGAAAGGCTCAGCCCCTCGACTGGTCCCGGGAGTCAGAGGCAGTCCCTGATGGGGTCCTCCCTGACTTGTTCACGATGGTGTCTTCCCCAGCATCCCCCCTTTCTCGGGTTATTTTTATATTATTTTTTACCTTCAAGGTGGAGTTTGAGTGACTTTAGTCATAAATACCTTTATTATGATTGGTGTAAAATTCTCTCGCCTCGCATTTAAGGGTAGAGTTTACGAAAAATTCAGGGCGCAGACTCGAGGAGGAGTGGTCGCACCTTGGAGGTGGGCAGCCTTCGGGCTGGAGGTGTATTTTGGTATTAAAATGGCATTGTAATGAGCAAAGTTGGCACAAAGGACAGCATTTCATCAAAATTTGACAGGCTGTTGGCTCAGGGTAACAAGCATGCCGCTTATCACTTCCATAGGATCACCTTGTTCCCATTCTGCTGTGTAATCACAGAGCTTGGCCGTGGAATCTTCACTCCACTCCATCCTCCCTGTTGCTTTTGCAAGCAACATTGTTCAGGGAGTCATGGATGTAGTGGATTCCTTGCATACCAGCTGCTGCTGTGTTCCACCCTGGAAACGTTTCCATTTCATACCTTTCCTTAATGTGTGAAACATGCTATATATATTTTTAATAAAAATTATATTTTAGGGATTATTCCACACCATGGCAGTAGGTTGGAACAAGATGATCTCTAAGAGCCCTTCCAGCCCAAACTGTTCTCTGATGAAGCTGTGGCAGAGCTGATGGCAGAGAGGAACTGGCCTGAGCTTTCCGAAAGGTTGTTCAGCAGAAGCTACAATGTGGAAACAGAACTGAGAAGCCCCTCAGACTGGTTCTCAAACATGTTTTCTCACACATTTGGTTTGAAACTCAGTGGTGCTTGGTTCTTCCTTAACCCTTTGTACTTTCTTTTAGCCTAAACTGGTTTGCTGCCGGTGTTACCAACCAGCAGTGAAACAAAAGCTTGAAGGACCAGCCTTTATGGAGGTGGAAGGACCCTGCTCACCTGAACTAGATGTGTGGAGAGTGTTCGGCCTTGGTCACTGATATTTTATCTAATTTCCAAGTGTGAAAAAGCACGGCACAGCCAGTGTGCACTGTGATGGCTCAGCAGGGTGACCAGACTTTCTGCTGGACTTAACCTACTTTGGAACGCTCCAGCCTATCCATTGGAGCGGGGCCAGAGGAGGCCACAGAGACGCTGCAAGGGCTGGAGCCCCTCTGCTGTGAGGACAGGCTGAGAGAGTTGGGGGGGTTCAGCCTGGAGAAGAGAAGGCTCCGGGGAGACCTTGGAGCCCCTTCCAGTCCCTAAAGGGGCTCCAGGAAAGGTGGGGAGGGGAGCGATGGGACGAGGGGGAATGGTTTTAAACGGTAAGAGGGGAGACTGAGATGAGATCTGGGGAAGAAATTCTTTGCTGTGAGGGTGGTGAGAGCCTGGCCTAGGTTGCCCAGAGAAGCTGTGGCTGCCCCATCCCTGGAGGGGTTCCAGGCCAGGTTGGAGGGGGCTTTGAGCAACCAGGTCTGGTGGGAGGTGTCCCTGCCCAGGGCAGGGGGTGGGACTGGATGTTCTTTAAGGTCCCTTCCAACCCAAACCATTCTATGATTCTACACCTTGAAGACCCGAGTTCCACAGCTTCGTACAGAGCTTTTAGAAGTTCTGCAAGTATGTGCTGTTCCTTCTCGTAACCATCGCTGCGACTCCTGGCAGCAGCAAACGAGATGAGTAACCCCCTTCTCATCACTAAAGCTGGCTGAAGTTTGGAAGTCTCTGTTTTGATGTTGAACGTGTTCAATTTTCTTGGCCTTTATAGGAAGCTGTGGGTGGAAGTTGATTTAAGTAACTTAAGAGAAAATGCTGCAGCTTCGGGCTCCGGAGCTTGGCACCTCGCTCAGCTGAGCTGCTTCCTCCCTTCCCTTAAACTACTCAGTAGCAGATCTGGGCAAGCATGTCCTATTTTCAATTTAATTTTAATCCAAAATCCATTTTAAAGCAGCCATATTGCTTCTACTTACAAGTGATCTGTGAGAGAATAATCTTACGTGAATGCTGTTGCTGGATTCTGAAAAATGGGCTGTGCTGGGTGACACCGGGGGGGGAGGAACGTATCACCCTTTGCCACGCTCCTCAAGAAATCCTGTGAGGACAGGAATTCTAGCAGCTCAGGGAGGTCTCAGTTGAGATGAGATCTTGCTGGACAAGTCTTTTTGCGAAGGAAGGCGGGAGAACTGGGCAGGATGGCCCCGGGGCAGGAGGAGAACGGTGTGGAGCAGCCAAAGTCAGTTGTGTGTACTTGGCTGTGCCTCTGAGCAGCGTTGGTCAGAAGTTGCCCCAGGGTCTCCTGGGTCTCATCCAGTCTTCAATAAAGGTGTCCCCAGTATTGCATGTGGCTTTGCAAACTCTGTTAGTTCCATGTCAGAAGTGCTGATCAGGGTTACAGGAAAGTTTTTATATAGGAAAAGCTTGGATTATCTGCGAAATACCAAGGCTTTTTGGTTTACAGCAGCTTGTTCTTCCTGGCTGTATTGGCTTAACACTGAGAATGCATGTGAGGCTTGAGGAGTTATTCATTTAGGGAGCGAAAGGTTGAAAAATATTGTCCGTTCCCCCTGGGCTGGAGGGGGAGAGGGAGCGCGGGACGTGGAAGCAGCCTGACACTGAAGTCACCAAAGCCTCTCTTAATCTGGCAATTGGCCCCTTTGCCATGGAACTGGGGCTCCCCACTGCTTGCTCCTCCCAGTCACCTCCCCAAGTGTTCTACAGCCTCCTGGAGAGTCACCTCAGGGAACGATCAGGTTAAAATGTTGTATATTCTAACCCCCAGCGCGGTTGGAGCAGTGGGAGGAGGCAGGAACAGACATCAGGTCAAGAAGAAGGAGGAGATGGGGCAGAGCAACTAGAGCAGCGTGTTCTCGGAGCTGTACCATTCCTTGTGAGCCACGTGTGTCTTCACAAGGCTGGATTTTTAGCTGGTGCAGCTCTTGTGGCATCTGCTGTCACCGTAGCTCCCACTTGGCTCGGTGTCCTTGGAGGTGGAGGGGACTCTGGGGCGCAGTGGCACTGCCCTGAGATCTCGCTGTGCAGGAGGCACGTGGTGACAAATGGGCAGGGTAATTGTGCCACCTTTCATTGTAGGAGGTGAAGGCCAGCTCTTCTGCTGAACAGAAGGCTTTTCTCCTTGTTAAGGTCATGCTAGTTGGCAGAAAGGAGACTTGATACCGAAAATTTGATTTCCCTCTCAAGCGTTAATATAAACATCAGCCTAAAGCGGCTGGTTGAGACGTGCTGGGTTTGGGGACAACCAGGCCATTGACGTACAAACGCTCCTGTGTGAATGACACAGTGAGGCTCCTCAAATCCCTCTTATTTTTATGCTGATTTTGAAGTGACTTTTAATCCTTCAGACATATTGGTCTCTAAGCACTTTTTTTTCAAAAAGGAAAATAACCCAACTCAAGCAGTTTGGGTAATAATAGCACTTAGTGCTTAACGAACGTTGTGGAATTAATCCTCCTGGACTAATAAATTTAAATGAAATTGTGTTGATCTTGGCTGGGGAACAGGGAAGTGATGTGAAATCAGCTTTCCTCTGGGCATGGAGGAGGCTTCACTGTGGCTCCACCATGACCAGTGGAGATGGAACTGGTGAAACTGGTGAACCTGTGAAGTTTGGGTTCAAGTCGAGCCCCACATTTTGGTTCTCTTCCTCCACTCTCACAACTGCACCATGAGTCAGACTATGTTCTCCAGGCTTGGCCAGACCTGCTGAGGAGCAGTGGGAAGGTGTCTTCTTGGGGAAGAGTCAGTCCTGGGGTGACCCTGGGCCAGGGAGATGCTTCTGGCTCCCTGTCCTGCTCCCTCCCACGTGCTGTCCCCTGGGGTTGGTGCGGATGTCCCACGTTGCTGGGCAAACCCAGGCTGCCATTCTTTTATGGAGAAGTCTTGTGGCCACCCCCTGTTGATTCGTGACAGGACTGAGGAATCTAAATCAATCTCCCATTAAGAGAAATGGGTTCAGGTTGGACAAAGTCCCTTGAGTGGCCGTGGCCTGTGGCGTGACGTGCAGACCCCCAGAATGACATGGAGGGTGCTGTGGGTGGGCACTGGCGTCCTGGTGGTGGTGTCACCTTTGGGCTAGCAGGCAGGAGCAGCGTTGAGATGGTGATGTTTAATAACTGTGTGTACTAACTGATAAGCTTTGTCTATCAATTACTGCCAGTTAAAATTGATGGTTTGATTTATTTCTTGTTGCCAGGTTACAAGCTGATTGGAAGCCATTCCGGGGTGAAGCTCTGTCGCTGGACAAAGGTATGCTCTCTCTCATTTCAGAAGTTAAAAACCATGCTAGAAACTTACTCAGGTAATACAATTTCCAGATGAAATATCCTTTAAAAATGTGATATTTCTTGCAAGAAACCAAATTTCATTTTCCAAGCTGTAGTTTTGCGTTTCAAGGTATTAAAATCCTTCTGTGAAGAGTGAGAATGCGACCATGGCAAAGAGCTGGGAACATCATTCTCTGTTGGGGTTTTTTTCCTGGTTTTCTGCTGTCTGCTAAAATATCTGCTGCCCGCTGAAGTGTACGGCAGGAGCAGGGCACCGAGAGAGAAGTGGAAAGGTTCCCAGCGGTGTGAGGTCTCCTGCAAGGAGGGTGCCACAGCGATGACGCTCGGGCAGGCACACGGGGACGATTAAACCTCTTGTTCTGTGGCTGATGCAGCTGCTCTGCGACAGTTGGTGCCTCCTCCACTGGCTTTTGGCATCTGCCACGTGAGATTTAGATAGTCAGGTAACTGTCGCTTGTTAATGCTAGGACTTCTTAAAAATTCCCCTGTGGGAGTGTGTGTATGTGTCTATAGTTGTGTATGATGTGTCTGTGGGTATATACGTGTGTGTGTACACGTATCTATGGAAGAGCCATCCTCCCAGCCCTACAGCTGTGTGCTTCAGGCTGTCTAAACCCTAAATCAGGAGCTTTTCAATTCGCTTATTTGCAGAATTAAAAATGTTCTCCGTGGGGAGGCACAGAGCCCCGTCGAACAAACTTCAGCCTCTTCAGTATGTTTGCAGTTTTGGCTGTCCTTTGGTGGTCCCTGAGCAGCTCAGAAATTAAAAGCTGATCTCTAATGCTATATATCTGGGGAGTAACACTGATAGAACACGCTGAAGCCCTTCAGCCTTCGAAGGGAGGTAAACGGCGGGAATCATCAGCTCGTTAAAATGCCAGCGCATCTCTAGCTGTTGCTGTGGCAGTGATCGGTTCCTTGTCTCTCAGCTCTCTTTCGCTGCCTGATTAACTTTGTTTATTTTTTTGAAAAGAGCTCTTTGAATGGCAATCACCGGAGTGGGGGCTGCAGCCGGGTTTCTTACTGAAATGCCTGGTATCAATGAACCTTTTCATCAAAAGGCTTGTTCTTGTGAAGGGTTTAAAGAGCCCACCGCTGTATTGGCATGAATATTTGTGGGACCTACTGATCCCACCGATGCTTCTGCTGTTTACTCTTACAAATATTTCTCTGTTCTGTCATTTTTAGCATCGGAGAAGACTCTGAAATGTTTAAAGAAAAACTTGTCAAACTTCAGTGCTGTGACTGAGAGAGAAAACCTGAGAACCTATTTTTGTTAAAGAACCGGAATTTCGTGCAGCACTGTAAAGCCATTTCACAAAATAAATAGCAGCTCTGTGTGCTTAGATAGAACCCTCCTATTTTTAGCTTAAGCAGGAATTGAACGTAGAGTGTTCTAATAAATGGAGCTGAAATTGGTTACAGGCAGTGGCTTTGACTCAGATTCACACCAATATGTGAATATCTTCAGGGGGCTCGTTTGAGATTTGTATCAGTGGAGAGTGGGAGCAGGGCTGGAAGGGTTAGTATTAAGTAGAGTTTCATAGTGATAGCGTAGACTGAAGTGATTGTGTTCTGTCACGTTCTGGAAAAGAGCATAAACCCTGCAAATTTTAGGAAGAATCTCTTGATTTGCCTGTCTTACGAAATCCAAAATATAACTTGCTCTCCTAGAATTTGTGAATCTCCTAAAATCTCTGTTGTTTGAGATCGGTAGAATAAACAGCATTTTCCATGTTGTTTAATCTCCCAAGAGCGTACCGAGGCTGTGCCTGTGACAGACGTCACCCGTGTGTGTTCTCCCCGCTGCTCAGTGGGGAATTTCTTGTTGGATCACCAGGACTTTTCAGGTAGAGGAAGGCGGATTAAAAGTTACTATGTCATATTTCACGTTTTCTCTTGAGAGGAGTAAAGATTCTTTCTCATTTATTACTATTTAATGGAGATAACGAAAGCCAGTCGTTGCTCCAAGCAGCTGGCACGCTGAGTGACAGATACATCCCGGTGGGGAGGCTGCTGCGGTTCCGCCGGGAGGGAAAGTGCTTCGTCCCGCTGGAGCCGCTGGCTGCTGGGAAGGGGGGTTTATAAGGGTATTTATTTAATTTAGTGCTAGAAGAAATACTCTACCAGACAAATGAGAAGAATCGAGCGTTCAGTAGCGCAGCCTTGAAATTGATCCTTGTTACTCTTTAGTGGGCTTTTACAATAATATTTCTTGCAGCTTAAGTGGCCTCACCCGCTCGCTTTTGTTGGCTGATTCAGCGAAAAGCTTCGGTAGAGCACATTGTTACGCTGCGGGGCTGAGAGTGAGGAGTTATTGATTATGTTAAAGTTTCTCTCCTTTAAAACAGTTGTAAAGTTGACATCGTTTCTGTAAGGTCGTATATAAGCAATCAGACTATATAGATCTGCCTGCTATGAATTTCTTCCTACATCTGTCGTTGTTCAGACTCGCTCCACAGCCCTGACCTCGCTCACAACGTGTCACCGGTCACTCTGAACAGCAAAGTTACTCGTGACTGAAAACTGCAAACACACCCATGGAGCAGATTTCAAACCTTTGCGCTCCGTTTGGTTACAGATAGAGTGTTTTAACTTCTTTCGGTATTTGTGTCTGTCTTTCTCTGCCGATAGTCGATGCTTCGAGGCCGAGGAGGCTGCTACAAACACACGTTTTACGGGATTGAGAGCCACCGCTGCATGGAGGCCACCCCCAGCCTGGCCTGCGCCAACAAATGCGTCTTTTGCTGGAGGTAAAATACTGTTGTGGTTGTACTTTGGGATGGGGGCTCTGCTCCACTCTGTCACAGAATCACAGAATGGTTTAGGTTGGAAAGGGACCTTAAAGATCATCCAGTGCCACCCCCTGCCCTGGGCAGGGACACCTCCCACCAGACCAGGTTGCTCAAAGCCCCGTCCAACCTGGCCTTGAACCCCTCCAGGGATGGGGCAGCCACAGCTTCTCTGGGCAACCTGGGCCAGGGTCTCACAATTTTAACAGTAAAGAATTTCTTCCTGAGATCTCATCTCAATCTCTCCTCTTTCAGTTTAGAAACATTCCCCCTCGTCCTATGGCTCCCCTCCCTGATCCAGAGTCCCTCTTCATCTCTCCTGGAGCCCCTCTAGGGACTGGAAGGGGCTCTAAGGTCTCCCCGGAGCCTTCTCTTCTCCAGGCTGAACCCCCCCAACTCTCTCAGCCTGTCCTCACAGCAGAGGGGCTCCAACCCTTGGAGCATCTCCGTGGTGTCCTCTGGCTCCGTTCCAACAGCTCTGTGTCCTTCTGCTGTTGGTGGCCCCAGAGCTGGAGGCAGCACCGCAGGGGGGTCTCCCCAGAGTGGAGCAGAGGGGCAGAATCCCCCCCCTCACCCTGCTGGCCACGCTGCTGGGGATGCAGCCCAGGATGTGGTGGGGGCTTTCTGGGCTGCCAGTGCACATTGCCGGCTCATGTTGAGCTTCTCATCCACCAACACCCCCAAGTCCTTCTCCTCAGGGCTGCTCTCCAGCCATTCTCCACCCAGCCTGGGTTTGTGCTCAGGATTGCCAAGACCCACGTGCAGGACCCTGCACTTGCCCTGGTTGAACCCCATAAGGTTTGCATGGTCCCACCTCTCCAGCCTGTCTAGGTCCCTCTGGATGGCATCCCATCCCTCCAACATGTTGACCGCTCCGCACAGCTTGGTGTCACTGGCAAACTTGCTCAGGGTGCCCTCGATCCCACTGTCCATGCCGCTGACAGTCCTGTTCCTTACACCTGAGGCAGTGGTTTTGGGTGCCCTTTTCACTTTGGGAACTGGGGAAGGAAGGGTTTGGAAGGAGCAGTGTTCCTCCCCTTCATGCCTATACTGCTCCCCCCTGATAGCTGCTGTGGGTCAGGGATGGTAGGGGGTGAGCTGGGTGGGTGGGTTCCACATCTTAGAGGCTGAAGAGGATCTGAGGGCTCCTCAGCGCTACCTCCCCAAGAGCTGTGCCCTCTTGGACACAAGAACTCCAGGTCTTGGGCTCCAGGAGGTTCAGCCAAGGTGGGACCAGCGTAAGGAGGGATGGGGAGGCAGGAGACAACCACCTCTCCATCCACTGCCCTGCAATTCCCACTGCTGCCTGCGCCGACCGCTTGGTGGAGGTTTGGATCCCCCTGAAGATCACTGTCTGGGACTCCCTGGGGCTCCCGGTGCTCTGGAGAATGTGGTTTTGCTCATGCTGTGCAAAGCCACCAAGGTGCTAAGTGCTGTGAGTAGCTTTGGTTTGAAATGTGACCATTTTTCTAATTTAAAGTACCTTCACCCCTCCTCCCCTCCCCCCCCCCCCCCAATTCAATTGCTTTCTCAACGAGTGAAAAGTGATGACTTGGTTGCTGTTGCCTTCCTAAAACAGGAGCTAATAAATGACTTTCCATTTTAGTCGGTAAAGTGACCCCTTTTCTCAGAGGCATTACTTTGTTGTTAATTGTCTGAAGGAAATGAGCTTTGCTGGGATCTGAACCTGAGCTGCTCCAGCGCTTACTCACCCAACGCCTGGGCTTCCGAAGGAGGCTCTTTCCAGGCGGGGGGGAGCGCGGGATGGGATTGGTGGGAGAGACCGAGAGGCTCAGCAGAAATAAAAGCCGTGACGTGAAACCGTGCTGAGTGGGAGGACGTGGAGGTTATTCTTTGAGCTCTTTTGTTTTCTACCTTGTTAATTCAGACCACGGGGGCTGCGCTTCCTTCAGTATCTCTGCCTGCCCCAGGGGGCTCAGCGCCAATAACCCCCATCCCATTCCTGAGCCGGGTGTCCGACATCCCAGTATTTCATGCAAAACCAGCCAAATTCCTCCAAGGACCATTTTCTGTCTTTCATAGTCTTCATGTTTTAATAATGCAAATATTTCAGGAGAGTATTTAAATGCCAGTGCAGAAGAACTGCTATAACTTTGAAGGCACTTTGAAGCTGTCTCCCACGTTAGTGTTAAATATACACCTTAGACACTGGTCATCCTATTAAGTTTGCATTTGGGAGTCTGTACCGAAATGTTAATTGGGGTTCTTGATGGGCTTTTATCATACCCTGCCTTGAAAGGACACAGCAAATGGCATGTTTAATGTGCGAATTTTGCTGCTTTTCTTTAGAGCAATCTAATGACCGGGGAGAGAAACGTAGTGCTGCTGCTCACTCCTTGTTTCCACCCTATCAGCTGGCAACGGTGCGTTTAATTCTGCGGTGGGGACTGTACTGGGAGGAAGATGATTGCCACGCGTATTATCCCTCTGTCCCTACACAGAAGGTACATAAACACCAAATAAAAAGTAATAACATCGCCAGAATGGGGCGTTTTGTTCCCAGTATTGCACCGCAGACCATTTAACTCTGTTCCCCTTCAGAACGACCCAACGCGGTATTGCTCAGCAGCAGCAGCAGCCACCTGTGTCTGGAGTATGGGGCTGGATCGGGGAAGTCAAACAAGTGTAAATTGAAAAGTGCAGTAATTGGGATAAATCACCGTGTGCGATACCTTCCCTGTGCCTCTAACTCATCATCCTGTGGCTGTCGTTTTGTCGCTTTTCAGAGGAATCGTGCAAACAGTGGCCCTAATGATAACGAATGCCTGAACTCTTATTTTCCTAATGGCAACAACCTGTATGCCAGGAAACGGCTTTTCAGGGGACTGTGCTGAAAAATGGTCTCATTTATTTACCTCCTGTGGGTGAAATGGGGTGCACTTGTTGGACTCTTCCATGTGGATGGCAGCCATCTGTCTGCCAGCTCAGTAGAGGTTTGAGGGAAGACTGAAGGCTCAGTCTGAGACTCATTCCACATTATGGTCCACCTTCAGCTTGACACAAAGCAGAACTGGAAGGAGCTTTCTCTGGTTGGGTTTTCAGCCCCTGGGTTTGGGCTGCCCCAGCCTTTGTGTGGCTGGAGGTTGGAGTAATTGGGTGTAGGAAGCAGAGACTTCCATCCCCGCTCTCCTCCCTACCACGTGCGTGTCAGCGTAGTTCACAAACCCTGCAGCCAGGACTATCTATATATAAAAATCTATTTAATTTTTTTTTTTTTTTTTATTTTAAACCCACCCTGCCTTGCAGATTCTTAATCAGTTGAGACTAAATGTAGAATCATGTGCTTCTCCTGCTCAGCACCGGTGCCTCTTACCTTCTTACTAGCCATTGCCATCTGTGCTGTTGGAGACACGTGAAGTGCTGGTTTTGATCTACTCTTGGCAAGATGTTTTTAATCCAGGTTTTATGCCTTGCTGCTCTTGTCACACAGCTCTGCGCGCTAACGTGCAGATAAGACAGCTGTGATTCTTTTTTTTTTTCCTTGATCTCTTCTTTCAGGATTTTGACATTTCTGGAGTCTGCCAACATTTCCAACTGCATCACCGCTGCAGCTCTCCCGGGATTGCTGAGGAAAAGGCCAAGGAGCCTGTTTGTTTTCCCTTCCTCGCTTTGGCAAGAAATGCTGTACAGCCTCTTTCCCTGGGAATTGGATGTCACCACAGTTGGCTGATCATGACTGATGCGTTTTGGCCCTGAACCAGGACTCCTGGGTGGATCCAGCATCCAAACACCCTCAGAAAGTTGGGGTTTTTGTAAAAGATGTAGCTGGATTCTGCACTGGAGGCCTTCCTTCTCCTCCTCGTCCCTGGTAGATAGCGAGTCTGATGGTGTCCCCTGACTGGTGTCACCTCTGGCTCATGCTTCCCGGCCTCTGCCAGAGACCTGGCTGAGAGTTTGGGGATGCAGGTTTATAACGTGGCAGCTTATCATAGAATGGTTTGGGTTGGAATGGTTTGGTTTGGTTGGACCTTAAAGATCATCCAGTGCCACCCCCTGCCCTGGGCAGGGACACCTCCCACCAGACCCGGTTGCTCAAAGCCCACTCCAACCTGGCCTTGAACCCCTCCAGGGATGGGGCAGCCACAGCTTCTCTGGGCAACCTGGGCCAGGGTCTCACCACCCTCAGAGTGAAGAATTTCTTCCCAATATCTCATCTCTATCTCCTCTCTTTTCAGTGTCAAACCCTTCCCCCTTGTCCTATGGCTCCCCTCCCTGATCCAGAGTCCCTCCCCATCTCTCCTGGAGCCCCTTGAGGGACTGGAAGGGGCTCTAAGGTCTCCCCGGAGCCTTCTCTTCTCCAGGCTGAACCCCCCAACTCTCTCAGCCTGTCTTCACAGCAGATGGTCTCCAGCCCTCCCAGCATCTCCATGGCCTCCTCTGGCCCCGCTCCAACAGGTCCACGTCCTTCTGATGTTGGGGACTCCAGAGTTGAACGCAGTAGTCCAGGTAGGGTCTCACCAGAGCAGAGCAGAGGGGTAGAATCGCCTCCCTCGACCTGCTGCTGCTTTGGAGGGCAGGAAAAGCAAATTGTTTCCCCCATGAGGCAGCCATCGTGATGTGTCCTGGGGCTGTGGCAAGGGAAGGGGGGGAAGAAACACCTTAAAAAAACAGCCCAAAGTCATAGTTCTCCCTACAAAAATAGTCTATCACTATCTGTTATTGCCCTTCGCTGGTCTCGCTGTGTTTGTAGCATCTCTTTAGCTTAATTGTCTAAATGGAAATGTGCAAGTGACCAAATCTTTTAATCAATTAGAGCAAGTGTGGGGACCAAGGCTTCCTGACGCTGTGTATTGCAGCACAGTCACCAGTCAAACCTGATGTGATTATGTTTTCTGGCAGAGTGTCTAAAGCCCAATCAATTATCGTGGAGAGATGGAACAGCTAAATAAGATTTAAATTAATAGGGTTTATTATTTTTGCATCTGAGAAGGAGGCAAACCAGACAGAGTGAAATACCCCATAAAGAAATTGGTTCATATTTCTTCTTCTGTAACTTCGTGATGTTTATACCTGTACTTCAAGGTTTCAGCTTTAATTTTTGCAGTAGACAACAGCTGAAGTTCTGTTCAGACGATCTCAATAAGTGTGTGGCCAAAAGCCAGTGATCACAGTAAGCCCCGCAAAATGAGATGATTCATTTCCCGCACGAGAGATACTTAATAAGGTCTTCAAAAAATTAAGAAGAAACTGAAAATGCAGGTTAAAATAAAAGCTTCTCGTTAAGTGACTTGACTCCAGAGGCTAAATTATTCAGGGAAATGTGAAATATTATGGTGTCAAAGGAGTCAACACTGCAGATTTGTGAAACTTGGAACCTGAGCCTGAAAGCGCAGAGAGTCTCTCTGCATCTCCAGCCTCCTGTCCCTGTTCCGCTAAGTCAATACTCTCTTCTTCCAGTGTTTCAATTTGGCTATTTTTTGCTTACAGAATTAATATATTACGACCCAAAGTTTGTTGTTTTCTTCAGGTTTGATTCTTCACTGGTTTGTTGTCCCTTGGGCCTAATCTGTGCTTCTCATTTTATAGCAGTGTGTGTTTTCCTGGTCTTGGACTTGTTGAAGGCTTTTGTAGTTGTCGTTACTAGCTTAGGTATTTATGGCACCAGCAGTGAATATAAGCAGGGTATTGGCTATGAAATGCTCACGTCTGTGTTGGTAGTTGTTGCAGGCAGTGGGTGAGTTGGTGCCCAGTTACCGTAATGAGTAACGTGGTGGAGGGATGATGGCCCTTGAAAGCGAACTTGTACACCTTGACATTCAGGATAGTTTTGAAACAGCCTTTGAGACTGTGCTGGGCCTGGTTCTGCTGGGAAGGAACCAAATACGTTGGCACAGGCCCAGGGCAGGTTTTGGGAGGCTCCCAGCATTGTCTGCCTTCCTGGTAACTGTCCTTCTCTTAAGACTGAGCATTTCTTAGGGTTGGGATGTAGTTTTTCAGCATGGGGCATCTTCCATCCTTAAGATTTCAGAAGTGTGGGAATCATAGAATCGTTAGGTTGTAGAAGATCTTTAAGACCATAGAGTCCACCCATCAGCCTAACACTGACAAACACCACCCATGTCCCTCAGCACCACGTCTGCCCGGCTTTTAAATACCTCCAGGGATGGTGACTCCACCACTGCCCTGGGCAGCCTCTTCCAAAGTTTGATAACCCTTTCGCTGAAGAAATTTTTCCTAATATCCATCCTGAACCTCCCCTGGCACAACTTGAGGCCGTTTCCTCTTGTCCCATGGCCTGTTCCTTGGGAGAAGAGACTGACCCCCCCTGGCTACACCCTCCTTTCAGGGAGCTGTAGAGAGCGAGAAGGTCTCCCCTCAGCCTCCTTTTCTCCAGGCTGAACACCCCCAGCTCCCTCAGCCGCTCCTCACAAGGCTTGTGCTCCAGACCCCTCACCAGCTCCGTTGCCCTTCTCTGGACGCGCTCGAGCCCCTCAATGTCTTTTTTTGGAGTGAGGGGCCCGGAACTGGACACAGTATTTGAGGTGGGTCCTCACCAGTGCCCAGTCCCAGTACCAGAAGCGGGTTCTTCTAAAAATCTTCTGAAGTTCAGTCCTCTCGGTTCAGAGGAACTGGCAAAACCAGCCTGGCCTGAACTCCTCACTGTTGGTACTTTCCGTTGCTGCCAGGCGTTGTGATATGACCAAGTAATCTCACAAGGAGACAATTAAATTTGTTTTGATTGAGCAGCTGATTTGAAAAAGCTTAGGGAGTTAGTGAGGGCTGAGCTGCATTTCACTCCTGGTGAAAATGGAGAAGTTATGGGTTGATTTATTTAATGTCATCTAGAATTTATCAATTCATTTTGGTCTTTTTCATTTGTTTCTGAAAAAGATCTTTTTATTTAATTTGATTTTAAAACATGAGAAAAGCCCAAATTTTCTCTTGAAAATACTGAATATTTTGTCACTTTTAAAATAAGAGTTTTCTTTGGATGTTCAGGTATCCAAGCATTTCACTTCAGCCTTATTTCCCCAAGTTTTTCCCCTCTAAAATTGTTTAAATTTATCAGCATTTAGGAATAATTCCCTGCCTTTTGAAAAGCTTTTTTTCTCTTCCTGAATTCATTCATAATAAACCATTATTTCTCTCATTCCTACAGCTAACAAGAGATTGCTCAGAGCAGCATGAGAAATAATTGTCTGTTATTTAACAGGAAATTTCTACAGAAACATTCTGTTACTCGTCCTCAGACAGCAGTCCAGATAGGGATTTTTTAATTGTTCCTATCAAAACTTCTCTTTTTCTTTTCAAAGTGAGTGTCATCTGATTTGAGAGAGTAAATCAGAGACTTAAAGTCATCACGTTATCCCCCCCACCAGGCACTTTGCAGCCAAATACAAGTTATGACTCTGTGATACCATCATCATGGTGATCTTTTTAATTGCATGTTGTCCTCCCTGAGTTGGCATCTCCAGCTGGGTTGGTTCCACCTCAAATGTGGCCTCCTGAGCCATCATCCAACTCTGGGGACATGCTGAATAGGAGCAGACCAGGACACAACCCTGGAGGTGCCTTTTGGAGTAGATCTAGTCTCACACTGAACCAGTGGATTCAAGTTTTCCACGCCGATTAGTGCTTTCTTACAGAACAGTGCTACTACAGAGCGTTTCTTGGGCAGATTATGACAATATTGGGTAAGGTGGTGTCAGAAGCTCAGTTTCTTCTTTCCCTTTGCCTACAAGGACCAGTAGTGGCCTTGGCATGAAACGTTCTCAGCACGTTCATGGTGGCTGTTCTGTGTTCTGGGGCTCACGCACTCATTAAATCCAGTATGTCCTGAGGAACTGGAAGTTGAAAGGGGCCGGTGTAGAAATCTTTGGCTCCTGCTAAAGTGGGCCTCGCATTTGCATTTTTCCAGTGTGTTTTAAATCACTTTTATGTGCTACTCACAAACTTTCAGCTTATTGCCAGCAACTCTGATACTGTCAGCCAGTTCATCCAACGTAAACCATCTGAGTGAAAACATATCATTTCGATTTAGTATCTGTAACCTGTCCTTTTCCTGGTCCAGTCTGGGCTCTTCCCGTCGCCGTTGGGAAAAAGTAGAAGAAAAGGTGCAAACAGTTTTCTTCTCATCACACAGAAACATTAGACATTGTTTGCTTGTGTGTTGGACAAGCGTTTTCCTTGGTCTTCCTCTTCCTCCTCACATCATTATAGGGAGAGTCTTTCTTGTTCGCCCTTTTGGATGTCCTATGCGAGTTGTACCTCATTTTCTGCCTTCACCTTTCTGATTATGACTCTGTGTTCTTGTGCTCTTCCGTTTATTTTCAGCTGGAAGATCGCAGGGTTGCAGAAGAACCTGTGATCCTGCCGGATTGGTTTCCTGTTACTCTTCATATCTTTGCTTTTTATTGTCTTAATAGGGTCTAAAACACCTGCCGCTTCCCCTGAACTCCTTTGCCCTTAAACTCTTCTCCTGTGGGGTCTCACCCACCGGTTCTCAGGGCTCACTGAAGTCTCCTTTCTTGAACTTTCTTGGGTTTGTTCTGCTCTTTCCTTCCTGTCCCTTCCTGGGAGCCACGAGCTCTGTCCTTTGGGGATCGCTGCCACCAGCGTTTCCTCACCTTCATGTTCCCCCTCAGTTTTCAACATCACTTGAGTAAATGGTACTTTATCCCTGTGCTGCATTTTCCCTCAACATTTCTTGAAAGACTTCACATACTAAGCATTGCTTGCAGAAGAGAGCAAATATTTTTAAAAGAGGGTATCAAGCAAAATCTGATTTATTAAAAATAAAATAAATAAAAAATAATAAATAAATAAATAAAAATAAAACACAAGGGATCGGGGAGGGGGATGCGCTGCCCCACTGAACAATACACCGTCACAGAGGTCTGACTGATGGCCAGGGACACTTTGGTGATGCTAGCAAATCCTGCTGGTAGATCATAGGTCTGATGAGAATGCAATTAAAGCTGGATGGGAGGCAACCTCGTTAGCCAGGAGGGAGCAGGAGTGAGCTGGGAGCTCCCCATCACCTTCTGCACAGTCTTGGGGGTGCTGTTGCAGGAACATCTTGTCTCTGAAGTATCAAATCAAACCTGGTTCACACCTGAAATCTTGAATAAAATAAGTGTTTTCTGGTCTGTGTGGGTTTGAGTGAGATTTTTTTTCTTTTTGCTGGTGTTATTTTTGGAAAGGAAGGAACGCCAGGCACAATGACCTGCTCCAGCCTGGGGTCACTGGTGAGGCAGGTGATGCAAGGGATCACCGAGCCCACGGGGCAATGGGAAGGTGACAGTGACATTCTCTCTGTGCCAGGGACTGTGAAACAATCTCATCATCCACAAGACGTTGCTTTTTCTCCCCTATTAGAAGAAAAACTGCTTTTTGCCAAATAAGCTGCTTTGCAGGCATGACCTGGTATGTTTATTAAACAGTTAGAATGTGTAAAAATTCAAGGACTGTTAGACACTGATAATTAATAGCTGTCCAGAGCCTATTGATTTTCTGCCAACTTGCCCTATTAAATATACAAGGTACAAGTTATGTAGTTAAACATGTAAGAGTTTTATAAATGCCTTTTATAGTTGGCATTCAGAAAACTTTCCATGTTGGCAGACGGGGGAAAAGAAAAAAAGGAGGAAATTCAAAAAGCAAAGCTGTTTTAGCTTAAAGGATCTTTGAGAGGGCAAAGCAGTTTGAGATCAGCGTTTGAATCTCTGCTCTTGAAGTGGATGAAGAAATGTTTGGGCCAAAGGGCTGTTTTTATTGATGCTGGGTCTAGAAGTTGTGTGTTTTAGCCCTGTCAAAGTGTGGAGCTGCGGGTGTTTCTCACTTGGAGCAGTCAGCGGGAGTCTTTTGATTGTCTTCAGTGAGCGCTGGACCGGCTACTGCCTTCTCAGAAAGAGCTTCCCTTGGTCTCTTCTCCTCGAGTTAAATGCTGGGCATCCTGTCCTCGTGCCCCCGTAGCTGGAAGGCTGAATACGGCAGGAAACCTCCGCCCTCTCTGGGGCTGACTTCCCGGGATGATGGAGCGTGGACAGGAAACAGAGATCAACTGGCCAGAAAACAGAATTTCAGGAGTACATATTGCTTGATCTTGTTTTCTTGTCCAGAGCTTTGTTAATCCAATAGTGCTATTTTGAAAGACACCGTGAAACATGCTGCTCTTGTATTAATAAATTATTCTAGAGCTGCAGTAGAATCGGTAGGGGAAAAGCAGAGGAAGTTTTGTAGCGTATTTTGGAAAAAAAGCAGGAGAAGATGGAGAGAAGGAGGAGGTGAAAGCACAGAAATACATTGATTTTCTTAGAATGATAGTTAAAGGCTGAATTACCCCTGTTTGATACCAGTCTAAGTACAGCGAGGTTAGTGGGAAATCCCTCCCACTAGGGAGAGGCCTGTGCCCTCCTACAGGATCTCTCCGGGTCGTGTTTGCCCAGGTGGGCCCATGATGGGTACCACACCAGCTGCTTCTAATATTTCATTTACTGGTTTGGATGCTTTTTTTCCAGATGACAATGGCTTTGTAAACATCTTCTTATGCTAATGAAATAGGGAATAGGGTGAAACTCCAGGTATCTTTCCAGGCAAATCCACCCAAGCACCTGGTAGGCTTTTTCTGGTTTTGAAGAAAACAAAATATGGGTAGAGTGTTCCTTTCTGGGTGGGCAAGGTTGGCTTCCCAACCCGATGTGACACAAGCTGTCCCTCAGATGGAAGATCAGTGGGGTTTTTTATCTGGCAATCTGCGTGGCTCAGAGAAATTAGCATTTTAATTTCAGGTTTTGCATTTGGGTTTCAGTATTGTGGGGGTAGATCTCCGAAGTCATGAGAAGCCTTAGTTGAGTAAATCTGGGAGATTGACCAGAAGAGGAGGTAGAACCAGTTTTCCTTTCTTTACAGAGGTTTTTGTGGCTGCAGACCATCACTTTAGCTTAGAAACCTTTCACTTGTGGTTCAAAATAGTTATGTTACGTTTAATATAAACTGCAAGGTCTATTCCTCCTTCTGGGGAGACCAGAGCCTGGAAGGAGAGGGGTACAAGAATGGTGGTCAAGGGTGACACCTGAAAGTTGTGTCAGAAGCAGGATATTGCTGAGAATTTCTTGTTGCTTTTAATATTATTAAACAATGCCTAATATTTAATATTATTAAACAATGCCTAAGTCCTCAGGGCGACAGATGGCTTCTTACACGTGTGTTACAAACAGCAGCAGATAACTGTCTATTTTCCCTTCAGACATCATACAAACCCCGTGGGCACAGAGTGGAGATGGAAGATGGACCAACCCGAAATGATCTTGCAGGAGGCTATTGAGAACCATCAGAATATGATCAAGCAGTTCAAAGGTAACTTCTTCCACCTCTTCCCTGTTAATGATGCTTTTGGAAGGTAACCAGCAGTAGCATCTTCAAAGTTCTGGTCGTCTGGGAAATACTGGGAAGGAGGCACGAGATTTATAATATGGGAAAGATGGGTGAGAAGAAACTCTTGTGGCGCATTTACTGTGTTCTGAGATGTTCTGCCTTGTTGTTGACACTAGAACACGAGTCAGCCTTTGAGTATTTACTGCTGCCTCGAGGGAGCAGAGTGGAGTTGCCTCTTGTGCGTCTCGGTGGTTGCTGTAGCCTTTTCCTCGCTGCACACAGAGGTTTCCGTGGTGGCTAAAGCTGGTCTGGATGGTGAGGAATTTTGATTCTTGTGTAAAAGTGGGGGCAGGTCGATGGCAAAAGGAATCAACCTCTAACCTGATAGGAAATACACTGCCCAGCTTTAATTCCCTGGGAGCTTTTGTGTTGGCTCTGAAACTTCTAGATTGTATTTTTCTCATTCAGGAGTGAGCGGTAGCATTCAGGGTGTTAATATTTTCAGGGATTATTCATTCCATCTGTTTGTGACTGAAGCTGCAGTTACACAGCACCTCTGAAAACTACTGGATTTTGCTTCTCAAAGGAAGTGTGTGTGTTATTTATTTGTTATGTATCTATTTTATTTTTTTTCCCCAGATGTGATAAACTTGGTTACCTGCCAGGGCAGCTGTGTGTGCCGGGAGGGCTGCCCAGCTTGGCAGGACGGGTCTAGGACTCGGCTCTTCCTTTCTGACAGTGGAGGCCATGGAGCAGCAGGAGTGGAATGAAGCAACCATAAAATGTGCAAGATGAGCCTTAGTCTTGGCTGTCACTTTGGGAACCCGTTTGTTTATGTTGGCCGTGCACAGAGAGAACCCAATGGATTAAAAATGTGACAGGCAAAACCCCCTTCTGTCAGCAGAGCGGGGTTGCTCTGTCTCATTCACTGGAGTTATAAAATAGCAAGAAAAATAATTCAAGTTTTAGGGCCTCATGAGCTTCGTTTTCATCAGGTGGCTTGTTTGAATCATCTCATGCTCTTAGACCAGCAGCTCCAGGGAAGCCGGTTCCGTAGGAGCGGCAGCTCCTTCCAGTGCTGGACTGGGAGGGGAGCAGCCAGAAGAACAGACCGTCCAGAGTGCCATTGTGTGGCACGTGAAGGACAACCAGGGGATCAGGCCCAGCCAGCAGGGGTTCATGAAAGGCAGGTCCTGCTTGACAAACCTCATCACCTTCTGTGACAAAGCGACCCCTTGGTGGATGAGAGAAAGGCTGTGGATTTTTTTCAGCTGGACTTTAGTAAGGCCTTTGATATGGTTTCCCACAGCATGCTCCTGGAGAAACTGGCTGCCCATGGCTTGGACAGGAGTACTGGTGGTGAATGGAGTTAAATCCAGTTGATGGCCAGTCACAAGTGGTGTTCCCCAGGGCTCAGTACTGAGGCCAGTTCTCTTTATTATCTTTATCAATAACCTGGACGAGGGGATTGAGTTCAGCCACAGTCAGTTTGCAGAGGACACCAAGTTGGGTGGGGAGCGCTGATCTCCTTGAGGGTAGGAAGACTCTGCAGAGGGATCTGGACAGGCTGGATCGATGGGCTGAGGCCAATGGGATGAGTTTCAACAAGGCCAAGTGCCGGGTCCTGCCCTTGGGTCACACCAACCCCATGGACGCTCCAGGCTGGGGAAGAGTGGCTGGAGCTGCCCGGGGGAAAAGGACCTGGGGGTGTTGGTTGACAGCAGCTGAATGTGAGCCAGCAGCGTGGCCAGGTGGCCAGGAAGGCCAACAGGAACAGTGTGGCCAGCAGGACTGGGTCAGTGATTGTCCCCCTGCACTGGTGAGGCCCCACCTCGGATACTGTGTCCGGTTCCGGGCCCCTCACAGCAAGAAAGATATTGAGGGGCTGGAGCGGGTCCAGAGAAGGGCAATGGAGCCGGTGAGGGGTCTGGAGACCAAGTCTTGTGAGGAGCGGCTGAGGGAGCTGGGGGTGTTCAGCCTGGAGAAAAGGAGGCTGAGGGGAGACCTTCTCGCTCTCTGCAACTCCCTGGAAGGAGGGTGTAGCCGGGGGGGGTCGGTCTCTTCTCCCAATGAACAGGTGATGGGACAAGAGGAAACGGCCTCAGGTTGTGCCAGGGGAGGTTCAGGATGGATATTAGGAAAAATTTCTTCAGCGAAAGGGTTGGAAGAGGCTGCCCAGGGCAGTGGTGGAGTCACCATCCCTGGAGGTATTTAAAAGCCGGGCAGACGTGGTGCTGAGGAACACGGGTTAGTGGTGGGTTTGGCAGTGTTGGGTTGATGGTTGGACTTGATGGTCTGAAGGGTCCCTTCCAACCCAGACAGTTCTATGATTCTAACTAGACCTGGTTATCAGTAACAATAACGACCCCCCTCCTTTTCATGAGGCAGGACTTGACTCAAAACAGCCATTTATATTTTCTTAGGCAGAAGCCGCGTGTTTAAAGCAGTGGCTGGGTCTGCCCGCAGCCGCCGGGGGAGTTGAGGGTGTGTTGCCCCCGAGCTGTGCGGTGCTGGTGTGGGGTGATGGAGGTGTTGCCCCTGTAGGGCAGAAACGCGTGTTGTTTGCACTAAAGAAAGGTGAAAAGCAAAAGTTACTTTGCAGATGCTCGAAAGCCTTCTGAAAGCCGAGCGCAGGAATCTGCCTAAACCCAACTTCAGACTAAGGAATAACCCCCTCCTTCCCTCACTGCCCCCGAACCTTCCCGAACGGGGCTGGGGAGACAGAGAGATGATAGATGGACTTGGCAGCATCTTAAAATATTTCCGAAGTGTGAAGAGGCCCGTAAGGACATCCCAATTCTTTCTTTTTGCAGCTTATTAAACAAATTTGTAAATATTCCTTGAAACTCGGGTGTGCATCCTCAGCACAGTTACCCTTGATCTGGAACTGTGAAGGGAGAAAGACTTAAAAAAAAAAAACATAAATAGGTGGCGTTGGACCAGAACTGTGCTGCAAAGCGGAAAAATAAAAGATGTGTTACTTGTTCAGAGTGATAGATGGCAACATGCTTCCTGTCTCGGGAGCCGGAAAGCGGAAGGTTTATTAAGGAGAAGAAAAATCAGTAAAAAAACCCCCAGTCGCTCAGTGTTAGATTTTTGTGACTCTTACGTTGTCGCTTCCCTGAGGTGCCTGTGGAAATGCGGTTAGAGCAGGATCAGCGACAGCGACCGGAGCCCAGCTCTGTGGGGTGGCTGCCGGCGGGGAGGGCTGGGACGCGCCGTGTCCCCTGCCTGCGGTGACGGCTCCGGGCTCCGGGCCAGGCTGGAGCTGCCTCGGGCAGAAAACGTGACTCTGCTTCCAGCAAACTTCGCTGCGCTCCACGAGTAGTTAGGTTGGATTTTATTATGATTGATTTTAAAAGGAAACAAAAATGCCCACCCACCCAGACCCCACCAACCACCCCAAAGCCTGGGCAGGGGACGGGGAAGGTGTCTTGGCTGGAGAGCCCTCGGGGCTCTGGAGTCTCTGGTGTTGCTGCTCAGGGAAGCATCTATTCAAAGTGCTCTTTGAATAAATTGGCTTGTTTGGTTTTTTTTTTCCAAGTACCACAGGTTTGCGTTCGGGTACGCACATACAGCCATCTCCAAAGGAAATGGAGAGCTAATCTGATGCTTTATTAATTCCACGCATTGTAGTGGAAATGAGATCTTCCTTGAAGGAACAGAAGGGTTCTTGGGAACCCTCCATCCTCGAGGACAGCCCTCTGTCCTGTAAGAGTCCCTGCATGTGCTTTCAGAGATGATGCTATGTCATCTTCTCTTTTATTGTTGCCATAGTTTGTACTGATTTTGAAGACCATAGACGTTAGTTAATGTCACATAATTCTCTTTTAAAGAGTAACTGATGGGGAGACATGGTGCTGTCAGGGAGCTGAGGGGGGAAGGTGGGGAGCAGTTTATTTGATGGATACGTTTTCTGGGTAGCGACTAGTAAATCTCTGTGCCCTTGTGAAGGGCACTCACAGAATGGAAGCATAATTCAAAACTCAGAGAGCGGGAGTCTCTGATGATACAACTTAGGGAAGAACGAGCAAACAAAAACTCATGACCTGAACCAAGAAATCCTGATGCTACCTGTGTGTCGCGCTCTAAGAGCGGGTAAAACAGGTTCCTTGTCGCCCCCATCTCCAGGCACTTGTGGTGACTCGTGTTACAGGTGCTTGCAGAGGGGTACCCGAAGCCAACAACCAGCTTCTCCAGGGAGGTGTGCCAGATCCTGCTTTTCTTTCCCAAATTGAAGCACACCCGTGGGAGAGCAGCTGGAATCAGCTTCCCAAAGGAGACGTGCGGATCGAGGGGGCTTGGCTGCGGGCTCTGCTGAGACCTGAGTTTGGCAGGAGCGCCAAGCTCTTCACCGCCGCCTCTTGCAGGGGCTCCTCGGGTTCCTGCAGCTCCCAGCTCCTGCTCCCGTGTTGGACCTGCTGCATTCTGTACAAAACTTGCCCGGCTCTGACTCTGCTGGAGATGGTGGACTGAGGACAGGCGGAGGCTCACGCAGGAGCAGAGGTTTAGGCTGTCACCATTGGGCAGCCAAACGTGCAGGAGAGCGTGTGCTCCCTGCAATACCCACTAATCCTGGTTAGTTTATCCCTGTCTGCCGGTGATTTATATGGTCAAACGACTGCATACAAAACCTCTGCCCTCCTCGGGAGTGAATTTACTACGTGCCAGATCTGATGTAAACTGTTTTGAGAAAGTTACTCTCAAATTGGACGTGCTGTTGGAATTTTTTTTCCTCTCTGCTTATAAAGCTGGCGCTAATTATCGTAGTCCAATTGGAAGATGCTGAGGGAAATTAATTAATTCAAAAAAATGACTTACAGTAGCTTTAGGAATACAAAAGTTAGCCCTTTAATCTCAGTGTGTGGTTTAGATGCTGCCTTCTTTTCAAATGAAGTTCTCATTTAGCGCTGTCGGGTCTCTGCGGGGTAGCCATTAGTCCCGTCACTTGCTCAGGTCCCAGCCCGGCTGCTTTCACGTGCGCGAAGCTTCGCCCTCATCGCAAACCAGCTTTTCTACGTGCGGCTGAAGCAACATCCACAAACACCTCTTTTTATCTCGGCTTTGCAGCAGAGCATGTAATTTTCTCTACTGCTGGAGCTCCAGCCTCTCGGCAGCCAGAGGTGAGCCGAGGACTGGGTTTCAAACCCAAGTCTTTCTGTTTTTTAAAGCCAACCAGCCCCAATCTAAAACCTCAGATTTTATTCGAGTACATCAAGGCACGTCAAGGAAATGCGAAGTGACATATTTGGAACAAAAGCTTATTTGTAGTCAGAGGATTTCACACGCGGTCCTGAGCGCTCGGTCGGATGCGGATGGGCTAGAGGAGGATCCGCCTCCGCCCTGCCCTCCCGTGGGTGTCACTGATGTCACTCGGGCTGAACCTGCAGAAGGTGTTTTCACCTGGACGCTACAGCTGAGCTCCGTGTGTATTCTTCTTTGTGCTGAAACGTCTCTCCCTGTTCAGGACAGTGTCGTGTGTTGGGTTTTCTTTTTGAACACATCCTTTGTAGAGTTCTATTTCCTGTGGTGGCCACACGGATTCAGAGCTGGTGGTTGGTGCTCCGCCGGGGGAAGTGTTCCCAGCCCCTCTGGGGAGCTGGTCTCCGTGGGACTGGGGGACCACGGGGGGTCGGCAACGCAGACAGACATAACCGGGTCTTCTTTAAGACGCCTGCTGGAAGTGGCATTAAACTGTCTCTAGTGTTTCTGTCTCGGTGCTCAGGCAGTGTCACTGAGTTCTTGGTGATGGAGAGCTTGGCTCAAACGTTGCTGGACCATCCCTTAGTGGGTGCTGGCTGTGGCCTGGTGTCCCCTCGGGTTCAGAAGGGCTCCAGCTGGTCTTGCTCAGTCTTCCTTGTCCCAGGGTGTATTCTAGGTACAGACGCATGGTTTGGGATGGGGTTTAGTTGATTTAAGCCCGTTTTCCCTCTCTTTGCAGGCGTGTTGGGGGTGAGAGCAGATCGGTTGGAGGAAGCGATGGCAGCGAAGCACTGCGCCCTCTCGCTGGTGGGAGAGCCCATCATGTACCCGGAGATCAACCGGTTCGTGAAGCTCCTGCACCAGCACAGCATCTCTAGTTTTCTGGTTACAAACGCCCAGTTCCCGGATGAGATTAGGTAAGAGCTGGACAAAATACCTTCCTGCTAAAACATGTGAGTGCTGACCTGTGTTTTAATTCCATTTTATCGCTCATCAGAGCCAGCGCTGCGTGAGCACTGACAAGGAAGAAGCCCACTAGGCATCTCTTTGATTTTAACCTTAATCTCCCCATGCTCTTTCTCATCTCTTTCTCTCCCCCAGTTTGATTTTCTTTCCTGTGTCTCTTAGACAAGGTGTGATTACTTCGGAAAGTGAAGAGAATGTAATATAGTGCCTGCTGGAGGCGCGAGGGGAGGGGAGTGGCGAGTGAGCTGCGTGTTGTGCCTGGGGACAGGGATAACTGGTGTGAATGTTCCCCACAGCCAGAGCAGCGGTGGAACTCAGAAATGGCCTCTTTGGTTTGTGTGCTTCTCCTGCGGTCTCATCTTTGCTCTAAACCTGTAAGACCAACCGTAACGGCTCAAACCAGAGATCTGCACAGCCCAGCATCTCCAGCAGGACCCCGAGTGCAGGATGACAATCCTATCACAGAATCCCAGAATGCTATGGCGTTGGGAGGGACCTCTGGAGATCATCTAGTCCAACCCCCTGCCAGAGTAGATCTACCTAGAGCAGGTTGCAGATTTTTCACGAGGGCATGTAGTGGTAGGACGAGGGGTAATGGCTTCAGACTGAAAGAGGGGAGATGTAGGTGAGATCTCAGGAAGAAACTCTCTGCTGTGAGGGTGGTGAGAGCCTGGCCCAGGTTGCCCAGAGAAGCTGTGGCTGCCCCATCCCTGGAGGGGTTCAAGGCCAGGTTGGATGGGGCTTGGAACAACCTGGTCTGGTGGGAGGTGTCCCTGCCCAGGGCAGGGGGTGGCACTGGATCATCTTTAAGGTCCAGCCAAACCCAAACCATTCTATGATTCTATAAGAAAAGGTGAAAAGTACATACTAATCTGCAAAAGTGGCATCAGTGGTGTTTAACCTCCTGCTCAAAGGGACTGAGGCTGAACGTTCAAAACATCTTAATGAACTCTGAAAGTCTTTAGAAAGGCAAAAATTCCCCGTTTCTGATGTTCCTGAGCATCTGGGCTGCTTTTAACGACATCTGAAGGGATGTAGGAAGGAAAGGCAGCTGCAGGGTGGTTGGGAACCTGTCGGAATATCGTCAGCTGATAACACCAACAAAGCCCAGTCCCGGCGTTTGGTGAGCACAGCAGCAAGGCTGTGCACAGGGTGGCATGGTTATGTCCCTTGTCACTCGTTCTCGGTGCCTCTCCGTGTTAGCGCTTTCTGTGAGAGCTTCCTTTCCCCTTCCTTCTCCTGGTCTGAGTGTGGCAGCGAGGGGGGAGGGCATGCAGTTTTTGAGTGAGTAATTATACACTACAAAGGCATTCCAAATGATTGAATAATTGTGTAATCAAGTTACTTTAAGTCATGTATTATGTGCCTGATAGACAGAAATTGCTCTTTCCTAAAAATAGCATTTTAAAAAGAGCACAGACTATATTTTGAAGCTTGCATTTCTTAGGATCTGCTGAATATTTTTTGAAGAGAAACAAAAAGGCAAGTGATAAAATGCTGGTCTTGCTGTCTTAAAAACTGCAACTGATCTTTGGCTCATCAAAGCAAACTATTTGCTTAATATGGGAGCTGAAGTGTGCACCGAGCTCAACGCTTCCGCTGTCAGCAGAGGGGAGCTGAAGTTTAAAAGTTAGTCCTAAAATAGGCAGCAGCACACCAATGGGGAGCGTGGCCTGGGTTTAGGGCTCTGCTGCCCCCCTGGCTGGGTCTCCAGCCTCTGCCTTCCTCTCTCCTCTCTTCCTCCTCCTGTATTCGGACCCCAGCTCCGTCTGCCTCCAGGCACACACGTGTTTTCATCAAGGGAAAGAGGTTTTATGGCCCAGGAGCTCGTATGGAGCAGTTACCTGGCTCTCGTCCTCTTCCTCCTCTTGTTCCTGATTAGAGGCTGGGAATGAGGACCCTTGCGTATGTGTTTGCATTTATGAGCGTCAATAACAATAATAGTGAGCAGATGCTTATTATGGCTCATAAGAAAACGCTCATTTTTATTATGTTGCTGGTTCTGGTCTCTGTATCATTGACTTGGGCTGTGTCCTGTCTGGCTGCTGAAACCCCCTCGTGGCTGGTGGCCTGAAGGCAATTTATTGCTCTGGAGCTGTGCTGCTCTCCTCGGCCGTGGTTCCTGCCCAAGCTCCTATGTGATAAATGCTGTGAATTTGATCTCCTGGATGCGATCTCAGCTGCCTAAGCTAGATTGGAAATGGCAACCAAAAATTAAGGAGGAACATTGGAAAATCCATCCTAGTACCATGCAACTCAATTTCCTGTTAATTACGAAATGTAGCTGTGTTTTGGGAACATCAGTGTGTGCTCTGCTGCTCCCTGGTGCTGGCTGGACCCGTGGCTGCCCCTTGTCCTTGTCCCCCTGCAGCAGAGCGTGCATGAGTCCATCCTGGCTCCAGTCCTGGCCATGGCAGAGCACTGGGACCGCTCTGTTTTGGAGCACCATGGGGCAGGAACCCCTCCCTGGGATCTCTTCTAATTCCTTAATTTTCTCCAGTACAACAGTGAGTCTGGCTCTTGCCTGTCCTTAAGATTGAGATCCTCAGAGCAGAGATGATTTTTCTCAGCTCGTGTTTTGAGAATCACTCGCTCCATCTTCAGTGGGGCCCCTTTTAATTAGGCAAATGCAGCATTAAGTAAAGACAAGAGTATTTTGGCTGTGTTCTTTGAAACTGAACACTTCAATCCACTTACACCTAGAACATTTGGTCATTTTTGGAGACTGTGGCTTTGGGCTGCCCATCCAGAGAAGCTTGTTTACAAAACAGGGGTTTTAAACCTTAAAATGTTAAATGTGTTCTGGCTATTTCATTATTCTGTCTAAATAAATATAGTAAGAGTGTGTTCAGATAGGTTGTTTGAGTGCCCATGTTAAGTGGATTTTTCTGGATGCTCAGAGCTCTGCTCGATCTCATCCTGGACGGTTCTTGTCCCTTTGTCACCTTCGGGGAGGGCAGGGGGTTTGGTGTATTTTTAGGTGGCACTGTTTGGCAGCTGAACAATAGTTTCTAATTTCTTCTCAGCTTCTATAAAGAACCCAATCAGGCTGGGACTGTGGCCTGTTCATTAACAGAATGCACAAAAAACCGCTTGGAAAACATTGTCCTAAAGCTGTTAGGAGGGAGAGAGTTACATGGTGCAATTTGGGTGCTGTCACTTCGTCTCGGGGACATGGGGCGGAAGATGCTCCGAGGTGTCGGTGTCTGTTACACTCAGTGCCTTTATCAGCTTTGTCTGTGACACGGGAACTCATTTTAGGTTCTTCCTCTTAATGCCCTTCATTATCCCGCCGCTAATGGGCTGCGGCCTCGCTGCTGCTCCTTTATTCCCTGGGGCTTTAGGGAAGGGATTAGGCTCAACCCGGGCTCTTCTCGCGGCAGAGCAGGTTTAATCTTTTGAGAAGTTACCGGTGTTGGGCTCACAGATGCTGTGCTCACCAGCATTATGTGACCAGAAAGACTATATCGCAGGATTTATATGAAATAAGAGCCTTGGAAGTGGAAGGAGAACACATTGGGGGGATTGTGCTTGGGTTTATTTTCTAAACAGCTTTGATTTCCCTTCAAAAGATTATTTGACTGATCCTGCCAGCTGCAGGTCAGGTAAGTTCAACGTGTCCAGCAGGAGAAACTGGCTGAATTTCTATTGAATGGGGTTATTTTTGCATGGGCTGGGGCAAGTAGAACTTGGGGAAGGGACTGAGCTTTATGGTTTTTTAACCGTGGGGGCTGTGGTGAGAAGCAGAGCTCTCGGTGCCCGGCGTGAACCCCCAGCAGCCTGCGTTGGGAGGCCTTTCGGAATGGAGTGTGTTCCAGTTCAGTGAGGGAAAGATAATGGAAATGTCAGCCAAGGCCTCTGTGTGTGACGTTCTCAGCTTTGGGGTGTGTTATTTGTTGAAAATAGGTTGTAACATCTCACCGTTAAGGTGACGCTCACTTGGTGGAGATGAACCACTGGCCTTTGATGGCTTTCCCTGTCAATACTGCATAGTCACTGCCGCTACTGGACCTGCAGAGCAGCTCGTTCAGAGATACTGTATTTCATGTGTGCTTTGGTAGGAAAACAGGAATCCAGCTAACGGTAATGTCTGAAAACAACAATTCCCTTCTCCTTCTCATTTCCAAGGAACCTCGAGCCAGTAACTCAGCTGTACGTCAGCGTGGACGCGAGCACCAGAGAGAGCCTGAAGAGGATCGATCGGCCCCTCTTCAAGGATTTCTGGCAGAGGTTTCTAGACAGTCTAAAGGCCTTGTCTGAAAAGGTACCTACTTAAGAATGTATTTTTAAATATTTTTTTTTCTTCCTGCCGCACCTTACCTACTCAGGACAAACGTAGAAGACTTGAGAGGCTGAAGATGGGCCACGAAGTGGGTTCTGGGTGTCTTGGGAGCGTATTTACGTGTTTTGTACGTGAAGGTGTATGAAGTCTGGCAAGTTTGATCAGTTTTCCATGTGGGGAAACACTTAATGACAACAGGAGAGCGGCAAGTGTGTCAAATGGGACAGTAAATATAAGATGCTATGAGAGATGAAGAGATTATACAATAGGAAAAGGATTTCCTGATGAAGCCTGTACACCCAAATCAGGCTGCTGGAAGAAAACTGGGAATTCGGGAAAGCCTGGGAAGAGTCATAAATCCCCGTGTGGCACTTAGTGCTGGTTCTCAAAGGTTCCCTTGCAATCGTAGTACGTAAAGGACATTAAAATGCGTGTGCTGGAGTTTACCAGCTCTGGTCACCCTCCTGCTAGATAGAAAGCTCCTTATTTCTGGAATATTTACTCCAAACAGTAGATCTGAACAAAGTAGCGAGGGCAGCCCTTTACCCTGTCAGTGGTTTGTCATAGTTTGTGTCCATGAGGCAGCAGAACAGTGACCCCAGGGCCTGCGGGACCGTGTCTGCTGCTGTCAGCTCAGAGCTTAGTCTGCCGTGTAACAGTCTTTGCAGTAATTAATGAAGCACTCGTGGTCCCAGCATCACATGAATTAATAAGAACGGTGCTCCGTGAGCGTGTCTTCCCTCTCATTTCCGGATCCCGCGCTCTGATGGAAGCAAGTGCTTCTGTTTACTGATTTGGCAGAAGCTGACGTGTTACCTGCTGAGATGAACAGACAGGAGAGACTGTTTCATTTGAATAATGAGGTTTTTCTGCCTCCTGAGATGACAATGTTGGACCGTTTTCTGCCACAGGTACTTACAGTAGTAGATCTGGGAGACTCGGTGTAACTGAGTGACAGTTTCTCCTGCAATGGCATGTGAGGGGCTTGATCAAGCTGCTTGTGTGCCACCCTGTTGGCTTGTTAAGGAAGACCTCAGGCCAAACTGAGCTTACTTGAATCAGGTAGAAACTTACTACGTCCTCTCTGTGAATAGAGGAGCCTGTGGAAAGAAGAGGACCTAAAATATCGAAGGCAAAAATACCGAAAAAGTCTTTTTGGGATCTTGCTTTTGCCCATCACTTCTTTCCTTCTGCCCCTCTTGCCCCCGGATAGATGTGGTTCATTCACTGCTGTGCGTTGTCAGAGATTTCCTTGCGAAGAATTCAAGGTGAAAGTATTGGCAAGTCTGTCCGTACGGCTAAAAATACCCTGGTCAAGGTGATGAGGAGAGGAAAAAGTAGCTCAACCAGCAGGTGCATTTTCCCCTCGCAGCAACTGCACTTTGAAGGGTCCTTGAAACACTGATAACACAAGAGCCAATTAATAGTTACTCCAGTTGGTGAGACACTGCTCTGCTCAGCTGCAGATTGTGTCATCTCACATGGGGGACGGCAGGAAGTCTTGGGGAAGCTGTCTGTTAGGCTATTCTCTTAATGTCATACATGGTTCTGGTACCCCAGAATTATCTTGACCTGCTTCTGGGCAGAAGCACCTTCCTGTTTCCCTTCTGAGCGCGTTGCTTGGTGTTACCTCTGAATTCACAGAATCACAGAATATTTTTGGTTGGATGGGACCTTTGAGATCATCGAGTCCAACCAACAAAAAAAAAAAAAACACCCACACCCAAAAAATCCCAGAACACCAACACCAAAACCAAACCAAATGCCCACAACCACACCCCACCCACAAACAGACACAACCCAACAATCTCGGGCACTAGAGCATGCCCTGAAGTGCCACGTCTACACATTCCTTAAATACCTCCAGGGATGGCAACTCCACCACCTCCCTGGGCAGGCTGTGCCAGTGCCTGACCACTCTCTCAGTAAAGTAATTCTTCCTGATATCTAATCTAAACCTCCCCTGCCGCAACTTCAGACCATTTCCCCTGGTCCTGTCATTATTCCCTTGGGAGAAGAGGCCAACACCCACCTCTCTACACCCTCCTTTCAGGGAGTTGTAGAGGGCAATGAGGTCCCCCCTCAGCCTCCTCTTCTCCAAACAGAACATGCCCAGCTCAATGCCTAAATTCAAGCCCTGCTCTGTGGGACTGGGATGAACGAGAGGTGGTGAAAGCTGGTGCACTGTGTTGGGGAAGTGATGCTAATGGATCTGGAAACAAAACACAAGTCCCAGATTTTCCCGCTGCCCGATAAACCATCCAGGCTTTTTCAATCCTCCCGAGGCTGAGACGGCCTGGCCCTGCGGCCGAGGTGAGTCACTGCTGATGAGACTCATGGATAGGTTTGAGCTGTGCCAAGGGAGTTTATAAAACCACAAGTTGTACCTCGCTGTGGTTGCCATTGGGGTGTTTGGCAAGTGCTGTTCCTGCAGCGTTAGCCCACTGGCTGCTGTGGCCACCGGCTGCCGCGGGGATGGTGCTTGGGGACAGGTCCTGCTGCAAAACGCTAATGATCCAAATAGACAAGTGGGAGAAAGGAAGAGGAGAGGACAAGGTCCTTGGTGAGAAAGGAGTGAGGATCCCCTTCTTGGCTGTTCTTTTCCCTGCCAGCAAAAAATAGGCTGATTCTCGTTAAAAATAGAAGTGGAAGGGCCTGGGCAAAAAGGTGTGTTTCAAATCTGTTGCCTCAGTGAGATGGTTCTACTGATAATGGATTTCATTACTTTGACTGAAGTTCTGCACAAAGTTCTTTAGCCCTTAATAAAGGAGTGAATTTAATAATGAATTGTTCCCAGTATGGTTTGACAGCCTCATACAGCACGTTGGTGATTCGTTGCTACAGCATTTCCGAGGGAAGTTCAGGAATAAAAGACAAAAACCTTTGGTGGTATTTCTTTCTGCAGCAAAGTGAAAAAGACCCTCTTTGTCCACTAGGATTTGGAACAAGTTTTATCCTTTCTGGAGTCATTCTCATTGAGATGATCTTCATGTTAAATTTTCAATGCTAAGAAATGGTTTTTTTGAGGAGTTTGTGTTAGACAGCAGGCAGGCTCCCAGAAGGCTCCATTTGTTTCTTGTCATGTGTCTTCTGGCCTCCAAATTAAATGGAGAAGAAAAAGAAAGATGTTAACGAGTGCAATTTAGACTGTGCCCTTTCCAAACGTCACGTTTGAGAAGTCTCGTAGCCTCGTCCTCTGACAGCCTGGAGTTCAGAACAACGATTGAGAGGTGACTTTACTCCACAGACAAGCACTTGGAGGACGCTGTGGGGCTCCGAGTCCTCTTTCTCATCCTCCGGATCTCTCTTCAGTGGTTGAAAGGCCTTTCCTCCAGCCATCGCTGCTTCGTAACGCTGTAGCCAAATGAGGAACGAGGTACAAATTAATGATGAGGGTCCAGAAGTGCAGGAGGGAAGAGGTAGATTTTCCATCCCTTGAAATTCTGTGCTCAAGCTGATGCTTTTTTCGGAAATACCATGAACCAAAGGTGTGCTGTCTGAGCGAGAAAATAAGGAAGTGATTGTTCTGTGAGCTCTCACCCTCCAGCAGCGTCTGCGACTCGTGATCCATTTGTGTTTTGACTTTGTGCTGTTTCCCTCAGTGTTCCTACACTGGGTTCTGCAGGTTGAGAAACTTTGAAAACTGTTGTTCTTGTGATTGTCCATAAATCACCAAGTGTTTTCTCAAGTGATGGGGGTATCGACTGAGACAACTGGGAACCCCTCACTGAGTTGCTGAGAAATGAAGTGGGGGGGAGCCAGTATGGCAAAAGCGCTCACAGGTTTCTCCCCAAGGCCTCTGGCAATGACTGGAGAAAAGATGGTGATGGACGTACCAGCAGAACATGCCCCATTTGTGATTCAACATTACATTATCAATATCTAAAGGGCGGGTGGCAAGAGGACAGGGTCAGAATCTTCTCAGTGGGGCCCGGTGACAGGACAAGGGGCAACGGGAACATGGGAAATTCCATCTCAACACATCTCAACACATCTCAACTTCTTTGCTGTGAGGGTGGCAGAGCCCTGGAAGAGGCTGCCCAGAGAGGGTGTGGAGTCTCCTTCTCTGGAGATATTCAAACCCAACTGTACGCGTTCCTGTCCAACCTGCTCTGAGTGACCCTGCTCTGGCAGGGGGTTGGACTGGGTGATCACCAGAGATCCCTTCCAACCCCCACCATTCTGTGATTACAACGTCTCTGGGCACGCTTTTTCCACCAGTTGAGAGAGTAAGACACCTCTTGAAGCAAGTGGCTGCTGGTCGATGGATGTTCGTGGCCTTGCTGAGCACTGGGAAGAAGGTCCCTGGAGTCACTCGTGCTTTGAGGAGCATCATCCAACCTTGATGCGGTGCCACCTCTTCTGTCTGTGTCTTCTTGACTTAATGGTGATAAATCCTGTCCAATCTGCTCGACCTGCTGTCCCTCACGGTCCTGGCTGTGCTGCCGGGCACCGAGCGGGCATCGCTGAGCTGCTTTACCTTTGAGGGGCCGGGTGCCAATGTTCTCTCCAGCAGACTGGAGCCACGCACGAAGCAAACAGGGAAAAAAACCCGTTAGGTTAATAGATGTTATGGCACTGCAGGAACTGATGATGAAGCAGAATCTTATCCCTCCTGTCCTTCCAGGAAGGTCACAAAAAGCAAAAGAAATGACTTATTGGCACTTTCTGGATTTCAGTTAGACTTGTGTCTGTAGACATCGTACACAGCTCTCGCTTTAGATCTGGGGTAAAACACTGCCCTCAATCTTTTTCTGCTTCAAGGGAATTAAGATTTCATAGAGCAACAGGGTCACGGCTCTGTGGGTGAGGAGTAGCAAATGGCTTTTTTTTTTTTTCTTTATTAAAAAAAGGACCAAAAAGGGAAATTCTTAGCTCTGCTCATCTTAGGATATCACATATTTGACAGCGCGTGGATTTGGCGCCTGTGGCTGTGCACTCCTCGCTGGAAGGTGCTGGAGATGGTTTGTCCAGAGAAAGGGCTTGAATTATAAAACCCTCTCCTGTTACCATCTCCCAGCTCCGCGTTTGCTGCTTTACAGGTACCTCCTGCGACAGCGCTGGGGGAGGAAGATGCATTTTGCACATTTAAACATTCTCAGTCTTGCAGCTGGTGCTGTTTACTTTAGTCTTTTTTTTTTCTCCGACGTGATCCTTTCTTCAAAGTTACCCCGGCTTCTGTGGGATTATAAAGTTGGTGTAAATACGTCGAGTTACACCTTAAGCACGTTTTAGTGCTTGTTATATGATATGACAGTAACAATTGCTGTTATGGAAAGAGCACATTTGATTTGCGTGGAGATTATTTATGTGGTTCCTGGGGGAGGGGAACTGCTTTGTCGCCGAGTCTGATGTTTCTGAGCAAAGTGACTTTTTAAGGAGAATTTAAATGTAAAATTTGCAACAGATGTAAGAATCAGTAATCAATTTTGCCACTATAAATTTAGAAGAATTTGACTCTTCTGCACCGTAAATGCTCTCCACCAGCTGTGTGCTTGTTTTAATAATTTTGCTAATGAGACTTCTGGTGTAAGCCTTTGGAAATGCAATATGATGAGTGTTACAAAGGTACCGTGTTTAATATTAAGTTACTGTTGCTGAAATACATCATTTCCTTTCAGTTCAGCTTACAGCCAGCAGCAATCCAAGTGAGGCTTCAGCGAGATTCTTGGCTGCGGAGGGAGTGAAATCTTATTTCTTCTGTCTGTTCCAGTACCTCTTGGTTTGCTTGAAAAAGGGGGAAAAATGTTCATATACGCACTCTGCAATCAAAATGATACGTAATTCCAAGCTGCTGGCCGTTACTGCCTGTCTTCCAAAGAAAGAGAGCGAGGCCGGGGGGAGGCAGGGTGTCTCCGGTCACCCAGAAACCCTCAGCCAGAGGTGGGGGCAAAATCCATGTTGTCTTAGCCCTCGTCTGATGCTTTGTCTGTTGTCCCACATCAGTCCCGTCTCCTCGTTATTGCCGGGTGGTTTGGGGTGGCCAGGCCTTGGTCTTGCCAGGGGGGAGCGGTTACGGCTGCAGAGGGGCTGCCCCGCTGCCACCCGCGTTGTTTGGTGGAACTTCTCCCGCTTCCCATGTCTTTTGGAAATGGGCTTCGAGCTATGAAATCTAAATGGGAGGAACAGAGGGCCCTCCTCCTCCTCATTGTCCTCTTTCAGGTTCACTCTTCTCTTTCACTCCTTAACACATTATTTCGCTTGCCTGCCTTTTCTGCTCCTTACAGTTTCAGAAGCATTTGCTATTCTTACCCGTTATTAAACAAGATCTTTCTTTTGCCTGGAGGCAAAAGGCTCCATGAGAGATGCCAGACTTGACTTTTGGAGCAAACCAGTCTCTATTCCCCCTTCCAGCCCTTCTGGTATTTATTAACCCAATCGCTAGCAAAGGGCTGGTTCCTGGGGCTTGGCTTTGGGAGGCAGAACTCCCAGCTCCCCCAGCAGGCTTCGTGGTCTCGGGTAACGTCTTCTCACTTTTTCATTCTTTAGCTGTGAAATGGAGCAGGAGACTTCATGTAAAAGCACCCCGAGAAGAGAGAGTGTGTGTGGGGGGGGTTATGCGAGCTCTTAAAAAAGGAAAGAGCAAGCCTAGAATTCTGCTTGTGGCAAGTAGGCAAAGGGAAGTTGTATCTGCACTTTATTTTAAAACATGTTTTTATTTAAGCCTATAAAGCTGAAGTAACCGGGCCAAATGCCATAGATTGGGATTGTGCAGAGCGTTGCATAATATCCCAGTCTGCTGGATGCATGAGCTCCTGGGTTTCTCTACTCACCGACCGATTAGCAATGGCTCAAGCAGGATGATTGAGATTAGAAGCCCGTAATGGGTTCATTGAATCTATTCATTTGACATTTCAGGAAAGATGAGTTGACAAAGCATCTGCAAGAGTGTCGCGGATGGTGAGTGTAGAATTGAGGCGAATACACTGCAAACAAGAAAATGGATTTTATGGGACTGTGGTAACGGTTGTGCTGGTGCTCCTGAGCAGAGGAAACCTACTGATGGAGTTGTGCAAGTCAAATAAAATCAGGAGGACTTTCTGCTTTGGAGGGGGTGAGAAATCGTGGAATCGAATGGTTGGAAGGGACCTTAAAGACCATCCAGTGCTACCCACCTGCCCTGGGCAGGGACACCTCCCACCAGACCAGGTTGCTCAAAGCTCCGTCCAACCTGGCCTTGAACCCCTCCAGGGATGGGGCAGCCACAGCTTCTCTGGGCAACCTGGGCTAGGCTCTCACCACCCTCACAGCAAAGAATTTCTTCCTGAGATCTCATCTCAATCTCCCCTCTTTCAGTGTCAAACCATTCTCCCTCGTCCTGTGGCTCCACTCCTTGATCAAGAGCTTTCCTGGAGCCCCTTGAGGGACTGGAAGGGGCTCTAAGGTCTCCCCGGAGCCTTCTCTTCTCCAGGCTGAACCCCCCCAACTCTCTCAGCCTGTCCTCACAGCAGAGGGGCTCCAGCCCTCCCAGCATCTCCGTGGCCTCCTCTGGCCCCGCTCCAACAGGTTCATGTCCTTGTGCTGTTGGTGGCCCCAGAGTGGAGGCAGCACTGGGCAGGGGGTCTCCCCAGAGCAGAGCAGAAGGGTGGAATCCCCCCCCTCGCCCTGCTGGCCACGCTGCTGGGGATGCAGCCCAGGATGCAGGGGGCTTTCCGGGCTACCAGCACATGTTGCTGGGTCACATTGAGCTTGTCATCCGCCAATACCCTCAAGTCCTTCTGCTTAGGGCTGCTCTCCAGCCATTCTTGTAAATCCTCTTGGAAGGGGTAGCTGCTATGGCCTGAGTCGTGCCAGTGTGTTCAGGTGATGGAGGCAACACTGCTGGGTCCTGCCTTGCAGAAGGAGCTGGGATGACACATGGACTCAGTGCCCCAGGGCTGTTCAGTGCTGCGTGTCGTCTGGTAGGGTGGGCTCTGGGAGGGCTCTCCTCTGCTCGGTGAGGTCAGCGGGCTTGGCTCAAACTGCTGCTGAAAGTGATTTCACCTAATTTAGTTGGTTTGGGGCTGGAGCAGCTGAGGAGCGCTCGGTCTCTTCCTCTGGTTCTCCTTTAGGTCAGGATCCTGCAGCAGGTGGCAATAGAGCTCAGGGAACGGTCGTGTCGTCAGTGCTCGACTTGTCAGTGATCTCCTTACTTGGCTCCCTCTTCAGCTGCTTTGGGTTACCCAAGTGCCAGCAAGAGCAGAACCTGACCCCAAACTCCCTTTGGTAGATTGACTTTTAGCAAGAAATCAGCTAATCCACAGGAGAGCTGGTTTTCCTTCTTCACGGAGATGTTTGTGCCTTGGCCCCATTCCTTTTTATTGCTCTCCACCCTTAAAAACCCAAAGGGAGCTGGTGGTGCCAGTTGGGTATGTGTAACTTTGTCCACTTGCTGGTGGCTGTAGATGGTGCCTGTGACTGGGGGGGTGGTTTGTGACCTCCCAAACCACATCCCCATCCCTTGTTTCCGGAGCTGCTGGAGGGACCCATCTGGAGCCTTGTTGACTTGCAAGTTGTGGGCTTGAGAGCCAAGTCCATCATTTCCTCCTTGGATGAAAATGCCGTTGGATTTGCCAATGTACGAATTGCAGGAACTACAACACGTGGATTCAGACTCTCCTCTGAAGCTGCTAAACTGCTGGAGCATCTTCTGTATAAACTTGTGGAGTTTATTGTCTTGTACACGCTTAAGTAGCGAAAGCTGGTAATTAGTCAGTGACAAAAGGTCAAAGCAAACTGGCAAACCAAAGGTGATTTATTTTTCAGTTTTTACACAATGAAGGCCTTTCGTGATGGTGAGCTCGGCTTCTGTCAAACTTGTTCAGCCCTTTCTAAGTGCAATAGTCGAGTGCAATTACTGTGCTGACTGGTTCGGGGACCTCCCTTTCTTGTTGTCCCAGAAGAGCGCTTGGCTGCTCGTAGATCTGTTTGGTGGAGGAGCTGACATTAGAGGCACGGGAAAGGATCTCTTCTAACTGCTTAGCTCTAAGAGCAGAGGAGCACAGAGCGTATGGGTGGTGGTGAGCCCTGGGAGGGGAGAGCTGATGGTCCATGGTGCCAATGCGACTGTTTACAGACCTGGAAAAATCTGTCTCTGCTCCATTGCCTTTATCTCATTCAGGCTTTGTGTTGAAATTTGCTTCACAATCTGGAGGAGCCTTGTCTCCCTCGAGGGCTCTTCTGAAGAGCCCAACTTTGTGTGAAAGTAGGAGGATCTAAAGGCTTTTTGTGGAGACTGGGTCTCTAAAAGAATGTTTTAATTTGAGATATCAGAGTTTCAGGTGATATCAAGCATGTACCCCCCAAGGCAGGCTCCTCAAGCGGGAGCAGTTGTTGTGCTGTGCATCCAGAGACAATCAGGACTTTGTTAAATCCTTTGGTGTGATTTTTTTTTTTGTTAAGAAGCAACATAACTTTTCAATCCATACGTCAGGTTCATGGATACCTTTGAAATATGTAAGGTTTTATTACTCTGTTACAGATTGGATTCAGACCCCTTTATAGAAGGTAAAGACTACATAGCACAGCATCGTCTCCATCCATAGTTTGCTAGGCTGCCTTCCTGCCAAAGCTCCGGCCGTGCCGGCAGTTCACCAAATTGAAAGTTGCCGTTTCTGTCCAGGCTGCCAGAGAGGCCGATCCCCACCTTCCCCAGCTGTAACGTCATTTAGCAGCTGAAGCTGTGCCTCGGTGAAACCGGGCGAGGAGATGGTGCTCAGCAGCAGCAACACAAGGTGCCTCATGCCCAAGGCTCGCACTTGGGTGGGTTCACAAAGCTGCTCCCCCGTGGCTCTGTGGGAGTGAGACGTGGTGTTTGGACCCTGACACCAGCCCTGGTTCTTGCCGTGACTTTGGGCTACTTCTACAGTTTGCATTAAGAGGTTAATTCTCTTTCCTTCTTCACCCAAGCTCTGTTGCATTGAGCACATCCTTCTGATTCTGCTCTAAGTGCTCCAGTTTCATGCATGAATCTGATGGAGCCATCCCATGCTTGACGTGAGGTGGGGACAGTCCCACACTGGGAGTGAGGTGGGGACAGCAGGATGCTGTGCAGTAGCAAGTGATGGCTCTAACATTCTGTGTGGTGCTTCAATATCTGGTAGCTTTCGGCGATGAACAGTTACTTCATGGCCATGTCCTTGCATTTGAGAGCACATCACACGCAGGGACGGGACTGAGAAGAGATGAACCTTGCCCACCACTGTCCCTTTTAGAGGGGGGTCCACAGGGATGTCCCTCCAGTAGGTATAAGCTGTCCAGATCGGGGGTGCAGTCCGTGACGGTCACCTGGCACATGTGAAGGAGCTTGTAGTGGGTTTCAACATGTCACGACAGGAGAGATGGTTGCCTGCAGGGGATTGCTGGGCACGTCCTCGTGCGGCTGCAAGGGGACCCAGGCGCTGCACAGAAGGGTAGCAGCGGTTCCTTTGCCAGCAGGAGGGATTCTCGGCTGCGAGCTCCCAGTCTGCAGTGTCTCCAGGCGCCGCTCCATGGTGGTGACCTGGCTGTGGGACAGGGGCAAACTCTCAGCAGATGGAAATGATGGGGCGAGGGCTGAGGAGCTCAAATATCCCTGCCCGCTCTGAAGCAGTGATGCTCTACAGATTTCCTCGAGTATATGCGTAGGGATTAATCCTGTAAACCAGTGGGAACTGGAAGGAGTCCAGCTCCTCCAGGCTGAAGCTTGGAGAGGAATGACTCAAAACAAAAAGCCCGACAAAAAGCCTGTGGGAGCTGCTAAAGGCTCCCAGTGCTGCAGCTGAGCACGGGGAGTGTTTGGAGGGGGCTAATGGTGGCCACTGGCAAACAGCGGTTTTGCTGCAGCAGGATTGATCTCCGGACCCCGAGTGTGTTGCAGAGCATCATCCGGGGGCTGTTCAGGGGCTGCTTTTACAAACCTGCCCCTTCGGAGCATCCTTCCCATGCATGTCCCCTCTCCCCACGTCACCTCCTGGCACATCAGGCTCTGCCCCAGCACCATCCAGGAACGCTCCCAGTCCCCAGCTCACGCTGGAGCTCTGCCCTTTAATAGAACGGGCGGTTAAAATGTGTGAAGCTTATTTACCTTCCCATAATGTTTGTTACTTTAGAGCCGAGCGCCCAAGTTAGGGCTTTCCAAGAGCAGTAGGTTTGCAGGGATGGTTTAATCAATAAGAAAGAAATCTATTTCAGACTCCTTGTTTATGTTGTGCTTTGTTAAATAAAATGGGCAGGATTTTCTGCAAATCGCAGGGGGGCTTTCAGTTCTATTTTGAGATGGTTTGGACAAAACCCAGAAGAAAAATATTATAAATCCTTTGCTTCGCAGACTGCAAGAGTGATTTTTAACGAGGCAATTATGTTTTTATGGCGGATTAGTCTCTGCTTTCATCACTTGACTCTTGAAGTTGCGTTGCTGGTTTGTTGTTTGCCGAGAGAACGAGTGTCAGTTTATTCTCTTAAATACAATAACCCCTTCCCAGGCCCCGGCGGAGCCACAATCCGTGCCGTTGGCCACGTGTCCATCCTGTCTGTGTCACCGCCGTCTGAGTTACACCCCTCAAAGTGCTGATGCTTTGTCACATTACGGATTCTCTATTCACCTGACCCACACGATGCCTCTTCCTTTCTCATTATCCTGCAATTGCTCCCTTCAACCGTCATTATTATAGGGATATGCAGTTTATTCTTCCATCCTGTATCCCCCGTTGCTGAGCAAAAACCGCTGATTTTGAGGAATATCCTCTTAGAGCCCTGCAAAATTTCGGGGGGATGTTGTTTTCCTAGCTAAGATTTCCAACCAGAGAGGTCTGTAAGGAAGGATCCAAGGCTCTGGCTGTGTGTATAAATAACTGCTGGGATGGCTTAACACTCCCGAGCACCCGGCAGCTGACACAGGGGAGACTGGGCTCCTCCATGGACCCGGAGTGACTCTGGTGAAAGTTCCCTTCAGTCTGTAGCCAGAAGCGTTGGGCTGAAGTCGGGCTCTGTTTTTAAACTGCTCTTATCCCTCACTATCTTTTTTTAACACGTACAAATGCCATTCAGGTTTTTTCTTTAAGTTCCCCAGTCTGTGTGTTAAGATACTTTGCACGTTATTGTTTGAGGCAAACATTCATCCTCGTCACCCTCTTTGGGGTTCTCCCCTTGTCCGTACTTTGTTCTTCATATTGTCCTTCTCTTGACTTCCTGTCCTGGTTTGAGTAACACAGGACTAACTTCTCTTCTAATGCTTGGGAAAACTGCACTTTTAGAAGATTCTAGTATCTGAATTGGTGAAAATATTTACTTTATCGCCAGCTCTGGGGTGCGGGTTTGAAGGTCTCAGTGTTTTTGAGCCCCTCGGGTGCGGGGACAAGGAGGAGCCAGACCCGGGCACTTGACCCAAGCTGCCAACAGGATTATTTCATACCATGAACGGCATATTCAATAGAAATTAGAAAGTTTGCTGAGGAGTTCTCTCTCTCTCCCTTGATGGCTGGGGTCCTGAGAACCCCTTGCCCCGGTGCTGGAGCCCCAAGCCCTTCCCTTCTTCCCGAAGCCGCAGCGCTCGCAGGGTCCCACAGGCTGTCCCTGCAGGGAGTGCACGGCTTCCTACTCATAAAATTCTTGTATATTTTATATTAGTGTTGGGATGAGTGTTGGTTCTTTAGTGTTGTTGTTAATTATTTAGTCTCATCCCATTAAATCTATTTATATTTCAACCCTAGGGTTTCTTTGTTTTCCCCAGTTCCCCTTCTTGGGTGGGGAGGGGTTATTGGGTGAGAGAAGAATTCTCTAAACGACAGTAAATTGTTATGGGTTCCTCAAACCATAGCACTTCCTCGCACTGCCGGGGTTACAGCGTGTGCTGTGAAGTGATGCGTTTGGATGGTGCCTCTCCAGGAGCACCACAACAGGTACTGCAGGTTGCCCTCCTCTGTGGCCAAGCAGCCCAGCCTGAGACATCGGGTCCTGGATCCAGAGGGACATGATGGGGTTGAGCTGTAGCTGGGACACTTTGGGGACTGTGAAATGAAAGGAGGCTCTGGGAAGTCCCAAAGACTCATTGTTTTCAGCTCTTCCCCGTCACAGGACTGTCTCTGGATGCCTCTTCTTTCCCACACGTGACCAGATGCAAGTGTCTGCCCCATCATAGAACCATAGAATGGTTTGGGTTGGAAGGGACCTCGAAGACCATCTATTTCCAGCCCCCTTGCCATGGACAGGGCCACCTCCCACTAGAGGTGCATCCTGTGACCTTGCACGCAAAGTGCTAGCCCAGAAGAAAGTTGAGGTGTCTGCTCAGCTTGAATAGAAATCATTTTTATGGTCAGATCAAAGCAAATCAGTGTTTCTCCTGGGTTTTTCCCCTCTCTGGCGAAGGGGCTGTTTTGCAGGTGGGATGGAGCCAAGGTGGCCGAGCAGGTCGGCTCCTGGCCGAGCTCCTGCGCTCATCCTCGTTCTGTGGTGAGGAGCAGCAGCTGGAGCGGGATGAGGAGCTTGTCACTCGGTGCCTGCATGGCAGGTCCCCGCTGCGGCGGCAGCTGCTGGAGATGCCCCTGCGGAAAAGGTCCTGATCTCCCCTGCCTTTGGGGAGCCATCACCAGAGCAGACTCTGTCAAAGCTGCTGCTTTAAGTCCTTCCAAAGTCCGCGGGACCTGGGCACACACTTGGAGCGTTCCTGGAGGCTTTTATCCCGGTGAAAGCGCTTTTGTCTTAGTGTCACGACTTCACTTTCTGCTCAGGTTTGAGCCCGTCGATGGCTGTGCTGCCTCTTTGGCACGGGGCTCGGAGCCAGCGCGACCCAGGCTCCTGCCAATGCTCTTCCTGGCTCTTCGATATTAAACACACTCTGTTTCCCCAGGAAATGAAATATTGCCGGGCTGTGTGGTCTGGTTAACAGCAAGCTTCAAGTGGGTTTTTTTGCTGATGATTTGCTATGATCTGTTTTAATGCTGTTCTTCTATTTTAAGCTATATCACATTCGACTTTTTTTTTTTTTTTCCCTTGGTATAAATTTTACATGGTAATTCCTTGAAACTGCCCTAGAAATATTGAAAAGAAAGGAATAATCACTGGAATGCTGTCGGTGCTGATTTACAAGAGTAAGTGCATTAAAAACGAGTCCATGAAAAATGGATAAGGAGCAGTCATGGTTCTGGATTTACTTAAGAAAAATGTTTTTAGGGCTCAGAACAAAACTGTTGCTGTATTTAGTTTTATTTCTAGAGATTTTTAACTAAATAAACTGATTAATTTCTACTGAAGTGTGAAGCAATAAAGTAGATTACAAGCAATAGGTGGCAAGTACAGGAAGAATGATTATGGAGGGGAATGTGACTCAGGATGCTGGTTTAGGAAGGTAAGATAATAAAACTTGATTTATTTTCTCCTTGGTTTCCAGTCTGGATCGCTTCTTCCTGTGCTTCGTACATCAGCAGGACTGAGGGGCTTTTCTGGTTTAAAGTTTTACTTTGGGAATTAGAGCTGATGTGCTCGTCTCGCTCCAGGATTGTCTTTTTATTTTGAGGCAGAATTTCAAAGCTGGTCAGAACAAACCAGTTTTGTACGATACGAGAACAGTTGACGGATTTCTGTCTTTAAAAAAAACTGGTGCAAACCAAAAAGCCAACTTTTGTATTTTTATAATTATTATTCATGACAGTTTTTTCATCTTATTTTCAAGGCTCTAGAAGAATAAGAAATTTCATATGGCTTTCAGATGTGACACCTCAGAATAATAATACTTTATAGAGACAATTTTGTTTCTTACAAGAATTACAGCCTTCTTTGCCTTTGGCCTTTGTCGAAGGGGACTGACTGGGGAGCCAGGTGTCAAGGCGAGATGTGGGACCAGTCCCTCATCATTTGGACGTGTGCACCTTGTAACTGGTTTTGTACCCGATTCTCTTGCAAAGAGCAGGAATGGCTTTTTGCATGAAAAGGTAGTAGCAGGTTTGGGGGGGTATTATTTAAATTTTTAAATTTTATTTAAAAAAAAAAATAACCTTACATCCTAGTTTCTTTGCATTAGAACTTGATTATTGAGCTGGAGCTGGTGCAGGGTCTTTCCTTGCTACTTTGAACAGAGGGTGGTGGTGCTGAGGTTGGTTTTCTCCCTGTCCTGGGGGTGACACGGGGACACCTCCTGTGCTGGAAGGTCCTTGGCAAGGACCGAGGGGCTTCGGTGCTGATCTGCGGGGAAGTGCCACGGTTGAGCTCTCTCACTTTTCTAGCAGTAAAATTCAAGTTCTGAATTTTGCTCTGGTTTTGATGTCTTAATTATCCTATGGTAATAAGCACCTTTTTTAGCAAAGAAGACAAAGCCTCCACTTGCTTGAAACTGGTGTATTAATAGCAAATGCTTGAACAATGTGTGTTTTTAGTAGGTACCTACGCAGCATAACCTATTCAGGATTTTTGCTTTAATGACTGTATTAGCCTGAAGAAAGGAAGCTGAAAACTTTAGTTCTCTGTGCTGAGTTAATCTTTGAAGGGAACAAACCCTCCTCTGCCGTGCAGATCTGCTCAGGAGAGTGCTCTCAGGTGTTTGCAATGTGACTTCTGGGAGGACATCATCTCTTCAGCGCCTGTGTTCGGGGCTGGTTGGGGAGTGATAGATGAGCCTGAATGAAGTGATGAGCCCTTTATTTAAGGGGAGGGTCCTGGTTGCCAAAAAAAAAATAGATTAATCTGCTGTCCTTTCAAGGGCACCGAGTCTCTCCCTGATGATGTTCTCCCGGAGCGTGATGTGTCCCACGGCTCCTCCGTGGAGTTTCTGGGAGCCTGGAGGCTCAGCGGGGCTGGGTTTGGGAGAGGCAGAAGCCATCTCCAGTCTTCTCAGAGAGACTCTGTCTCCAGGCTGAGCTGGAAGGGTTTGGGGAGCTGTGAAACTTGGGGTGTGTTGGCATTTGAGAGTTCCTTTTGCTGTGTTTTGTATCTTTTATCCTTCACGGGGTTTTACGCATAAAGATGCATGTTATTGAATACAGTGAATAGATACTTGGCTGCAGGGTTGGGTTTTTTTCTGATCACATCCCTGTGACAAGTAATTTCCAAGTGTGAAAATTGCTTTGATATCTTTATTCAGGACTCGCTCACTTAGTGAGACGTTGTGTAACCCGAAGGAGGGAACCGCATCGAGTTTTCAGAGAGGAGGGCTTCTCCCTTGGCAGGGGCTGTCGCCGGCAGCCTGCCCAGAGCACCAGCGCCGGGAGCTGGGAATGCACACGTGGGTTTTTTTCAGGTTTTTAGGCTGGTTTGTGTCATGACCAGAGCGGGTCCTTGCCAGCAAGGAAGCTCTGAAAATGTGTCATGAAGTCAGTGTGCGAGCCGAGCCTTTCATTGGAGGGAATAAGAAATGTTAATAAAACTAAGAAGCCCGCTTTTGAAGTGGCTTCCTGCTCGTCATCTAATACCTCCAAAGGTCTTACGAAGTTGTGTGAAAGAAAGAGCAATTTTTATTTAGAATCTGCACCATAATTTCTTCTCCCCCAAGAGTCCTTTTTCCGTTTAAGCAAAGCAGCATTTCTTTTGACAATTTTGGTTTTGTTACTTGAGTTTCATTAGCTGCCAAATATGGATTTATATTGAGTCGTCTGTGAATGAAATGCCATTTTTTTCTAGCAATAAAATTATTTTATTTGTGGCGAAGGAAGGGAAACGAGTGTTCAGAATATCTGGCTAGTGAGTAGAAATATGGGGTTCGGTGTGTTCATTTCCAAACAATAGGACACTGTTACTCAAAAGAGCGAGTTCAAGTGACACAATTCAAGGTGAGGGTCTGGTAGGACCCCCGTGCATGGTCTGGAGGAGGAGGTTTGTCTCCTCGTTGCCCTTTGCAGTCCCATGAGGTCCTGTCCTGCTCCTGCTGCTCCCCAGCCCCAGCCAAACTCATCTCCATCCATCAACCCAGCAACCTGCTCTCTGCGGCACAGCTGATGTGTTCCCCCTCCCTCTTCCTCCTGAGATTAGACCTGAGATGTTTTATGAAGAATAATTATATTTGATCTACCAAAAGATGAATGTTGAGGAGGAGGGAATTAAAAAGAAATGATAAAAAAAAAAAAAAAAGCCCCAATCCCTCTTGGTTATTGAAGCAAGAAGGGAGCACTTTGTCAAACTGACATGTGAGTCCTTTATTAACATCTCCTGGGCCAGCGGGTGCTGGGGGAGCAGTGTCACCTCCCGGGCTGTGTCTCGGCTGCTGGAGGGGTGCAGGCGGGCACCATCCTGGAGGCTCCTCCGTGGCTTCACCCGCGTCTCGGCCACCCCGCGTGGGATGGAGGGAAGGAGCCGCATCCCCATCTGCTGGCCCAGAGCTCTGGCCACGGCGCTCTGCTGTTGCTGGGACCAGGGCGTGAGACACTCTTGAGACTAACATTTTGGTCTCTTTGCCGAGTGAGACACCAGGAGCTCAGGTTCACCTAACAAAGTATAGGTCTAACAAAGTCAGGTTCACCTAACAAAATATAGTATATATTATTTTATAATAAGTATCATTCCCTCGTCCCGGTCAGCCTTTTTTTTCCCTTGTGGCCTCTTCTGGTGTTCAAGAGATGCAATGCTTTTTTGGGGTAGATTTTTAGCAAGAGTTGCCTAAAGTGAAAATGCTGTTTTTCCCTGGGTTGGTTCTTCATTCCTTTGTCCTCAAGTCTACTTTGCCCTCAGGCGTTGGGGGAACAGAAGGCTGAGCTGGGCCCTGTTGACTTGCATTTTTGGCAGCCCATTATAAAAGGGTGAGAGTTGCTACCTAATTTTCAGAATGCGATGCGAGAGAAAGTGCAACGTCTCTGTTTCTTGAGGATGCTGCCAATGCTGAGGTGGTTTGTGTCCTCCAAAGAGTGAGGTTTGAAAGATTTGGGGGTACAAGCCATAGTGTGGTATATGCCAAAGTGGTTCTCAGTGTTTTTTCCTTTTTTTAAGATATTTTTCCTTCTTTTTAGATATTTCTTGGACAACATTCTGTATTAAGGTGCCTTTAATGAACCAACTACCACATACAGTCCCAAAGAAACCACATGTGCTCTATTTTAGAGAAGTCTGTGATGATAACCTGAGTAAAGGTTTGGGCAGGCAAGGGGTATTTGCATAAAATTGCTTGGTTTCTACCTACATGCTCAGAGTCCTGTGCGGGCAAAAGCACCTCATTAACTGCTTTTTATACCTGAGTTTGTGGGTTGAGTTGGAGTTGTTCTTCAGAACTGGGCAGGATCACAGAAACATGTCATTGTGCTCCTCAGGCATGAGCCTGAAGGAACATCTCCCAGCACGAAGGACTCACAGAACCCCATGCTAATTGTCCTTAAGCAGCAACACAGGCCCTTCCTGGTGCTGTTTTGGCAGCTTTTAAGGGTGGGCTTCGTGCTTCTGCCATGTGTTGTGACCTGTGCTCGTTGCTGTTATGATGATGTGCTCTGTCAGAGTAGCATCTACGGAGTCAACTGATTTACCAAGGGCAAGAGTAGAAGCATTGCTGACCCCTGAGCTTTGGCACAGAGAGGGGATTTCCTGGCAGAGAAGGGTGGTCCTGCTGCTTTCTGGGGCATGGAGCATGTGGGTGTCTGGAGGAACCCAACAGTGATGCTACCTAACCTCTTGGGAGGCTGCTGAGATTTTTGGCAGGGCCAGACTCCTCTGTCCTTAGCCCTCCCAGCTGCACGGTGAATGCGCTGTGACCTGCAGCCATGCAACAGTTGTGTGTGCCTTGCAGGGACAGAGAGGTGACCTGTCTGCCACCGCTCAGCTGCAGATCGGAGCAGAAGCGTCAAGATGTCCAGGGCAATGTTCTGCTGCAGCCCCACAAGGAGACCGGTTGGGTCTGGAGTGCAGCCAAGGAGGCTTCATTTGGCTTTTGAGTGTTCATAACTAAAAAAACAACCCTTTAATAGTCAGTTTTTTGATATTCTGATCAGCTCTTCAGCCACAGTCTCTATCAGGAAAACGCTGCTGAGCGCTGTCCTTTTGCCCAGGCTGGATGAGCATCCTCAGTGCTCAGAGCAGCGGGTTGCATTGGAGCAAGGACACATCCCGTCTGGACACTTCCCGTGGAGCTTTGCGGGTGTTGTGCCGTGTAACCTCTCTGATGACCCTCGGCTTTCCGTAGTATCACTTTAAAAGTTATCCTGATGTCATGGATGGAAATATCTGACACGGTTATGATTAACAGCGATTCAAAATTTATTAATGATTTGAGGTAGATCAAGAGGTTGAATTGTAGCAGCGCTAAATCATTAACCCATTTAAAGGTTTGCAAAGTGATTTAGCAAAATAATTGAACAGCGACTTAATTGCAGATTCAAAGATGACAAGATTCACACTAACTTACCATAAGGTATCCCAAATCAATACATACACATATAAGCAAAAGCACACATCTCAAGTTAGTACATATACATATAACAAAAGCGTGTAAGCACATACACAGGTCTCTGCTGGAATCAGAGTCTCGGCTAACGAGCCGACAGGTTCCCCTCGTAACTCCTATGTGTGCACGGACAAATGGAAGAACATCCATATCCGTAAAAGCTAATGTGTAATGTCAGACACATAAAGGTCGAGAGGTGGGTAAAAGAGAGAATAGCCTATAGTTAAAAATTACCCTTTTCCCAAGTTTAGAGTCCAGCTCGGACAATGGGACGTTCTGGTACTTTCCACCAGAACTTGCTAGATCTTGGGGTCCTGGTATCCCCCGCTCTGTGGCCACAATCCATATATTGTCAGGAGTGATCAATTATAGTTATTATTTTAAAACAGTAGGAGCCCCGGGAGCCAGGCACGCTAAGGGGTTGCCATAGGTTCTGGTCCGTTGCTCCCCACCTTTCCTTTCCTTCATGTTGGACCATTATGGGGTGTTCTGGTCCTTTTATCATTGCGTGGCCAAGGTGGGGAGGAAATGGAAGCCTAAAGGAGGGGGGGGCGTTGCACCCCCACCCCTGATTAGATTTGCTTCAGCATCCTCAGCAATTCTCTGTGCTCCCAGTTCTTCAATAAGGTTAATAATTGCTGGTTATTTCATCTCCCTTGATTATAACCCGATGGGCAGAAGGGCTCCCACTGTAACTAGGCCGCCTGGCTGCGGCCTGCACTGTCTGTGCCCTCCCAAACTGATGCTTTGTGCCGATGTTTGCCCAATATGAGGGAATCTTCTCTAAAAGCTGCTGGTTTTATAATCCCTCCTTTTGGAGCTACCCTTGTTTCTCCTCCTGAAAGGCACGTGAGAAAGATCTCCAGCTCCTGGCTGGGCAGGACGGGAGCTGTGGAGGTGGGATGGTGCCTCCGGAGACCGCCCCGTCCAACCCTTCTGCTCAAAGCAGAACCAGCTCGGAGGGTTGGGTGCGAATATCCCCAAGCATGGAGGCTCCTCAACCTCTCCAGGAACCCCTTCTGGTGTTCAGTCCCCTTCCTTGCAGAAATTTCACTTTAAAATACAATTTTCTGTGCTTCAGCCTGTGCCCATTGCCTCTTGTCCTTTCCCTGGGCATTGCTGGGAAGAGTCTGGCTCCGTCTGATTTATCCCTCCCTCCAGGTATTTATGGTATTTATTTACAAGGGCATATTCTCTTGTTTTCTTTCCCATCTCTTCTTTTCCTTTCCCACCTGATGGGAATGCACGGTCCTGCCGGGCCCCGGCGCTGCCCCTTCCTGGGAGACCCATCATCTGCATAAAGAGCTTTTTGGCATAAAGTAGACGTGGTTCCAAGCCCTCAACTTTCACCCCTCTGAAAGGCTCGTTATCGTGTTAACTTGTTCTTTTCTGCTAATGTTATTCTGACGGCTGTCTGAAGTGAAATAATGGTTGCTTTTCCTGGAAACGCGGGGCGTAAAGCATTGCAATCTGGTTTTATATCCTGATGGCTTAGATCATTAAATTCTCAGGGCTCAAGCTCTTATTTCTTGTTTTTCAGTGCTTATAAGAGGATCTCCTGGGGCCCTATTGTACAACCAAATACAAATAATACATTAATAAAACAGGATTGTGTATTTGTACTGCTGGCAGTCTGTAAGGATTACTTGTATATACCATTCTGCGGTGTTAGGCCCTTAGTCATTTTGATCTGTCCCTTCTACCACTTTAAAAAAGTGACTTTTCTCTCTGCTTAGACAACGCTTGAGAGATGTTGCCCTCTGGAAAGAGGTTTCTTCAGTCACAATATTAATTTCTGATTTTTTTTACCATTTTTCTGTATCCCTTTGGCAGTGTTTTAGTTTCTTTTACCTGTTTCTTTCACCACCAGTTGTGATTAGTTAATACAGTTTTTGTGATAGTTCAGTTATTGCGGTGATGGATAATAGACACGGGCTGCAGTTATTGCTTGTCAGTTAGTGCTGCCCTGTGGGGGGAAAAGCCCTTTTAATGTGCTTGTAGCAATTTTAGTTTTATGGAGTACTTGAACTTCAAAGTTAGACTGCTAAAAGGATCTAGGGTGCGTATTAGAGGGTATTTAAAATGAGATTTTAACAGGGGAAAGCCCCTCCCTTCGCGCAGACCTTCGTTGCTGTAAGGAGAAGTGCTCACTGAAGTGTTGTACTTACTGTACGTTAGAAAATGTTGTGGTAAAGTGATGAGGTTTCATCCTCTCCACAAAACTGGTCTTGCAGTATTGCCTTTACTCAGCTCTGCCAGCCCTCCTCCTGCACTCTGCCTCAGCTTCCAGCCATTTTTTGGTGGCATTTTATGTTTAGTCCCTCTGCAGAATGAGTGCAAAATGAATAAATAGTCTTTTTTTGCAGAAGAAGTGTTTACGTGCCTCTGCTGAGTCCCAAAGTGAGAGAGAAAATGGATTGTTAAGAGTTATGAGAACAGAGCACAGACAGTGACCAGGGATTAGCCCCTAAAACCCACCACTCCATCTCACCTCTGTGCCTGGCAAGATCATGGAGCAGATCCTCCTGGACTCTCTGCTAAGGCACATGGAAAATAAGGAGGTGATGGGAGAGAGCCAACATGGCTTCACCAAGGGCAAATCGTGCCTGACAAATTTGGTGGCCTTTTACAATATTGCCACAGACTTGGTGGACAAGGGCAGAGCAACAGACGTCATCTACCTGGACTTATGCAAAGCGTTTGACACTGTCCCACACGACATCCTGGTCTCAAAATTGGAAACTCATGGGTTCGATGGATGGACCACTTGGTGGATAAGGAACTGGCTGAATGGCAGCACTCAAAGGGTTGTGGTCAACAGCTCAATGTCCAAGTGGCGGCCAGTGATGAGTGGTGTTCCTCAGGGGTCAGTACTGGGACCAGTACTGTTTAACATCTTTGTCGGAGACATGGACAGTGGGATGGAGTGCACCCTCAGCAAGTTTGCTGACGACACCAAGCTGTGTGGCGTGGTCGACATGCTGGAGGGAAGGGATGCCATCCAGAGGAGCCTGGACAGGCTTGAGAGATGGGCTCGTGCAAATCGCATGAAGTTCAACCAAGCAAAGTGCAGGGTCCTGCACCTGGGACGTGGCAATCCCAGGCACAAATCCAGGCTGGGCGGAGAATGGCTGGAGAGCAGCCCTGAGGAGAAGGACTTGGGGGTGCTCATGAATGAGAAGCTCAACATGAGCCAGCAGTGCGTGCTGGCAGCCCAGAAAGCCAACTGCATCCTGGGCTGCGTCAAGAGAAGTATAGCCAGCAGGTCTACCCCTCTACTCTGCTCTCATGAGACCCCAGCTGGAGTACCGTGTCCAGCTCTGGAGTCCTCAACACAGGAAGGAAATGGACCTGTTGGAATGGGTCCAGCAGAGGGCCACGAAGATGATCAGAGGGCTGGAGCACCTCTCTTATGAAGACAGACTGAGAGAGATGGGGTTGTTCAGCCTGGAGAAGAGAAGGCTCCGGGGAGACCTTATAGCAGCCTTCCAGTATCTGAAGGGAGCCTCCAGGAGAGCCGGAGAGGGACTCTTTGTCAGGAAATGTAGTGACAGGACAAGGGGGAATGGTTTTAAATTGGAAGAGGGGAGATTTAGATTAGATACCAGAAAGAAATTCTTTATTGTGAGGGTGGTGAGGCACTGGAACAGGTTGCCCAGGGAAGTTGTGGATGCCCCATCCCTGGAAGTGTTTAAGGCCAGGCTGGATGGGCCTTTGAGCAACCTGCTCTAGTGAGAGGTGTCCCTGCCCAGGGCAGGGGGGTTGGAACTTGGTGATTTTTAAGGTCCCTTCCAACTCTAACCATTCTATGATTCTATGATTCATTTTTTAGGTTATAGAGGGAAGAAGTGAGATGGTCCCAGCACTTGCTAGGCACAGCGATGCTGGGCAGAGGGTGTCCCCGCTCGCCCTGGCTTGCAAGGTGACTTCAGACACCAGAGAGAAGGCTGGCAGACGGCATGACGGTTGTCATTGCCCGTGGATGTCCTCTGCCAACATTGGAAATGGTTGTATTTTTGCAAAATTCTTGCTGGTCCCATTGGGTTTTGGTCACGTCTGCCTGAGTACGTGGCCTTCAGCAGCTCTTGGTGGCTACGTGTCTTCACACCAGCTTTCACATCAATGTCTCTTTGTATTGGTGGCGATTACTGGGAAGCAGGGCAGCTCTTCCAGTGGTGTCAGTGTTTTGTGGCCTTTCCTGAACCTGTTCCATCTGCTCCGGCAGCTGCAGGGGCCATTTGGGAAACAACCATATGTGTATAAGAGAAATCAAGTCCTGGAGGCTGCTCCTGTGATCCCAGGTGGAAGCAGGGCTCTGTGTGGTCAGTCCCATGTCTGTGAACCCCTGTGGACCCCTGTCTTCTGCATCGGCAGAGTATTGAACCACATGTGTAAGAACTAGCAAGAAACCTCCTTCCATGCTGCCTCCTGGAGAGCTGTCCTGGGGAGAGAAGTCCCAGAGATGGCCATAAGCGTAGGGCTGGGGACTGGTGAATAAGAACCAAGTGTGTATTTGTTGATTCTTTAATAACCACGTGTGTTAATCTTTGCAGTCTGATTTCATCCATTTTTAATGGAATAGACTTGGATTTTTTAAAAAATATATTGCTTCCACTATTTTTTGGCAAGAAACGTGAACTGCAGGCGGCCTCCTCCAGTGTGGTCTCCTCTGGGATGTGGATGTTAGGCACATTCCTCTGCCAGTGGGGATGGAGGGGGGGTACCAGTGTGTGTCCCCAAAACCAGAGAGAAATCACAGCATGGTAGTCCCTGAGTCATCTCCCTAATCAGTTGACCTCAGGTTTTGCTCCGAAGATGCTGTTCATTTTTTATTGCTGTGAGTGGTCCCTCCCAGCCCTTAGAAAATGTTTTTTACCCTTTTGGAGATCTCATAAAGGAATTGAACTTTGGGAGAACGCTTGGTGGCATTTCCTAAGCTTGCTCCAAGCAGTGTGGCAGTACCGCAAGTGACACTTGTCACGTGTGTGTCCCTTAGGGTTGTAGGTGCCCTCCTGAACTCCCAGCACTTCAGTTACCTGAAGACTTTGCCTAGTGATGTGCAAAGCTCTAGTGATCAACCTCACAGTTGGGCTAGGTATAAATAGTTTTAATTAGGAGCTTTCTGTGCATCTGTTGATGTTATTCTTTTCCCTTAATTTCAGCACTTGAGACCAGTTTCTGCCTGGTCCAGTCTCTTCTGTGTCATGTTCAAACTCCCTAAACAGCATGTATCCACTGTCTGAAGATCAAGTGGATTTTTGAAGACTTTCATCCCACCACCCACAAATGGATTTTCTGAGTTTCACGTCTCCATGTTACTAAGGTCGAAAGGTTTTCTTTTTTCCCTTTTTTTCTATTCTCCTCTGCTGGAGACCCTTCCGCCAGCAGTGGGGCTGCTGCTGGGGCTGGATGTGTCAGCCTCCCCCGTCCCACTCGCTGCCTGTGCTTTGCCAGGCCACGTTTTCTAAGTGTGACAGCGACATCCAGAAATCTGCTCTTAATTTTCCTGCCAAAAAAAAAAAAAGAGACGCCCCTAAAGGCGTTGCTTCTTGGTGGACTCCCCACTCCCATGAGTGCCCTGGGGACCCGACCTCCCAGTCCGAGGACTGGGTCTGGATCAGCAGCCTTTGGTAGGGGCTGATATTAAAAATGTGATTTTTATTTACCATTGCCTGGAAGCTGCCTGCATTTGTTTACTGCTGTGAGCTGACCTTTGGGGAGACATTTCTTGATTAATTGGGTATCTAATCACTTCAGACGATTGACAGACCTGCACGCAACAGAGTTTTTCCTCTTGTTAGATATTTTCCCTCTGGTTTCTTCTTTCCCTGTTACACAGCAAATGGTGTGTTTATTTTTATATTAATTCCTCCATTGTTTTTCTCTTATAATTAACTGTAGATTTCATACTTGCCTGTTCTCTTGACCTGAACCTTTCTTTGGCCAGTACATTCAAGTCGTAGAAGCTGCAGTCTCTGGTTCTTAAGTGTGTGCTTGTAAATGACGTGTAAAGCAGAGGCCAGGTATTTTAATTCTTGTCATAATCAACCTTCAGTAATCAGTCTCTCAATTCTTTGAATTTACTCTCCACAGACTTTTTTAAAAAAAAAAAAGAAGCTCCATCTCTAACCTATTTTCTCAAAACACTGACTCTTTGTAGGTATCAAGTCCTCCCTCATGGGTATCCCCCAGAGAATTTTGCAGGTTTCTCTGGTGCTTCAGGTTCCCAAGATGATGGGCAACAGGCAGCAAGGGCATCGGGACACTTCTGCTTTGGGTTTAGTTCTTAGAACCATAGAATGGTTTGGGTTGGAAAGGACGTTAAAGATCACCTACTTCCCCCACCCTGCCCTGGGCAGGGACACCTCCCACCAGACCAGGTTGCTCAAAGTCCCCTCCAACCTGGCCTTGAACCCCTCCAGGGATGGGGCAGCCACAGCTTCTCTGGGCAACCTGGGCCAGGGTCTCACCACCCTCACAGCAAAGAATTTCTTCCTGAGATCTCATCTCAATCTCCCCTCTTTCAGTTTAAAACCGTTCACCCTTGGCTTGGGATGCTCTGGATTTGTTATGGCTCTCCTTCGCTCTGCCTAAACTGGTGCTTTTGTCACATTTTACAGTCTGCAGCGTGCCAAGGCAGGAGAAGGAGTTAATTCAAAAAACAATTTTGCTGGAAGATTACTCTATAAATAAACTCCAGAGATGAGTGAAATAGAACGTTAGTGGAAGGTGAAGGGCAGGATGGAAATGAGCAGATGTAAGGGGTCAGTCTGGGCAGGTTCCATGGCCAAGTCCTTATACTGATAGTAGAGGTCCCTTTGTCACCAGTTACTTCTCTGGTGAGCAGCCCTTGGAGGGAACATCAGAGGAACTCCATGGAAGGAAGTCCTGGGATTGCTGTCTGCTGCTGTGCACAGACACAGTTCAGGTCTGGGCGTCCTGGAGAGGCACCAGTGTGGCCAGGAGCTGGGCGATGGTGAGGACTGGTCTGGGGGGGGTGTGACCAGGCAGAAACACGACCGCCCTTCTGCAGGGGGTACCGAGGGCTGGAGGATGCTCTTATAGCTGTTAGCGCTGCAGCCACCGCGTTAGTTCCTAATGCTTTGCACCACGCTTTTTATAGGCCTAGATCGTAAGCAGGGTATTCTCACCATTTCCCAGTTGTGATTTTAATTGTCACTTTGAGCCTGCAATAAAATGTTGCGTGTAACTAATGGCGGGAGAGCCTTTTCTCCGCGATATCGTGCCTAATGTGCTGGAAGAGTTCGCAGACGGGGCAGGCAACGGTCGGTCTGTTTTCCTTCCTCCTGTCCAGGAGTCACCGATGCCAGATGATCCAGCTGGAGGAGATAAAATACCTGTATAGCAACTAATGGTGAGATTTTATGCCTGGGGAAGCAAAGTACAGAGAGATAAACTTCCTGCTTATTTTCCCATTAAGTTAAAGCTCCTGTAAAGACGAAGTGCCTGGGATATAGAGAGGGAAGATAAGTCTTTGTATGGCAAAATGTGCCTCAACTCACAGATGCTGCAAGTGGCTTTCTTGCATCACAGAATCACAGAATATTTTTGGTTGGATGGGACCTTTGAGATCATCGAGTCCAACCAACAACAAAAAAAAATAAATAAACCCCAAAAAATCCCAGAACACCAACACCAAACCAAACCAAACGCCCACAACCACTCCCCAGCCCACCCACAAACAGACACAAAGTGCCTTAAAACAAGCGATGGGGCTCCTGGTTTGGGTCTGGTTTGCTTTAGCCCCTGAGTTCTTGGAATAAATTAATGATTTAATTTTTTTTTTTTCCTGTTTGAAGCTGCAGGGAAGGCTGGAACATCCTCCCTTTGTCAGAACATGCTTTTAATGTAAGTCTTCCTTTATTTCAGCAACAGCGCACTGTTTATAGGCTGACACTGGTGAAAGCTTGGAACGTGGATGAGCTCAAAGCCTACGCTGAGCTGATAGCCCTCGGGAAACCAGACTTCGTGGAGGTCAAGGTGAGCTGCGTGGAGCTATTTTTTTTTTTTTCCATCAGTATTTTACTTTTTTCCTTCCCATTTCCTGCCCCCTCCCAGTCTTAAACTTATACAAGTAAATGCAATTCTTCCAGAGATTTCAGTGATGCATAAGGAACTTCATCTCGTATTTTTAAAGTTAGGCAGCCAGGTTTCTAATATTTAATGTGTGCACTGTGAGTAGTCTTCAGTGCTCTGCAAGACAAGCTTTGTACCAACCGGCATCAATTTCTGCCCAATGGAATCCTAACCCACTGGTCTCTTTTGTATTTCTCATGAAAGCGGAGACTGATAAACAGATATTCCTTCTTTTATGTCAACCAACATTTTAAACAAAGTATTCTAGGAGAAGCTGGTAGTTTGTGGTGTTATTCTTCCCATCTCGGCCTTGAATTCTGCGGGGGGAAAGGGTGATGATGTCTGGCTTATTGATGTGGTGTTTGTCAGGCTGTGCAAAACAGGGAAATGTTACCCTCTGGGGCTGGAAGAGCTCCAAACAGGAGCCTGTGAGATACAGCAAGGCAGGAGGTGCTTTATCTTGGGATTAATCAGTTTAGTGTATAGAGAATGGTAAAAAAGGCACGTTACAAAGTGTTCTGTAGAGAATCACTACCAGCATTTTCACCCAGCAGCTCCCCTGCAGAGCAGCACATTTACCTCACGTCTGTATTTCTGCAGCTCTGTTACTTCTGGACTTTCTTTCTCTTCCATTTTTTTTTTTTTAACCTTTATTTACTGCTGCTTTGAAGAAAAAAACTGGAGTTTGCTGCAATTTCCTTACGAAACAAAACCCAAAGGTTTAGATATAATCAGTATTGAGAGGTCTCTCTCTCCGAATGTGCTGCTGAAGTTGATAGCTTAATACAAAATCAGATTTTGAGTATGGTTTGGGGGAAAAACCCTCAGTTTTACAATGTGTATCAGACTGTTTTATATTCCTCGGGTAAAACCTAGCAGGAGGAGTGCTCCTGTGGGACCATTCCCACCTTCCATCTCCTGACTCTTATCCAGCCTGGGTAGTACAAGATCCTTTCCTGCAGCGTGCGGGGAGGCAGAGATGAGCGTGCGCGGCAGCACGAGGCTGTCGGTGTACGTCCTGCTTAGGCTGCTCTGTCATGTGTAGCGACTTTAATTAGTAAAATGAATCAGGTGTAAGTTAATCAATGTTTCTGAGCGCTTTCCAGGGAGAACATCTGTCTCCTCCAAGGCAGAGGGCTGCGTTTCCTCTGACGGGGGAAGGATCCAGCCTTGCAATGGTGGTTTCCCAGCAGCGTGGAGCTCGGCTCTCCCAGGGGCTTTTCCTTGGAAAAATCATGCCTTGGGCTGCCAGGGAAATGGGTGAGAAGAGGTGGTTGTAGAGGCAGTCCCAGGGTAGTCAAGATGTAATCCTGACACTCTTCCAGCTGGGACAGGCTCTTGCTTCAGTAGAAAATGTGGCCTTTGCACTCCGAGTACTTCAGAGCACTTGTCGGGTCTCACCCTGCGGGGACATTCTCCGAGGAAGGGATGTGGATTGAGCACTTTCCCATCTTTGCAAAAGGAACGGAGGCAGAGAGGGGCTGCGGGACATTCCCAAAAACCACGTAGTGCCATGGTGTGGCCGGGGCTCCAGCATCGCTCCTGTCCCTGCCAACAACAGCAAAGGGGGCTTAAAGGGGGCAAGGAAAGCAAAGGGGCACCTGATGGCCACATGCTGTTGAGGGGGGGTTGGTTCTTCTCGTGGACTGATATGAGTGTGAGTTGCAGTAGTGCGGTTTTTTGCTTTTTTTTTAAAAACGTATATGCTGTTTAATGTTACTTAAGTAAATTTGCAAGTGGGATGCTTTGATTTAAATGGCATTTGTTCAGAAATATTCCAGGAGGTGAGTGAAGTTCTGGAGACAGAAGTGTCTGCTATGGTGCTGATCCTTGTCAGATCATGGTGCCTTCAAGCGAAGGGCCAGAACCTCTCACGCCTGAGTTTAGAATCATAGAATTGTTAGAGTTGGAAGGGACCTTAAAGATCACAGAGGTCCAACCCCCTGCCGTGGGCAGGGACACCTCCCACTAGACCAGGTTGCTCAAAGCCCCGTCCAACCTGGTCTTGTTTCTGCTTCTGTGAAGGGTTTAGCGTTGTGCCTGTGCTATGGGCACAGGAGCAGTCTGTGGTTGGTGTGTGGGAGATCTCTTGTCTTTCCAGTCCCAAGAGCAGACCTTGGGGACACAGGGAAACTCAGGTTTAAGCCTTCTGAAAGGATGCAGCATCTCTCCCTCGTCTCTGCCAATTGCTGTACTTATTTGGGAGAGATGGGGAGAGTCTTTCCTTCCCTGGTTACAGCTCTCACTGAAAACCTCAGCGCAGCCTTTCACAACTTCATTGCCATCTGTACACTCAGAGTCCAAAAACATCATCTACGGTTTGTTCTTTGTTTCCAGCCTAGTGGAGGGAGGATGATTTTTCCAGAGCTCTCGGAACCACACAGCAATGTCTGACAGCAGCTCAGCCCTGCCAGAGAGAAGCCAGCAGCTGAGGGCGAGAAAACACACTAATTCCTTTTCAGCTTCAGCAGCAGAAACAAATTGTCAGGGTGTTGCTCCACCTCGTTCACTGGAAGGCTCTGAAATAGTCTTCATTTTTTCCCATTTATTTGAGCTTTGAAATAGAGCTGTGCTGTCTCCTTATCTTAATTTTGAAGACGGGAGAGCAGGGTTCATATCCCCGAAGTACGGAGTGCGCCGTCGCGAGCAGCGGTGCTGGCAGTGCCCTTCGCAGCGGGAGCTGAACTGGTGTTACCGCTGTCTGAAATAAATGGTGCAGATCTGTGCTGGCCCAAATTTGGGGCTTTAAATGGCGTTTTCATCCCTTTTAAAAGTCACGAATTTTTGTAGTGGCTTTGCTTGACATGAGTGTGTGCTTAAACAGACCCCGGAAGAAAGGTCTTGCTCACAGATTTGTATATGGGATGTCTTTATGTTTTTCACACAGTTGCCTTTTCTTCCTTGCCTCTTGGGGGCGAGTGTAGTGTTCCAAAGGGTGGGCACTTGGTGCTCTGCAGAGGGCAAGTAGCTCACACTAAATACGGTATTAACCCAGTCAGTGGCCTTACTTGTTTCACATAGTTTTATCTGCCAGTTCCTGCTGAACAGCAGAAGTGTGGAAGGTTTGGCTCGGTGGGGAGGTGCAACGGCTTCCTCCTCTTGCTGCACTCTCTCTGTCACTTTGAAATGTGAGGGAATTTATGTGGCTTCTCGCCTCAAGCGTGGAACCACTCCAGAAGGAGTGAGCGGCATGTTCCGGGGTGGCTGATGGACAACGAGTTGTGTTGCTGCAGGAAGTGAGAGTCCAGCCAGGTACCAAGAGGAGAGGCTGGCAGAGGGGATGTCACCTTACGGACGCCTTCCTGACTTGGCTGACCTTCTCTGAAGCATGATGGTGGGGTGGGGTGTCCCTCATGCTGCTGGGGACGATGGTATTTATTGTGTCCAGCGCTGGGCTCCCCTGTTCCAGAAGGACAGGGAACTGCTGGAGAGAGTCCAGTGGAGGCTACGAAGATGATCCAAGGGACTGGAGCATCTCTGTGCTGAGGAAAGGCTGAGGGATCTGGGGCTGTTCAGCTGGAGAAGAGCAGACTGAGAGGGGATCTCATCGATGCTGAGCAATAGCTAAAGGGCGGGTGGCAAGAGGATGGGGCCAGACTCTTCTCAGTGGTGCCCGGGGACAGGACAAGGAGCAACGGGCACAAACTGGAACACAAGAAATTCCATCTCAACATGAGGAAGAACTTCTTTCCTTTGAGGGTGGCAGAGCCCTGGAAGAGGCTGCCCGGAGAGGGTGTGGAGCTTCCTTCTCTGGAGATATTCAAACCCACGTGAACGCGTTCCTGTCCAAGCTGCTCTGGGTGACCCTTCTCTGGCAGGGGGTTTGACTGGATGATCTCCAGAGGTCCCTTCCAACCCCCACCATTCTGTTTTGTGTTGCTGCTGTGTCTGCACTCAGGTCCTTACCCCATGGTCTGACCTAACTAAAGGAGCAGGTTACCCTCCTCTATGTTCAGCTGTGTGCTCTGCAGCCACCTTGTTTTCATCTGATCACCTTTAATCCTGGCTGGCAAAGCTCCTGTCCAACACCCTACCCATGAGATCAGCCTGCTCTTACAGCAGGACCACTGGTGTGGATGGTCACTGCAGTGGTTTTGGAGCCACCTGAGTCACGTTGTTGGGCAAACAGGAGTGGAGAAGGCTTCAAGGTGCTTCATCACTTCTGCCTGTTTGCCTGCAGGGTGAAGAAAAGAGCTGGGCTTTCTTTCCCTCTGATGTTTGACTGTTCTGGACTGAAAGGTGAACAACAGATCTCCTTCTCTGCAAAGGAGAACAGCAGAAGATGGGGTGCATTGTACCCCCCAAAGCCTGGGGGGTTGTGGTTGTGTAAGCAAAGTGTACATAAGCAGTGTGATGATGTAGATATAATCCCACAGCATTCAAAGTGATGCTTGATACCATAGTACATGATGTTGGGAGTTAAATTCGGACCCAAAGGGAGACAGGCAGGGTTGAGGTGGGTTCATATCATTAATTACTGCTGTTGCTATTCTCTTCCATGCACTCTATGTGCTGATCTCCACTTGGACAAAAACTCCTGCCAGTGTGTAACTGGCCTTCAGTCCAGCCCAAGCAGTTGTGGTGTTCACACAGCACTTGTGACCTGTGAATTTTCCCCGAAAGACTTGATATTTTTCATTAAAAGTAATTTCTTGTGTTCCTTTGAGAATGAAGCGTATTGAAGAATCTGCTTGGCGTGTGGGTAGGGCTTAGCTTTTCTTTTTTTTTATTCAAAACCCCAGTGTGTTGGGTTAAAAAGCCAAAGACCAGGTCCTGCTCGGAGCAAATAAACAAAAAAATATTACAAGATGCTGCAAAGCATCTGCCAGAAAATGAGGCTCTTCTCAGCGGGATTTCCTGGTTAAATACTTGAGATAAATGACGTTCATTTAAAATGAATGTAGCTAATCCCCTGTTGCTCCGGGGAGGCTCATGGGGTGGAGTGGATAGAGATTTAGATTCTTGCAGGGCTTAATACTTGTTCTCATTTACATGAGTATCTTACAGCGGCGTAACTCTGTGGGACCCTATTCTCTTATTTAAGCCAATAGAAATTAGCCTTGATTACCCTCACGTAAAACCCAAGTCAAGGAAGAATCAGTCGTGTGGTTATTAAATACGCATCAATTTTATTTATTGCCTGTTTTAATGCCATAATGTCACTGTCACAGTTGTACGAAGTTGATTGTTACATTTAAGATTTAGAAGATGCAACTCATCTTTTTGCGATGATACCCTCTTTTTGTTTTAATAGCCAGGCGCTTGTGGGGTTGTGCAGTATTTTGCCATTTATATTCCTTCTTAATCCAAAGGGGTAAAAGGGTTTTGAAGCAAAATGTAAGTGAAGAGCTCATTCAGAGCTACACGAGTGGGATGTGGTGTGGGGTCCCATTAGTGTGAGGGCAGGTGAGGGCAAAGGAACCCGGGATGGACCTTTGGTCACTGCATGACGGAGCGTCTGGGCACGGTCGTGCCTTTAACTGTGGCTGCGTCCACGTGTCTGTCGCGGATGGAGCCATGGACTTCACTCACAGAGACAAGCAGCCATGTGCTCATTGATATAAAACAGGGATTTAACAAAGTTTGATGGTAAACGTGACAGTGGTTTAACAAGATTTGATGGCACAGCACACTTGGTCATTTACTGCATGGAGGACAGGGTCAGACGGAGCTGTCAGGGCAACCGTCCCATTGAGTTGAGGTTCAGAAAGGACCCCCCTGGCTTCCTAAACGCCTTCTCAGAGAGGAGTCTGGGTGTGGCTGGATCTGATCCTAGTCCCAGACCTGGTCAACGGTTTGTGTCTAAAGGATTATATATGCACAATGAATCCTTTATATCACTTAGCTAAGATTTCAAAGTTTAGCCTGCTGTTAGTCACTTGCTGAGATCTGTTGCAGCAAGGAATCTCTCAACCTCGAGGAGTAACCTTGGGAGGTGTCTCTGCTCAAGAGGAGATCCTGGTTGCAGCCCCTCCTGTGCAGCAGAGCTCCAAGGGCTCTTGGGCTGTTGACTATTGATGGGGGTAAGATGATTGATTCACAGTCATATTTGCACATTGACCACCAGCATTGCTCATGTTAGCCTTTGGCTACTGTGTTATCTGTCTCCCCTAAAACCACCCTTGAGCTGGGTGCAGCCATCATGACCAGATGATGACCACCACGGGTTGTTTATGGCTTGGGCACGTTACAGGAGATAAAGACCAGGTTGGCGCCTGGGAGGGGAGCAGACGGTCACAGCATCCTCCCCACACTGCCAGTAGCTTTAAGGTTCGGATACAAGTGGGTGCGTCAAGGCCTCAGCCTCGCAAACCGGGCTTTGCATCCCAGGGCTGCTTCTGCAATGGTGGGGGAGATCTGGTGGCTCTGGTCAGAGCCACGAGTGGAAGGACATCCCTGGGGAACTGATCTGTATTTGCTAAAGTGAAGCTTCATCTCGCAGTTCTCAATAGCAATGTGGCTTTCTGGCTGCTTCTCTCCATCTGTTTTAATTTAAGCAGAAAGAGGGGGAAAAAAAGCCTTCCTGGCTTGTCCTTCCTTGGAGGGCCGGTCATACCATGGTGGTCTCTGAGGACAGGACCCGGGCAGAGCAGAGATGGGTCGTGGTACTGCACAGAATTTCCTCAAGCCTTCAGGAAATCAGTTTTTGGCCACTTGAAAGCACTTGTACCCGATAATTGTTCTGCAGCTCTGGCTCCAGTGCAGCACCCTTGCGCCGAGCTCCTGGTGGTGGATGGACCCGATGTCCGGCCGAGCAAAGGACGATGTTCTGGGACGGCAAGTCCCGCTCTGGGCATCAGAAGCTTTGCTACAAAATTGAAATGAACGAGTAAATGTCTGTAGGGAAGGACCAGAGCAAAGCACCTGTCCCAGTCTGCTCAGTCTTGTCGTATTAAACAGTAAAGATTATTTAAGTGCTTAAAATGAGGAAAATGAGTTCAGCTTTAATGAGTTTTTAATTGCATGCAGCAAGAGGCGATTGCCCCCACCTGTCAAAAAGCTATTCAGAGTCTTGCTGCCATTCCAACCCGCATTTAAATGAAGTTAAAAAATCTTCTGTCCTAGTGCCTGCTATAAAATAAACCCAAACAATGTATAATTTCCATGCCCTCAAAAAAAATTGACCACCTAATGTCCTCCAAACTGTGAGCCATGTGTCCAAGGGTGAGATGTGAGACATGGATGTTCCAGGGTGGGCAGGGAGGTGGTGGTGGGGCTGACCAGTGCTGCAGCACCTTCCCCATCGTGCTGGGGAGCTGCAGGGCCCTTGGGCACCACGAATCACAGAATGGTGGGGGTTGGAAGGGTCCGCTGGAGATCATCCAGTCAAACCCCCTGCCAGAGCAGGGTCACCCAGAGCAGCTTGGTCCAGATGGGTTTGAATGTCTCCAGAGAAGGAAGCTCCACACCCTCTCTGGGCAGCCTCTTCCAGGGCTCTGCCACCCTCACAGCAAAGAAGTTCTTCCTCATGTTGAGATGGAATTTCTTGTGTTCCAGTTTGTGCCCATTGCCCCTTGTCCTGTCCCTGGGCACCACTGAGAAGAGTCTGGCCCCATCCTCTTGCCACCTGCCCTTTAGCTATTGCTCAGCATCGATGAGATGCCCTCTCAGTCTGCTCTTCTCCAGCTGAACAGCCCCAGATCCCTCAGCCTTCCCTCAGCAGAGAGATGCTCCAGTCCCTTGGATCATCTTTGTAGCCTCTGCTGGACTCTCTCCCGTGGTTCCCTTTCCTTCTTGAACTGGGGAGCCCAGAACTGGACCCAGTGGTCCAGTTGTGGCCTCCCCAGGGCAGAGCAGAGGGGGAGGATGACCTCCCTTGACCTGCTGGCCATGCTCTTTTGAATGCCTCCCTGGAGACCATTGGCCTTCTTGGCCACCCCAGGGCTCTGACTCTGCTGGATAAATCCCAGTGGCCCAGGACTGATGTGGAAAGCTGCCTCCAGCTGGGTCCCGAGCAGCCTCTGCTGAAAACTCCCCCTTCCCTTATGTCACCTGTGGGTGAGGGAGACGGGGACCCAGCTGGCTATTTCTGTGGATCCAGCTAAAGGTGACAAGTTGGTAATAGACCTGTCTGAGGAGTTGGGCTTGACATCAGTGGGGTTTCCATGCTGTGAGTACACAGTAGGGCTCGATAACAAGTTTCACTGCAAACACAGGTGAATGATTACATCTTGAATTTCTGAGTGACTCTGCCACACGCGTCCCTCGAACTGTCAGTGTGGGCTGCGAACTGTCCAGGGCTGTGGTTTGATACAAATATGTTTCGGAAATCAAGGAGGAATTATTGCAGTCCAGCACGTGGGTGCAAACGTAAGCCCGATCAAAATCCATGCTAAAATGGACTGTTCTCATCTACTTTTTTGTGTTTCAATAAAAGTTAGTATCCAAAATAAGCAGGAAGCACAGGGCATGGACATTGCATTAGGCTTGTCAGGCTGTTAGATATGACCAAGGGAAACTCTAGAAAATACAGAGGGTGTGGAGGCTGGTTGTGTGTGATGGGCCAGTGTTGCTGTGCCCCACTAACAGGCTGTCAATAATGGCTTTCTGTCTGTGGCTCCGGGTCCTTGCTCACGGGAGAAGGACTGGCACCATCTACCATGTTCTGCAGCAGGGGAAACTGAGGCAGGGTAGGAGTGTCCCAAGCTGAAAATTCACTTCCTGCCTTCCAGTTGAAGTATTTCTGCTCCTCCCTCCCCTGGATGCACAAATCCAGGCTGGACGGAGAATGGCTGGAGAGCAACCCTGATGGGGGCGTTGGTGGATGAGAAGCTCAACATGACCCAGCAACGTGCACTGGCAGCCCAGAAAGCCCCCCCGCATCCTGGGCTGCATCCCCAGCAGCGTGGCCAGCAGGATGACCGGGGGGATTCTGCCCCTCTGCTCTGCTCTGGGGAGACCCCCCCCATTGCTGCCTCCAGCTCTGGGGCCACCAACAGCAGAAGGACATGGAGCTGTTGGAGCGGGGCCAGAGGAGGCCACGGAGATGCTGGGAGGGCTGGAGCCCCTCTGCTGTGAGGACAGGCTGAGAGAGTTGGGGGGGTTCAGCCTGGAGAAGAGAAGGCTCCGGGGAGACCTTAGAGCCCCTTCCAGTCCCTGAAGGGGCTCCAGGAAAGCTGGGGAGGGACTCTGGATCAGGGAGGGGAGCCATAGGAGGAGGGGGAAGGGTTTGACACTGAAAGAGGGGAGATTGAGCTGAGATCTGGGGAAGAAATTCTTTGCTGTGAGGGTGGTGAGAGCCTGGCCCAGGTTGCCCAGAGAAGCTGTGGCTGCCCCATCCCTGGAGGGGTTCAAGGCCAGGTTGGATGGGGCTTTGAGCAACCTGGTGTGGTGGGAGGTGTCCCTGCCCAGGGCAGGGGGTGGGACTGGATGGTCCTTAAGGTCCTTTCCAACCCAAAGCATTCTATGATTCCCACCTTGCTCTTTGCAATCTCTCTCTAACAGGGTGTAAGGAGCCGGGGGTGAGTGATTTAGCAGTGTCCGTGTCTCTCGGTATCTGTATGGCTCACGTTGAAGAGCTGGAATGACAAGCTGCGTCTGCATTTCAGAGTTTCACTTTTCCAGGAGGATTTCCTCTGGCTTTCAGGGAGTCGCTGGAGATTCATGGGCTGCTGTAGCACCGATGTGCGTGTAGCTGTCTGTGTGGTGCGTCTGAGAGCTGGGGTTAAAGACTGGGGTGATGCATAACTAACCATTTCCATTCCTGCTTTTCAGATTTCACTGTCACAAATAAACCCATGTCCTTTGTTAAATCGACTTGAAAACCATAATTAAAAACAACCAACGAGCCTGAATCCACTCCAGCAAGGAGCAGACGTGCATGAGAGCTTGTGTACAGAATTTGGAGAGTGCTGATGCTCGGATCATAACTGTTTTTATTGCAGGGAGTGCGATCTGTCAACGTGTCCTTTGGGGCTTTTTATATGTGTCTTGGGTCAGGGCTGCCCCGCTTCTTGAACAGCGGCTCTGTCACTCAGGAGCTTGGCACACGCTTTGTTCTTCTGTTAATTCACACGAGCCTCAATTAAACAAATTTATAATTTGCGGGCTAGAAGTTAAGAGAATTCTCTTGTTCGGTAATTAGGTTGGGAAGCCTGGAGTGTCAGAGTTGAGAAACAAAGCGCTGTCATATTTCCTTCCCTGCTTATCTTTCCTTCATGGCCCTGCGGATTAAAATGGTTGCTGGCTGCCGAGATTTCCGGCTGGGAGGCAGGTCACGGCGGAAGAAATGGGCTGGTTGTGCTTCGCGCTGCGGCACGAGGCATTGCTTAGATCCAGTTGTGCTGGCTCGGCTCCGGCACGGCAGAGCATGCCCGACACAGTGGCTCTGGACCCCGCTCCATCACCAAGAACAGCCCCGATGCTTTTCAAAAGCCTTCCGCATTTCAAGGTATTGGGCCAAAGCTGCGTGGCATGATTAGGATGCTAAAAGCAACCTTATTAAAGACTAATTAAGAGGCGGCCTCATTGATGCTACTGCAGGAAGTTGGTGTAAGAGCTTAGGGTGTACAATAGAATGGTTTCCTTTTTTTGATACTTGATGTCTTAATAACTGTCTTCTTGTATTATGGAAAAATATAACATGACCGCCCTAATCAACTGCTCGCATTTTTTAAGTGGTATCAGCGCTGTTAATTAACTCAAGTTTTAAGAAGTTGGGGAAGTTGAAAGCTGATGTGCTTTCATTCGGTGTGCTGCTAAGCTGATTTTCATTGATTTGTGCTTGTGAATTAATCAGCCATCCGAGCACTTAGTTATTCCATTTGCCTCTGCGCTTTCTTTGCTTGTAAATGATATCTTTGAAGTTTATTAAAAGAATGAGTCATGTTGTAGCTTCCTAAGAATTTTCCCCCTCTGTAGTCATACATTTTTCATGCTGCTCAAATCATAATCTGGATAATGAACGTGGGGAAAATATTGCTATATGGAGCCGCATCTATACAGCTGAGCTCGGGAGATACAGGTGCTATTACTTGCGTGGTTGGCTGCTCTAATATAAGAACGTTTAAAATCTTTTTCAGCCTTTCAGAGCCAGGCTGAAAAATTAATGTACTTCCCTGTTTCTCACTCCCCCGACTCGTCTGCAGGTGTGCACAGCTGACCTGGTTCCACGTCGCTCGGAGTTAGGGCGCGTGGCTCCGATAGCCTTTGCTCGAGCAGATTGATCGAGGAGGTCCCTCATAAATTTACCAGCGAGAAAGTAATTGCTTCCAAAACTTGTACAGTTTCTAATTAGCGCGAGTCTGTTTCTTTTGTAGCCCTGTTGAAGTGCTGCATCGTTCACCTTGCCCTAATTCCAAGTGTTTGCAAAGGACCTGTCTCTGTTTATTGCTGGACGTGACCCGTTCAGCTTTAATGGAGCTGAGTTAGGTCCTGGGGATGCAGCGTAGGCTGGGACCGGGTGCCGTAAACATAGCGTGGATGCAAATGCCATTTAAAAGAAGTAGAAATGTTCTTCACAGAAGAAAAACATGAGAATGCAAAACATAATCATCCATAAAATTGCGTGTGCTCTGTTTTAAAGGCCGGCACTTGATGGGATTTTGTGACTGGAATAAAATAGCTCAGCCAAAGAGCAAAGGTGATGGAACCACCTGGAGAGGCAGAGAGGAGTTGGCTTTCGTCTAGAAGAAAAGCCAAGTTCCTTGAGTGAATTTGCCCTTTTGGGTGCCGGCGGGTTTGTGACCTGTGGTGTGATACCACAGATTAAACCAGCTGGATGAGCCTTTAATGAATTTTATCTGGAAAGAAAGAAATAAGCAAAAATAAATCTCAGTAAGCCACATGCTGCTGAGCTAATTTATGAGAATTTTACTGAAGTAATTAAAGATGGAGCAAGGCAATAGTGAAATCAAGGTCATGGCTAAGACTAAATCAGTAAGTCAGAAGGTTCAAGTGATCAAACCCCCAGATTAAGGGCAGCTGGTCTCACAAGGATGAGGCTGAAGGTGGTTGGAGTGGGGTGTAGGAGAACTTGGGGGGCTGCCGTCACTGACAGGTGGTGGTTTGGGGCACGGAGCTGGCTCTGCAGGGGTGGCTCTTGCAGTGACCCAGAGAACCTCAGCTCCTGTTCCAAGTAAATCACCCAAACCAGCAGCGCTCATGCCTTGGCTTTGGGTCAGGCACAGCAGGAACATGGGTCTTGCTCTGATGTTCTCTCCTTCGGTGCCTTTGCTGTATTGGGTGGTGGGGAAGGGAGCTGGAGCAAGAACCCAGTTCTTAATGACTTAATGCAATTAAATCTGAGATGAAGGTGTCTTCTTTGAACGATGCCACTTCTAAATTAGCAACTGATTGTGAGTGTGCTTCCAGAAAACAATCAGAAAAGCTGTTTCCCAAAGCCTCCTGCTCCTGCCCGTTCACACGGGTGACCCACAGAGCTTTGCAGACCCACGTGTGGTGGGACAGGTCTCTCCATGCTCTGCCCAGGGGATGCTTGTAGGCCTGGTCACACCAGTACCTGTGCTGGGTACTTCCCACCCGTTGGACTAGGAGTTTTTTTGGGTGCAGATACACCGTTCCAGCACTGCGTGACCTTTACTATTGCCAAGTCAGGGGAGATGAGGAGCCATGGGGGCTCTTGGGGCGCGTGAGTGATGGTGCTGGCCTTTTGGCTGGAGAGCCACAATCAGGGCAAATCCATCTTATAAATAAAATCCCTTGACGTTCCCTGTGGACATTCGCTGTGGGCCAATTGCTTCAGCTCTTGGTGTTTTACAAAGCAGCACGGACTCTTCATGCAGTGGCAGAGTTATAGGAACTCCTCGGTTGTTCTGGTGGCCTTTGACCGAAACAACACAAGCTGCTGTTTAATGTCATCAAGTCAATCCCTACTCATCAGTAAACAATAAGAGTTTCTACAGCACCAGCTGGATTTTCACCCTCCTTCTGCACGTGCAGGAGATACAGTCAGAGATGGACTGTTTTCCAAACAGTTCTCAGTATTTACTGAATTAATTTAAGCAGAAGATAGTAAGAGTGAGATGAGCTGGAGGGAGTTTTTAAAAACGCCTTTATATTTTGGGGTCCTCACTCGTGTACTCAGTCCTGGAAAACAATCTGTGTGTTTACTGCCTGTGTTTGCACCACCTTTACTGTGCCAATGTTATTTCTGTATCTAGCTCATGGCCCTCGATATCCAGGGGGATACTGAGTTTGGACAAGTGACCCCAATCTCCATTTTTATTTATTTTTTTTTTTCAAACATGGATCTGGATTGCTGAGTAACCAGCAGTCACTGTAGCTGTTTTCTCCTGTAGGTGAGGTCTGGAGGGAAAAGCAGGGAGGAGGATGCTCAGTGTCTTCACAGAATCACAGACTGGTGAGGGTGGGAAGGGACCTCTGGAGATCATCCCATCCAACCCCCTGTCAGAGCAGGGTCACCCAGAGCAGCTTGGACAGGAACGCATTCACGTGGGTTTGAATGTCTCCAGAGAAGGAAGCTCCACACCCTCTCTGGGCAGCCTCTTCCAGGGCTCTGCCACCCTCAAAGGAAAGAAGTTCTTCCTCATGTTGAGATGGAATTTCTTGTGTGGAATTTCTTTTTATGCCCGTTGCCCCTGTCGCCGGGCACCACTGAGAAGAGTCTGGCCCCATCCTCTTGCCACCCGCCCTTTAGCTATTGCTCAACATTGATGAGATCCCCTCTCAGTCTGCTCTTCTCCAGCTGAACAGCCCCAGATCCCTCAGCCTTTCCTCAGCAGAGAGATGCTCCAGTCCCTGAGCATCTCCAAAGCCTCCACTGGACTCTCTTCAGTAGTTCTTTGTCCTTCTTGAACTGGGGAGCCCAGCACTGGATGCAGGACTTCAGATGTGTCCTCCCCAGGGCAGAGCAGAGTGGGGGGATGACCTCCCTCAACCTGCTGGCACCTCCTGCACCCCAGGAGATCTTAAGACCCCAGTCTTCCTTAAGATGCTCCCACCCACCCAGCAGGCATGTGAGCAGCCGGCAGATCTCCAGGCCAGCAGAGCTGCCCACACTGACCCAGAGAATTGCAGAAGAATCCTGAAGACTGGTGACTTGTGTTTCTTTAGCTGGATGGAGAAGGTTGAGCAGAGTTCTCTACCTGGTTTCTAGAAGCGCTTGGCCACCTGAGGTTTCATGTTCATCCTTTCACACCAGCGTCGAGGGTCGTAGTGGCACCTCAAACAGTGCCCACCTTGAGTCAGTGGGACAGCTGGAGCGGGGCTAGCAGTGAAACAACTCTCATGGTCCATGTTGTGAGCCATGTTGTGAACCATGTTGTGACCATGGTCCATGGTCATGTTGTGGACCATGAGCTGCGAGCTCATTGCTGAGCTACCAGGGTAATTCTGCCTCCTGCAGAGTGGATGAAAAAAGAAAGCAGCAGCACCTTCCCCCAGCCTTGGAATTCCCTTATGGTTTCAAAGTCTTGTCCTAACTGGGAGTCGGAGGAGCTGGAGAGGAGCAGAGCAGAGGTGAAGCAGGATGCATTAGGAAGAGGAGATTTTGGCAGTGCCATGATGCTATCCAGGGCGGCCATCCTTCCTCCTGTCCTTCCTCTCCCACAGCTTCCCCCACGGCGAATGTGCAAATCCTTGTCTCCCTTTTTCCAGGCTGTCAAGAGGGTAAGAGCATGTCCCTCCCTCCCAGAGGCACCCACGGCATCATTGGGTGCTTGGCTACTGCAGAAGAACAGCTTAGGCGAGCAGTGGGGCAAAGCACAGCCCTGCTTTCTCTGGGGAAACTCTCCTTTTGTCCCCAGGGAAGATGCTTCGTCCCCATGGAGTTGTTTCTGGTTTAGCAAATACCTAATGGTGAATTTGCATGGTCCAGTGTCACATCAGACGTTCCTTTCTCCACCTTTAAAGTCCAATTCCATCCCTCTGGTTTGAATCGAAAATTAGCACGTGTCTTCCGGAGACCTCAAGGTTTACAGACAACCTCTGCTTTGTTCTGCTTTTCTACTATTTAATTTTTTTTTAGTGTTTTTGTTCTTCGGGGTCTAAAGAATCATGCACTTCAGGCATGCACAGAAGAGAAGGATGATTTGCACGCTTAGAGATATTTTCCTCCCCCCTTTTCTTTGGAAGGAAAGCTGCTTAAAAGAAATCTGCTGTTTCTCTAGGGTCAAGTTGATATTACCTTGCCAGCATCTGCATCTGTACCTTCTAGGGAGCCACATCTCTTTTTTCCTATAAAATGACCAGAAATCGAGGAAGAACCTTGAGACCTCAAGATCCAAACAATCATATGACGAGAACTGAGCGTTTTACTTAAAACCTCCAATATTATTGGTATTCCAGGTACCCCAGGTTACAGTTACCTGGGTCTCATTCCATGGGCAACATGGGAAAGACAGAAAACAGGTTTCGGAGTGCAGGGACTGTCTTTTCACCTTGAGTGCCAAAATGGTCTTGATCTGGGGCAGTTACAGCACTCATCTACAGCTAAAATAGGTGGTTTTAATTCTCCAGTAATTAAATTGAACAGCTGGAAGCGGGGAGAGCCAGCACTGTATGGTTGGGGGAGCTTGCCCAGGCACGGCTAGGGAGGAGGACATGAAGGATGGTTTTACAAGGGGCTGGATGAGATCTGCATGGGTAGAAGAGGACAGAGGCAGAAATCACAGCCTTAGCTTAGAAGGACAGTTATCTCTAGAAGTGTCACACTGACTCGTTGTGTTGGTTGTTTACAAGACTTTTTTCCAGGCATACCACGCTTCAAAGCAAGGTGACCTTCTCAAAGGTCCCTTGATAGCTCAGGAGCATGAGGACCCTCCATTTGAATGCTTTTAAAACCATTTTCCCAGGATAAAGACTAACCTGTGCTTTACTGCCGGGGAAGCCTGGGCACACAGTGGTTTGGTGATGTGTCACTGAGGGAGAGCCAATTTTTGATACTTTCTCCGAATTTGTTGCCTTTCCGTGAGATACAGTGCGAAGAGAAGAGAAGCCTGGAGAAGAGAAGGCTCTGGGGAGACCTTAGAGCCTCTTCCAGTCCCTAAAGGGGCTCCAGGAAAGCTGGGGAGGGACTCTGGATCAGGGAGGGGAGCCATAGGAGGAGGGGGAAGGGTTTGACACTGAAAGAGGGGAGATTGAGATGAGATCTGGGGAAGAAATTCTTTGCTGTGAGGGTGGTGAGAGCCTGGCCCAGGTTGCCCAGAGAAGCTGTGGCTGCCCCATCCCTGGAGGGGTTCAAGGTCAGGTTGGACGGGGCTCTGAGCAACCTGGTGTGGTGGGAGGTGTCCCTGCCCAGGGCAGGGGGTGGCACTGGATGGTCCTTAAGGTCCTTTCCAACCCAAACCATTCTGTGATTCTAAGAGGGGGCAAAGCAGACCGTTTTGGGGTGTGCCGTGGCTGACGTGCCAGCGCTGCCCTGAACTTTGGGAAGAGTTGAGCTGATGATGACTGTTTCCATCTTTCTTCTCAGGGCGTGACGTACTGCGGCGAAAGCTCGGCCAGCAACCTCACCATGGCCAACGTCCCCTGGCACGAGGAGGTGATCGGCTTCGTCCAGGAGCTGGCAGACCTCATCCCCGACTATGAAATCGCATGTGAGCATGAGCACTCAAACTGCCTCCTGCTAGCTCACAAGAAGGTGAGGTTGTGCCAGGGTGTGACACCAGGCACCGTATCTTCTCCTTGGAAGTGTTGCACAACTGCCTTGTCCCAACACATTGTCTCTCTGGAGTTAGCTGGGTGCTTTTTGGGGGAAAAAACATGCGTGACGTGTATTGTCACGGGCGGAGTGATTAACTTCACTCGTAAGAGAGAAGTACTGAAATACTTATTAAGGTGAAACAGTGGTTTAACAAAGTCAGTAGTAAATATGACAGTGTTTTATGAGATTTGATATCAAGGCACACTCTGTTATTTACTGCACAGAGGACAGGGTCAGACAGAGCTGTCAGGGAGACCCTCCCGTTGAGTCACGAGGTTCAGAAAGGACCCCCTGGCTTCCTAAACTCCTTCTCAGAGAGGAGTCCAGGTGCGGCTGGATCCAATCCTAGTCCCAGACTTGGTCAACGGTTTATGTCTAAAGGCTTATATGTGTGCAATCAACCCTTTATATTACTTAGCTAAGATTTCAAAGTTTAGCATGCTATTAGTCACTTACCGAGAATCTGTTGCGGCAAGGAATCTCTCAACCTTGAGGAGTAGAACCTTAAGCGAGTGTCTTCACAAAAGGGGAGATCCTGGCGTGCAGCCGCTGCCACACAGGAGAGCTCCAAGGGCTCTGGGGCTGTCCACTGTTTATAGAGTAAGATAATTGACCTATAGCCATATTCTCATGGGAACAAAATATCTAGGTCCCCACTCCGGACAGTGTTTTGGCTGCGTTGCCAGCCATCCCCCAAAGTCCAGGTGCACCTTATCGCAACTGATGTTGTGATGGCCATGGTGGCCATGGCCTGAGCAGGAGCCGGGGCCGGGGACAAAGCCTGGGGGCGGGGGGAAGAGGGGGAAAACCAGGGAGAGCACACTGCCACCAATTGTAGAGAGCAGGAGATTTGTTACTGAGGTCACTGCGGGTGGCAGCTCATCGTGGTAACTCACAGCCATCCAGGCAAGATGCGTTTAAAGGCTCCAGGAGGAGCTCAGAGCAGTATCTCCTGTGCTTTGCCAGCGAGTTCTGTCTTGTTTCTGTTTTTTCATGATGGTTTTCAGCAGCATATACAGCTCAGGAAGGAAGTTACACCACAACAGGTTAGGGCCATGGTGGTCCTCTCCTGGATCTCTACAATACGTATCAAAACTGTAGACCTCCTTCCTTTCAACCAGAGTTGAAATAATGTATTATTCTTCCTTTGGAGAAATAATTTTGGCAAAATACATCGATAGGTGGATGTTAACAGAGGATGCTTCCCTTTTGAACTGCAACTGCCTTTGCCCTGGACAAATGAAGCAGCTGGAACAATTTCATGCCTTCTCCACCCTAACGATGGAGCAGAGGTGGTGGTGCTGCTTCTGACACCAGTCCGGCATCCCTTCCATGGCTGGAGCTCTCCCCAGGCCAGGCGTGTCTCGGCAGCCTCTGTGCGTGTGAAATGCTGTGTTTGAAACTTGGGTTCCTTCATAAATACCATCAACACAATTTGAAACACAACTGAAGTGCCAAAAAGAAATTATTAATTTTAAAGGAAGTGGGATGCAAAAAATATCAAGTGCAATTTTGCTTTCTGAGCTCCAGAAAAGTTTAATAGAAAGATAATAAAAATGTATAATAACATGCTGGCTAGGCAACTGATGGAGCAGCTACTTACTATGCTAATTGTGATGATTTTGCTCTTTGCATATTCTTGGCTTTTGTTTGCTGAAGACACGAGCGCTCTCGCATCCTGCGTTTAAACGGGAGCTGGGGCTTTCTCTGCGGGGTGGCTCGGGGTCCGCCCAGGGAATAACGGGTTAAAATCAGTGTTTGCAAAAGAGCAGAAATGCTTTAGATCAGTGTCTGATTTGAATCTCGTTGTTGAAAACTTCTGCCCAGTTACAAAACTGTTGCTTCCTTCTGCAGTTTGCGGCTTTAGGGGAGCAGCTGCAAAGGAGCGGATGGAAGCGGGATACCTGGCACTAGTTCCATTTTAACTCACCTTAAAGTTCCTTTATTTACACTCTCAGTCTCGGTTGTTGCCACTGGCAACTGGACCTCAGCAAATCCTTGAATGCAAAATATTCTTTTCCATTCTAAGGTGAAGGGCCCCGGGAAGGAAAAGAAACAGATTGTCACCTAACTTATTGATGCTTAATTTTAGCAACACCATTAGTAACGGGAATAGATTGATACCGGCCCAGGAGGAATTCAACAGCTGCTCTGCTTTCCAAAGCCATTAGGAGAGGGCGTCTTTTGGAAACAATCTATACTCGGTACTAAAATAACTAATAAAAAAATAAATTTATTTCTATTACATTTAATTCCAAATTTCGGGCTCCAGTGGAGAATAAAACTTGTCAGTGTATATTATTTGCAGAAAACCCGCGCTCTGGGAACAATCAAACTGTAGTGAGTAATTGCAAAATCAAAGGTATCTTTAAAAAGTTAAGGAGTTGCAGGAAGAAGGTAATAAAAATCATTAGGAAAAGTGTTTTATTTCATATTGTTCTGCTAGGTCTGAGTTTTAAGGTGTTTGAAAAGTTCTTAAAATTAATAATTTAACTATTGAAATGCAGGCCTGTACGAAAGAGTCTGGAAATGTCAGAGAAATAACGCATCTTGCTTGTAGCCTCTGCTCCTTGATTGATGGAGAACCATTGGTTGGCACCTGCTTACTTGATGAATTATAGTTTAGGACTTAGGCTCTGAAGTCTCCTAAGGCCAAGGATTTAGGTAGAAAAAGGGATTTTAGGTGAGGAAACTGCGGTTTGTATGTCCGGTGTTGTTTTTCTTTTCTCGGGGAATCAAGAGGTGATACAGAGATAGGAACTGTCACGTTTTTGGGGTACTTCAGTGTCTTAAAAATCTCCTGTCAGGCTTCCTGACGCATCCTGGGCTGCATCAAGAGAAGTGTGGCCAGCAGGTCGCGGGAGGTGATTCTACCCCTCTACTCTGCACTCATGAGACCCCACCTGGAGCACTGTGTCCAGCTCTGGAGTCCTCAACACAGAAGGACATGGACCTGTTGGAATGGGTCCAGCGGAGGGCCACAAAGATGATCAGAGGGCTGGAGCACCTCCCCCTGTGAAGACAGACAGAGAGAGCTGGGGTTGTTCAGCCTGGAGAAGAGAAGGCTCCGGGGAGACCTCATAGCAGCCTTCCAATATCTGAAGGGAGCCTACAGGAGAGCTGGAGAGGGACTCTTTGTCAGGAAGTGTAGTGACAGGACAAGGGGGAATGGTTTTAAACTGGAAGAGGGGAGATGTAGATTAGATATTAGGAGGAAATTCTTTATTGTGAGGGTGGTGAGGCACTGGCCCAGGTTGCCCAGGGAAGCTGTGGCTGCCCCATTCCTGGAGGGGTTCAAGGCCAGGCTGGATGGGGCTTTGAGCAACCTGGTGTGGTGGGAGGTGTCCCTGCCCAGGGCAGGGGGGTTGGAACTCGATGATCTTTAAGGTCCCTTCCAACTCTAATCATTCTATGATTCTATGATTCCGAGTCTCTTCCCACACACCCCCCTTGTTTTTTTCATTCCTCCTGACCAGCAGAGTGTTCCGGGTGTCTGAGTGTCCGTCGGCAGGTACAGGCGAGGTGCTGTGAGCACCATCAGGGCTCGGTGAGTCTCGGGCAGTGAGATGCGCTTCACCTCAGAGAGCTTTGCCTGCAGCAGCTTAAAAAGTCTCATAAGCTTAAGCCTTACAGCAAAATGTTTGTTTTCCAGTTACCCTTCACAGAGCCCTGAAAAATGACACAGGGAACTCCTGCTCCCCGCTCACCGTGACCTGAAAAACTGTCGGTTACTGGTATTTCCACAGCAGCTTTACTGGTGTTTCCCTTGGGCTCCCACGGGTGGGAGAGCTCTTTGTCCCTGTCTCTTCTGCATCCTCTGCCCAGCTTTCCCGTCCCTCCACGTGCTGGTTTCCATCTCTCTTTACGAGGTGTCTGGCGTGTTCTGGCTCCATCCTCTCTGATTCTTTTCTTTAGCAATAGTACAAAATTCTTGAGTAATTATATTTGCTTTGTAGCAAGTCTTATGAACATCACGGTACAAAAAAATCTAAGGTATTACAGTGCTTTTGAACTAATTGGCTGAGATATTGAGACAGCAGCAACTTTATAATTTAACAGCTAATTCAAGTAACCTTTTCCAGAGAGAAACCTTAGGCGGCTGCTTTTCCTGGGCTGTAACAATAAATGTATCCTCGAGACGGCCGTGACAAGGGCCTAAGCAGGGGAACGTGCTGCAGATGCCTCGCTGGAAAGGGTTTTTTGAATGAAAGTTTGCATCTTGGTAATTTCTAGAATAAAACCCTCTGCCCCGCTTTGTTGAATTCTCTTTACGTGTGTGTTTACCACCCACCCCGTTGTGTGGAAACGCTTGCCTGCCAATTACCTCCTACTGCCTTCATTTAAACATCTACCTTGCTTTCCCAAGTGGGTTGTTTTCCAGCCACGTTCTCCCTCTTGCTCTACGGTCGTGAGGTTCCCGTTAGTGGTGTTCGTACCGCCTGCTGCTGCTCGGGCTGGTCCTCGAGTGAGCACCCCTGCCTCTCCCTGGGGTGCTGGGGTTGGTTTCCGTATCGATTAGCCATGTGTAGCACAGGGAATAGGCCTCAAATCCCATCCCTTTTTGCTCCCTTTGGAGGTTTCGGTTAACAGGGTGAAATGAATGGCTGATGAGCTGAGAAAAGTGGCTGCCATCATCCTTTTTTGCCTTAATAAATGGATACACCTGGTTTCCACAAGCAGATCCAAGTCCGTACCCTGGATCCAGATGTTCCCTCCTGGTGTGGCTGCAGCCCTGTGTCCTGGATCTCCCTGATCTCACCAGTTGCGTTATTTCCCTGGTGGCTGTGGTCCGGGTTAGCCTTGTGTTCCCTGGCATCGCAGGGGGAACCTGGCATCCACGAAAAGACCCAAAGCGGCTGTTTTTAGGAAAGTCCCTGTAATTATTCCATTTCCCATGCCCTCAGCACCGCATTTTGGCTGTGCAGGGTACCACCAAGGCACGTGTCGTGGGTAGTTTGAACTGAAATGAGTTGGGGGAAGATAGTAGCCCTGGTCAACAGTGCTCATTGCTCCTCATCGACCAAGCAATTTTCCCAGCAAAGAGGAAATCGGCCCTTTCCTTCCTGCTGGGTTTTCCAGCGCTGCCCGAGTCTGTGCCGTGGGGGACGCGAAGGCTTCACGTGGACCCCGGCTGCGCTTGCAGAAGGCTCGAGAGGTTGGGTGAAAGGCGTTGAAGTTGTTCCATGCTGAGCATTTCATCTATATTTAGGGAGGAAAAGGAAGCACTTAACTACCAGCTGCAGATCGACGAACAAGGGTTATATTAGAGAAAAATAGTCCATCACATTTTATTTCCTTCCTGCCTCGCGGATCCCTTGGAGAGCGTTTGCTGTCCTTGGCACCCAGCATCCCACATCCAGAATTTGGACCACTCTCCGCTTGCTTACCCGTCCCAGTTACCCCGTGCCTGTGAGAGCGCTACAGTGCGAGGGGGAAACACACTTGGGCTGCTGCTTCGTGTCAGGAGGTCACCAAAAAGCTGCACCGTCCCCTTATCTGCAGCAGATGCAGGGGCTGGGGTCACTCCCAGCTGGGGACGAGGTGTCTCAGTAGCCCAAGACCAGCCTCAGTGCAGGCAAGAGGATGAAATTTTATGTTTCCTGAAAGGTTTTATTTTTTTTTCCCGTTGTCTCCTTCCAGATAGGAAGGTGGCTCTGCTGTGCTTGATCTGTTAGTTATTAAAAGAAGATCACAGTTGGGCTAAAGTAATCCATTTTTCATCCGTCGGAATTAAAACTGTCTGGATGTGGCCCTGGTTTCATTGGCAGATGAGATGTTCTGCTCCGCAGTGGGTAAGGATTAAAAAAAAATACAAATTAGCAATAATGAATCTTTTCTTTAGAATAACTCAGGCAATATGAGGTGTAACGAACAGAAGGTAAGGACTTGGGGAGGAGCGGTCCCATGGGCCACACACGGGTCAGGGCAGCCTTGGTTCATTGTCCCCATTTTTATTTCATATATTTCGTATTGGAAAACACAAGAGCAGATCCCATTTCCAGGCGTTCTAGTTGTTGCTTTGGAAGGTGTGTCACTACTTTACTCTGTCTGATTGCTAATGAGCACTTATTTAAGTCACTGAATGTATAACTCTGAGGCTACTTTTTGTTTCTGTCTAAAATGGATGGAAGCCTTTGGTGCCATTAACTGTTCAGAGATAAATTGAGGGGTTTAAAGCTCAGTTATTCCCAGGGCTGGGTGTCCCTCTACAGGTTTTTTTAGCCCCATGGACATGGGCTGTGGTGAGACTCTCACCTCTGCGTGCCTGGTGCCCTGTTTCACTGCTTATTGCCTTGTATTGCACGCATTTGTAATTAATAACCAGCTTAATCTTCATTTCTTCCCCCTAAACCCTGAGGTTACAACTGGTAATTAAAAAGAAAAGTTTTTTAGCTTTTTAACAAGCACTATGATCCTGTTAAGATAAATTAATCTACAATATTTCTTCGTCTTTTCTTGAGTGACTCCAGTTCAGTCACTTCCACTGTCGAACAAAGGGAGCCTTAAATAATTGTCAGCCTTAATTAGATGAGAAACTCTGTGTAATAACTCAATGAATTATTTGTTTGGCTTGGAGAGCTTCGTACTGGCAGGTGGCGAAAATAGTCATAGCGGTTGCGTAATGTAAGTGCTTTGCACTCCCGTTATATATGATCTGTTTTAATAATCTGTGTGAAAGCGTAAAAGCCGTTTTGTTTATTGCACTGATGGGCTGTCTTCAAATTTAAATTAAGGAGCTCCAGATTGGAGCTACCAAGATCATTTTTCCAGCTGCTTTTTTGATGTTGAGCCCAGAGAAGTGGCTGACGGTGGAGACCAGTGGTAGAAAACCAGTAGCCGAAGGCTGCTGCATGGCAAATCTGGGGTGGTGACTAATTCCCAGGTGACACGTTTGCCATGAGATACCCTCTACTCAGCCATCCCCTGTTCCGGGTACCAGCATTTTCCAAGCCAAGTGTTTTGGGGCCAGTCTTGTTTAATATCTTTATTGATGATCTAGATAAGGGGGTTGAGTGCACCCTCAGTAAGTTTGCAGATGACACCAAACTAGGTGGGAGTGTTGATCTGCTGGAGGGTCGGCAGGCTCTACAGAGGGACCTGGACAGGTTGGATCGATGGGCCAAGGCCAATGGGATGAGGTTCAATAAGGCCAAGTGCTCGGTCCTGCATTTCGGTCACAACAACCCCAGGCAACGCTACAGGCTCGGGTAAGAGCGGCTGGAAAGCTGCCCAGCAGAAAAGGACCTGGGGGTGTTGGTGGACAGCCGGCTTAACGTGAGCCAGCAGTGTGCCCAGGTGGCCAAGAAGGCCAACGGCATCCTGGCCTGTATCAGGAACAGCGTGGCCAGCAGGAGCAGGGCAGTGATGGTGCCTCTGTACTGGGCACTGGTGAGGCCTCACCTCGAGGGCTGTGTTCAGTTCTGGGCCCCTCACTACAGGAAGGACATTGAGCTGCTGGAGCGTGTCCAGAGGAGAGCCACCAAGCTGGTGAGGGGTCTGGAGAACAAGTCATACAAGGAGAGGCTGAGGGAACTGGGCATGTTTAGTTTGGAGAAGAGGAGGCTGAGGGGGGACCTCATTGCCCTCTACAACTCCCTGAAAGGAGGGTGTAGAGAGGTGGGTGTTGGCCTCTTCTCCCAAGGGAACAATGACAGGACCAGAGGAAATGGTCTGAAGTTGGGGCAGGGGAGGTTTAGATTAGATATCAGGAAGAATGACTTTCCTGAGAGGGTGGTCAGGCACTGGAACAGCCTGCCCAGGGAGGTGGTGGAGTCGCCATCCCTGGAGGTATTTAAGAAGCGTGTAGACATGGCACTTCAGAGCATGCTCTAGTGCCCGAGACTGTTGGTTTGTGTCTGTTTGTGGGTGGGTGGGTGTGTGGTTGTTTGTTTTGGTTTGGTTTTGGTGTTGTTGGTTGTTTTTGTTGTTTTTTTTTGTTGGTTGGACTTGATGATCTCAAAGGTCCCTTCCAACCAAGAAGATTCTGTGATTCTGTGACCTTGGGAAGTGAAGTGGAGTGGGAAGATGTGATTTTATTTTTCAGAAGGGGGATGGTAAATGTAAAAGCGCACAAGTCAGAGTGGGATGAACTTACCTTCTTGCAGGGCTCGGCTGCTGTGGTATTTAAATTCCTGCTGCCCGCAGGAGCCCGGCTGCACCATCCAGACAGGTCAGGAGACTCCTGTCCAGTATAGAAAATCCAGATGTGTGCCTCACCCACCCACTCTGTGCATGTGGTTCAGAGTGAATCTCCGCAGGCTTTGGGCTCTTCCTTCAGGACCGATGCGCTGCGGCAGCCCCCAAGTCTCTTCGGTGACAAGGAAAATGTAAGAAGAAATAAAAGGGTGTTTAACCCCTGCCCAGCGGCGTGGCCAGGGTATAAAGTAGCTGGGAAGGATTTCTTTTTGTATTCTGAGATTAATCACTGCAGATTGAGGAAACTTGCAGTGTTTTGATGTTGCTGAATTGTTCCAGCTGCTGCCGGGGGTGCTAAGGAGAAGAGTGTTTCTGCTTTCGACCTTTTATTTTTTTTTCTCAAAATACTCTTAATTTAAGCCCTGTAGTCTGCCTGTGTGGGACGAGTGGTCTTCAGTGAGCCCATGGGCCGTGAGCTCACTCGACCTGAGCAGGAGGCTGCGCGGGTGCTTGAAAGCAAGTTTGTGCGTCTCAGGACCATAGATGTGTAAGCTTGGAATTAAAAATAAATACATCTGCTTAAGACCTACGCGCAAAGCCACACTCCACCTCCCCAGGACAATGCTTTTCCTTAATAGCAAAAGAATATATTTAAGCTCAGCACAGAAAGTATCTCAAGGAAAGCCACTGAAGAACATACGGAGGATATCCTGCTGGCTTCTCCAAAGATAATTCAAAGATAAGTTTTCTCAGGAAAGAATATAAATGGAGTGTAGTAGTGGGGTTTTTTAAATCCTTCTGTGTGTTTAAATGCTCAGGCAGTGCAGGGACTGGAACGTTTGCAGGCTCTGAATGCATTGCTTCCTTAAAAAAAAAAAAAAAAAAAAGAAGAAATCTTTGTACGTTAAATGATTTTGTTATTTTTATTTTTTATATTTTTTGGAAAGCAAACCCCTGCCTGTAACACCGAGTGCATCTCGCAGCCCTGGGCACCAAAGGCACAGGCACCAGCGTAGGGTGTGATTTTGGGGTTGGATTTGGGTCTGTTTGGGGGTTGGTTTGGGGATGGTTTGGGGATGGTTTGGGGTCAGTCTGGGGGTGGCAGCCAGGGCAGGGGCCATGCAGATGGTGCTGGAGCCAGGGATCGGGGCACCCAACAGCACGGAGCCCCTGCACGAGCTCCCAGCTTGTGTTCTCGGCCGGGATTTTAACCCTTGGGCAGGGAGAAGACTTGATAATTTCTCAATGTCAAAGAGAAGAGCTGGCAGTTGGGTTTAATTTGGTTTTCGGGATGGGACATAAAAGTGTGGACTGGGAAGCACCAGACCTGCTGGCCTTGTAAAAGCCGAGCTGCTGAGACTTGCTTTTGCGAAATGTTCCTTTAATGTCACACACTGTGTGCAAACCAACATAAGTGTCGACTGAAACATTTGGCAAAACCAGGTTCTGAAACGCTGGAAATCCGAACCAGAAGAGCCGTCAGAGGAGCAGTGGCCTCTCCCCGCCCTCCTGTACGGTGCTACACCAGTTTCTGTGCCTCCCCACCACTGAAGCACGTCCTGTTTTCCCAGTTACCACTGAGCGATTTATTTTTGTGTGTGTGATCTTTAAAATGATGCATAAAACTTCTGTATTTAACCATTAGACCCCGTGCATCTGCCGGGGGAAGAATCCATTTCTTGGGCTCCTAAACCTTCTCCATCTCAAGTACTAGAAGAGAAGCTGTTGCAGGATCCAAAGCTCCTCATCTCCCCGGCTCCGTGGGGACGGCGTGGGGCGGCACAGCCCCTCGGAGAGGGGTTTCCCCATGGGTCCTGTCCCCCCTGGGGACAGATTCTGTCCTTGCAGCCCAAGGTTTGCTCCGCAAGGAGCCGCAGCAGCCTTTGCCGCACTGCTCTGCTCCATTCTCTTAACGCTGCCCACACTATTTAGTCCTTTCCTGAAAATACATTAATTTTATTTTTTTTTTTTTAGAGAAAGAGCAGAGTGAATGGGTGAAGAGGAGCCTCCTCGTTTCAGTGTGTTTTTCTGTGAAGAAAATATAACATTATCCGTGTTAGGACAAACTAATTGATTTTTGGCTGACTTCCATTTTTCAGTGTTAGCGCTTCATGTGTCACCGTCTCTGCCTCTCTTCTGTATTTTATCCCTTCAGAGAAACCCTGTGTTTATTTCTCGGCAATTATGCATGTCTGGAGGAATGTAGTAAATTGTAGTACTATATTGTCCTCAATATATGCATACATTTTTACCCCCCAAAAAATTGCTTATGCAAATATGTTGATACAAAAAGAAATATGTAGTGTTGTGGCTCTTCTCCTTCATGAATGCTGATGGGTTTCGGTAGCGAGAAGCTTCTCTCTCCGCTGTCGGAGCAGCTGTAAACTTACCGCAAAAGATAATTTAAAGAAATTTCCTGTTTGTATCCACTCTTGTGAGTTATAAGAGCAAAGGGAGGTGTTAGCCATGCTCCGTTGATGCTCCCATCATTGTAATCCTGGTTCCTGATTGTCTTTGCTGTATATATACTAGTTTTCTCATAGGGAGAGGGACTGACCGGGTCCATGGACAACCCAACCCTGGGCAGGCAGCTCTGTCCTCGTACACCATTGCCCTGGGGATCCCCTGGCCAGTCCAGCCAGGCCACTCCTGGCAGAGGACTGGAACCCCTTGGCAAACGTCCTTGGTGGTAGGGTGGCCCAGCATCATGTCTAAATCTGCTTTTCCAGGCTTGAAGGCCATTGTGAGCTCCCCCTCGTGCCTTCCTTTGCCTCTTGTTGCCCCAGCATTAATGTCTGCTTGGGGCAGAGCTGCAGAAATCAGGGGAGTTTTGCATTGCCTGCACCTGTACCATGTCTGCGGGGGCTGAGGGGTGGTGGGACCAAGAGGACCATTGCTCAGAGACCCTGGGAGCAGGAGCTCTGAGGAGAAGGTGGTCGCTGGCTCCCGTGTCATCTCCTGCCCGAGCAAAGCCCTTGGGGAGGAGGATTTTGCCTTTCCAGACAGCACAGCCTGGCTTGAGAGCCAGCTGAAGGACTTTATGACTTTTTTTTATGATGCTAGTTTAAAAAAAAAACAAGGGAAGGGTTTCAGCTGTTTGTCTTTCGTCGATGTATTTATCACCTCAAAAGACTTAACCAGGTAGTGAAAAAATTCAATAAAAAACCTGATCGCGTTAGTCTGAAATAACCATGATGTTTAGCATTGGCTCGCCTGTTATATGGATGTTGTGAAACTATTTTGAGTCTTAAATCTTTTGTTATCTATGGAATAATCACAAAAGTGTTAAAATCCAGTCTGTAAATCTTGTGGGCAATTGGGGCTGTTCTCCCCCACCCCGTGTTTGTCTGGTTTTTATTCCTCAGCAGAAGTAATTGCTTTCCATGACACACTTAAAGGATTGCTCCCATTTCTCCGTGTTTTATGGCTGTGCTATTGCAGGACTAAAAATATTTAATATTATTTAATCTGCTTTTGTAATGAATCCCAGACAGCCGCTGTTGGGTTGTTCTGCTGGGAATGGCAGCGTCACCTCCATCTGCAGCAGATGCCTCCCAGCCCTCAGAGCTCCGTTGTGTCAGGAGCTGCACGCTCACGTGGAGTCAAAATTAAATAGCTTTAAAATCTCACTTCAATCCAGCCAAAGCTCAGGACACAGAGCAGTGCGAGTGGTTTTGGGGAGCCTGGAGGGTTGGCTCAGCTGCTCCCAGCTGCCAACTCGGCTACAAAGGGAAGGTCTGTCCCCGGTGAGATCTGCTGGGGCTCTTGGAGATCCATCACGCTCCATCACGCAGCTGGTGGAGCTCCAGCCATCAGCTTGATGTGATTAAACCACAGCTCCAGCAAGGGAGTGGGTTTGTCCCCAGGAAAGTACGGGTAGGGTTGTATGGTCAGGGGTGGAAGACATGAGGACAGGACAGAGGTCCCTTCCTGCCACTCTCCAAGCCACGTCTCGGCATCCCACCTTGCTCAGGAGCACAGCCCGGCACCCGGTGGGTCTGGGCACATTGACTACGGGCCAGCTGAGTCCTCCCTCACTCCACTGTGCCCTTCCTCTGATTACCTCTGAAAGCTTTGCTCCCCAGCTCTGGGCGATGGGGACTTCTTGGGACTGGTGTTGGGAGATTGCATTCCCTTCTGCTGCTGCCCTCACCGAAAGCCATTAACTCCATGGAAGAACAGCTGATGTGGTGAGATACAGCCATGATACGGGGGAAAAAAAATAGTCTGCCTCTAAAAAGAGAGAAACCATCTAATTGTGTCCCAGAAACTCATGTCAGACTCTCATCCCTGTATGAGGGATCACCTCTGCGCTCGGCTGGGTGGTAACAGTGTCATACTGGTGTTGAAGCTGCTGTGGACGATGACAGCACCAGCACTGATGCCAGCCCATTCATAGGATGCTGGTTTTTTACCCACCTGTTGCCAGTTAAACCAGTTGTGAGGGCAGCTGCGTTACCAGTGAGTGGCCTGGCAGAGCAAGGGCTTCTTCTAGAAATAGTCTAGAAATAGTTCTCAATATCTCCTGCAGGTAATATATGCTGTTTTCATGCCATTTCTAGCTTTAAGATTCTGGAGAGGCAGATCCCTGTGTTGGTATTTGGGTTGGGGTGGTGGCTGTGGTCCATACCCTCAGTTCAGCTGGTCCCCAGTATCTCCTGTGGCTTTGGTGCTCTTGCTGAGCCACCCTTGACCCCAGGGTTACCGGCTCATTACAGGCTCTCCCTTTCCTCCTGAGATAAGAGCATCCCGTTGGTTTTCAGGGAAAACAGGTTTTACCAAATTACCTATTCAGTTGGGTTCAGGTCTTGGCATCTTTGGGTTCTTTTGTGCTCGGTTTCTCTTAGTTGGCCTCAAGTCTGTCTGGGGACCCTTTTGCCATGTTAGGAGCGCTCCATCCCCATCATGGGAATGAGCCTGACAGCTCGTCGTGTGCTAAACAACTCTCCATTAAAGGCTTTGCTGGATCCTGTGGGTTTGGGGTTGGTTATTTTCCCTTAACTTGTGTGAAAATTTGGCAATGAGCGTTAGTGAATCACATTTGAAGGGGCAGGGACTCTTAGGCACGGCATGAACTTGTCACCCGGCACCTCCACACGCGTTGGGAGGGAAGTTCAGGTGTTTCCTGGATCCTGTTTGGGACCTGCTGCTTTACAGGAGCTGGTGGCCTCCTCTCCTATCACTTTAGTTGTGATACTTTTACTTCACATGCCCAGGGGAGGACACGTCTCCTGGGTGAAACGTGTCCTCCACGATAGTGTATGAAGAACGAGCCTTGGGCAAGTTTATTTATGGAGCGCCTGGTGCCCCGCTGTTGTGACTCTGCAGTCTCCCATCCCTGCTCCGTGCAGAGGATGACTCCGGCAAGAATCCGCTGTAATTACGCAGGCGGCAAATAGATTAGCATTAGCAGAGTTTGATTGCAAAATTTCGCAGGTGTCAGCAGTTTTGCCGACCAAAAAAGCTTTTAGCTCTTGGGCAGAAAGTCAAGTGCCATTTGAAATGCACAGCCATCAGGTTTCTGAAAAAAAAAAAAATAACAGGGAGTCAGTCTGTTTTCCCTCTTTTTTTTTTTCTTTTTTTTTTTTTTTTTGGATGAAGTGCATAATAAGCTCTTAGCTCAGATAAATCCTAATTGAGGATTCAGTCGAGGCTGTTGCTAAATGAGCAGAGCAGGTCTGCTAGACAAATGCAGCTTCAGCTTGTCAAAATAAGCAATTGTTAAAATTCTCACACGGAGAGAGGATTCACATCATTAAACCTTTTTATTTTCCCCCGTTCCCAAACACAAGCCTCTTGCCCCTTTCAAGAATCACCCAAATCCATCCCAGTCACCACAGCGCGCGGCTCTGGGGTTGTTCCTGTACCGTTCTGCTGGGGCTGCCCTGAGCTGGTGTCACACGCTCCGAATGCGGGCTTTGGTTGTCCTTGGAAAGGTCCCTTCATCGAGGGGTACCTGGACATCACTCTCAAAGGTAGACATTTCCTCCAGGGCTCTTCCAGTTCCCCAAACCGAAGTCTTTCAGGTATAAGTGACACCTGGGAAGGCTTTGGGATGCACCGTGGATGCATCCCTCATGGCAAAGTGGGGCTGAACTGGCGGTAGGATCCGGTACTTTGGAGGGTCCACCGGATGCCCCAGCAGTCAAACCCTGGTGGTGGTTATCTGCTGGCAAACAGCACTAAGTGACTAACGCTGTGAGAAAAATTGCCATCCTGTACCTGTGTGCGTTGCCAAACTTTGGGGATGAAACGTGCCTCAGAAACAGTAAGTTCTGGGTATTTGTCCACCTGATGGTTATTTTTTTCCTGCTAAAGCAGCGATCCTACCTTAGTTTCTGGATGGCTTAACCCAGGACCTTAATGTGGCTAGAAAATTAAAAAATACTGCATCTGGGTAACCAATTTAATAGCACGCAGCTTGTTGTAGCATAAACGTGGTATTTGGTGCTCCTCACTGCGCCCTGCCTCAGTAACGCATTTCTTCTCCTTCCAGTTTAAGGTGGATGGTGAGTGGTGGACCTGGATCGACTACGGCCGCTTCCAGGAGCTGGTGCGAGAGCAGGAGAGGAGCGGCGGGTCCAAGACTTTCACAGCGGCCGATTACATGGCCAAAACTCCTCGCTGGGCACTGTTTGGGTCCAGAGAAAGGGGATTTGATCCCTTGGACATGAGATACCAGCGGAAGAACAAAGCGAGAGACATCTCTGGGTGCTGAGGTCAGGTTGGGGCTCACTGAACTCTGGCCTGCTGAGTTTTGGTCTCCGTTTCTAGGCTACCACCAATTTTTTAATCTCTTCATTTGGATTTTTTTGAGGTTTGATATTGAGAAGGAGGGTAAGAGCCTGTATTTAACCCTTCCCTCCTGTTTTTAGAGCTTCTTGGATGAAAATATTTGTAATGCTCTCTATCTGAAGATAAATCACAAACGGTGTGTGCCAGCGATTTATCCTGCCTGGCAGCGCGACGAGGGAGGCAGCGGCTGCGTCTCCGCAGCAGAAAGTTTGGGGTTGGATGTGGAGGGGGACCGTACGTTGGATTTCTGTGCCCTGCGATCAGGAGAGCCCAAGGATAAGCACCAGGGGGATTTCAGTGCCACAGGCTGGTGGATCTGTGCAGGTAGGACCGCAGAAGGACCTGGATCTAAACACCTGAGCCCTGCTGGAAGTATCATTGTACAGACAGTAACAGAGATTTATGTATTTTAAACCCTGGTGCCAATTCCTATAAAGACCCCAACCCCAAGAAGCCGAAGCTCGGGAATGGTACCAGTAACAGCACTGCTCTTGATACCATCTGCAGCCTCTGATATCTCTCCAAGTATTTTCCAACTTCATGGGTTTGGCAGTGAATATTTTCCAAGCAGTTTTATCCAACTCCCCAGCAGCCCTAAGCAACACATACGATTCTTCAAAGTCCCGTGTGTGTCCGGTGTCCGATGTCCTGCTGATGGTGAGGACGTGCGGTGGGGAAACAGCAGCGTTGGACATCACCTTCCTTCACTCCATGCAGGAGAGTTGACAGCGTCGCTGCTGGTTTGGGTGGAGGTGGGAATGTGATGGAAATGAAAACCAAATCCAGTGGAGGTTTCTCATGTCAAGAAATTTAGACCCAGAGGTGTCAGCTGCTGGTGGGAAGAAAAACAGAGTTGTCCCCCATTGTTTTTGTTCTCCCGCTGAACTCCAGGAGCACAGATCAGAGACCTTCACGATGCTCCCGCCTTAATGGTGAGGTCCATAGGCCTGCGATGCCCCGTGGCAGCACTGTGGATAGGACTGTTCCTGAGATGGTGATTATTTTTTAAAAAAGAACCTAATTTCTTAAAGTGTAAAAAGTGTTTCTAAAGAAGAAAGAAAATAAAGTAATTTTCCCTAGGGCGCCTTTGTTGTCATTGCTGTATGAGACTTTGCAAAAGGAGATGCTAAAGGGATTTTAAGGAGATCAAAAGCACAAAGCAAGCAGAATATCTTCCTTTTTTCTTGATAGCATATGGCGTGGAAGGGAGAGCACCCGTGTGTCCATGGACGATGGAAAGGGCTTGGCTGATGGGAGCTGCTCCAACAGGTCAGTCACCTGGCTCCTCTCCCCAAAGCGCTGAGTGGAGGTTGGAGGTGGGGAGAAGAAGTCACTGTGCTTCCTTGGGCAATGCCAAGCAGGGCACAGGTGGAGGGAGGGACAGCCCTGGGGAGAAATGCGACATTTTCAAGCCATCTGTCCGTCCTCCTGCCATAGAAACCTGACGCGATAACGTTCCTGCTGTGTGTCCATTGCGTCACCAAAGTCCAGCTGTGGGACTCTCAATCCAAGGTGTCCACGCTGTCACACAGCATCCGGCCAGAGGCTGAGCTTGGGTGTCCTACCCAGGCTGGGGACATGACTGTGTGTCATGGCCTGTTGTGAAAGCTGCCATTGGGGCGAGCCAGGCCATGGTCATGGTGAGATCTGATCTTCTGGGCTGCTGGTGCTGCTTCCTGGCTAAGGCATGTCCATGTGTTTCATCCTTTACAGCCCCCTTCGTGGGAGCTGGCAATGACCAGCCTGAGCTGGGAGGGCACTTGCTTGTTGCCTTCTTCCACCAGAAAACGTTCTTTTTGTGTTTGATGCACTTTGCTGTTCAATGAATGTTGGAGGAAAGACATGGATTCGTTGGGGCATTGAAAGCTCTGGGTGAGGTTCTTTGTGTACTGGGGTCAGTGGTGGGCACCTGTCTTCAAGCAAGGTCTCCAAAATGACTTTTTCTTCCTTTCCTGACCATATTTTTAAAAAATACCTCCTAAATCCTCATGGGAGGTTCATCTTAGGGATTTGATTTCCTTAAGAGATAGGGTAGAGAAGGGATGCTCTCATTTCCATTTGGGGAGAGGGGTTTTTCCTGTTCCCACCACGGCCTCACCAGGGGCAACCCCATCCTCTGCTCAGTCCCTGCTCCGTTCTCTTGGTCACGTCTGACACCATTTAACTCCCATCTGGGGGTTGGGGCGAGGGTCAGTGGCACTGGAAAGCCCAGATGCTCTGTGCTGAAAGATTTTAAGCTGGTAACAGGAAAAAAGTATGTTTACTAGTGAGACCTGCTCTCTGACTCCTGCTTCCCATGGGGGGGATGCGGTGGAGAAGGTGACTTCTCAGAAATTCCCTGTGTTGGACCACGTTTGAATTAAAAACTGTTTTGTTCTGGGCTTATTCTGCAGAACGAATGCAGTTTGAATACAAATACCAGAGATGAGATGCAGCTACCTGAGCACAGATGTTTAGTAGAGACCTCTCCAGCCACCAAGACTCAGAAGACCCGGGTCACATCTACCAGCCCAGGCACTTGTCCCACGGCATCTCCTAGGTCACCAGATGTGCTAGGGGTCTTCCCTGTTTTCTCATCAGCTGTGGGATTATAGTCATCCTCGTTCCTCTGTGTGACCTCTTGTAAAGGTAGAGCACAGGGGGACCTTCCCATAGCCAAGCCCAAGGGAAGGGAAGTTCTTCATGCCATAAGAAATAAAGGCCTACAAGTGTTTCACTGTCTCTTCATCACCAACCTCCTGTGGGTCGGGTTAAGTGAGGTCAGTGGCAGCTTAGGCAAGGCATGAGTGGTTTGTGGGATTCTTGCTAACCATAGGATGGTTTGGGTTAAAGGGACCGTAAAGACCATCCAGTTCCACCCCCCTATGGGCAGGGACACCACCCACCAGACCAGGTTGCTCAAAGCCCTGTCCAGCCTGGCCTTCAGCGCTTCCCTGGAGCATCAGTTTGTGTGAGCATAGCTGGAGTTTTGGTATGGCATATTTGGTGTCTACCATAACTCACCATCTTCCCCTCGATGGACGCTACCTCTCCTGTGCCCTGGGCCAGACACCTCGCTTCTGCACCCACCTCCCTGATGGATGAAGCAGCCATATACCACCGGTGTTCACCCCAATCCGTTGCTCCTCTGTGGTGAGCCCTGGTAGCAGCCGGTGCTGCCCCGGGAGAGGTGGCCCCCGTGCCGGAGGGGCCTTGGGGCTGCTGCCCTCATCGGCTGCCGTGGTGGTTGGCACTTCATGTGAAACGCTCCGTAAAACCCCGACAGCGCTTTGCCTTGGAAACCCTTGGGGAGCCCTAAAGAAAACTCTGTGCTCTCTCTGCCGCGGCGTTAGCACTGTTTCTGCTCCTGGCCCCCCTTGGGACACACAAATTGCTGCTGTCCCCGTCACACAGTGCTTCTCCACGGGGCATTTGGCTCAGTTGAAATAACTTGCTGGTACTGTAAGATCTCCCTGATCCTCCCTGTGTCCTCACGTCCCCTCCATCCTTCTTCGTCATATTCCCACACTCCCCCCATCCTTCTCCCTGATCCTCTGTGTCCCCATGCTCCCCCCATCCTTCTTCCTTGTCTTCCTTGTACTCCCTCCATCCTTCTCCCTGATCGTCCCCTGTGTCCTCATGTTCCCTCCATGCGTCTTCCTTCCCGATGCTCCCTCCATCCTTCTCCCTCATCCTCCACTGTGTCTTCATGCTCCCTCCATCCTTCTTCCTTGTCTTCCCCTGTGCTCCCTCCATCCTTCTCCCTGATCCTCCCTATATCCTCACGCTCCCTCCATCCTTCTCCCTGACCTTCCCCACTGTTCTCTGGGACAAGTCTGCCCTGAGCTAGTGCCGGTGGCTGGTTTTGCCTGGAGGTGGGGCTGATGGGGCCACCACCGCAGGGGCTTGGAGGAGAGGACAGTGGAGAGGGAGGAGGCTGGTGACCTGCACCGAGGTCAAGGCTGCAGCATCTGCACAGGGCTGGCTGCTGGGATGTCTCAGAAAAATCATTATTTCCCTGCTCAGCAGCCAGAGGGAAAATGCAGCCCCCAAACACTGGGCAGGACGGTAACCTGGGCTGCGTCCTGTCCCGTTGTCCCTTCTGGGGTCCCTCTGACATCTGGAAGCTGCTCCGAGAGCAATTTGGGCAGGATTCACTCCAGCAATTACACTCCAATTGTCTTGTGCTTAAAGCAGATCTTTCCGCGCACGTATCCGAAAGCAAATCCTCTTACACGGGTGGCTTCCAATTGTACGACTTAATACAAATCGCCATCGATAGCTGTTTCGGGGACACGCTAAATTGAGGACCCAGCCGGGGGGGCTGCCGAAGCCCCAGCCGTGGGCAGATCATGCTCTGGGGATGCTGGGGCTGGGGGGGGGGGGTGTCTTCATTTCTGCTGGGAAGGGTATTTTTTACCTGCTCTTCCAACAGCAGCATTTCATGCCTCACCTGAAATTGCTTCCTTTAGATTTAAAATAGATTGCCGCTCCCCGGGATGCCCATGAGGGCTGGAGGCTGTGGGTTTTTCAGGGGGAAGCTTAATGGGATGGGATGGACTCTGAAAGAAAAGTGATCTTTAGTTAAATGAGCTCTTTTCTATTCTGCCAGAGATTGGTAAAATATCCCAGTCTGGGAAAAACCTCTCTGAAGTCACGATTTTAGGATCAGCCCATGCTCTTGTGATGGTGGTGCTCTGTCACTAGATATATTCAACTTAATAACTGGGTAACGCCAACCCATTTTCCATAGGTTTTGATGTGGACCAGTGCCACCCTCCAGCAGAACATGCCTGTGGTGCTCCTAGGGTGCCGGGGGGTCTCCGTCCTCCTCGCTGCCCCCGGGACCTCCCCAAAGCACTGCCCTCCCTCCAGTTTGGGTTTTTTCTGCCCAATGCCTGGGCACAATGTCCTTCCCGGGAGCCATTTCCAGTGAAGAGGGACCCGTTGCTTCAAGAGCCAAACCGAAGGCTCGAGAGGTTCCATCCTAAAGGTGAAATGGGCAAAAATTATTTTACCCACTTAAAGCCAGGGAGCATCTGAGGGGTTCTGTGCCCCGGCTCCTTGGCCTGGTCCAGCTCATCCCGGCACAGGCTGGCATCCATCCCTCCCCGCCGCGCTGCCCTTGTGCCCTGACTCACCGGGTGAGTCATTCGGGATGGGGGGGTTGCGTTTGGGTTTTGGATGAGGATAAATATATTTGTTTCCAAAAATCTCCAGCAGGAAAACATCCCCCCAAACAGAGAATTGTCATCCATCAGCTTTGTCTTCATCTGGCTCCGCTCCTAAATCATTTATGATGTTAGAGCTGCTGTTGTGCCTCGAGGGGGAAGGAAGAAGATATCTGAATTAATTGAAGGAAGGGCATCGTTTTCATTTCGTCAACTGCAAACTGAGCCAGGAGCTGGCAAAGGCTGCGGGCCCCGCGGGAGGGGACCCGGCCCGACAGCGAGAACATGTGCTGCTCCAGCAGCTCACTGCGACAAGGGGGAGGCAATTAATCCCGGGGAAATATTTCAAAGGAAGCCCTTGCTTTTCTGGAACTGAGCTTTCCCGGAGGTGGGAGCTCACCGGTTCCTTCCCCTCCTCCTCCTCAGCTCGGTCTCAGTCTCCTCCCCTCCCCGGCCAAGCAGGACCGACCAGTGACCGCTCTCTGCAGCAGGGATGGAGGTAGCAGGAGCTCTTGGGTCTCATTTCCAGCAGCGGTGGGACATTTAGGAGAAGGCCAGGAATCCACACCAGGCATCGCCCAGCTCCTTCAGCCAGTCCAAAACTTTTCTCCCAAGATCCGGGGAGCAGCGGCGTGATTGAAGCTGATGAGAGCACGAACCAGGGGTGATTTTATGGCTGTCACCATCCACTGCTCCATCCCTGGTGCTCACGTCCCCATTCCAATGTGGGGCACAAGCCCATGTGGCCGTGTCCCCCAGCCTCCCGGAGCAGGATCACCACGCTTGGGTTGTCTCCCTGGTGCTTAGACAAATCCTGGCCTCTCCCTTTATCCCAAAGCCGCCTTCTATTAGTACTTGGAAAAACTGAGGAAAAAAAAGGTCTTTCTGCCATTTGCACAGCCCTGGTGGCCCCATGTCATGAGCAGTCCTCAAAAAGGTGATGCTGAGATCATCTCCCATCCCTGGAGACACTGGGAAAGGCTTGCAGAAAGATGGCAGAGGTGGGATAGCAACCCCCAAGAGCAAATCGCTGGTTTCAATTAATTAGCAGAATCTTCTGCAAGTGGGGAAGCCCCAGGTGGAGAGAGACCACAGGAGGGAGCGGGCAGGGGGTGCCCGGGGGGAGACCTGGGCAGGGAGGTCTCCTGGAGCCCTGCAGCCGCTGGTGCCGAGGGCGGCTGGAGACGCAGCGGGGCCCTGGGGATGCGAAGAGGCGGATGCTGGGAACAGTTATATTTAGGCTGGTGATTTAAAGCATTTTTCCCCAGAAGCTGCTGTTCATGTCGGACTGGAAATAATTTACTGTCACAGCAGGCTTTCTATTAGTTCTACTGTTTGTTCGGTTTGGGGTTGTTTTTTTTTTTTTTTTTAGGAAAAGCCTGCTCTGTGCTCCCGGTGCTGTCCCCGGGTCCCGTACCCAGCTGTGGCTCTCCCTGCTTCCCGGCCGACCCGCTGCCCACTCCCCAGGGACCGGAGTAGCCGGGGCTCCCTGTGCCGCCTTTCACAGCCCAAGGGGACCCAGCGTGAGCATCCCTGATGGGTATCGCTGCGCCTGACCCGGCCTTTGCCTTTCATACCTCTAAAAACCTGGCGTGGTGGCTTGGAAACGGCACTCTAACACCAGCCTGGAGGATGCTGGCCTGGCTGCAGCGCCCAGCCCCGGGGACACCCCATCCCAGGGACACCCCATCCCGGGGCTGGAGCATCCTCTCGCTCTGTCTCCCAGCCTCTCTGTCTTTGGGCCGCCCAGGCCACAGCTCCATATGTGTATTAAAAGTGTCCAAAACGGTTATTCCCAAGGACAGGTCTCCCGGGACCGCTGTGGGCTCTGATGAAGGACACTGCGGAGGTAGGGAAGATGCAGCCCTGTGGTGGGGTGGCTTTCCTGCACAGGACTCCCCGCTTCCACCTTGTCATTTATGGGGGGAAGCAACACAGAAGATGCCAAAAATTGCTGGATCTCTAGTACAAGAGGGTTTGTTACGGCAGGAACAAGCTGCAGCAGGCAATCCCTCATCCCATCTGTGCCGGCGCGGTCCAGGTCGGAGAGGAGCCAGGAGCAATCCCGCTGGCCACGGGGACCAAACTCGGTTCTGGTTTTCCATGAAATTTAGATTAAATCTCTTGGGATATTTAATTAGATTTTTTTTTTAGTTATTTTATTTTCTCTTACACTTTTCTCTACCTTCATGTATTTTCAACTTTTTTTTTAAGGAACAAAGTAACTGAAAGGTTGGGTATTTTTTAAATAAACTGTTTCTTTTGCATGAAGAAGGAAACTTTTCAAGGGTTTCACAACCTAAAAATGATCATTTGAAGTGGAAGATGAGCTGGGAAGGGTCTCTCCTTCTGGACAGTTTCTGCTTCTGCCAGTGATTTGGTATTTTCACATCCTACCCCATTTCCTCTCAGGGTGGGCTCAAAGCTATGGGGAAGCTGCTGGGGTGGTGGGTGCTCTCTGCTGGGACACCCCGACCACGGGAAGCCAAGACCACAGGATGGCCCCAGCTCTCTCCCCTTTTGCACAGCGACTGGGGGCATCTTTCAAATTAAACTTTCTAAACCAAAAAAAACCACCCTCTTTCAGGATAGATCAAAACTAATGAGAAAGCTTGTGAGAAATCATTCCAGCCAAAAAAAAAAAAAAACCCAAACCAGAAAACTTGAAAAAAATTCACACCAGCAGCAATTGCTTGGAAAAAAATGTGGTTAAATGCTGATGGGGAGAAATCCCCCAAAATGTGGTGTCATTATTTTCCTCTGATGGAGCCTGCCTTGCCTAAGCGTGAGCCTGTTCAGGTCCCTAAACCGGTCCCTCGTTTGCAGCGAGAGTTGGAAGCCCTTGGCCATCTCAACCGGGTGGCCACAAGGGACAAGGACATGTCCATTTGCCTCCTACGAGCACCTGCACCGGCACCGGGGCTGGCTCCATCACCTCCATCCTGCCACCGTGTTGCCGTACACCCCTCCTATCACCGGGATGTTTTAGGGATGCTGATAATAACCTAATCCTCACCTCTGGGGCAGCCATCTGGGAGCTTAAACCGCCGCCGTCGCCGAGTTTCATCCTCTTTGCCAGGGGCTCAGATGAGATCGGCTGTTTAAATCATCTTAGCGCTAAATACATGTTATTTGGAAAACAGAGAGAAAGCATCAAAGACATGAATAATTAGCTGTTAAATACCTTGCCCCAGGAAATGTGAAGCAGCTCGTCAAATTATCCGCAGCCCCCCCCCCCCCGCCCCATGAGCTGTCAGCAGCAACTGGTAATTTCTCCTGGGGCTGGGGGAGGACGGCGAGTGAAACCCCGCTGGCAGGTTGGTTTCCCCCGTAATCATGAAGATGGGACCTGGCTGTGAAGTTTTGCGGCGGAATGGGCTTGTTACAGCCTCTGCTGTCGCTATGTCCCAGCCATGAAGCTCTGCAAGGGGTCTACAAGGGTTGAACGATGCCTCCAGGCAGCTGGTGGATCACCTAGAGCATCTCACACCCTCGTTGGGGCCAGCAGAGGCAGCGCTGCCTCCCTCCCCTGGCCTTAGCATCCGTATTTCCATTTCTTACACCAAAACCCAAAGAGCCCCCGGTGCCGGGAGGTGCAGAGCCTGCAGGGAGGTTTGCAGGGAGCTGCCTTCACCCCGTGCTTGGTCACCAGTTCCTGCCTCCCCTGCTCAAATACGGGATATAAAACACACCCACTCAATGCTAAATGTTTGTTTAATCAGAGTTTTACCCATTCCCACCCCAAAGCCGTTCTGTTCCTCTCTGCCTATAGTTGGGTCTGATGTTTCAGCGGCCCAGGAGGGACAGGGCACCTCGGACATCCAGGAGGTCGGAGGACTTGGAAGTGCAGAAATTTCAGCTTATTTTCTGGGGGTCAGGTCCTGTGGTCCTGCTCAAAAGCCTCCCGGTGCAGTGGCTCAGCAAGAAGATGAGAGTAAAATATTGCTCTGTTCCCCATCTCCCCACCCTGCCGCCGCTGTGTCCCACGCACCCACCCTTTCCCGGGGGGACCAGCTTCAGGGGTTTCAGAAATATATTCATCTGGGGTTTATTTTCAATAAAAGGCAAGATCTGTAGGAATCCAGCCCAGAAACACAGAAACAGACCCACCAGTGCTTTATTTCATCGAGACACACGTGCTTAGCCCTCAGTAGTTCCATGTTTATTCCATCCCTCAAATCGTGCTAAAGAACAGTGTGATTTGAAAGCTATTGATAGTTGCTAATTAACTGCTTGCTTTGAATCCAGCGGCATGGGAAGGAGCGTTTCACCCTGAGCTGGGGGGTCCAGCTCCGTGGCAGACGATGTCCCCATCGCCGTGGACCCCCCCCGCTGCATCTTGGGACCCTCCACTGCCCCACAGCAGTCACCACAGCCCGCACCAGGGGGGTGGGGAGGATGGGGGGCATTTACACGGGGCGCTCAGGCTGCCGCAAATGCAGGTGAAATAACTCTTCTCGACTTTTATAAAAATAAAAGCTACGGCTGTCCTGTAAAATGGGACCAATTTTCTGTTTTGAGGTAAAGCAGAACCAATTTTCTGTTCAGTAATTTTACTTTGCAGATAAAGTCTCTTCTAACTGAACTGAACGTGAAATTCACGGCGTGTTGTTCAGACCACAGAGTGATAAGATCTGATTATTTCTAATTTATGCCAAGGGATGGTGTGCAGCGAGGTTCCTACTTATTGCTATAAGTAAATATATATATTATATAATATATATAAGTATATATATATATAAAATACACTTACCGCTTTAACAACCAAAGCCAGCCAACTGCATTATTTGCCCCATGGTGGGTCAGAAGCAGAAAAGTGTAGAGGGGTCCCCCCTGCAGGGAGGAGGGGACAGGAGAAGTGACCCAAACCTGACCAACTGGGGTATTCCATCCCATCTGCCCCACGCTCAGTATAAAAGCTGAGGGATCAAAGGCTCAGCCCCTTCCTTCAATGGCCAGTGTCCAAGGACGACTCAGTCTGTTCATCGGCCTTTGATCCCGACCTGTGTGTTCCTGAATCCAGATCCAGAATCCAGTTCCCATTCATCGCTGAGCCAGTCTAGAACTTCCCCATGGCCTGCTGGTGATGTAGTTGTCATCCCGGAATTCCATACAGGTTGTATACATAGTATATATTTCATTATTTCCCTTTAATTATTTTATTAATAGTTTCATTAAAGTAGTTTAGTCTCTTTTAAACTCACAAGTCTCTTTTCTCTCTCTTCCTCCTCTTCTCTGAAGGGAGAGAGGTCAGAGAGCATCTGCCGTTCATTTCCAGTCTGGCCCAAACCTCGACAACAGGTTATGTGTCATTTAATGAGATCCTGCAAGTCCTTTTTTAATGTGAAAATAGGCTAATTAACAACAGTAATACGATAAATAATAAAATAATAATAACAAAGAGAATTAGTTGTGGCTTACAGTTTCTGTTTGCCACTGTGGGACAAGTCTTTGGCTTCAGATTCTTCTTTCCCCTTCCCCTCAGGGGATGGGCACTGATGGCACATCAAGGTGTCCCTTGGGTTTTGGGGAGCCAGGGGTTCCCATCCTCGCTCCAGTCCCTCTGGACTAGGGACGGCTCTTCCCAGGCATCCATCCCCGGTTCCGATCTCTCTATGGTTCCAAAGCAGAGACATGAAGATACTTTTTTTTTGAGCCTGGGTGTTTAACTTGGACTTTTCTCCTTTTTTTTTTTTTTGTTTGTTTCTTGCCCAGGTGCAGGCTGGGCATGTAAAGCCTTAACCCATATTTCTATTTCTGATTCATATCCAGCCTCTGCGTGTGAACCACTGTGTGCCAGGGTCTGGTTTTCCCCCTGGCCATGGTCAGACCTTGCCAGGGGCTGGTGGGGCATCTGCCACCACGGGCTGCGTTTGCAGCGTCGGGGCGATATAGATTATAACAGAATTGTCCTCTCCAGGACATGGTGACGGTGGGGTTTGTTGCACTGAGGCTGCAAAGTCCTTGTGGGGGAACTAATAAATAAGAATCCACTTAGGTAGGATTGATGCTGTGTGACATATTTCAATGTGGGGTTCCTGGAGGGATTTTTAGTGTGCTGTGGTCTCCTCCGGCAGACCATCCCGTGAGTGATATGAAATTATCATCCACATATTATGGAAATCTACTCTCCAGACAAATGCAGAAGGAAAACCAGCGGCGAGCTCTGCAGGCAGGAGCCAGGGCTGCAAAACGCCGGATCGTGGCATTAGCCCGCTGATAATAAAATATTGTTCTTTGGCAGGAGGCTTACAGCATTACAAGAAAAGCTGCTCTGAGCTCTGCTCAGCGTACGCGGGTGGCACCAAGATACCTGCACTGCTGCTCTCCCAGCGTCTGCTCAGAACAAAGCTTTTTTGGTTCCTTTAAACAAATAAGCTAGAAAAGCTGCTAAAGTCTGCAGAGAAACAGCAGTGAGAAAGCGCAGCCACAGGAATTGAAGTTGTTATCCAGCTTTTTTGACTTGAGCTTCACTTGCAGGGATGGGGGATGGAGCCAGGGATCTCCATTCCTGGTGAGGTCTCCAAGCCCGGGGACACTTGTGACACCTTGGGGAGGTGGCATAACGCTACATGTGTGCCCTCATGCATTGAGGGGACATGGGGGCACAAAAGCCTCTGTCCTGCAGGAACCATCTCCAATGCTGAGCTGTCCTTGTACCCTGGGGAGCACACGCTTTCTCTACAGTCTGCAAATGCCCACTTGGAAAAGAGCAAATGTGCTGGGATGTGTGGGGTGGGTTGACCTTGGTTGGCTGCCAGGTGCCCACCCAGCCGCTTACTCACCCTCCCTCCTCGGCGAGACAGGGAGAAACCAAGATGAAAAAGCTCATGGGTTGGGAGAACAGCATCGAAGTTGCTCAGAATGAAGCACCAACTCATGCTTCCTGGTTTGAGGAAGCGATGACAAGTGTCTCCTGGCCACAAGGGATACAGCTGGAGCAGAGAGCACCTGAGGAGCAGCCTAGCCTCAGTGCGTGGTTGTGTAAAACACAGGGTGAAGACACGGAGCTAAAATCAGTGTTGTCGCTTCCTTTGCTGCAGACACCATGCATCACTGGGTGGAGTGTGCCAAGGCAATCGCCACCTTTCCTTGAATGCTTTTGTAGCTACTTCTAAAATGTCAGGGACAAAGCTGGTTGCTCAAATTCCCTATAATTAAACCAACTTGTTCATCTCACGAAGGTGGCTCCTCCATGGTTGTCTGCAGTGCTTTTGGGGTTCACCTTGCCGAGATGGACCATGCTTGTGGCAAAGTTCTCCTCAGGGATGTGGTATCACCTTGTCCTTGGGTTTCCTTTGGTCCTGGAGCTCTCTGCAAAGGGGGTTATGGCTGGAGAGCAGACGGGGCCACCACATTTTTCCCCTTCGCTCCCTTTGGGTCTGCCCTTGCCCTTGGAAAGATGATGGGACAAGTCCCACCAGCCCTGGTGGGGTGGTTGATGTGAGCTTAAAGACAAGGAGAGGACACAATGCAGTTTTCTACAGCCCCGTAAGAAAGCAGCAGGTTTCTGTTAACAAAATGAGGGACAACACCTGTCTGGGGTCTTGGGGGGATGGAGCACCCCTCCCTGCCCTGGCTTCACTGTGGGCTGTCTGTGCCCCCTCTCAGGCTGCCAGCCCGGGATGCTCTGCTCGTCCTGGGCATATCTAAAGGGAGCGAGATCTGTTGCCTGTTATTTTAAAAGGGAAAATGTGAAAACAGCAAATGGAAGTGGGGTCTCACAGTCCTCCCGGCAGGGATTGATGGCTCTGATTGCACCATCGAGGGCAGGACCTCCTCAGGTGAGCGGTGCTTGCCAGCGCTCTGCTCCATCCTGAGGCTTAAGAACAGGTTATTCCCACGTTTTCCCTTCTTTACATGTTTTTCCTCCTTTATATTTTCCTAAAGATTTCTGGAAGACTCACAGCAAGGGTGGTGTGCATGGCTAGAAGCACCGTGTTTGGTGCTCCCACAGTGCTTGCAGAGAAGGGGAGACCCATGCTTAGCCTAGCCTCCAGGGATGCACACTCCTAGGGCAGCCAGTAATATCAGATCTATGGGAAGGAGATGTGTTTATCCATGGTTTCAAGGTGTTTTCTTCTTCCCCAGCATCCCACCTTGGCTTCTTGAGAGCTCTTCTGGACAGCAGCAGCGAGCATCCATCTGCACCCTCAGGCACCACAGGAAAGGTGGATGTAGCCAACAGCAAAACCCACTCAATCTCTGTAGTTATTTTCATAAAACCTCCACTTTCTGCAATTTGTGCTCTCCCATGTCAGCGTTACAGGGTATTTCCCACAGCTATGAGGACCATACTGCCATGTGGAAGCAGCAAATTGGCTGGCAAAGGGCTCTGGAGCAGGAAAACCAGAAGCAGGTGATTTCTCTACAGGTAGATCCAGTTTGCTATAAGGACAGCAAGAGGGGGGGACATGGGCAGGCACCTGGGAAGGGTATAAAAGCCACTGGGGCTGCCTAAATGGAAGGAGGTTGGTTTTAAGCTTTGAAGGTGGATCCTTGAGTATGGAGTAGCTGATGCTGAAGCATGTCTCTGCTTGTGGATGGTGCTCAAGTTGGGTCTTGCAGCCTGGTGGGACCAGGGATGGGGATGTGTGGCTTGTGGTACCATGTTGAACTGTGCTGGTGGGGTTAGTGGTGGCTTTGAGGTCCCTTGGCTATGTTTCTTGGGGACTCATGAGGTGAGGGTGCTGGCAGCTCTGTCCTGCAAGACCTGGCTCTGCTGCAGGCAGAGGAGGAGGGTGCACCCTACTCCTGGTAGGGGGATTAGAGGTGGGACATGATTCCTGGCAGGTGGTGGTTGGGAAATGGCCATGAAATAGAGCAGCAATCGCTCCAGTCCTTTACAGCATAACCAAAATAAATCTTATAATTTCAAGAACAAAGAAAAAAAGGGACTACTGGGATTTTCTGGGATCTCCTGGAGGCTGAAAAATCATCTCTACCAGGAGCCCTGGCATGGACCCGTTCCCTGGGGGCTGTGGTGATGCCTAGAACCCCATGGGCTGCGAGGAGGAGTGTGTTACTGATCCAGCATCTCTTTTTGCCTGAATCCTTTATTTTCCTCCATTAAAGCCTGGCATGATGGGAGATGTGTTGGGGACGGGGGAGAGGGAGGTGGATGACCTTGGCACTCTGGGATGGGTTGGGCAGGAACTACCTTGAGCAATTGTCTCAGAGGATGCTGAGACCCCCCAGTGATGCTTTCAACTCCCCTGTGGCAGGGGGGGCTTCTCGCTGCCTTCACCTTCGCTCGGGCAGCAGCTGGGCTCTCAGGACTGGGGCGTCTTTGCTGGCACTTGTGTGTCCAACCCAACACTCCACCAACACATGTGGGTTTAAGGATCCCTCTGACCTCAGACCAGGCACAGGAAAGCCCAGACATGCCAAACTGCCTGTTTTTTCCAAAACCTGGCCCAAATTCTGCGTCTGGCAACATGTCAGCACTGGCAATACTTCCAGTGGAAAAGGAGAAAAAAAAAAAAACAAAACAACAAAACAATGGCAAAACTGCCAATGTTTATATCGAAAGCTTGAGTTTCAGACAGTAACTTGTAGGTATTTCTTTCCTGACTCCTTTCTATCCAGCCTGTCTCATGTGTGTATTTCCTGCTAATATTCTAATAACCAAGTGCATCAAACTGATTGTTGGTAACTGTAATCCTGTGATGCTCCTGTAAAAAAAACCAAATGAGTCTGCACATCCAGCTGTGTCTTTCTGAAGTGGTCTCGGGTATTATTTCTTTTTTTAAACCAGGTTTTCACATTATTTTTATAGCCAGTCTCTTTGGAGCAAGGAATGGTTGGTAGATTTTTCTATCTGTGTTGGCAGCCTTTCCTGGGCACCTGACCCCGGGATGAGCTGAGCCGCCTTCGGAGGAGGCGTCAGCATGTACCAAGGTGATGGTGACAGGGAGCGAGGAGTGATGGGACAGGGATTTCCCCAATTGCGGCCAATGTGGGGGATTAATTTGGGTATCAGTTTTGTTGCAAGGGGATGGGAAGCCTTTGCTTACCAGACCCCAGATGGACTGAGGTCGGTGCCTCACCCCAGCCACCTGTGCTCACCCACGCAGCAGATAGTGCTTGGGTTTGTGTTTCTCTCTCCCTCCCCATTTTCTCTCTTCTCCTCCCAAGATTAAATGGAGAATGCTGGGAACATTCAGACCCTTTTGAACAATCCTTGTAAAGCTCTGATCTCTTTGAACGCCCTGTTTGATCTCTGCTATAAATGATGCTGTGCAGGTTTCCTTTACGGGGCTCGTCGAGACCACGGGTGGGATGTCGCTGGTGCAGACGTGTCTCCTGCTGGAAGGGGAGCAGAGGGTCCTGGGTTACCTGGGAGCTGAGCTATGGCTTCATGGCAAGACTGTTAACCCAAACCTGGCACCAAATCTCCCTAAATCACTTCGAGTCTTGGGAGTCTTGTCTCTACAAGAGATCTGGATGTCTGCGAGTGGACTGGGAGTGCTGGGGAGGTGATGCTCTGAGGACCACCACCCTGGAGGGCCACCAGGGAAAGGTGCCAGGCACTGGTCACCGCTCTTAGTCTATCCTGCCCTCCGATGCCAAGCATGGGTGTCCCCAATCCCTCTTTGCTGGCCATTGATGCCTGTTAGGTTGCTGGAGGAGGGAAGGGGCTTTGCAGGGGTCACCTGTGTGAGGGCTGCCAGCATTTTGGCAGCAGAGGAGGCAGCTATGGGGAAATCTTCTGGGATGTCCTTGCTGCTGGCTTCTTCCACAAGGCACTTACAAAGTGGTCCTGATGCTCAGCTGTCCCTGCCACAGGTGATGCACACGCATGATGCTGCAGTGTGGGCTTGCGACCAAAACACTCCTTTCTCGGGTGTGATGTGTAATGGTCTGACATATTCATTATCATTAAATCCCCAACAGTAATACAAGCAGATATTGCTATTTGTATCACCATTTGTGGTCTCAGAGAAGTATAAAGAGCGGCTACCAGTGGTGTAAGCTACTTCTCACTATCTTAAGATATTTGTAGTCTGAGATCCTAAATTTTGACCAATGGATGGAGGATCAGTTCTGCAGGAACACTGGCAGCAGGCAACTGCTCCACATATGAAACGGATTTCAAACTCATATAAGCCGCTTCCTTTGTATGTGTGTGCTGAAATCACATTAAATATAAGCAGTGCTGAATAAACTCAGAAAGATTCATAGAAAAATCAGGAGAGTCTGAGACAGAAAATGAGATTTAATATTGTTTAGGTATCCAATAATATAAAATAGTAATAGAATTTAATATTTTCTAGGCTGTTTCCAGATCTGCTTCACTGTTGCTTTGATAACATAATGCAGCGGTTTTTCGATGTTTCATGTCTTCCATCTAAATTCCTCAAAGCACTTTGTTGCCATCAATGAAACATGCTTCCCCTCAGGGCTGTGCTGTGTGGGCTCTGTGGTCCTCATTCTCCATTCCTTGGAGACCCTGGTGATCCAAGCCTCCTTGTTGCATCGCTCTTTGCACACACATAGACAGGGTAGTGGCAGATACTGCATCCCCCAGCAGCCCTGGTGTTGGTGAACGTGGGAGATGGGAATGTTGCAGGCTCCTGGGTGGAGGTGAAGCTCTGGCTCCGTATGCCCGTGCTGCCTCCATCCTTGGGGGGTTTTATGACCAACCTGGAAAAAGTCCTGAGCAACCTGGTGTGGCCCCATAGCTGATCATGTTTGTGGAGAAGGTTGGGTTGGAGAACTCTGGAGGTACCTTCCAGCTCAAAATACCTGGTGATCTTTTTCATCTGAGAGCTGAGCTTTGCCTTGGGTCATCCAAAATGTCAACCTCCCTGGTATTGAGCCCCTCCAGTTCCCACCACAGCCAGCCTCTTGGAGGTGGTTTAGCTCCTTGATATATTGGACATTAACAGGAGTCATCATGAATTATTCCTGCATCCTCCCGCAGAGAAGGCAAAATATGGTCTGCTTCTTGCACCACAAAGGCAACAGAAAATGAACCACTTTTTTCCCCAGCCTCTTGGTTGGCTCTTCCTGTAGTTCTTTGGGGCTTTTTAGAGGAGTATCAGCTTTTTTTCTTAAAAAATCTTTAAATTGTTATCAAAAATCAAACTTTCCCCAAGGATTTCTATATTTAATCAGCAAATATTATCCAATTATATGGGGATAAAGTAATTATGTCTCCCTCAGCAAACCTACTTCTCTTTCTTTCCCCAAGGGGAGGAGAGGTCTTCCCTCAGGATTATGTGATTAAATAGGGGTTTAAAAGAGAAATCTTGCTTTGTTACTTAAAGAGCTTAATCTGAAATCCTCTCAGAAGTGAACTGCACTTTGGAAATGCTGAGCAAGAGAACCATGAGCTGATCACCTGCCTGGGGTCCTGCTTGGTTGTGTACCCCTTGCCTGGAGGCATAAGTGAGGTCCAGGTGGGATCAGGCTTTGGCCAGGGTCTCGGAGCAATCCCGGTGTCCTTCATTGCGGCTGGTCACCCCTGATTTACTCCTGAGATGTGCTTTGAAACAGCAGGATGGGTCCCTGAACCTTTGGTGGGATGTCAAGCCTTGGATGGATTGTGACAGCATTGACTCTGGATGTGCCCAAGCATTTCTGATCCACTAAGACCCTGGGAATTGCAATTGGATATGGCCAAATTTGCCTCCAGAGGCTTCTCACCTGTGTGTGCCCCCACCCTGAGGAAGGTCCATCACTTCCAGAAGTTCTCCAGTGGTGGTTTGGCATTAGGCTGCCCCACGTCCAGCTCTGACTTCATTGATGGCTTTCCCTGTTTCAGCCCTGCTTCTGCTCCACAGCACCCATGGCCACGGTGCTGGGGTGGGAGGGTTCCTGCTGACTCTGCTTTGGGAGGTCGACAGTGGCTCTGAACATCTTACCCCAAAGAAGGGTTGAAACCCATGTCACACTTACATTATACCTGTGTATGTATTTGTCAGCTTTATGAGGCTCAAGAGCTATGGACTTGCTTGGAGAAGGTATCTGAGCTACTGGTAAGCAGAGGAGCTGCTGGAAGGAGGGACCTGCTGCATAAATTCATTCAGTACGGGGAAAAAAAAAATCTAGAAAGCTGTTACATCTCCTCAGCAATAGTTTGCCATGCTCTACCTCTAAAACTTTATGTGCGTTTATGGCCTGGTAGAGAAGTGCTGGCCACGTGCTGGTCCCAAACGCTTGGCAGGCACTTTGGAGACTGGTGTGGTCACTGGGGCCAGTATCTGACTAAAGGAGATGGAGACAGCTCAGTCTTGTTCTTTCTTACCAACAAGAAGCCAAATCCCCAGCTATGAGCTCTTCTAACAGCCCTGGATGTAGGCGGTAATTTTTCCAAAGCTTTTACCCTTTTAACTAGTGTCAGAAGCAAGAGACAGGACATTTACAGGCTTCTGTAGCTTATAAAAAGCTGAGAGGCTTCACAAAAGGACTGGAAAGCCTTTCCCAAGTTTTTACTTCCGTGCTTGCTTTTGTCTTTCAGTTTATGTTACACAAGGCTGTCATTTTTGTTCAGAAGAAAGCACATTTGGGGAATTTGAGGGAGCTTTCTGGTGTGGTGAGCTGTCAGCTCTAATGCAGCAAGTCTGGCAGATGCCACCAAAGGAGGACTCAGGTTTTCTGGCAAATCTGCACTGTGGTTTTGAATGGACGCACAGGGAAAGGGCGAGAGGAGAGGAGGGACCGAGCTATCCAGAGCTGTGCCCACGTGTTGGCTGGTCTCCTGCTGAGAACTGGCAAACAGCGGAGAAATGCAATAAAAATGTCCAGGATGAAAATATTAGCACCTGTTGTGGTGGACACTGCTGTGGTGGGCACACCAAGGACCCCGTGGTGGGTGGGCTGTGTGTGTTCAAACTGCAGTTAAAAATCCAGCTGGCGGGTTCAGGGATGGCTTGTGGTGGCTGTTCCCAGAGATACTGCTCAGGGAAGGACTAACTATGGGGTTTAGATGTGAGCATCACCCTGCAGCTTGCTGGTGGGGGGACATAGTGTCCTCATTAGCGCTGCTGTGAAGCCACCACAGCATCCTCCCTGAGCATAGGAGGCTCTGGGTGTGCTCCAGAACTGTACCTGGGAGCTCTGCTAATTTAGCTTCGCATTTTACTACACTTAACACCACTGTGCTGCCCTGTCTCATTCCCTCGACCATGCGTTAATGCTGGTGGACACTGCTAAGCAGCAGCTTATCCCTCTGGATGTCCTGGGGACAGGCTCTGGTCTTTAAAACCACACAGATACTTTCCAAGGTCTGATGAATGGTACCTTGAGGCTGCTCTCCTTCCCTCTGCTCTTCTGTAGATGTAGCGTTCCCAGCAAGACTGCAGGCAGCTGTAGAGATGGGAGAGTGCAAATCAGGGCAAGGCAGAAGGAGAAAAAGGAATTCAAGGAGATATGCATCTCCCAGAAGCCTGTGTTGAAAGAAGACAGTAAGCTGGGATGAATGATGCATAAGATATAAAGCCTAGGGACAGCGGGGAGGGGAAAGAAAAAGTTGCATAAATGGGGAAAATATATGAGAGAGACAAGGGGAAGAGCCATAAAAGCGGGGATGCCATTTATCAGGACATGTTTCATGTTTGCAAGAAAAAAAAAATAAATCCACAAAACTAAACTCAAAACCTTGTGGCAAAAATTCAAGTGAGCCTCAGGGAGCATTTTGGAGGGTGGGTGGTATGAGGGTTCAGTGAGCTGGGTTGGATGGTGTTATTTGCAGTTGTTTTACAGATACCAGAGTGAGCAATGTCTCTAACAAGCCCTTCTCGGGGCTCCCCAGCACCCCCCAAGTGCCAGGTCCCCCCCAGCCAGGCCAGCAATGTATGGACTGCATTTAAATGGTATTTGGGCTGTGAGGGTGGGAGGGGGGAGGGAAAATGAAGGGAACTGAGAACCCTCAGGCTCTTGAAAATTTCTAAATTGAAAATGCTTAATCTCATTAGTAGTTAATGATCTAAATGTGTGTGTGTAGTGCAGAAGGAGGGGTTCAGGGAAAGGCTCCCAAAGTCGCCTCTCCTTAAAGACTCTGCACTAGGAGGATGCAGATGGGTGGCTCTGGGCATGGACAACAGCATGGACACAGCAAGGCAGAGAACTGAGCGGTGCCTTGGGGAGTGAGAAGAGCACGTCTGAAAAGGAGATAGAAGAGGGGAGCAGGGGCTGGGGGTGACTGTGTGCTGGTCCCCATAACAGCAAGCAGTGTGTCTGGTGTGGTTTGTGGCTGGTTTTGCTCTGGAGCAATGGGCTGGGGGGATATCTGGTCTAATAAAAAGCTGAGCTGGAGGGAAGGTGCGATAAGAGCTTGGGCTGGGGCTGTGTTGATGGGGTCTTGGTGCCAGGGAAGGAGCTGGTGGCCAAGGAGAAGGAGAGGCAGTGGCTGCCCTTGCACAGGACACAGAGCTGGTCTCATTGAAAGGATGTCTGGACATGAGGCTGTAAATCTGGTGTGCATTGCAAGTAGAAGTAGCTACAGGATATCAATTGCATCCCTTACCAGGGCGCAGGCTCTGCGCTGTCACCATAAACCTCTGTTGCTGTGGCTCCAGGTTATCAGACGTTTCCCACACTTTACATTCTGGTATCACCCGTCTCCAAAGGGTTACTGCTGCTCCTGCAGTACTGTCTGCAATCGTGCTGGGGCTGGAGGGAGGTGTTTTCCCCAGAACCCCCTGCCTCTGACTCCTATTGCCTGCGAGATACTGGGGAGCGTGGCTGGATCACCCTGCCCTGGTCTGCACGGGGAGTTGTGTCCCTGGTGTGCAACAGCTGAGGGAATGTATCCAAAAAAGCATCGCTATGAAATTTTAAAAACCTTGGACTGGATTAATTCAGCTGACCTTAGCACTCGCTGTAGTCTAATGGCCATTGATTTATTCTGCTGATGTTAAACCTTTAACACTAAAACTAGGTTTTGGGAGAAAGGTCTTCGCTTCTGATGGCAAAGTGTGAGCTGGGTTGTGAGAAAACAGCTGTGATGACTGTCTGCTTTCCTCCCCCTTCCTGACAGCCCTGTTAAGCTTTTCCAAACACCTCTGATGCTGAAGCCCCTTTGCCAGTGTATGGTGCACAACAGGTCCCCTGGTCTGGGAGATGTGCTCTGGGGCACAGCCTCTTGGATCCAGGGGTCTTCCTCCCCCTAGGGCCAAAACACACCTGGGTCTGTGTTTTGGTGGTGGGCTGACCGCAGGCTGGGTTTGCCAAGTGCTCCTCTCTGCTTTTGTGCATCCCAGTTTGTGCATCCCAGCCTGGCACCAGGAAACATCCCCAGCCTGGGCTGTCTGGTCCCTGCATGGCTCTGCTCCACGACCTGTCTTCCCTTGGCTGTAAATAGTAACGATACGAGTTAAGTGGAGTTACGAGACTGCATTAATTATTGAGTAGTTCCTCAGCAGCCTTTTTCTCTAGGAAAGGATGATGGCATAGCACATCTTTACCTTTATTTTGCAAATGCTGGCTAAGTGCATTTGTCCTGGTTTCAGCTGAGACAGAGTTAATTTTCTTCCTGAGGTTGCTGTGTTTTCAGATTTGGTATGAAAGGAATGTCAATAATGCATATTGTTTTGGTTTTAGCTAAGTGATGTTTATATTAGTCAAGGACTTTTTTCAGCTTCCTGTAGAAGCTGGGATGGAGCATGGACAGAACAATGGAATGGCCAGTGGAATATTTCCTACCATAGATGTCACGGTGGATATATAAATGGGAGTTGGTTGAGGGTGGAATCTGCAATCTCTGCTTGGGTTGGGCAACCAATTGACCAGGCAGAGAGAGTGACTTCTGTCTTTTATAGTAGTTTACCATTATTACTGCTATTTTCATTTTCCATTATTTTTCTACTGGACTGTCTTTGTCTCAACCCATGATTTCTTTTTTTTCCTTTCCCCTCTTTTTCTCCCTCTTCTCCCTACCTTTCAGGAGGGGAAAGGGGGCTCAGCGAGAGGCTGCGTGGTCCTAGTTGCTGGCTGGGGTTAAACCACGGCAGCACTGAGCTGCCCAGGAGCACGGGGCGGGCATGGTTTGCTCCTGCAGTCTTTGCAAAACAGGTGAGTTCTGGTGCTTCTTCTGGGTGTGAACTGCACCAGCTCCACCATTCCAGAGCAGCAGGTACAGCATGCTCTGCAGAAATTAATGATGATAAAATTAAGCTCACCTCCAAAACCCAGGTCCCAAAGGCAGGCAGGCTGCACTCGTGGCTTGGCCAGAGCTTGCCCTTCAGTATGAGCTCTGCTCCTTGCTTAAAAATGCAAAGCCCCTAGTGATAGCACTCATCATTGCTCTGAGTTCCCAGCAAAGCCCAACATCACAGAGACTTTTGGAAGCTGTGTGTTAGCTGGAGCAGTAACACTCCAGCTAAAGTTACAGGAAAATATCACCAACAAAAAAAATTACAGCTGCAGAAAAAGAATGGTGAGAAATAGGACAGGTTTGTTTATAATTGTAATGCTGGAGGAAGGAGTCAGGCTTAGACCCTGCACTTCATTCTTCCCACTGCAATTTGGCAAATGCCAGCAGCTTTGGAAAGTTCACATTTTTCTGTATCTTTGCTTGAAACAAACCCATTTCTGAGTGCTCTCCCTTTGTCCTCTGCTTCACTTCTTTGTGAGAAATCCATTAAACCCAGAAAGGTCAGATTTTTCAAAAGCACGTGGTGCACAGACTGCACATCGAACATCTGGCTGGGAGCATCCCATCAGAGGCTGGTGGATGCTGTTTGAAATACTGAGGCTTATTTTGGCACCTGGCTGGCAGAAAAGTTCTCAGCAGTGCTGCCTGTACATGCCCGCTGCCATCTTCACCCTACTGAGAGCAAAGTCCCTGTAGCCCTTTGCAGCCCCATGTGCAGACTGCAGGAAGCTCCTGAGCAAGCCAGATGTTCCAGAAATGACCTGCCCTGTGGGAAGCTAATATAACTGAGCCCGTAATCTGCCCCAGTCTGTGTTTTGACATGCAGACAACAGCAGCGACTGAGCCAATGACCAAAGATCTACCTACAGGTCCCAGGGTCCAGAAATTAACTTGGTGGAGTCCTCTGCCTTGCTGTAGACCAACCAATGTGGAAAGGCTGAAATGATAAACTCACCTTTGCCTGTCCCCCAGCATCACATCAAGAAGCTTAGAAGAGCTTTGCTGATAACGTCAGGCAAGTTCCCTGAAATCCAACCAACAAAACCAAGGAAGAGAGGAAAACCTCTGATGTCTAAGATTGAAATAAATAAATAAAGTCTTGCCGGTACATGGCAGTGAAGGGAGGAACTATCTTCCCAGCAAAGAAGCTGCTGTAAACATCTTACACTGGATAGCTGGGCCTCCACGGCACCATGTCAGGATGCATTTCTGAACTCGGACAAGGGTTTAGGGACTGCTTGATGTTAACATCATCTCCTTCCAAGCATAGTCCTCCTATATGCATCCAAGATAACTTTTATGCAAAAGCAAGAGAAGCTTCTGCTTTGGAAGAGGGTCATTGCGCTTGAACTTAATTAGAAGGATACCTTGTTTCGCTATGAACTTGATGGTCTTAAGCCTACATTGCAAAAGCTGTGATTAAAATGCAGCTTGCCTTCTCCAGCTGTAACCAAGTAGGACTGCTGTGTCTGCTCTTCATGAGGTCCAAGGGAGCCACCTGAACCCCAGGAAGGAGAAAGAACCACTTCCTTCCCCAGCCCCACAGCATCCCACTGATCTTCATAGGTAGGTGAGAGCTGGGGACTGTTGTGAGAGATACACTTTAAAGCAGGACCAAACCCTTCCAGACCCACGTAGAGGGGTGTAAAGAAGCTGGGCAGAACAAAATCCAACCATGAAAAGCCTCCCCCTCCTCACAGGTGTTCTTTGCATGGTAGTTCATTATCCTCTGCCAATGCCAGTGGGGGTAGAGGGGATGACAGCGAAGTCATTAATCCCCTCAGGAAATAGAGCCCAACATCTGCATCCATTTCTGATTTCTTGTGGCAGTTGTAAAACTGAGCATAGCCCTGACACTGACCGCTGTGATTGCTGCTGCTTGGAAACAGGAGAAGAACAAATCCTGCAGGAGAACAAGAAATTGCTCTGCATGATCCTTAAAATACCATGAGGTGCTCTTGTCCCATCATTTGAAGTGCCACACCGTTACTAGTAAAGAGATTAGTGGGAATGGCAGTAATTCTTCAGAGAGACCTTGACTGTGAAGAGAAAATTGTGCCTTTTTCCACCTGGGACTCCCACAGCACTTGGCCAATACTTCATTTACTCTTCTTTTTAGCACCTTGCTCTAGAGACTCATCGTACCCATAACCACTGCTGCAGCATGACAAGCCCCAGCCCTTGAGGCTTTCACCTCTGCTGTGTTTCTCCTTTTCGAGCCATTGGGACCTTGTGTTGAGCAAGCTGCAGCCTGGGTCTGCTGCGGCCACATGCTTCGGGTGGAATGAGAAGCTGGAGCAAGGTATGATGCTATGGTGACATCTCCTCTCTGTGTGCGGGTGTCACCACCGCTGGGGTTGGTGTTGCAAAGCCTGCAGCTGGTGTGCAGCATCTGCTCGGGCCACAGGGATGGGCTGCAATGACCCAGGCTGAGATGCTGCTTCAGGAGGCTCAAGGAGTGAGCCTCCCTCAAGCCCCAACCATGCTGGTTAATTGGCAAAATCTGGATGCAAGGCGGGGAAAACCAGCATGGCCCCAGGACTGAAGCAGGAGCCCAGCAAGCTTGGAGAGCACCAAAGTGCAGAAAACAGAGGTAAGAAGCATCTAGATGTTTTCATCACAGCTTTTGAAAGAAGGACTGCCCAGGCGGCTCCCCTTGCTGTCACTGGGACCCCAGTGGAAACCCTGGATTTGGGGGAGGTCGGAGGGGCAGCTTTGCATTGCTCCTGGCTGAGACAGCCCCCAGCTGGCGGCTTCTAGCCCAGGCTCTCGTCTCCAGCAGAGGCCCGGAGATGATGGCTCGTCGCCTGCGATTCCCTGCTCTTGGCATTTCTCCCCCAAAATCAGCCATGTGGGCAGAATTGCTTCCTGCTACGTGCTTTAAAGGTCACAGAAACACTTGAGTGTTATGGAGGCTCTCCTGAGTGGATGTTCCTTGGTTTTCCTCTTATGGAAGCCTTTCAGTTCTACAGCACTGAAAGTCATTGTTGGATTACAGTATTTACTTGTGCATTATGTGTTTTCACTTATTACTTCAATTATTTTGCCTTCCTCTTCAATTTACTTTCATATTTTATGCTATAACGGTCTTGCTGAGCCTAAGGATCTTTTCAGCTCTAATAATAATTGTAGGAGTAATAATATAAAACATCCTGGTGCTACCTGCATGCATCTGGTTACTTTCTCTGCATTTCTAATAACAGAGCTAGATGGGATCAAATGGGGTGTTTTGACATTTTTCTTTTACCTCTCAAAGGAAGATTGCCAGCTATATCTGCTGTTCCCAAACACGTGGCAACTCAAGGAAATCAGCACATCACCAGTGGCTACTGGCTACTACAGTGTCGAAGATCCTCACTGAGCTTTTGGATTCAACATACCACTGTAAAAAAGCATTTGGTATAAGGATGACTGTTCAAAGATCCCAAATTGTACCATTCATTCACTTAAGGTGCTGTTATTGATGTTGTGTCAGCATTATTGAGCTTTTGATTACGATAGCCGTAATGGAGGTATTTATTTGCATTAAGGAAAAGCCTGGAGGCGGTCTGATTGTGTGAACCATCTCTGGCCATGGCAGTTTACAATTTTAATACAGAAGAATAGCAAACACTTGGAGAAAAACAGTCCTTAATAGTCCTGCTTTTGCAGATGGCAGGCAGACAGAAGGGCTTTTTAGACTTGTCCAGCTTCACACCAGAAGTTGTGGCTGAGTCACGAATACCACTCCTAAAGTAACAGTTCAGGGCTGTAGCCACATCACTCCTGCCTCTGATGGGAATTACCTACTCGAGTTGTTATATTCTCACCTGGAAGCAAAAATTACTGAGTTTTGTATTGGAGTGGGAAGGGAGGCTGGTGGGTTTCCTGATGAGCTCAGTGCCTGTGGGACTGAGCTTTACCCAGCACCTCCCTGGAAGTCTTGGCTCTGTAACCCCAGGATGGAAGGTGCTCAGATGAAGGTCATCACTTCTCATGTGTGTGTGGAGAGCCTGGCACACCAAGACCTCCCCCCAGGTATCCCACGGATTTCCCAACAGAACAAGACCTGCAAAAGTGTGAAGATTAAAACCTTCAAATGTCAAGATGGTTTGGTTGGTGTCTGGTTGAGAAACTCTCAGAAGAAGGCATATTTCTCGTGTTGCCCTAGGTCTGGCTCCTCAGTATCCCGAAGACAGGAAGTTGGAGGCAACAAGGCCTTATGGCCGCAAAGAAAGTTGTTTTGAGACCAGCTGAATAAGGATGGCATAAACCATCCTGCAATTCCTTCCTCCAGCTTCAAACAGCAACACAAGGATTTACAAAGCAGCACATTTGTTGTGTGTGCAAGTGCCTTAGTCCTCTCCAGCTTCTGTGTTCATTTTGTACTTTTGGTATGAGAAAATAAAGCTTTAGCAGGGACCAGGACAAGGTGGAGAAATGCACTGAGCCAGCTCCAAGTAAGAGCCAGCCAAAATCCTGAAGAGCCTGAGCTGTCACATCTCTGCTTACTTCATCCCTCTGTGCCTCTCCTTACATTGCACTGCTGTTGTCTCTGGGTGATGGAGACTCTTGAGGAAATCTATGATCAAGGGCTTTGATGGGCTTCAAAACATAGTGCCCGAGGGCAGTTTCACCTACTGGCACCACTCCCAGCTGCATGGAGGGCAATGCTGGAACCTCTCCAGTAGATTTTGGGAAAGGGTCTTGACCCACCAGGGGTGACACAATCAAGAGGGAATGTTTGGAAACATGACTGTTACAGCCTGGAACATCCCATTAGGACCTTGGTGTGGAGCTCCCAGGGATACTGGTGCTGGGCTGAGCTGGCTGCAGGTGGCTGTGGAAGAAATGAGCAATATGGGACTGTCATTGATGGACATTCTGGATGAAACACCCCGTGGCTGCCCTGTGCATTTTCTACCTGATGTCCCAGAGGATCATTTGGAGGAAAAAACATCTGAATGAACGGAAATGCAAATTTCAGTGAAATGTAGAGCCTGCGCTTCCAGTACTGCCCATGTCGTGGGCTGGATGACTAAGAAGAGATCAAATGGATCAGAATAAGCTTCCTTGACAGCAGTAATACTAATGAAGAAAAAAAAAAAAAGGCACTGGAGGGGTTTATCTGTCCCTCCTTGCTGAGAATTAGATGATAATATCAGACAGCCTCTCCTACAAGGCTGATTTACCAATGGAGCAATAACAGATGAGTCTCTGAAGGAAGGACCTGTGCCTGGATCACACCCTGGGCACCCATTTCTGTGAATCGCTCTAACGAAGTGGCTGTCTCCAGCCACCCCTCCCTTTTGTGCTCACTGAACCTCTTCTCTGCTGGTGTTAGTGTGCTGGTTGGCTTTGGTCTTGCTCTGTCCCACAGCGCACATCCATGTCCCTGATAAACATGGTACCCACATGTCCTCTGGGCAGGACCTGGGTCCTCCCTGCCATCGCTTTATTCTCCTTTATATTATAAGCCTGTGTATGCAGCCTCCTACCTTTAAGTCCCTTTTGAATCTCTGTTCGTTGTTCCTGGACTCTATTTACAAGCTGAAAGTGCAGCCACTGCCCAGACTGCGCTGGGCTTGTGTTAGTGGCTCGGAGCCACCTGGAGTGGTTTTCAAACTGACACTGGAGCCAAACTCTCAGTGATGTTCGTTTGTAGAAATGGGATTCTGGGCAAAGTTTTCAGGCTGTCCCAAATCCCATTTCTGAAATGGTTGAGGCTCCTGGGACAGAGCTGGAATTGCACGAGTCTGGTCAGAGGCTTTTCAGGATGATGGTCACACCCAAGGACTTCTTCATAATGAATAAATTGCAGCCCCTAAGCTCAGGAATGCATTTTAGGTATTTAAATATCCTTCAAGTCAGGCCCCCTGTAGCTCAGACCTAATTGGCAGCCCATGGAAATTAAAGTCCTGCATAAAATGGAATTTAGGCTTCCTCAGCTTCTTCTGAAAACTTCATTTAGTATCTCCAGTTGCATCTTCATTTCTGTTTACCTGGACCTGCCATGGCAATTTTTCTTTTCTAACTCCTGGCATCTTCAGATTCTGGTCCCTTTTCATTTTAGGTGCTAATTATTTTCCTCGCGGCATTAAGTGCTTCAGTGGGCTGAGCAGCCTGATTGCTCGCTCTTCTTTTATACCTCCATCCCATCAAACAGCCATGCTCACTTTGGCTCATTACACTTTATATCCTGGACTCTAACTGACAGCACGCTGCCAAGCCCGAGCATCCCTGGAGCTTCTTGCTGCGAACTCCAGAAAGCACAGATTTCTAGAGTTGGGTGAGAAATGCTGTGGGGCTTTTTTCCACCCACTACCCTGAGGCTTTTTCCAGGGGAGGTTTTTCAGCTAGATGTGGGTGTCAAGGAGGTTTAGGGGTGCTGGGGCAGAGCCCAGGGAGCAACAGGGCACAGCTCCCCACTGACCTCCGCTCCTGGAGGGATGCTCTCGGCTGAACGACAGCCCCGGCTGATAAGCCCTTGCCGTCTCTGCTAGGGCTCAATCATTCTGATCTGGATTTTGACACCGTGTGTCTCTCCAGTCCTAACATAATTGGAAAGGAAATTATATGTATTTGAAAAAATCACATCACTTTGACAGAAGTCAAGAGCAATTTTACCGAAGCCAGATTCGTTACCCTGTCTCATATTGCTCAACAAGCAGGTGGGACTGTTAATTTTAACTTGACTTTGTCCCTTTAAATAATAGAAATGTGTGATGTCATGTCTAGTGCTCCATCAGCACCTGTAATGCCATCAGTCATATGAGAAATATTATGACATAGATATTTTTTTAATGCTGAATAGCTTCTATCACTTTGGAAAAGATCCCATCTTAAATGGATTGAGCTCTCACAAAAAAAAGCCCAACCCTTTGGATTGAGGGGTGGTTGTTTTGGGTTTTTTTTCAGTTTAAGTGAAGCGATGGTTGAACTGGCTTTGAAATTATGTTTGAAGTGGGAGAGTATTGCAAACCCGACGCCTCCCTCACTTGAGCGTGCACCAGAGGGCACTGCACGATGGGCTGGGAAACACGGACAAACCCAACCACCGCTCCACCAGGATTTGGGGATTTTTTGTGTGTGGGCAGCATTTGCGCTCACACCTGGGGATGTGTCTCTCCCCTTGGGGAGTGGTGGTACAGGGCTTCATCCCCCCGGGGCTGATGTTCCCATCACAGCAGGTTTAGCTCAGCCACTGGCCCTGGTGTGACCACAGGCTCCATCCCACGGTGAGGGACCGCAGCCCCCAAACTGTGACAGCTCCTGCCCCAACCCAATTTGTGATGGGGATGACAGCATGGTGTTAGTGGCTCCTCACTGGCAGGAGGCATCTCCCCACCCTAGCTCCCTTCCAGCATGCTGAGGTCGAGCAGGGCTGCGTGTTGTCCAGGGCTGCATTAACTAAATTCTTCAGGGCTTGTGAGGTCCCTTCCCACCCTATGCCTTTGTCCCATCTCCCCACCACTGAGCCAGCTGCCTGCTCCAGAAAAAGCTTGAAAAGGCACTTCTGTTCCAAAATCGAGCTGTGGCACTATGTCTGCAGGAGACCTGAGCGGAAGGGTGTTGTGGAGGACAACCCATGGGAGACATCCCCCCTGTGGGTACCTCTGGGTGCTCAGCTTTATCTGCTCAAAAAACATGAAAGGGAAGCAGAGGGCAGGGGTGAGGAAACATCCCCAAATTAGATGGAAAAAGCAGGCAGCACTGCTGGGCAGAGGCAAAGCAGGGTGTCTGTCTGCTGAGGAAAGGCTGAGACCTGGGGCTGTGCAGCTGGAGAAGAGCAGACTGAGAGGGGATCTCATTGATGCTGAGCAATAGCTAAAGGGCGGGTGGCAAGAGGATGGAGCCAGACTCTTCTCAGTGGTGCCCAGTGACTGGAACATGGGAAATTCCATCTCAACACGAGGAAAAACTTCTTTGCTGTGAGGGTGGCAGAGCCCTGGAAGAGGCTGCCCAGAGAGGGTGTAGAGTCTCCTTCTCTGGAAATATTCCAAACCCACCCAGACACGTTCCTGTCCAACCTGCTCTGGATGACCCTGCTTTGGCAGGGGGTTGGACTGGATGACCTCTGAAGGTCCTGTCCAACCCTGACCATTCTGTGTCCTCAGCAGCCTTCCCCAAGGACTGTCCCACCAGCTCAGGGTCACTGCTGGCATTTGCGCCGTCCTACTCTGCACCCGCTGCCCTCGGTCTGGTTTCACTGGGTGCCTGCACATCACTTGGGGTGCCCATCACTGCAACAAACTTGGGTCTGGGATTTGTTTCCCCTTCATTTCTTCTAAACTTTTCTTCTTTTTTAACCACTGAGCTCATGTGTGATATGCCACCACTTCAATCCTTTCCCCTTAAACTGGAGAAATTGGTGCCCTCCACCTTTACTAGTTGTGCACCGGTGTGAATCCCAGGTGGAGGTGGGGTAAAGCAAAGGCATTTTTGTGTCTGGCAATGCTGAGGACACAACTGGGAGGACTTGCCTGGCTTGTGCCAGCAAGAGGACAAGGTTGGACAGTCAGAGCAGCCTTTCTTGACCCTTAATTATGCCAGGGAGGCTGTGCAGGTAACATGGAGTCACGCAGTGCTGCCAGCACACACCACAAACAGTGATCACCGTGTTAGGGTAATATCGGTGACAGATTAATACAGAGTGTGACTATAAAAATAATAATGCGATCATGACTACGAGTGAGTGCATGTGGGAAACTGGAACAGGACCATTGCCCAGGAATTTCCACTGTCAGTTCAATCAAGGGAACCTGTTTCCCGTGGATCAGGGGGTTACTGTGCAGGTTGGCGTTTTGGCTGTGCGGGATTGCGCCGGTGGCAGGTAACCTGGTGGACGTGTGTGCTGCGTCTTTTCCTTTGAGCTCAAGGATTCCTGCAACCCAAATAAACCCTGTAGGACCAGGTTTGCATTGTTAGCGTGCCACGGTCCCACACTGTGCAAAGCCAGGCTGCTTCTGGAACTGCCAGCAGCTGTAGAGGAGTGATGGAGCTGGCAACCCCCTCCTGCACCTGTTTTACATTATTTGTGGGCAAAATCCTGAGGCCTTTAGTCACTCGTTGAACAACCACGGGAGGAAAAATGCTCCTGGGGGAGGAGGTGTTTGTGAGAGTTGTCTTGCAGACGTCTCCTAGGATAATCCTTCGGGGAGGGGAGCATGGCGGGACCCCCCCCTCCTTGTTCGTGGAAAAGGCCAGGGGATTATTCCGAAGCGCCCTCCCTAGCTGGGGGATTTCCTGCCGTGGAAAGATGTGCTCATGCACTGGGGGTGCTCGTGTGTGTGTGCTTGTAAATCCATCTGGAAAAAAGCCCCCAGGCCCTCCCTCAGCTCCTGCACTATGGCCCAAAGGATGTGAGGCAGGAGAGCTCGGCTCAAGACTTTTGGCTCAGGCTGTGCCGTGGGAGCGGGCTGGAAAGGAATGGTTATGGCTGACCACGTACCCAGGAATGAGCCCATCGTGTGGGTCTCCCACCTCCTGCCTTATTGCCACCATGTGCCCTGTCACCCCCACCGCTTCCAGCATCCCTTTTGTCCTTAGCGCCCTTCCAGATCTTTCTTCAGGGTCTCACTCCAAGCCAAGGATAGTCCCTCTGGCAGGAGGAGGTTGGAGATGGTGAAGGTCCCCTCTCTGAGCTCATCTGCCCAGACAACCCACTTGTTTCCACAGCGAGGCTGTCCCTGCTTGGATGGTCTCTTCTGACCAGCTCCTCTACCAGAACCATGAGTCAGCACGTGTTCAAAGGTGTTTCTTTTGCAGAACAGGTTCTCTCACACCCTCCATCCCCACAGAGATCCTGGGTGGCTGCAGCATGGCCAAAGATGAGCAGCCGAGCAAAAGGTGGCACTGGGGCATCATGTCACCTGCTTGTTGTCCCCAGGTCATTTAAGTTTATTCCCATCATACCTCCCCATCTGCTCACATTCCAGCTCACATTCCAGCTCACCCACCAGCACCCTTCAATTCCTTCTTCACCACAGAAAGGAGGGCTGGGGGGGTCCATGGGCTGTTCTTGTGCCTCTCCTCCAACACGGGGGATGGCCAGCAAGGGGTAGCCAGCATAGAGGTTTCCCAGGAGCCTGATGAGGAGGTAAAGAGCCACACAAAGGTTTAATCTTTGCTCTCCAGGATGGAATTGAATTGATGTAATCCCACATACGCTAATGGAAGCTCTGTATGATGATATTAGTTGTTGTCATGTCCTAGTTCTCCAATTATTTGATTCATTCACTTTTAGCATAAATACAGGATTAACCTGAAATGAGGGTTTAGGAGGGAGAGTCTCTTACTCTAATTTTAATCTAAAATGCGTTCAATCAAATCACTCTGGTGATTGAGGTGAGGTGATTTAGGAAAGGATACAGGCACGGGACAACAGCAGCCTGGGGATGGATGGGGCCTGAGGCAGCCATGGTGGTCACTGACGTCTGCTTCAAATAAACCTAACATGCTTCTCTTCTCTTTTCTCTCCCCTCTGAGACCCCTTAATAAGCTCTTCTTCCCAACCTTGTGGTTTTAGCTGCTTGTTTGTTTGTTTTTCCCCAAGCAGGCACTCAGGACATCTCTCCTTTGGGGACTGCATTAACATATGAATCGAGGCAGATAAAAATGGATGCCACATCTTCCTGTACACCAGGGAGCATGATGAGGGAGCATCATCCCATCCCCGTCGCTGCCCCACGCTTTCTCAGATGTGCTGAGAAGCCCCTCTACGCCTCCCAGAAGGTTCTGGAGCAGGAGGGACCCAACCCTGCCCGGAGCAGCCCCAGGCAGAGTTGCGGGGAAGGAGCAGCACCAATGCCCAGAGGTCATCGCGTGGCACAGCCCATCGAACAGCCTCTGGGCTTTCCTTGGTGTGCAGGTCAGGCAGGGCCCCAGTGTTTGGCCTTTACATTTAAGGGTTTCTTTGCATGTGGCGGAGGTAATACCAGTTGCAACTGGTGTTTTTGGTGAGCTGTCCTCTCTCCAAGGCTCAGATCCACAGGTCACAGAGAACCAAAAAGCAGGCTGAAAACCCAGCCCAGACTGCTCCGGCAGGGAGCACCAGGCGCTGCTCTTGCCAGGGACAAGGTGTCAGGGTGACAAAACTCTTTCTCAGCTCAGATCCCCCACCGTGCTGTGGGGTGAAGGCAGGTGATGCCGGAGGTGACTTCACAGCCCTTCCACGGGGCACCGCAGACCTCCTTGATCGGCAAGGTTTATCCATCCCTCCCTCGTGTGAGTGTTGGGCATGGACAGGTAGCTCGGCACCATGCACCCAATATGACAACCACCCTAGTGGGACAGCACCTTCCACCCAGCAGGCAACGGTGAAGAGAACTCACTGCACTTGTTTCCACCCTGGGATCCCGAAATGAGGCCAGATTTTGCATAGGTTGAGGCTGCTGTGCTAAAGGGATGACGCAGAGCCATCGCCATGGAGACAGAAAGCCAAGGTAAGGAGCCACGCTGCTCCTGGCAGCATCCTGGGAGAGGGGACCTCACTCCGAGTCCTGCAGCATCTGCTCGGGGAGAGTGGGGGAAGATGCGCTCCCTCAGCTGCAAACAGGCAGTCTGGCATCACTGGCAGGATCGTGCGCTGGTGCTTTTATCTAAGTAGATGCCCTGGCTCTCTATGGGATGTAAATATTCATGCACAGGTTGAAACCTTCCCTCCTCCTCCTCCTGCACGCACCCATCTACCAGCTGCACATAAGCGAGCAGACACGGGCTGCATAGTGTGCGGCCGGATGCAGGTTACACAGTTTGGTAGCATTAAATCGTGCTTAGCATCTTAGGTAATAATAGCTACACTTCAAAGAATTGCTTAATGACTCTTTTGCTGAGCCCTCCGTGTTGCTCACACAAGAGCAGTGCAGGAGCTCATAAAACCCCAATTAGCGGCTGCGAGCGCTCCAGGGCTCTTGAAACTCCAAGCGGGGTTTTGCAGGGTGGGCAGCATCCTGTGGGCACGGCATCCTCTCCCACAGGGCCCAGCACACCAATATCCACCCCAAATCACAGCAGGGAGCAAGCGTGGAGGAGCTGGAAAGTGCTTGAAAAGACCCCCTGGTTTTCAGTGTGTGTTTTTCTTCTCTTAGGAAGAGGGGAGCCAAACTTTTTCATCCTCTCAGGTGGCACTTTCACAGAGCCAGGGTAAGGTGCTGAAACTGGGTCCCCATGCTGGTGGGGCACCCCCTCTTTCTGAGCAGGTGCCACTACCATGTGCAAACATCTGAGCACTCATTTACTGTTCATCTCCCCTCCCAGCGTATTTCCAGCCCCTTTTTTTGGCTCTTGGCGGGCTGGAAAGCAGGGAGCTGCCACGAAAACATGGAAACTGCTGTTTCCCGTGTTCTTTCCATATCTCTCCTTCATCTCAGATAGGGATGGCAGCAGCTGGGCTCTCAAGGGCTAAGATTGATATCCATAATGCTGAAGGTTCACATTGTCCATGGCAGGGCTGGGTCCATCTGGCACCGAGCAGGACTGGTGGCCCCCAAACATGGTTCCTGGAGCTGGGCGTGAACTGCTCCAGACCTGGGTTTGGCCATGCTGGATGGAGAGCTGGTGACACAGCACATGGTAAAACCACACAAACAGGGGGATGGCTGTTGGGGTCTTGCTATAAAGCCAGTGTGTTGGCTTGTTCCATCGAATATGTGGGTTCAGGCTGCTCTGTGTCCTCCTGAAAGAGCAAAGTAGAACAAAATGACCACAACAGTATGTAAAAGCTTTGGGGTAAGACATTGTGGGCTCTTTGCAGAGGCTCTCTTTGGCTTCCCCCTCCTGTAGGCAAAGCCTGGCTTTGAGCGATAAAGGGATGGTGATCACGTTATAGCCACAGCGCAGGTTGGCAGGCGGGAATTGCCATGATGGATGAGCCCTGCAAATCCATCCAGTCCTGCAGGTGTTGCGTAGAGAGGTCACACTCAGGAGCAGAACAGATTGCATGGACCAAGCCTGGGTGGGTTTTGTTTGAATTGTTTTCCCGATTCAAGCCAACTAGAAATTTTCCAACTGTGTCTCC